>NW_017729032.1:44208100-44209827 GCF_001723915.1 Gavialis gangeticus
AAATAGCAGAAGACTAAGCAGTCACTGTTGTCCCCATTCTCTGTGAGCAGTAGCTGACTACTTACCGCCCCTTTGCAGTAAAGACGTATTTGCCCTGTTGGAGTTCGAACAATTACGGACATTCTCTTTCTGTTGCTATAAAGAAAAATTAAATCTACTCAGTCATTTTTAATCATCTCATTGGAATGAGTACAGCCTAAGAGTAAAAAACAGCTTGACCCAAGAGTCATCTCCCATGCACCTAACCTAGTTAAAAATCAGGTTAGATGAAGGCTAATAAAAATTTACAATACCCAAACTATCTGACAGTTGCAAAAAAACTAGCTGGTCTTTCAACCTTTTGTGCCTTTGGGTGCCTTAATAAGAATTCAAAGGGTCTGGTTTTCAGCAGGTATGCATACATATGTCCAGAATGCATATGCATTTGCATGTCTAATGTATAAAGGGAATTCAGAGAAGAGCAACAAAAATGATTGTGCAGATTCCAGGAAAGAATAAAAGCTTCTGACAAAGTGTTAGTTATATTGATTTGCCAATCATTTCCATTCCATATTTTTGACCCACAAAAGAGAAAAAGTGTTAGACTTTGCTAAATGACCCTAGATTAACTAAGAGTAATGTAATAAAAATGAGAAAAGAAAAATTGTCTTGAATGTTGGGAAAAATTGTACTAAGCACAGAGGTATATGAAACTCTGACATACTGTCCCATTGTAAGTGAGGATGATCCTTAGAATCATTTAATCCTGGATTAGACAACCAGGTACAAAAATATACTGCAAGGGACAACCTTACACTAGCAGGAGTATAAACCAGGTTACTTGAGGCTTGTTCCTCTCCCTCCTCCCCTCCACAGGTTTTATGCAGATTAAGGAACCTAGGCACAGATCCCCTGGATGAAGCAGAAGGGTGATATTATAAACCCCTAGTGAGATCCAGGGGACAAAGCAGAAAGACCAATGAAAAGAAAAGAAAAGAAAACCAAGAAATTTAGGCTACGGATCGACATTCAAAAAGCCTGAGCCCGAGTTGATTCAATCTTTGCAGGCTAACCTAACCTGGCTAGGATGAACCAGTTTGTAACTCTACAGACACTCCCTCTGGACTGTAGAAATGCCGGCACATGCTTGCCATGGCTCAGACTAGAAGCCAGGGGCACTAGAGCAGCCCTCCCTTCCATTCTACAGTGCTGAGCTAAGAGTGGATGTGGCCAGCCCCAGCAGGATGCCCTGATTAGGGAGGGGTTCTCCCTCCCCCTTCTCGCTGCTCCTCACCAGCCCAGCCCATAAAGAAAACAAAAGCTTCTCTTATTAGTTCAAGCTCTTCTTAAACAACTTTTTTCAAGGAAGGAACAGAGGGACATGGCCAGCTGGCCTGTTGATTAGCTCCAGCAAGCCTTAAGTGGACACTGTCCTGTCTTCCTTATACAGACACCTCTCAGCATTAGCTAGCAAACCACATGCTGGCTATAGCCCATGCTGTGGGAGAGGGGAATCCCTGTGTGAGGGGGAGGGAGGCAGACCCAGCCCAACTGGGCTGCAAAGCATCTGGGATGCTGGGGGACTCTGGTTTAAAGTTAAACCAGGAAGGGGTCTGGGACAGACATTGCATAAACTAGTTTGACCCAAATCAGTTAAGTCTGATACTACATTCAACCAGGTTTACCTCAAACCAGTTTCAGCCATTTTCAAACTAGTTTATGTGCGCTGAATGCCTGTTCTGTTGCAG
>NW_017729032.1:44214827-44242129 GCF_001723915.1 Gavialis gangeticus
ACTTAAACCAGTTTATGCGTAATGTCTGTCCTTAGCCCCTAACTTTACAAACAAAGTTTCTTGCTTTAGAATTTACACATTAACAAAAGCCAGATAATTCAAAATCAAAGGGATAAACAGTAGTAGACACTTAGGTATCCCCTGCACTCTGTTTTTTCTTGTTTGCAAATTGCATTTTAGGAGTTTCTTCCATATTTTCTATAGGAAGTAGATGGTGCTAGAGACAGACTCTCCTACAAGTAGACAGACCCTCTAACAATCACATGGCATTTTGTGCCCTTGCCTAATAAAGATCTGTGCACTAAGGACTCAGTAAAACTGTTAGCAGATGCTCAACTTTAAGCTCATATCCCAAGCAAAATAAAATATACAAATATCAAAGTGAAGATTGTTTACAAAATCTTAACATTGCCCTTTATACATATGATAGAGAACATGGATTTTTCTCCCCTTCCTTACAAGAATGTCATATCAGTCTAACCAATTGAAAAATACAGTGGCCACATGTAGACTTTAAAGTTTCCATGGTGAAAATTGCCTCTCTTCTAGTCAAAACAATGACTCTATAAGTGTTCGTTAAATTTCTCCCAAGGGAAACATGCCCTTTGGGAAGTGAAATGATCTGGGTATCAACCTAGGTTTACCCTATGAGAGAAATTCTCTTGCAAGAATGAATTCCTGTACGCTCCTCTCCCACTCTGATACAGGAGGGGTGTGGAGCAGCGTGGGAAAGCCCCCTACCTGCTCCCCAGACTAGGTTCCCAAGTCTGAGGAATGGACAGAAGGTTTTGCCCCACTTCTCCAGTCCCCTTCTGGACTGGTCTGAGAGAAGACGAGAGTGGCAGGAAAACACTCCTCCACCTGTTCCAAAGACCTAGGTGTGCCTGGTTGGAGAAAGACAGGGAGTCTCTCTCTACAATTCTACTCCCTCCACCCCACCTCCAACCCAGAATTTAAGGAGCGAAGCAGCCACTGCTCCCCATGTCTTTCCCAGATCAGGATCACTGAGTCTCAGGAAGGCACTAAGAGCAAGGGATACAGAGCAATTGCAGGCTGAAAACCTGTACCACTCCCTCTCCTAGACAGACTTCCAGCGGTGGAAGTTTTAAAACAGTAATTTAAAGGAGCTGTGTTAAAGCAGCCACTTGAAGACTACTCTGTGCCCTTACCACTGAGTTTGCCAATCTCCGCTGTTATTTGCCACAGCTTTCAGTGGCACCCAGTAACTTGTGGGGGGTGAAATATAGAGTACAGAAGGGATCAAAGTAGCAGGGGGAAGGCATGGTGCCAGCTGAAGCTCAAATGCCTAGTCCACTGCTCTGAAAGATTACCAAGCACTAGCATAGAGGATCAAGTCCTGTGAATGAAGCACAGCAAATTAGGCATACATCCTTGTTCTGTGTCCCATTATCTGAAATTCTGAGGGTATTTTGGAAATAAACAGCCTGCAATAATGTAATCACCTTGTAAACAAATATACAGAAAAGTATCTACTGAGCAATCTTAACATGGGCATTTCTGGACCTGAGGACTTCACTTTGCAACCTTTCTTTGAACACAGAACTGGCAAGACCTCACAAAAGTATGTGCACCTTCAAACACTGCCTGAAATGAGGCAGGCTTCAGGTCTACTTATAGAAAAGTACTTCTCTTCCTTGTTTCCTGAAGTGAATTTCCTCCTATATAATTTCCCCGTGTTGAGTTTCCCCACACGTTACACAGTAACTTGGGCACTGATTTTAGGCCATACGGAAGATCAAGGTGACTAAAAAGTCAAACTAGATGTTGGACCACAGCACTGTGAAGAGAACTGCAAAAAAAAGGCAAGTCTCTAGTCAAACCCAAAACACTTTTTTTTCTTGTTACATTTTAGTCTCAAAAAGAGGACCTCCATTTTCCTCAGAGCAAGAATCTTAAGGCCTCATCTTTTACTCTGCCAGAGTAGTGAAAAATCTTAGTATAACTGAACTATGCTATAATCTCTCCTAGTGAGAAACGATAAGAAAATGAGATCTTTGGTGGCTAAAGAGCAAAGGCAACAAATCTCCATCCAGTGGGAAATTCCACCTGCCTGCATGAAAAACGATGAATACTACCTCTTCCTTACGTAGTGATTTTCATCTGGCAGGATCAAAAGCACTTTCCTTAGAGAGGTCAATAAGACTTTCCCCACTTGTGCAATGAGAATATTCAAGCACAGAGAAGTGGGATTTGGGATCAGGACACTAACAACACGTCTGTGAGGGCACTGTGACTAGGAAAGACCTCTAAGGCCCCATTTCCATGTTCCAACCAATTGTTAAAACTGCAGCTGTTTGTAAGAAGGAACAGCCCATGAACCCCAGACGAGGAAAAACTAGAAGGCATGGAGGTCTAACTAGGTAAACTTGGTATGCAACCAGGCACCTAATAACAATTATTTAGTTAAAAAAATGGACAAACTGAGGGATTAGATAATAAAAGGAACTGTCTTTTGATGGGTCTGAATGAATTCAAGTCAGCATGGGCCTGATGATCTTCATCCCACAGTACTGAAGAAGTTGGCAAAGGTGACTGCTGAGCCCATGGCAATAATATTTATGAAGTCATGGAAGACAGGCGAGATACCAGAGGACTGGAAAAGGACCAACATACCGCCCCTCTTAAAAACAAAAAAAAAACACGGACAAAAAAGGGAGGGCCTGGGGAACAACGTGCTGGTTAGCCTTATCTCTATACTGGGAAGTTACAGAAGCATATACTAAGGAAGGCCATTTGCAAGTATCTGGAGGAGGAAAGGCTGATCACTAGGGGTGTGTAAAACAGGCTGTATTTGATTCACATTTGGAACTGGCCCAAAATCAGGGACAGTGATTGATTCATTGATTCGGATCACTGCCCCGATTCAATTCGGCCAAATCCAAATCTGAATATTTGATGCTGATTCGGAAAAAACAGCAATTTGGAGATAGACACAGCTTTAGAAGTTTTTTCTACATACCCCAAGGTACCAGGTGGCTCATGAATGCCGAGATGGTGGGACGGGTGGAGCATCTCACAGGAGTGGAGGCACCAGTCACCAAGCCAGGGGGGCACAAGGGGATCCCCCCCACGTGCTCCCCAGCAGACCCGGAAGTGGATCGGAAATGCTTCTGGTCCACTTCTGGGTCTACTGCTGAGCGTGCTGGGGAACCCCCCGCACTCTTGTGGGACGCTCCATCTGCCCCACCATCTCAGAGTTCACAAGCCACCTGGTACCTTGGGGTATGTAGAAAAAACATTTAAAGCTGTGTCTACGGCCAAATGGTTGAAACTTTCAGAATCGATTTGGAGGGGTCCAATTCTATTCGGAAAGATTAAAGGGTCTCCCGATTTGATTCAGATTCAGAGATTTGGCTACCCAATCAGGCCAAATCTCTGCCAAATCAAATCAGCAACCAAAGCTTTGCACAGTCCTACTGATCACAAGCAGCCAGCATGAATTTACGAAAAACAAATCATGTTAAGCAAACCTAATCTCCTTCTTTGACAAAGTAACTGCTTATGTAGGTGAAGGAAATGCTATGGATATAATGTATCTGAACTTCAGCAAGGCTTTTGACAAGGTCCCACATGATCTTCTCATTAAACAAACTGAAAAAGGTGGGCAAGACAAAATTACTACAAGGTGGACCAACAACTGGCTCAATAGTCACAGGCAAAGAGCAATTATAAGTGGAAACTCGTAAGAATGACAGGAGGTTTCAACTAGAGTCACACAGGGGTCTGCCCTGGGCTTAGGGCTGTTCAACATTCTTATGAATGGACTTGGACACTGGAAATGAAAGCTTCCAAGTTTTGTCATCTGCAAATCTGTTCAAGGAGGACTGTAAGCCATTGGAAGACAGAAGTGTAATTCAGAATGGTCTTGACAGACTGGAAAACTGGGCTGGAGCTAATGGGATGTAGTTCAATATTGACAAATACAATGTGCTACATATATCTTGGGAAGAATAATTGAAGACCGATAAAAAAATGGGTATCAGCTGGCTGGATGGCAGCACTATGGAGAGTAGTGGTGGATCACAGACTCAATGAGTCTACAGTGTGATGCTGCTGCAAGTGTAGTTTTGGGCTGCATCAATGGAAGCATTAGGTGCAAGACATAGGATGTGGTAGTCCCTCTACTCAGTCCTGGTTAGGCCTCATTTAGAGTACTGCGTGCAGTTTTGGGCTCCATATTTCAAACAGGATGGAAAAATTAGAGACAGAGTCCAGAAGCAGGTGGCAAAAATGTTAGAGGTCTTGAAAGGCAAGCCACATGAGGAGAGTTGAAGGAAATAGGTATGTTCAGTTTGTGGGAAAGGTACTTAAGAAGGGACATCATAGCAGTCTTCAAATACTTGAAGGGCTGCCATAAAAAGAGGGAACACACTTTCTTTCTTGCTGCAGGATATGGACTAGTGGCATGAAGTTGCAAAGTAAATTTAGATTGGATATCTGAAAAAAATTCTTCCCTGGAGTAGATTGCCCAAGGATGTTGTGGAATCTCCATCACTGGAGATGCTCAAGAGGAGGTTTGACAAGCATTTGTTACCAGTGATCTAAGTGTGGGTATGCCTATGCTTCAGTGTTTATTTCCCATGTTTCTGGGCTTTGCTGGTTACCATACGGGGCCAGAAAAGAATTTCCTCCTCCTCCTGTTGCTATGCATCAGGGTTTGGTTATTTTGTCCTTCCTCAGCAGCACTTGGTTATAGCCAAATCTAGGCATTAAATGGGGTGTAGCACAGGTTTTTGGCTAGAGGGTCTTGCCTGTCAACTCAAGGTCACACTGATCACCATATTTGGTGTCAGGAAAGAATTTTACCATATGGTCAGATTGGTAAGGTCTGTAGGGGTTTTGTCTCTCTCTCTAGCAGGTCATGTGGCCCTCTTTCTTGGATTTCTCAAGCACATTTCAACAACCATCTAAAAGCAGAACAATGGCCACTGTTGTCTCCCTGCTTTACCTATAGCAAATTAGGGTGTTATGCCTTGTGGTTGTGTCAGGGTTGACTGTGTGATTTTACTAATAGGTTAGACAATGGATCTGTGTAGGGTGGTTTGGATACAGATGATCCTGCCTTTGGCAGGGGGTTGGATTATATGACCTTTGAGGGTCTCTCCTACCCTTACTTTTCCATGAATCCAATAAAATTTCTCTAGAGTTCTCCATGGTGAACATCTGATGTAAAAATAATTTTACCAGCACATTTTGTTTTTTGCTTAGCATTTAATATCTGTAAAAGTTACTTACCTAGAAAACTCCAGAACATTAAGAATTTCAAAGGTTTCTTCTTTTCCCAGCTGCAAAAATACAATGTGCTAGTATCATAAAAAAGTATATAAAATTAATGGTGTGAACACCATGCAAGGATACATAAAAATGCTGGGATTTTCCAGACTATACTTCAGATCTGATGTGGTAATTGCACCCTCTCCTGGTTGAAGTGGCATATTACCCTATTTTAGTTTTAACACAAGCAAGAGGCAAATTTTAGTTATTTGCACAAATCCAACTCCAACAACTTAAACTTCTTCATTATCTTTTGAATGTCATTTCAGTGTGATTGTACTTCATTGAGGAATAAATGAACCTATGGTCTGACCCAGTGAAAAATCTACACTGAAGCCCAGTCTGGAAAGACACCAGCTTGCTCACTGTATCCCTTCTCATTTACGGGAGTATTCAGACCTCATCGGTAGTTAAAAATCTAAAACAGCACATAAGTAACACATTTAATGGGAAGAAGCGGGGATGGAGGGGGTCAATTGATGTCTTTCCTGGACCAAGTCCTAATCTTAGATGCACCCATTCAATTCAGAGTTATTAAAGTACCCACTCAGATACATGTAGGTATAAATAAGACCAGAATTTAGACCCATGCCAACCAAGTGGCCTACCTGTTAAATTTCATCTGTACAACACACATCCAAGGCATACCTAAAAGGTAACCCATCTTCAAAAACAAACTCAAGTTTCAACTCTATCATCTTTCAAAATTTAGGAGTATAAAAACAACAACACATATCTATATACAGTAATTTATTTTCAAACCAGGTATTTTATTTTCTTTCTTTGTTGCCCAGCTCAAGCAATTTGATTCCCAGACAAAAGTTAATCAACACAGGCTACTGCACCTATTACTCTACTACTTTATTACTCGCTAAAGGGCAAAACAAAGGGACTCACATCTACACAAAACATTTGCTGTGGCCTTTCTGCTCTGCCAGAGTCTGTGTGCCCACACCCTGCAAGTGCACCCCTGAAAAGCTGCAGATACATACCCCCAGCTTTTGAAAGCTACTATGCAGTCTACGTCCTCTACTTACCGCATCAATAATAACTGAATGAGGAGTTCTTCCTGTGAAGATGTAGCCAAGTCTTTTTGCTCCTTTTACTAATGCCCCCTCATCTGTCAATAAAAAGAGCTTACCTTTATTGAGAATTAATTAGTAATACAGTCTGATCTAAGGGGCTGGGGAGAAGAAGGAAGGAAAGGGTTACTAATACAAAATTGTTCCGACACTGTTTTGCCAGAGTACAAGAAAATGGCCATTTATGGAACTAGATTTCTGAAGTCTCTTTAAGAGCTAAGCTACCTCAGCAATGCAAATGTTCTCTCTCTAACCTTTAGCTCAAAGATGGTTTACATTTCCATTCCTCCTACTAACCATGCCTTGGGATTAACTGGGGTGCACACAATGCTCCCTATTTTGATTTCTGTATACAGTACTTCATACTTACTGAAAAATTAAGATCCGATATCATGAAACAGACAGACTGTGTCATTTTATATAAGACTTTTCTTTAAACTTGGTCTGAAAATTAGCATGATCAAAGCTATATTCATCCAACATGAATTTAAGCCAGTTTCTGATACACTAACACAAAATTCTTGCCACGAAGAACATTCCCAAAGTGTACTAGAGACCGAAGTGGGCCTTGCAGTTAAGAGATCAAACAGAACTCATAGGCATAGCCTTAGGTAGCAGGATGCCGACCACCATAAGAAGGTAAGTGGGATAGACTGAACTCCCTACCCGACCCAACTTTCCCCAGGGAGACATGGGAATTCCAGTAGTGCTTCTTGGGCCTTCCTACATCCTGATACCTTTGTTCACAGCAGGACTTCCCTGCTATTGGCTCTTCACCCATTCCTCTATCCAACCCTCCTAGGAAAGAGGTAAGAGGCATGGGCAGGAATTCATGTTCCATACAACAATATTAACCAGTGACCAAGTTCCTGTGTAATACAATAAAGCTATTTTAAAAGGCCCCACAAAGCAACAGCTGATGTGCATTCTGCTTTCATATGCAGAGGATGCATTCGTCTCATTTGCTCGTTTGTTTTTTTTGCTCTCCTCAACGCAGAATGGAGGGAATCATACAACTCTGTAGATTACAGTGTTTACTTGAATCTAAGACAACCCTGAATTTAAGATAACGCCCTCAATAATTAGATCAAAATAATTAGACTCCCCTAAATGTATATATTTGTTGTGATTTTCCAAGTACAGAATCTAAGTATCAGAGGGTTGTCTTTAAATCATCCCATGTTCCCACTGCTACAGCAGGAAAAGCAATGGGTGGAAGATTCAGGTGGTGGGGAGGGGGTCAGGCAGCCCCCTTGCCCTGCCCCCCAACTTCTTCCCCCTGCCGCTTTCCTGCCCCTCCCCCCATCTTCACTGACCCATGCCAAGCTGCCCCCAGTCTCTGCATTTTCGCCTCTCCTGCCCTCCCCCCTTACCATTAGATGCTGCCGGGGGGTCTGTTCCTTCCCAAGAACAAGGAAGGTAGAAGCACAGCCCTTGCCAACCATGCAGCCGTGTCGGTGCTGCTGATTTGCCAGGCAGGGAACTGTGCTCCATGCTCAAGAGGAAACCAGCCCTAGCCCTGACAGTAAAGAGGGAGGCAGGGGAAGGGAGCTGAGGGGCAGAAGCTGCACAGGGCAAGTGGAGGGAAAGGGGGAAGGGAACAGGCAGTTGCTGTGGGTCTGACTCTGGCTCTGACATGGGCTCAGGGCCAGAGTCAGAGCTGCAGCAGACACCCGTCCCTTCCCCCCTCCACCTGCATTGTATGCAAATCCAAGACAAGGGGCTTCTTCCCCGATGCTGATTGTGGGGAGAAGAATCTCATCTCAGATATGAGTGAATATGGTATAGACCTCCATTGCCTTGACATTACTTTGCCATTTACACATACAGACAGACAGATGCAAAATGCTCCAAAACTAGAATGGAACAGACATTTTATATCCGATTCAGAGAAAAATGAAAGTGATGACACTAACAGTAGAGAAGTCTCATTTAACAGAAAGTCCTGGGAAGTTAAGACAGTCTTACTCAAAGCCAAAGGAGTCTGTGACCGAAGCTAACCTTAGCAAAATGAATGCTGCTTTTATAACCTCCCCAAGGAGCAAGCAGGTGAAGCATCCTGAACCATGCCCCATCCCTTCACATAAGACAGTAGAGGAAAGCACCTCCGAAGCATGTAGTCTAAAGGGCCGTGTTCTGTATGCAGTGAGAAATTCTAGGAGATATGCATCCTGTTGTCTTAAAAATGACATTAGAAAGGAGGGCAGTATTATTGTAAAAGCATCTAAAAGCTCTTAGTTATTCACCCCAAAAAGCAGGAGAAAGTGACCAACCTGGTGAAGAGGCCTGGTAGATTATTTTATTTCCTTGTCTCTCAGGAACAACAGTGTGACACACAGCCAGCAAAGTGAGGAACTCCTGTATATGAGCAGCTGTGGGCTACAAGGGACATTTCCAATTAATGCAATAAATTCATTCCATGCAGACTAAATGCATAAACTGTGGTTGCATTCTGGGTTGTATTACACAATTCAGCCTGTCCAGACCTGCAACACCCTCTCTTTCTAATTCACTGCACTACCACTCTTTCACCTCTCACCATAATAGTAGCATACTACGGGCCAGCACGCCACCTACCAATGTCACAAACAAGAGCTGGAAACTAGAGCTGTTAACTTTCCAGTCAAGAAAAAGATCTCACACTTCCATGAACTCATGGAATTTACAACTCCACAGATCAGCGTTAACATTACCACTGGTCAGGGGAGTAGAAAATTACAATTTGGTAGCATTTACTTAAGCAAAACAAGGATCCAAGAAGCAAGACCTTATGAGGTCAGGCCCATAGAGAGTCTACTATTTGAGCAAGAAGTGAAATCTTAATGCTAACAGCAGCAGTAGTAGTAGTAGTAAGTCCCTGTTGTTTCTTTGAACCAACTAGTAGAGTAATATAACGCACTCATTATACACAAAAAACCCAATACATTATACAACCAAGAAAAAAAAAAAAAATCTAATGAATACTCAAAAAACACATTAAAATACACAACCAGCAACCATATTATCCTGCTAGCACAGCGGAGGTCCTTGTTGAGCAAGAGCTATTCATTTAAAAAGAAAAAGGACCTGAGATTTTTATTTAAATGTCTTAGAATTCCGGTTCACTGTGTTCCAGTTCCATGGGCCACCAAAAAGGTGGTTACAGAACTACGAAGTTTTCATGGGACAGAATGTCGATGAAACTGAAGGTCTACAAAACCATCATTCTCCTGACCCTCCTTTACGCCTGTGAAACCAGCGACATATCAAGATACTAAACCACTTCCACCTGTGTTGCCTGCAAAAGATACTAAAGATCAAGTGGCAGAACAAGATTCCAAGGTGTTCAGAAGATCAGCTCTCCCCAGTATTCACACTCTACTGAAACTGGTGCTACTAAGATGGGCTAGCCACTTTTTAAGAATGCCCGACACTCACTTGCCGAAGAAAATCTTCTATAGTGAACTGTCAAGTTGAGTATGCTATCACAGCACACCAAAGAAGTGGTACAAGGACACTCTAAAGGTGTCCCTAAAGAATTTCAGCATTGACCTGGAGTCATGGGAGCAAATTGCTCATGACTGTCCATCCTGGAGGTCATCAATTCAGAATGGAGCACTGGCCTTCAAATAGCAACACTCGGCAGAAGCAATGAAGTAACATGTGGCCAGGAAAACAAAAACCTCTCGTACCCAGTTCTCACCACTTTCCTGCCCCTGCTGCAGCAGATTGTTCAAGACAAAGACGAGGCTTTTAAGTCACCTACATACCCACACAACCTAGCCTCCACCCCCCTCCTTTCTTTCCTCTCTCTCTTTTCTCCTTTTTCCTTTCTTTTCTCTCTTTTCTCCCTCCTTGTTTTTTCTGTTTCTTTCCATTTCTTTTCTCTCTTCTCCCCCACAGCTGGATGCAGTCATCTTAGCCCATAAAAGATAAACAACAAAGTTTTCATACTGTGAAAATACCTTTGGCATTAGTTAAGAGATTCAGAAATGTTAAGATGAAAAAACTGTTACTACACCATATGAGTGCAGAACCAAGCATCCAAGACAGGTGTTAAACAACTCAACAGTGATATTTTCACAAGTGCAAAGTCCAACTGAAAGTTGTAATGGAACTTGTGTGCCTAAGTCACTTTGATAATTCTGAAAATACCACCTCAATTCCCTCCATTCTTCTTATTAAAGCAGGTGTTTATGAACATTGCTCAACCCCACCCCTGTCCTCCAAACATGGTACCAATGGAGCACTAGTATAGGCCATAGGATTACAATAGAAAGTCACTACAAACTCTGACCTGAAGTACAGTAAAATTGTCTACTTTTTCATAACTATAATGAAAAAAGCTGGTACTATAATAGAAGGTGCAATTTAAGTTCTGCAAACCTAGCAATTCATGAGCTTTTATTCCCTTTATTCATGTAGTTAAACAATTATTCTTACACAGCTGTGTGTCACATACACTATAAACAGCTTTCAGAACAAATAAAAAGCCCACAGGCATGGAACTATTTTTTTTTTTAAATGTCAACAGGCTGTGTTCCCCTTTAAGAATACTTGCCACCAGCTAATTCTTGTTTACCAAAAATATTTTATTTTTCCAAGTAGTATCCATTAAAAATGTGTTATAGATACAAAAGAAGAAACAGTGTAACACCAGATAATGCTAGGCATTATATTTCATAATCAAAGTGCTTTCCAAATATTAACTAATCAATCATAACAAACCTTTTACTAGAGTGGAGTTAATGTAAAATATTCTAAGCAAAAGGCATTCAAGATTTGCTCTTCGTAGAGTGCATAGATACTAGTACTCCAACCTTGGGCTACTTCCTGTAGAACTCTTCCTTTATGTCTGGCTCTTAGATAATTTTGAAAAATAGTGTTTTGTTTTGGGATGAAGCTAACAGGACCCGTCCAGTTTGTCTGCAATCAGGGTGAGACTATAAAGGCTAAATAAGCATGTGGTATTCTGTAACAAAAAGTAAAAGTGCCTTTCTCAAGGCCACTAAAGGAGTCGGTAACATAAGCTAAGCACAAACTTTGTGTCACTTTACATCCAGTTTCAGGGACAAGCTTAAAATGAACTCTGCAACAAACTGCAATTCTAGAATAATAAATTACAGCATATACAGTGGCCCACATTCTATTTCTATATCTGCAGTCTAAAACCCTACCATTACACATTACCTGGCTTTTCACAATAAAAGGCCACAGAGCCACATATCACTTACAGCATGACACTTAAATAAATCACAACAAAGTAAATGTAAAAAAAATAAGGAGAAGATGCAATCTTAAAAAGATGCCCTTCTAAAAGAAAAAAAAACCTCACAGCAGTCCTAACATTTATATATTTAGCGGCTTAATGTAAGTTTTTCAGACTATTGTATCCTGCATACATTTGGCTCCGATGGTTAGACCTCAGTGGGATGGCAGAGACTCATCCTGGACTGTTTTAATTCTCATTATGTCAGGAAGTGCAATCCACAGTAAAAGAAATTAACAGATGGCATTTGATCATAATGAAATGTGAGAAATTGAAAGTCTGTGGCAAGTTAATGGGTAGGAGGTTGCATCCAGCTGCTGTGCTATTTCCAGTGAAAGCAGTAAAAAGTTATACCTCCTGCTCCACAAAGTAAGCAGCCTGCTGGATTCACATTTCAGCTTCTGTTGCTGCAGGCCTTTGATGTCCATTTGCAAATATATCACCTTGCCTCTTACACACTTTCACAATGCCTTTTCAGCTGATATATTATAATCTGCTTTGCACTGTTGATAGGTTTCAAAGTCTATCCCTGATTTACTTATACCAGGCCAACACTTTCATTTGTGCTGTTTTCACAGTTTACAATGGATTATGTGGCTGCCTTACCATTCTAGATCAACAGATCACCAAACCAGTGAGACCCAGCTTATCACTGCAGCTCTTGTATCCAGCTGTCATTTGCCTTCTTGCTATATTGTTCTGATACTGACACATTGTTTATTGTACCAGCAAATACCAAGAGATGGTTCAAAATGCTGCTTCATATTATGTGAAAAGATCTTCATATTCCTTAAGGGTTTCTATGATGATACTTCCCATTCTCACTCGAAGTCTAAAAACCCTGTATAGGTCTTCACAGGTTAACAGTGCCTGCTTTACGGAGTTTTACTTTATTAAAGCAGTTCCTAACCTGTTTATTGTTGAAATGCTCCCTAATGATGGGGTTACAGGAGTACACCCTTTTGTTGGGCCCTGGCCATGCTATAGATGCTGCAACTGTTTGGCTGGGTTTTTTTTAAACTCTCAATCTCTCCCCCCTCTGCACCCATCACTTGTAGTCTCCTCCCTTTTTTTATTCTTGATATCTGGACTTATTTCACTACTTAGCTGCCTCATGATTGCTCTTACCACCAAGTTTTAAGTCTTCTCTTTCCCAGGCCCCAATCATCCCTGTTACAGATGGTTTAACTCAAATGTTGATGCTTAGAAGCAGAGATCTGTTTGACCTACCTATCCTAGTTTCAACCTGGGATATATAAACCTTACCCAAGTACCCCTACTGATCCAGATTCTCAAAATCACATGTACTGCATCCACACTTGTGATCAACTCAGGATATGTGCACATGTGCAGAAACACTGTACAACTCCTAGTTTACAAACATTTTAATACCTTGATTGGACTGTCAGGTGGACTGAACCCCAGATTGTTTGACATAAAAATAAGAGCCTTTATTGAAGGGGTGTGTTCACTGGGTAATTATTTGGGCCAAAGGGCCACTTCAGGGGTTTGATGAGCTGTTGCAGGCTGGATTGACACCTTCCTGCAGCAGCTCACCAAAACTCCCAAAGTGGCTCTGCCCTGGGGCCTGGCCTTGTGCTGTCACCACCCAGCAATCCTGGGGTCTCTATGGAAACTGGCCCAGAACCCATGTGAGCAGGGTCTGCTCAGCTGGACAGATGGAATTAAGCCATGGGCAGGTGGGAAGCCACAGCAGGGAGTGGAACAGGAGGGCTGGGATCAGGATCACGAGGCAGTAACAGTATGGGGCTGGGGCCTGGGGAAGAGCCAGAATCCACTCCCTGCACATCTCTGCCTGTACAATTGATGCGTGTTCCATGGGCATGTAGGCAGATTGTGGCTCTGCCCTGCGCCCTAGCCCCATGCTGTCACCGCCCCATAACCCCAGTTCTGATCCCAGCCCTGGCTCCAACCCCACCTGCCCATCCTGTTCCCAGATGCTGTTCCCTGATCCCACCTGCCCTGCCTGCACAGCTCCCATGCTAGCCTCCAAGGAGACCTCAACCCGTCTGCTTGATCCATCACCCTGAACAGTGGGTGTGGAGCAAGGCGGCTAGGGTGTCCAGACAGCTGGGCTGGGTCCAGCTACAGTGACAGAGATTGGCAGTGGCAGCTGGAAGAAGCCACCACTGCAGGGCCTGCTAGGAAGCTGAATCTGGCCGCCATGTCATCCCAGCACTGCTGCAAACCCAGGGACAGCAGGAATAGCCATATACACCATGGCCCAAGCTATCCCCTGGCCCTGGGCTGGGTTGGGCCTAGGGACCCACCATGGGCCAGATAAAATCCCTTGCAGGGATGGATTTGGCCCACAGAATGCATTTTGCCCACACCTGCTTTACTGCCTGAGATGCAGGAGATTGTCCATGAATTATGAGAGTAAGACCAGACACTTGAAAACCTCCTTATGTCATCTGGGTCCTGGAAGGCTTGGATTTGGTTAATGCTGGGACTTTTCTGTGAACAACCTGGATGCATTCAAAGGTACATGTACACAGTTTATGTTCACAGACAATATATACCTGTGTGTCCGAGGATAGAGGAGCACTGGGTGTCTTCCCCCAAAGACAAATGCAATATGTGTGCGTGTGTGTAAAAATGACTCTCTCCAACTTGGTAGTGACATGTAATGATAGATCAACTCCTCTGCTCATAGTTTTAACTGAAAAAAAGAGGAGGAATTGACCCA
The DNA here is from genome assembly GCF_001723915.1 of Gavialis gangeticus. Classification (NCBI taxonomy): domain Eukaryota; kingdom Metazoa; phylum Chordata; order Crocodylia; family Gavialidae; genus Gavialis; species Gavialis gangeticus. The sequence goes on from NW_017729032.1 coordinate 44,229,163, forward strand.
TTTTTCAGGCAACTGGCTCAAAAGACTTGCAGAGCATTTGCCAGGGTCAGATGACTTTACTTGCTACTTAATACACAATAAATCATACAGATGACAGTTCCACCATCAGCACAGCTAGCAAAGTCATTAGCCATTTTGTTCCCAAGAGAACATGGGTTGAAATATTTTTAATGGACTCTGAGTGCAACATGATAAAAAGTGCTACTTCTCAGTCCTACAGAAAAAAACATGTTTGACAGCTCAGTCCTGGGAAATGTTGGGCACCTCCAGAGTGAAGCTGGTAGGAGTTGAGGGTATTAGGCACCTGTAAAACATAGCCTCTGAAAGAATACATGATCCTCAATATCTAAACAAACCCACTTTCTTTTAACTATTGACATTTGAACATCCCAGAACTGTGGGAGTTTCATTTTTTTAAATAAAAAAGGACAGATAGACAATGCTTTACACTTGCAAGTTTCATGCCAATGAAGATGCAGGTGAAATTAAAAGCTGTGAAAAAACAGCTTTTCTTTTCTTTTTCTTTTTTAATAAAAGAGACTGATCTCCAGATCCGTGGCACTTTTTAGCTGCACACCAGCACACAAACCCATAACAAAGCAAAATGAAGCAAATTTTTCCTGGAAAGTGTCCTAACCTTCTGAGCCTCCTATAAAAGCAATGCCAATTAGGTTGCCCTTGGTGCTGCATGGACGCAGCTAAGTTGCTGCCAGTCTAAGAGATAACATAGGGGGCTATGCAGTGTGACTGAGGACTGGGTAAGCTACTCCAATGTCTGTAAAGTGCATCAGACTAATGGATCTAGAGAGACATAAAAGGCTAGATCTTTAAAAGGATTTAGGTGTTAACACAACAACACCCAAACCCCTCATAGCACCTACTGCCAGTAGATTTTTCAGCCTCAAGTTAGGTGGCACTGTGCCACCTAAATTATCCCCACATCCTTGGGGAGCTAAGCACCTAAGAAATGTATCTTTAGGAGCTAGCCAGTTGAGTAACAGGCTACCTTACCTAGCCAGAACTGAAATGCTAAGAGAGAAGCTTAAATATTGGAAAGCCTAGTGTCTTGATGAGACTGGGAGTTAAGTAGCCTGTTGCTTGAGAGATGCTGTTTGGGGAACCATGTGTGTGTCCCCATGGTAGTTCTATAAAGTCAATTCAGCTACTTAAGTCTGGCAACAGCCAAAACCATGTCTCTCTCTTGCACGTGCTCTTCCACAGTGTTTACCTGTGCCTGCAGATTCCTCTGAGTGTTGTCCTGCAACTCCACGGTGTCCCACATCCAGCCTTCCTAATGCAGGGCCTGATAAGCATCTGATCTTAGCAAAACTCAGAGCACACTTAAGAAATTTGGGCCCACTGGCAAAAAGTAAAACAATCCTCACTTCAAGGTCCCTGTGAATTGTGTGTGTAATAGGAGCTCATTAGCTGCAGAGTGACATCAGAATTTAGGCTGCTTTGAAGACACCATCCAAAGCAAAACTTAGGCACCTAGGGGACATGGACAACGTGTGGGAGGTTAGCTAACACCTAACCTCCTTTGGGCTGTGGCCTTTGAAAGCCAGTGACACCTATTTGGTATACTTAGGTGGCTTATGTACTTGTTTCAGCACCTAAGTCTCCTTAAAAATCTGGTCCTCTACTCATCCACAAAACATATACACCACAGACAGGCAATGCAAGCTTCCCCATGTTGCCCCATCAATGGCTCTCAACCTTGGAGAAGGTAATTAGATCCATTTAAAAATGTGGCCAATGATCTCTAGATCCATTAGTCTGATGTGTTTTGTAAACACTGATGCCTTATGTTTCTTCTGACACTACTGAAAAAGGAAACAATTGTGGCACAGACCCAACCATTCAGTTCATCTAGATCAGTGGTGTTGAACCTTCCAGCCCTGTGGGCCAGATGAGTGGCACAGGGCTGGATTCTACAGACGAGGTCAGTCTGTGGACTAGATCCCACATGGGATTGGCACACAGGATCAGTCTGTGGATGTGATGCCAGCTCAGCACTGTGCGCCAATCCAGATGAAGAGTGACCCCATATGCTGGTGCAATCCGGTGCACAGGGCTGTCTCATCTGGCTAACAGCAGCGCTAATTACCATGGCTTTGAAAGCTGGGGCAATTGACGCTGCCACCACTGCCACCAAAAATGTTTGGACCTGTGGGGAGCCCCACAGAAAATGATTTGGCCCCATGGGCCACACTTGGTCCTCAGGCCAGAGGTTGAGCACCACTGATATATATAGACCACTGAGCAACCATAACAAATTAGCATCTTCCATTCAGTCTGGACCCAGTCTGGACCCTGAACTAGTGACCTCATGGTGAAAGGCTCTATAAGCCCCTACTGAGGCTCTAAGTCAGCTTCTGCAACGAAGCCGCACTTGTAACTATTTAATGAGAGAAAAGAAACTATCAAAAGAACGCAAACGACACCCAACCTGGAGTGGCAATTTACACAGAACAGGAGCTCGTCATACGGAAGAAGAGTTCTTTACAAGCAAAAGAACATCATCTTCTCTCTTAGCTAGACCTGCTCTTTGATGAATAAGTGGAAGATAAAATCTACACCCCTTTGCAGACTTCATGACCTCATATAGTACATTTTGCTACTAATAATTAATTAAACCCCTCGGGCATTGATATTAGGCTGTAATTTTTGTTCAGTAATATCATAAGTTACAAAGAGGAGTTATAATTGTGCACAATGTCTTCCTAAAGTTTCTTTTTGGTACGAGTTTCCTTGCTCAGAGCTTTACATGCTACCACAGAATATTAATGCTATTCTAACTATATTCTTTTTAACATCTATTACTTGAAAAGCAAAACTGAATTACAGTAATAGTAATTTCTAGGATGCAAGACAAGTTAAGACAAAGTTATAAACACAAGAATGCAAATACCTCAGTTTTCAGGTTACACATTTATTCTACAATGCACTTGATTTCTGGAAGAGACAAGTTTCTACTCTCTGTGAAAATCAGGTCTTTAAGGATAATTACTACTGGGAACCCAAACCTGAGGCATCTAAGAAGTACAAGTCACTCACTTCTGAAAACCTTCACATAGATTGTTTCATTAGTTACTACTGTGTTACCTTTCTCAAATCCACATAAATTAAATTTCAGAGGCTACAGACAGACCTAACTTTTTACTGCTTTTAAATGGGAAGGTAATATTGCCACTTAACAGTTTTATTACAACAGCTGATGCACACTCCTATATCTGGATGCTCCCACAGAGATGCAGTTGAACTCAACTGCTGAAAATTTAACCCTGAATCAACATTGTTAAAGATACAACTGTTTTGCTAAACTTGCATCTCTCTAGCAGCATACAGACGTAACAGTTGCATCATAACAACTTATACTGACCATCATGAGATACCGATACAATTGTTATATCATCTATACCTAGACTCTACCTCCAGCATACAAGAGCACTGAATGAGGCCTCATACAGATTATACCAAGGACAAATGTTAAAAGAACCACTCGTTTTAATGAAAAGTAAATAAAACAGTATATCTATATATCATCCTTGAAAAGCTTAGTGGTACTAAATGATAAGAATCTTGGTAAAGAAAGATTTTCTATTTGTGGGTCAGGATTCTTGCTGTGCCATTTTAAAGGACTACACAATAACAGAAATGAACTAATATTACCACTCCTATGTTAACATAGTCCATGATCAGAAGTTTCATTTTCTTCTCATCTTTTATCTTCCTCTGCAAATTACCACCTTTATTGTATTGCCCAGTCTCCCCGACTTCCTTTAGTGCTTATATCCACTGCAGAATGTACCACTAGAGCAGGGGAAAGCAAAATGCCCCTAAAAAATTTAGTAAATTAAATATTTATTCGCCCTTGACTCCCTGTCAAAGCTGACTGAGGCCAGGGACAGTAGGACCCAGAGGGAGCCCTAAGCAGGCTTAAGCAGCCAAGCCCTACCCACTCCCAGCCAGTTCCCTGCCTTCCTACCCCAGCACCACCTGGCTGTGGCTCCCAGTTGCATCCCTGAACTAGTGGGGGGAGAGGATGTGTGTGAGTGTGTGCGCACATGCGTGCCTGCAGGCACAGGGGCGAGTCCCATGTGCACACCCCGCCATACACATGCACCCACACCTCCCCTTGCATTGCCATACACAAACCCCTGCCACCCTCCCCCATACCCACCCACAACCCACACACCCACAGCCCTATACCCACCCCCCACAATATACTTCATTTTAAACTATTGTGCAGTCACCTCTGTGTACACTACACAAACGCATGTAAATCAGAACAAAAATATTTTTGATATCAAATTAATGAATGTTGTAGATGTTCTATTTTTAGAACATAATTTGTTATTTTTCTGGTTCAAAGACGGCAAAACCCCTTGCTGAAAGGAGTATTTCCAAGGGTAAAAGGAGGGACTTTTGGCAGCAAAGGTCAGGGGTTAGGGGGTGGGACTTGCAATTACAAGACGGCAACCAGGGGACAGGGCATCTGTCAAGGGACAGGGCTACCCACGCGGCCCTTGACAGCTTGCCAAAACTTGGTAAGAGGCCCTCTGCCCAAAATAATTGCCCGCCCCTGCACTAGAGCATAACATATCACACACATGCACATGAGATGTTCTTCTAACAACCCTCCATACCAAGGGGAGCAGACAGAGTAAATTAGCATGTGTCTTTTTGAGATACAAATTTGATATTCTAGGAATTAGACTTACGTGATCATTTTCAATATTTTGCAACAGCCTTGGGTCATCAAATTCACATGATTCACTGGTGGAAGGAGGTAGCTGGCTATAGAGCAAGAGAAGGAATAAATATTTAAAAACACAACAGCAACATATTCATTATTAATATAATCTTGTCAGGAAGTGTTAGAGGGACAGTATCACACCTTCAGGAGTGAATTACACCTTCAGGAGTAAATTTACACCTTCAGGAGTAAATTGGATGCTTATCTTGCTGGGATCCTATGACCCCAGCTGACTTCCTGCCCTTCAGGTGGGGGGCTGGACTCTATGATCTTCCGAGGTCTCTTCCAGTCCTAATGTCTATGAAATCAGTTGAAAAAAAAGGGGGTAGGTGGGGAAAACATCACACCTGCTTGAAAACTTTAACTAGTATTATTAGAAGGACCGCTCAAAATTAGGAATTAAAGCAAGTAGTAGGGGGACGGTATTTTTGTCTTTAATTTTCAATTTACTTTTTCTCTTTTACAGAATTTTGTGCATTATCATTTTCACTACTCTTGCTGTATATTTCGTGTCCTCTGTTTTAGCAGATCTTTGACAAAACTTTGAAATGCTGGAATTGTACAGTTGAGGCGGGTGTTGGGGGGAGGTGCTGTCCTGATGGAACAATTTTTCTTCTCTCTTGCTAGAAAGTTACACTATGACTGTATACTACATTAGCATAAAGAGGGCACACAGACAGAGTACAACAGCATGGGAAAGTACAAAAAAAGGCTGGAGAAAAGTAAGAATACAGAGGAGGGACAAAGAAAGGATGAAAAAAAGAAATATGTGCAAGAAGAGCAGCACTGCAGACAGGAAGTGCTTATTCTCCCTGCATTAAAAACAAGAAAAAAGCAGGGCAAACAGGGAAGCCCGGTTATTTTAGCTAAAAAGATAAAAATGTAAGAAAAAAACAGCAAACAAAACCCCACGAGGGTAAAAGCTGCTATCAACTATGTGGTCAGAGTCCATCAAAAGTTTCATTTTTTTTCTCTTCCCCTGGCATTCACCACCACCTTCAGTCTGTTGCCCACTCTCCCCGTCTTGGGTAAAGGGGGACGGGAAGGGCTCTACAGAATTGTATTTTGGGCAAATAGGACCTGCCAAACCACATCTTTCCAGGCAAGAACTTCCCACACTGCTCATCTAGGTCTGTAATTCACAGCCTCTTCAGCCCTTTCTCTGGCATTTTCTTCCTCCATTGCTTCATTCTAAGTTACAGTGGAAATGACAGTTCAGCCTAAAGCTCCCTCACAGCATTTTGCTACAGGACCACTCGAGGCCAGCTCAGATTCTTGCCATCTATTTTTGCTTCTTATTTTCTGAATACAAGCACCTGGGTTCTTTGAAACAAAAGACACCCCAATGGCCCTCTGCCCAGAAGGTTCCTGGTTAGATTAAGTATTTATTATGATTCATACTATATATGTGCCCATCAGAAAGCCTCCGGGTCCATTCAAAACTAAATACTCCATCAGTTTGGAATCTGCATGCTACCTTCAACAGCCAGAAGTGTACGCTTCCTTTTAAATTAGCAGCACAGAAGCAGCCCCAAGCCTGTCCCCTATTCTGAACGTATATTAAGACTTTATATGACATGCTTTGAAAGACAATATCAGAATGCCACAATGCACAAGATTATGCAGAATGCAGATGAACGCGTTCACACAAGTGCTGATGTTCATTTCCTTAGGGACAAAAAGCAGTGGCACAACTTGTGATGCTGCTACTTGTCCCCAGGGAACATCTGTGTCACATGCCTTCTGGTGCACAGCAAGTTACCTCGGGTGGGGTAGGGGACTGTGTTGGCCCCAGCAGCCTCACCTAGGGTCCTGGGGGGAAGCTACAGCTGCAGTGCTCCTACACCAGAGAGCCTGGCCACCAGATGGAGTGTGGCTCTGGCTGGCCAGGCTCTGCTTGTGGGCAGTACCATGCTGCCACCAAGTGTTCAACCCCACTTTTTTTCCCCACACACACAGATTTTTTTGACCCCGGGATCTCTCAGGGTCAAAAAACAACAACAACAAAAACCATGCTGCAAGGTAGCAGCATGGAGAATGCCTGAATGTGTGATGGATGGTGCCACAGATGGGTCACATACCGCACAACCACACTCCAATGGAAAAGAATTCTTGGCCACATCCACAGATCTCCATTTCTTTTTTCAGATAATACTTTTTAGTAAAACAAACTTTCCCTTATCCCATTTGCATCTGCTAATTTTAATCCTCACAGCAACAATTCACTGTTTCGGCAGTCAAAGTCAGCTGCACCCAAGGGCAAATCCAGGGGCTAAAGGATTCAGTGATATAGCTGCACACATCCTTTGATTCCTGGTCCACCCAAATTTTAAAACCAACTGTCTGGCAGTGGCAGCAGCATTTCTATTCAGGCAGCAACAAGAGTCAATTGACTGCATGGCTCATTGTAATCTACCCGATTCCTTCTAAACTTCATTCCACAGGTGTTCGAGTGACTCAAGACCATTAAAAAAAGAGTGCGTCATTAGGTTGCACTAATCAAGCTATCCGTTCTTCTGCAATTCCATTATCTGCTAGCTGTTCCTGGTAATCTAGTTCCTTTTCACAGCTCTGCAGACTGTTTTTAATTATAGCTAAAAACATTAACTCAGATGTATAAATGTTAACTAAGGTGAATATTAACTCAGGTGTAGAAATAACTTTTAGCAAAGCATTGGACACACTGCCAAGACGCTCAAAAAGGCTAGACTGTTTTATGCATCTGAAAAAGAGATAAATTTTATTCTAATAATTATGGGGCTATTGAACCAACATATTTGGATTATTTTGCCTCGTTTGTTGTATTTTTATACACAATATATGATAACAAATGAATGCGCATTCTGATACAGTTATTTTGTTTTGGCTTCAATCTTAAACCGAATAGATCTAGGTCCCTAGCATATTAGTAAAGCCTCTAGCTTCTTTTTAACTGAGATAAAAAATGTACTATTATGTGATGTTGTATCACACCAATTGCACCCCCCTTTTCAAAATTCTAAATCCAGCCGTGACTGTACCATAAAAGGAAGCTTCACCCCAGATGTAGCTATCTATAGATAAACACGATGGGAGTTGCACTGGATTAGAGCACACCCAAGTAAATCTGTCCCCACCCAACTTCTTCCCAGGTTAGTCCCACCCATTCTGGGGCTGCACCAGACTGTGAGCCCTCAAGCAAAAGCATGAGAGTTACATTACTTAACTCTAAACCCAGGGGGCACATTGCCAGCAAGGGCTTATAATCCAAGAGTAAATATATCGCTCATCTTTTTCCATTTCTCTTCTAAAATTTGAACACTCTTTCACTGATACACAAAGTTTTCTTCCACATAATACTGAACTAGTCCCAGTCAATGCTTACCTGAAGTCTTCTGATGAACGTTCTCTTTCCAACTCTGGAAAGTGACTAAAAGAAGGAAAAACGTAAGATTACTGGATACTTCAATCAAAGAGTCCATGGCAAAACAGCACTGTGTTCAAAACATCAGGTCTTCAAACATACTCTGGAACCACAGATTTGACTGCTTGTAGGTTAAAACCAACCTTCCAAAGAAGGTTATTTAACTTATCGTGTGATCTACAGTGAGAGTTATCTTGGATGCAACCTTAAATGCTAAGATAATTCCTTCCCAAACATATACATACATATTTATTAGCGTATGTGCACTGTAAATGGCAGACAGGCAACTGATTTTAAATGGGACACTTCATTCCATGAGCAGGGAGATTCCCCAAGATCCCATTTCTAATTCTCCACATACCAGCCAAAATTACTATCCTACTCCTGCTTTATAAAGCAGCAAACCATGTACAACAGCATAGCCACAGAAGATTCCAAGCTGGCAATTATATAGAGTCTTTCAGAATCATAACTGATTTGATTTGCTGCTTTATCATAGATGATCTACATGGTTTCTTTAAGCTGATAATAAAAACCAGTAACTTAGTGCAAAAATGAAAAGTGGCTGGCTTCCAGGAGTGTTTAAGGAATTCAAAAGAGTGAAGTCATATTTGGTCTTCAGGTATGAGTTACTGGCCAAATTCTGTTTTAGAAGAAATCAACCTAAATATATTATTGACTTCAGTCATATTGAATTAATACAACATTTGTTTTTCCTCCTCCAATGATATTCAGCAGACTTAGTTGTGTGGAAGAACTAAAGGTCATTTAACACCACTGGTTGTTTTAACCATGATCACCATTATCCTATTACACAAAGGAAGCACAAGACATCCCATTAAAACAAAATGTTTCTCTATCACATTTATAATGGTCCCCATTTTTGCATTTTATTATTGTATAGTTCAGAAGAAATCAATATATTTTTATTAAAAACTGCTCTGTGACCACAAACGTTCAAAACAACTGAAAAAAGGAATTTAAATTTTTACACAGAACAGAAAACAGAAGTGTAGTTTTAATGAATAAAAATGATTAAGCTCTATAGTCGATAAAAATAGTACCTACCCATATGTCACTCCAGCAATACTACATTTCTTAAAGTTCATAATATTGCATGTTAGAGTGCCTGTTTTATCAGAAAACAGGTATTTTACCTAGAAGAGAAATGAAAATGATAAGAAATCAATTAGATTAATTTGCACAGACATACAGAAATCAAAACAAGAGAAAGACAAATAAGTTTATAAAGAGAAAAAGAAAATATGCACACTTAAGAAATACTGTGATACAGGCTGGTGTAACTTGCTGCTTGGTTCATCTTATAAAAGTATAGGTAAATTCCTAGGGAAAAAATATTTGAGTTAACATTGGTAATTTAGAACTGTGTCAATTCATATCCAGCTGAAGATACCAAGCTAAACGTTAAAAAAGAAGCCTGGAAATATTTAATTAAAGAGCCAAGGAGACCAGTACAAACGAGATGTACTATGAACTGCAAACCAATCCATGATTTACAAGCTAAAGACCAGCTCTCAACATTCCTGCTCCAAAACAGAGACCACAACATCCCACCACTCATCCTCTACATACTGGTCAAAAGATATTACCATGTTCCTGCTGGTCACACTGTCTGCTTGTAGATGTTAAAAAAACCCCAAAACAACAACAACAAAAAACCAACCCCTCCCCTCGGCACTTTATTTTATATTCCACGTGCTCCTGCATTGAGCCCAGCACATGCCCAGAAGAAGTAGCTTGTTAGATAGACCCGGCTCACCCAACATCTCTATAGATCAGGCACTTTACTAGGGCTTTTATGGCACTTCTGTTTAATAGCCAATGTTTTTATCTAAAGCTGAGTCAATCAAAGAGTTCCACTGAAGCACCTGATCTATACAAATGCTGCAGAACCAGGTCAAAGTAATGTGCTGCTTCTTCTGGTAAAGCACGGTTGGGTGGGGGGTGGTGGGGGTTTTTTGTAGCGTCTGCAAACAGCCCTCAATTATGAAAGGAATATTTCATTGTGACCACATGTTACTAGAAATACAGAATGAAGATCCCTCTGTACTCAAAGAACCTGCTAGAAGGGCATCATCTATCCCCAGACAAACCAGAGATTCATTTCTATACCTTTCCTGTGGATCTTAAATTCCTCACACTCAACAGAAGCTGAAAAAGGAGGGCCAGGGGAAGGGGCAATGCATTCATACAACTGAGGACTATGTTGTGCTTACAAGGTAAAATGTCTGTTTCTTTTATGTACTGTTGGCATTGGAACCTTAACAATATTGAGATTTGAAATATTTCCCAGTTTAATTTATATTTCCCCATTAATATGATTTTAAGTAAGATCTATTCTCAGCTTTAACTCTGACAGAAGACAGATTTTTTTGTGTTTGTTTAGGCTTGGGGGGCATTGTACTAGGATTTCCTTAGGTTTATTTAAAAGTAATGTACCTGTCCTCTTATATACAACTTTGTGAGCTTCAAAAAGAGACCTCTAGAACAGTAGGCAACTGTCAATCCTCTGGATCATGGTGTAGGAGTAATAGGTCTAGTCAGGTGCCTGATGAATCTGCTTGTAAAGTCCTGCAACCATCACTCCAAGACCTTTGATACATATACCTAGGTAAGAGTATGGAGGTGTGGAGGCTGTCTAAGATACACCATGCTCCCTTTAGACCACTGAGACAGAATCCAAAAGCCAAACCAAGTCCAGACGACCCATGATTGTAGCTTCTCCCAGAGATCAACAGATAAGAACTGGTGCTGACTAACACCTTAGCAAGGTCGTATTTCTGTCAGGGTGATGTCCCTTAGCATTTCTCCATCCAAAGAGTACCCACAAGCCAGCAGAATATACTTGAGCTAATAAAACAATACCTTTTATTTTATTTTTACACAGAAGTGAAACTACGTACATCGTGAAGACAGACAGATGGGTGAGAATTATTGGGTAATTCATTTAAAAAAAGATGTTTTACAAAAATTTCTCAAATCAGCCCGAGTTCTAGAAGCAAAACTTGTAACTTGAACTTGCCCTTTTTCTTCCATTCCCCAAGTGACAGGCAAAACAGCTCAAGCATTAACATTGACTTCATCTAATTCAGGAATGAGGCTACAGATTCACCAGATTTCTACCTTCCTTCCTGCAGAATTCAATGCACAGCATTTGTGCTGCACATTACAAAAGAGTGAAAGATGCAGCTAAGACTTCATGAACAATTTGGAGGTCCAAAATGCATTATTAGCATTACAGCGTTTAGAACACCATTTTGAGGACAAGATAAAACCATGTATCCAAAGATGTAACTGGCCAGAACTGTAATTGGAGCAGTACTCCCTCCATCATCCCTCTATACCTTCGCAGGGCTCTGGCTCCAGAAATAGGCAGCATACAGGAGCAGCAGATGAAGTTCACTACTACCAAGGGGAAATGTCACCTCTTTTTCTGCCACACATGTTCATACTGAGCAGGCAAAATATCCTGTTTTGGAGGCCAAAAAAAGGGTGACATCTCTCCCCAGAAGCAGCAAACTCCAGCTGCTTCCCCTGCCACACTGCATACTACCATTCAGCAGTATTCCATTTCCCAGACTGCCCTTCACTCACTGACACACTTCTGCACTGCTGCTGCCAGAAGGTGTAGAGAAGGGTAAGATATGGTCTGCCCAGCCTTACACTACTGAATACATGTCTTGCCCTGGATCAAAAGTCATATGGAAATATATGCTATACTTAAACCTCGGGTTAATCAGGCTTGAAGCAGGAATTATCGAGTCAAATTCTACAGGCTACGTTATGAGAAAGTCAAACCAATGAATTATTATGGTTAGCATCATGGAAAATGAAATGTATATCCAAGGGCATAATTCAATCCTGTCCGGTAGGGAGGACAGCCTGGTAGCTCAAGTACTACAGTGGCCACAAGTCTGGGCTCAATTTCTGAATTAGTCAGGCTTTCTGAGTGACCTTGAACAAGTCGCTTAACTTCTATACCATATTTCTTTTTAAAATAAAGCACCCCTACCTTGGGATCAGATACTACATTGAAGTGGCCCCGTAACCATCCTAATGCAAGAACTCCCTCTGTAAAGTAACCTTTTAGGGGTTTCTCCTAACTATGTAAAAAATTGGTATTCAAAAAGTTTCTCTCACCTGGCCAAGCTCTTCATTGAGGTTTGAAGTTCTGGCCATTGCAGGTGTATCTGTTTCTGTATAAAACATATCTATATCCTGAAAGAAAAGAGAAACAGACTGAACCTATGTAACATAATCAAAAAATTACTGAAAAAGTGCTGAAGTTATGTAGTCCAATCTCGAGCAACATTCAGATCCCAGGTTGCTTTTGCTGCCAGTTTCCAATTCCATTAATGGGAGTTGAGCTACAAAGAAAACACAGAATATAGTATTCCTGCAGAATAGTAGGTTTTGCTTCTCAAATGTATCTAGGTTAAACATGGAAATGACACCTACTTGTTAAAAATAATTTGCTACATGTTCAGCCCAAAGCCAAAAAAGTTAACTTAAAACACAAAAGGGGACTCTTTTAAAATAATATACTGCAACATTCAAATCTTAAAAAAAAAGAAAAAAAAAGAAACATAGTTCAACAATGCAACTGATTCTGTTTGTATTGCTGTACTTAGTTACAAAAATAGTTGCTTCATGGGCCAGTAATCCAATAAACCATCTATCAGATTAATCATATCAGAAATCAGTGCAAGTTACTCAACAATCTTATAGGCAAAACATACAAAAAACTCAGCTGGATTTTTTTTTTTTTTTTTTTTTTTTTTTTT
>NW_017729032.1:44242311-44259500 GCF_001723915.1 Gavialis gangeticus
TTTTTTTTTTTTTTTTTTTTTTTTTAACTGGGATTACCACAGTCATATGGAAGTCCTGCAATAATATGCCCAGGCATAAAGTAGATATGCTGCATCTTCCCCACATTTACATGCTTCATCCTCAACGGATATCACAGTGATCATCTTAGCCCAGAAGACTGAACAGGAAGCCATTGGAAGACTGTCAGTTCTATTCTTTATCTTATCAGACATGTCTCTCTTCAGCAACACATGGCATCCCCAGTCTGCTCTCTGTGGCTCACCAGGTAAAAATAAACATTTGCAAATGAAGTGCATCAGCTGTGGCAGGATGCATCATGGCACAAAAGATCCACTTCATCATGCAAAACACAATGCCCATTGTCCCACCCATTAACCTTTTGGACAGCAGGCACTATAGAAAAAACTATTACAGGTGCTGTACAACAGGCAATGTGTCCCCTGTTTAGAGATGCACTCCAGGGAATCGCTGGGGCACATCTCTAAGCGAGAACAGCTGGGGTTTCCCCACTTACAGAAGACATGCTGTGGAGATTCCTCAGGTATGTGTCTATAAGAGGAGAAATTGGACAGAGATTCCTAGGACTTGAGGGGCCTGATCCTCTGCAGGAATTCCCAGGGTGAACGGTATCAGGCCTCAAACCCCAGGAGTGCCTGCCTGGGGAGGCTGAAGAGAATGGGCAGCTCCAGGCTGCCCAAACTCTCATGCTTTAAAGCGAACAGATGTCTGCCTACAAACTATTGCTATTTTTTGCCAGTGCTACAAATGTGGGCATCTGTGGAACAATAAACTGTATAGACATCATGGCTACTTGCAGAAGTTAAAAATAAATAAATAAATAAAAATAATGCCCCCCCCCCCCCCACTTCAGCAGAAGCAGCAGCACATTACTTTTACCTGGCTCTGCAGCATCTGTAAAGACCAGGTGCCTCAGTGGGGCTTTTTGGCACTTTTAGCTAAAGCCAATTCAATCAGCTATTAGATAACAGTGCCAAAAAAAAGTCCCACTAACGTGTCTGAGCTATACAGACATTGGGCAAGCTGGGTCCAAGTAATGTGCTGCCTCTTCTAATGGGTATATGTGGAAACACACAGAATTTAAAGCAAAATGCTGTTTGTTTTTTTAAAGTCTGCAAGCAGTCCTATTTGCTTTCCCTTTGTACCACTATAATTGTTACAGTGGCACAAAGGGGATGTCTATTTATACTCAAACATCAGCAGAGAAAAAAAGTGACCTGGCCATATCTTACATTCAGTGCTACCCACTAAAAAGATGAGAGAACCCTGGAGTTGGAAAAGACCCAACCATTTTTCACTCTAAAAGAGCTTAAGATGGGCTATAGAAAAACCATTAGTACATCTTATTAACAGCAGTCAAGACAACACTGTCAGTTTAGAAGGATTTTGTAGCTGGAAAAGATCTAAAAGCTATTTTCCCCCATAAGGAAAGCCTAGAACCCCCAGAAGTAAACACCTATCTATGAAACTTCCCACAGGCCAGGGGGAAGGGTTGTATTCACAACCCTGGTAATATAGACTAATGAATGAGCACTGAACAAACCAACTGCTAACTGGCCTTAGTAAAAGCAATAATGGGAAAGAGGGAATGAGAGAGGAAGCTTACAAAAATTATTAAAACATATTTGATTATACTAATTGCCATATTCCAAAAACTGGAATTTAGTAACTAGCTCTTTTATTCTTGCTACTTACCCAGTTTATAAAAAGAGCCTGAGTAAATTTGACTACTTCCAGCGTCACCAGCAGACTGATGGGAATGAGGTTGTTGTACAAGATTATAAATGTCAGCAGATTGTATCCAAAATTGACTGACAGTGCTTCTGTGGGCCAAAAAGTATAGAACAGAAATCACCAGTAAGCCACATGTTCACATTGTCCAGAATGATAAAGTAGACTAAACATCATTTCAGGCACGTGGCTGACTGTTCCTTTTTGAATTATATTAATACTGCACAGGTTTGGCTGTAGTATTATTTGTGTGTTACAATAGCCAGAATTGGTATAGGTGTCTTTTTATTATTTAAAATGAAAAATGTATGCATATCCTGTGCAGATGGCATGCTTTTCAAAAAAAGAGTAAAACTAGAGATTATCTACACCAGGGGCATTCAACCTTTTGGCCCTGTAGGACAGACAAGTGCCATGGGGCTGATCCATGGGCTAGATCAAGCCTCATGTTTTGGGATCAGACCCTGAGGCTCAGCACTGACCCATCTCTGACCCATATGCCAAGTTTGGGCCCTGGGGGTCTGGCAATGACCCTGCATGCTGAGATTGAGCCCTGGAGGCTGGTGCCAATCCTTTCCAGCCCTACTGGATAGGACTGGGTGCCCAAATTCAGTATGTAGGGCCCAGGGTTCCCCCCCCCAGTCCATGAAATTTAACAGCATGGGAATGGTGCCACTGCTCCCCCACTGCCAAATTTCCAGACCCATGGGGAGCCCCACAGGATGGATGACATGGTGCTGAAGGCCATGGGGTAGGGGTTGAGCACCCCCGATCTAAACTTACTATGTGAGGTTTAAGTTTGTGAGGAACTCTATTTATTCTAAGCACATTACTAGAAGGGCAATATACTCTATATTATAGATTTCACAGGAGTTTTCTCTTAGCTGTATAGATTACAGCTAAGAGAAAACTCCTATGAAATCCAAAGGGATTTGATAAAAGTAATGCATGTCACCTATCCCTATTTATCAGCCATAGACATTATTTCTAGTGAGCGATGTTCTGCCTGCCTCAAAAAAATTGCTCTTTTTGCTACGTATTTCAATGGACTTGATATTTTCAAAATGTCCCCATTCATAGTTCTCAGAATTGTCACACAAACTTTTCACGGTAAGGAGAATTAAGAAAAAAAAAGAACTAAACCCAAATAAAGTTATCTATTGCCAGAATGCTTCCCCCTCCCCACAAAAGAGCTATAGAAATAATTATTATAACTCTTTTTTAAGGAAGCAAAAATATGCAGGAAATGAGAACTGAGGATAAGGCTGCTGATGGACTAAAACCACTGCTGATGGACTAGCCTACCATGCTAAATAATATTGCCTCTGCCCTCCATCCACTGCTACTTTTTAAATATTTGTTTATATGATCTTTTGGGACAATGAACATCATTTTGGTTCACTGTTTGTAAAAAACTTAGCACAATGGAAGCTGGGTCTATAAACAGCACTGCTGTGGGCTACAGTAATACAAACAACTAGCACCCACTCAATAACAAAGATCCTGTTAAGAGAAAAATGAGGAGGAAGGAGGAGGAGCCAGATATGAATGCTTCTAGGTTTCCTGAAAGATGGAATCCAAAATTAGTTCCACCTAAATGGTTTAAACGTCTCTTTATTAGTATTAGGATGAAACAAAAACTACGTCCAAAGCTGCCCTTCAAAATAAGGGTTGAATCCAAGGCTTGAAATCCAAATCAAGCTAAGAATTTTCAGAATTAGCCTGTAAGGAAAACCAAGAAACACATTTAACTGGAGAAAAAGGCTTTTCCTATCCAGACAGCTGAGAGACTTAGGCACTTGGGTCATAAATTTAGGTTGGAATGTTTGATCCTGGGAAAAGATTAAAAAGCATCCCCTGCTTTTTGATGACAAAATAGGAAAGGCTTTGGACATGTAACACAGGAAAAGGCAAATTTTGAGGATCTAAACCTCAGATATTCTGCCTTATCAATAACTCTGATTTTAATGGAATGATTCTGATTTACACCAATGTATCCAAGATCAGAGATAGGACTCAAACTCTTGAAACCTCTCCACTACATATTACCGTCCATTTATAACCTTTTTGCCTCTTCATGCAAATGGGAACAGTGATATTTCATATTCCACAAAAGATATAATTATTATTAAAAATCAAGAACATTACTTTTTCTTTAAAAAAGAAAAACATTCTTTAGTCAGAGAAACAGTGACTAGGACAGCATGAACACGATTGCTTGTTTCATTGAATAGGCTTCAATGAAAGTCTGTCTAAATATATAGTCTTCTATCAGAGCCATTGCACTCCTAAGGGATGAGATCTTTTTCAGTAAGACTACCATAATTGCAGTTCATCTGAAACAACAAATGGCAGGTCTGCCACTGCCAGGAGTCTTACCACTACCAGAAAAAACATTCATACAATGTCAGTGACATGTATTTATGTTTTCACGTCTGTGTCTGCAGATAGCGTCAATAACATACCGCCAGCGTCTGACACCATTTTTTAGCTGACTAATATAAATGAAGAGGCAAAAATCTCTCTTCTGCACAATGACTTCTATTCTGTCCTGAAGTACTTTTACAATATCTGTACCTATTTGTTCCCATCTAACCTGTAAAAATAGCAAAAATTAAGTCAAGCAAAACCCCTGCACCTCTTTACAGGATAAGCAGCAAAATTACCCCTCAATATTATGAGCTAGAATGGCCTGGTCCAGCAGATAGTCACAACAACATTTGGCACTGTGAACATTAATCTTCAGGATGTCTATGCAAGGAACAGCAGCCTCTCCAAGTTACATATGGGGAAGCCAAGACCCAGAGGGTCAGATGATGCAGTGAAAGTTTGAAGTCAGTAGAACTCAGCTAACTCACACCAGCAGAGGATGTGGTGCAGAGAGAATAAGTGACTTAAGAATTTAGGTAGACAAAGAGCAGACAAAGATGAGGCTGATGACACAAACCCTATACAGAATGCACTAAACCAATGCCTAAAACATTTTTTTTATGGAACTCCAGTAGGGAGATACCTTGGTAACCACTGACTCCCACCCTTGCGTCTCAAATTCCCCTTCATGTCCTGACAGGGCCGTCCCAGGTGGGGGGTGGAGGGGGCACAATTGGGGCAACTGCCCCAGGCCCCATGCTTTGGGGGGCACCACAGAGCCAGGCCAGCTTTGTGTCTGGCTGCTCACCCCCACCCTCCAGCCACCAAGTCCAGACCCCACACAGGCTGATTTATCCTGGGCCTCACACCCTGCTGAGGTCGGCTGTTTCCTGGCCAACTGCCTAGTAACTTTCACTGCTCTTATAAGGAATTAATTTGCATCCCTCAACAACAAATTTCTTGGCAAGTCAGGCTCTAAAATTATACCAGTAGGTTCTATTATCAGATTACACTTATGCTTGGCTTTGCCTTTTTTAAAGTTGGTATTATTTATAACAACATTTACAAGTCTTTATGTACTTATTTGTAAAATGCAAGTGAAGGGCCCACGTTGCTGAATCCTTGAACATTACAAGTTTTAAGTGGTGTCACACACAATACGCTTCTTGCAATTGAGCTCTCACCATTTGAGCCAAGGTACCAAATGACTTTGCCATGTGCTCTGTTCCACAGTAAGGCACCCACAGAACTCACAAGAGCCATGACCAGAAGGATGCAGAACAAAACCAGGATCTGCACGTTGGTCACTTTCTCCACATTTGATCTCTTCAAAGGTGCTTTGGTTGAGTTCTGAACAAAAGTAGAAATAACTGTGAGAACTGGTTTAGATATGGGAATAACAACAGAAAAAATATGGAAGAACTTGAGATCAGAACCAATTTTCTGGAGTCTTAAACCAACAGACCCAGCCATTGTCTCTTGACACCTTTTCCTATCCAGTTAAATATCCCCTGTCCCCCCAGTTATGAGGGAAATGTGAACTGTGTGCAGCTATTTCTGTAGGCTCAATTAACTCCCCTGCCTGTCACCCTCTCCTGCAATAGCCAATGCAGGGGAAGACAATGACATTGGGTCCACCCCTGGTCCCTTCCGTAGCTGTTGGAGAAACAGCAATTCCCACCATCAAGGGAATGCAGGGATTGTAACTTTTCTTAGCTCCTGCCGAGGGCCCTATGATGGTTGTGGGAAGTGGTCCCTAAACCTGTCCCTTCCAACCTAGCAAACACAGGAATTCTAGAAGTTATTCAGTAGTAACCATGAAGTCTTTGACTGCCTTAAAACTTAAGAACCACACTCAGACCTGGTGTAACTGGGTTAGGGTCAGTGCAGATACACCCAGGAAGAATGACATTCAGGGTATTGTTACAAGTGACATTTATCACATTATATTTAGACAACAGTAAGCATTCATAAGACTTAGAAAGTTTTCTGATCAGTCCCACATTAACACTTACAATCATCTAGATATAGATTGTAGTACCACACCAACTCCAGTTCAACACCGGGGCTGAGAAGAAAAATCAGTTGGTTTTTGGTCTCAGACCTGGGAATGCCAATTCAGTACCCCTGTGCAGCAAGGAAGTTAAGAACTAGATAAACAGCAGTTTGTTAGGTTCCCATACTCACACTGCAACAGAGCCAATTCAAGGTGCCACTGTGATGTAGGAGATTGGAGAGACCAGAGCACTGCACAGGAGCCAGTTCAAGGATCTCATGCAGGGGAGGGGGCAGGGAGCTACAAATAGTAGCTCCCAGTCTCCTTACTGTATCAGAGCCAGTTGGCAGAGTGGGGAGCAGGAACTCCCAAACTGTTTGTCAGGCCTCCACATCCCAACCACACTGGAGTCTCCCAGTCATATGACCTCCATGGAGCAGTCTAGAGGTGGATCCTGGAGAGAGTGCCGTGGTATAGTCACACCCCCATCGATTCCTGTGCCACCCAAAGTTTAAAACTAACTGCCTGGCAGTGTCAGGAGCATTTCTACTCATGCAGAAGAGGAGTCAGTTGAGGTCGTGGCTCATAAAACACCCGATTCCTTCTAAACTCTCCATTCCACAGGTGTTAATCAACCCTCCTCCTTTTTAATGGTTTTTACTGGTTTCACTAATCAAGCTATTCTTTGTTCCACAGTTCTACTGTCTGTTAGCTGCTCCTTGTAAATGTAGACTGCTTTGAACACTAGCTAAAAACATAAACACAGATGTGGAAATTACTTTCAGTGAAGCACTGGGTGCATTGTCAAGATGCTCAAGGAGGCTAGATTTTGTTTTATGAATCTGAAAGAGATGTACACTTAAATCTAATGGACTACAGTACTAATGAAACATCTTTTGATTATTTCTGCCTAGTCTGTTGTGTTTTTATATATAATACAGAAAATTAAGGCATACTGAGGCAATGTTAAATTTGTTTTTGCTTTGATCTTAAGCTGAAAAATATAGCTGAAGGACCCTAGAGAAACATGTGCACACTAATCTGTACCAACTTTTCAAAATCCTAAACCTGCCCATGTTAACTCAGCATGTTAGATGATATGATCTGGAGATATTCCATGCCAGAAAATACAGAACTTTACTATGCCAGGATGGCACTTAGCATGTATGTTACAGCTTTAATACTTGGACACTAGTGTTGTAAGTGCTGTTAGCATGTGCTAAGTATAACACGTAACAATACCCGCAAACTAGCACACGTTTGGAAAGAGTTTTAATCCCTGGATAGATTTACTTTACTTCACATCCAGCTCAATATTTGGCTTTATAGCCACATCTCCCACCCTGCAACTTGTTTTGGACAAGGATATCCCACAGTTGGTGGTAATTACTGCGCTTCAGCAGACTCCAGCACAGGTTACAGGGGTGGGCAGATGAGAATAAGATGGGATTCAATACTGACAAGTGTGGGGTACAGCACCTAGGCAGAAAGAACCAGCAGCATACCTACAGGCTGGGGAACTCCCTTCTCATCAGCAGAGGCTGAAAAGGATCTTGGAGTCATTAATAAGCAGAAATTATTAGCCTAAGGCATGGTGCTACACTAATGAAGATAAGCAGCTTCCAGTTTGGGAGCTAACATGCACAGAAGCTGTCACAGCACAGTACAGCTTTGCACCACACAAAGATGTATAAAGACACATAAACAAAAGGCATCCCCATATTTCCTGGGGCCCCTAGAAGCTACTTCAATACAAATAATAACAACAACCCAAGCTTTATTTTTGCCTCATCAATTCCCAAAGCCAGGCAGAACACGGGAAAAATTAAAAGTATTTTTTCCTATCAGTATATGCACTATTACATCCGAACCACTTTACCTGCATGAGTTTTGTATCATGTCCTGTATACACAACTACGCCCAGAACCCACTGAGTGTTCCTAAGCTGTGCACCTCTTAGCAAGATCTGATCTGGCCCAACTGGAACTGGACTAGAAACCAAGGGGAAAAAGAGAGAGAGAAAAGTGTATTTTTAGGTTATTCCGAAAACACTCTCACTTCTAAATTGTTTCTTCTCCTTAATTTCATTTCAAAACACTTAGGAGAAAATTAATAGTTCAGTACATCAGAAACATCAGAACACTACCCACTCAATGTATTGAATTCAATACTTGATTGCAGACAGCAAGATTGGGGAGATGCAAAGGAGCTATTTGAAGTTTTCTGATCACAAGGACAGCTGTCACGCAACCTTAGTACCCACTATAATTCAGATCAGCCTCAAGAGTGCTCTAAACCAGTGTTTCTCAACTTGTGGGTCACGACCCAAAAGAGGGTCGCAAGAATATTTGAAAGGATTGCAAACAGTCACAGAAAAAATGCAAAAGCACGGGTTTCCCCTTGCAGGCTAGCAGCTTTCCATGGGCACTGGCAGGGCCAGGGGGCTACAAGTCAGGAATGAGGGGCACCGGCAGGGCTGGGGAGCTCAGGAGTGAGGGAGTCAGGAGTGAGTGCAAACTGCACAATGATGAATGCCACTTGGGAGTAATGGAGGGTCACATGTTGATACTACTGTTCATGTTTTCCTCTTGATGTTGATTTCTGTCTTTAAAATTAAGACTGTTGAGCTGCTTTAACTTGTAGTGTATAATAAGTATGCTGGGACCAGAATACTTGTGGGCATTTTACATGTGCTCCCAACAGTGCCAGGTGCTTTTAATTAGCAAGCCGCACTAATTAAAAGCATTCACATGTCATGTGCATCAGTGGCACAGCATGTCCCCACGCTGAGAAAATGGCAGCACAGCATTTTGAATTAAAGCACATCGAACATGTTTTATTTCAAAGCACACCACCGCCATTTTCTCCATGCAGAGACATGCTGTGCCACTGATGCACATGCCTTGCAGGGCTGCCAGAGCGTGTTAATTTACATGCTCCAGCAGGTTCGATTAAGCGAGTCTACTCCAACGTGCTGGATTTCCAGCCCATCAGAGCAAGCTCTCCACAAGCGTGCAAGTGCCCTAGGTGTTTTCTAATTAAATTATTTACTGGTTCAGGACTGGCCATGAAAGTTTACAAATGGGTTCTGGTACAAAAAAGGTTGAGAACCACTGCTTTAAAATTACATCTTACCCAATGTGATTTCTATACATTAGACACTGGGTAGATATTAAAAACAAAACAAAACAAAAAAAAACAGAGCCATGATAAACACTCACTGTCATCAACATCTTTAGAAACCAGCACAATGCAATGGTGGGAGTTTGGTGACCTTAGTGCTTTTCACAGCTTGGTCATTAACCTACACATTACCTTGGGCAAGTCAATTCCTTTCTCTATGCCTTAGCTGCTATGTGTGTAAGAGGTACATAAATGACACTTGCTCTCCTTTTTGAAGTGCTTAATTTTACAAATTCTACAAGGGCCAAGTCTTTTATTTTAGTTGCCTATAAAATTTTAATCTTTGCATTTGGAAGCATGTAAGGTTTTTCTTTTTTTGTCAAGGGTTAGGGAGGAGAAAGATCCCCCTTAACAGCAAGGTTGATTACAGACTTAACCATTAAGAGGCTTCTCCCATAATGCAGAACTGGGACTGGAGCCCTTGTCCTCTAGTTCCAAAGTCACTGGCTTTAAGCCCTGGAAACAAAGAGTCAAGTCAACAGAGCTATGCCATTTTATACTAGCTAAGGAACATCATTAGTAGTCACCCAAATAAATTTCTTTATGTTCTCTCTAAAGTACAACAGAGGGCAACACACATCCAAAAAATGTTTAACTGAAGGCAACTGTAGTTTTGATACCTTTGACCATCTAAACGCAAATTTCCAATGAAGTCATAGAGGTGGCGGTTGGGTCCTTCACACTCAATCTTCCCAGACGCTTTCATCAAATCATCTCTTGACTGGAGGCTGGCAGTTTGTGACAGCCCC
The DNA here is from genome assembly GCF_001723915.1 of Gavialis gangeticus. Classification (NCBI taxonomy): domain Eukaryota; kingdom Metazoa; phylum Chordata; order Crocodylia; family Gavialidae; genus Gavialis; species Gavialis gangeticus. Next base: position 44,252,360 of record NW_017729032.1, read on the forward strand.
TAAGGAGACCAACCAGAGGAGACAGCTGTCAGATCAAGTGTTCTTGTCAGCTTAACTTACAGGAATTATTCTACTATAGACTCCACTATCTCACAGGCAGAACAATTGTATTTCACGCTTCTTGAAGTCAATGACATTCATGAGCTACAGGAGCACTAGTCTGCCAAAAATATTTTATTTTATATTTAACATATATGAGTGTAGTCACAGTTTCTCTCTTGCCCAGGTACACAAGCTGGAATAAGGAACGTCATGTTATCTGTATAGCCACTTAAACCCACATCAGGAGCAGGCTTCAGCAAGCTGCCTTGTTTCCCCAACTTGGCATGGGAGCATAAAAAGGTATAAATGTTGCATACGACACCAAGCTGGGGGGAGTAGTACATGCACTGGATGGTAGGGCTAGGATTCAGAGAGACCTAGACAAACTGGAGGACTGGACCACAAGAAACCTCATGAGGTTCAACAAGGACAAAGTGCAAAGTCCTGCACTTAGGACAGAAGAATCCCATGCACCAGTACAGGCTGGGGACTGACTGGCTAAGCAACAACTCTTGGTGCCGCACTTCAGGAAGGATGTGGAGAAGCTTGAGAGAGTCCAAAGGAGGGCCATACACATGATTAGAGACCAGGTCATAAGAGCAGAAGCTGAAAGACTTGGGACTGTTCAGCCTGGAGAAGAGAAGACTTAGAGGGGACTTGGTGGCAGCCTATAAATATAATAATTGAGGTGTACATCAGGGCCTGGGGGAGCATCTATTCACAAAGACCCCCATGGGAGGACAAGAAATAATGGGCACAAACTGACTGAAGATCACTTCAGACTAGACACAAGGAAAAACTTCTTTATAAGTCGAGTGCCTAGGGTCTGGAACAGGCTCTCCCCAGAGGCGGTACAGTCACCCACCCTGGCAATCTTAAAAACACATCTCAATGCCCACCATGTGGTGGGATCACCTGACCTCAGCAGTCTTTCCTGTACATACGCAGGGGGCTAGACCCAATGATCTGTAAAGTCCTTTCCAGCCTTCAACAACTACGAAACTATGCAGAAAAGGACTTGGAGGTTACAGTGGACAATAAGCTAGATACTAGCCAACAGTGTGCCCTGGTTGCCGAAAAAGGCTAACAGCATACTGTGCTGCATTTGTAGGATTGTGGCCAGCAGATAGAGGGAAATAATTATTCCCCTCTATTCAGCACTGGTGAGGCTACATCTGGAGTACTGTGTCCAGTTTGGGCCCCCCACTCTAGAAAGGATGTGGGCAACTTGGAAAGAGTCCAGCAGAGGGCAACAAAAATGGTTAGGGGGCTGGGACAACTTCTGAGGAGTGGCTGAGGGAACTGGGCTTATATAGTCTGGAGAAGAGAAGACAGAGGGGGTTTAATAAAGCTTTCAACTATCTGATGAGTGGTTCCAAAGACGATGGAGCTGGACTGTTCTCAGTGGTGGCAGATGACAGAACAAGGAGCAGTGCTCTCAAGTTGCAGCAGGGGAAGTTTAGTTTAGATATTAGGAAGAATCTTTTCACAAGCACTGGAACAGGTTACCCAGAGAGGCTGTGGCATCTCCATTCTTAGAGGTTTTTAAGACCCAGCTAGACAAAGCTTTGGCTAGGATAATATACTTGGGGTGGTCCTGCTTTGAGCAGGGAGTTGGACTAGTCTCCCGAGGTCCCTTCCAACTCTAATCTTCTATGATTCTATGACATGACAGCAGCCTTAGATCACAGAAATCATAGAAATGTATGGCTGGAAGAGATCTCCAGAGGTCATCTAGCCCAGCCCTCTACCTAAGGCAGGATCACCCCTAACCACACCATCCTACATAAATCCATCATCTCTTCCATTAGCAATGCTACTACACACAGTCCGCCCTGACAACCACAAGTCATACACCCTGACCCACCACAAGTAAAGCAGGGCATGGCAGGACCATAGCAGCAAATATCCCACTGCTGAAAAGATTGTAAAAACACACTTGAGAGGGCCATACCCACTGCTACAAAACCCACCACAGTACATGCCATTCTGACCATGGGGTAAAATTCCTTCTTGACCCTAAACACAGCAATCTGTCTGACCTTGAGCAAGGGGCCAAAGACCCTCTAGCCAGGAACCTCTGGGTTTCAGTTCAAGCAGAGGCATTGGCACACCCCAGTCAAAATCCCCAGCCTTGGCTGCAGCTAACACACAATGCTTCTGCTCCCACACTGTATAAACATAGCTACACTGACACATGCTAAGTTGCACTCTACCCTCTGGGCTGCTACTAGATCAGTACAACAGTGCTCTGCTCCTGCTCAAAGCCATTTACTGACCCACCATCTAGCTGTAACCTCATAAGCTGTTTTCTGACATTCAGAAGCCATTGGCCTGATTCTCTAATACCGTGTACCTTAGGCAAATAGCTACACTGGAGCCAACATAGCAGAAGATGGTCTGAAATCCTTGCTGTTCTGTTTTTATTCCCACATCACATTTCCTTTGCTCAAGTGACACTGCACCTATTGTTTGGCCACTGGAGAATTAGGCCCAGATTTTTAAATGGAGAAGCCAAAAATAAATAACATCTTCAGAGATTCTTGTCTCAGACCACTATACCTAAGCTCATGCTAGTACATTTTCACAAACGCCACACATGCAAGTCAACAGAAATGTTTTCAAATAATAATTGTAAATTACAATTCTGATCCAGACTCAGTTCTATTAATTCCGTGTCTTAGGAAAAAAATTAAAACATTTAAGTACACTCTTTCCAAATACCCACCCACATATGTACTATTCAAGAGGAATTTGAAAAGAAACCTATGAATTCCAAGATCTGAAAAGGCAATTCTTAAACGGTGTTGGAAAATCCAAGGCAAACTCAATTACTTGCCATAAATGAAGAGCAAACTAAATGAAAGAACCCAAAGCATTCAAGAAGGACCTCTACTTTTCATAAATGAAGGACAGTGCTAACAGAAACTAGATCTGTTTTTGGCAGCTAAATCCCAAAACTGACCACAATCATGACGCATAATAATCAAATAATAGAAAATACATTTGTGAGAGCTTATTACACTTTAAAGTCAGCACTTTCCCATATATGCTATTATTTTACAATGATTTGTTTAGGATTTGGCAATGAGATGTGTGGGTTTCCAAGTGCTGCCTTAATTGTTAGCATGTAGATATCTGAAACTGCTTCAGTCACATGCAGCTGCACCACAGTATGCTCAGTGGAGCCTCCTCCTGCCCACACTAGGTTTACATCTGCAAAGCTTCAGTGACTGTAGTGGTGTTGCTTCCATTTTACACTGTTGTATATTTGAACAGTGTAAATCCTTTCTTTAAACTCTAATGATTTTACATTTCCTGAACATTTAAACAAATCAAGTCTAAGGGATCATTTATGCAGTACAAAGCAGCACCGTGTTGCAACATGCTGCTCCTCCTCCAAGCCAGAACCCATCCAGCTACATATGTATCATACACACGAAGCACTGGCCCTGTAAAGGAGCTATACCACGTGCATGCAAAGCAGATGCTGTGCCTCAGGACAGTACCACCTTCAATTATAAAGATAAACTCAAAGACAGCTTGTGAGAAGGCCCGATTCTCCTTCAAGACCACTTTTTAGCTGTCATTTAAGTACAAAGCAGGTGACCTGTCATTTACAAATCTCCAAGGTCTATTTATACTGCCTAAGAGGTGCAAAGTGGCATTAGTGCCAGTGAGAATCGGGTCTACAGCCTTTGCATTATGACTTGAAGGTCAATTACAGGTACTGTCAAACCAAGAAGAAAGAAATTAGTGTTTCATATACTTTACAAACATCCAGTTACTGCAGCGTGAAGCATTTGCTCACAGTTATTATAGATAGGAACAATAAGGCAGAAAGGTGAAGAATTTGCTGAAGATCCTAAAAGGACTGGAGTGAGGCACCACAGCCAGGATGAACCCCATTTTCATTCCCAAAATTTAAGACTACTAAACCAATGCTGCCCTCTGGTTCAGCGACTCAAAAAAAAAATTGTACTTCAAGTATCATTACCAGCATTCAACAGATACTGAAATTGGCACATAAAATATAGGCCACTAACTCAGCATTTTACAGCTAGGCTTGATGGAAAAGACAGCATATAAAAATAAAATAAATAAATAGGTTAGGAGTAAAGCCAGTTTACCAGACAACCCCAGGTCCATTATGACTGCCAGATCAGGCTCCCCGATTCACCTGTTTAAAGCACAGAATGGAGGGGGTATCAAAGAAAGAAAAAAAAAAAAACCAAAATAAGATTTTACCTGTCGTATCTTAAGATTAGTTTCTCCATCAAGATTTGATGTTTCAATATAGCACATGGCTTGAGGTTCACTGTAAAGTAGTAGAGGAAAATTTTCAGTCTATAAGTTTTTATATAACAATGACTTACAGTGCATTAGTGCTTTAAAGTACTTAACTTCAGCTGTATGTTGTATGGAAAAAGTTAAATACCAAGTATGTATGAAGGCAATTTTTATACAGGTGCAACTGAAAATTACTTAATTGAAAAATTACTAAATCCATCTGTTAAGACAATCACTTCCAAAAAAAAGTCAACACACAATATCCTGCAATGAGGTTTAAAGAAGTTTACATTAAGTTCACATCCTATCCAGACTATTAAAAGATGCTCTGCTTCATTTCTTCACGTTATTTAATAAATTCAGTATTTCACTTAACAATTATCCTTAAAGCATGCAGTGTTTCTTAACCAGAGGCAGGCAATTATTTCGACTGGAAGGCCACTTAATGAATTTTGGTGAGCTGTCGAGGGCTGCAAGGGTAGCCCTGCCCCTTGATGGGTGCCCCGCCCCCTGGTTGCCATCTTGGGACCAGAAGTTCCACCCCCTTACCTCTGACATTTGCCACTGGAAGTCCCTCCCTTTGCCCCTAAGGTATTCCTTTTGGCAGGGAGGGTGCTAAGATCTTGCATTGGAAAAAAACCCAAAACAAATCATATATTAAAAATAAAATCAAAAACATCTACTATAAAACTTATTTTAATTTCACTTAAAAAATATTTTTTCCTGATTTGTGTGTGTTTACATAGTGTATATAAAGGCAATTGCATAACAGCTCAAAATACAGTCTTACTCTTGTACATTGGGTAGGTGAGTGTGTTGCCCACATTCTCCACCACTTCATTGCCCTAAGAACCAGGGGTTCTCCTCCCAAATGGGGGGAAGCAAACAGCTGGATCAATATTGCATTAAAGTATGCTACCGTTTTCTCCAAATGAGAGCCCAGCAGGAGGAGTGAGAGGGGGAATAGACACTGGAGGCGAGGGAAAGCTGGCTTGCCCCACAGGGCTTTCTCTCCTCACCTCCAGCTGCAGCTCCTGCTCTTACCACACCACACAGCACCACTTTGGGTAGGGGGAACTTCCTTCAACCTAGCCACTTCAGCTCAACTCATGGAGCTTTGGCTCCAGATCCCAGGTGCTTTCCATACACTCTGCCTGCAGACGCTGTTCATCATACCAGGCAGGCAGAGCTGGAACTGGAGCTCCCTGAGCTGAGTTGAAGCTGCCGGGCTGAAGGAAGGTCCTCCTGCCCCAAACAGCGCTGCATGGTGCAGCAGAAGCCGCAGATGGAGGTGAGGGGAGAAAAACAGCCCTGCCAGACCTGGCGGCTTCTGCCCAGCATGTGGAGCTCTAGCTGCAGCTCCCAGATGCCTTCCACCTGGACACCTTCCACTTTCCAAGGTGTCCGGGAGCTCGAGCCGGAGCTCCATGTCTTGGGCAGAAGTCACAGGACTGAAGCTTCCCACCTGCCCATCCAGAGTGGCATGGCAGTGGCAGCTAGAGGTGAACAGGGCAGAACAGCGGGCGTGGCGGTGGCTGCCGGGCTCGGGGGCCATCAGCACCTCTGAGCTGTCCCAGAAAGCCTGTTCCCCAGCCAGCCCCCACCCATTTTGCCAGGCTGGGCTGTCATGCAGCCACATCCCACTCAGAAGGGCCCTGGTTCCCATAGGCCAGCTCCACAGGGCCCTTCCAAGCTGGCTGGAGCTCCATGAGAGCCCCACCTGGCTTGGGTGTGGAAAGGCGGGAATAATTTGGCCGTGCAGCCCCCTTTCCTCCAACCCAGTCTGGCCCTCTGCCTCCACCCTCAGCAGCAAATCACAGGGCAGCTCGGCTCAGTACCACAGCCCAAGCCACTGACAAGGCAGGTGGATGGTGGGAACCAAGCCAGCTAGTTCTGACCATGCTTCCTTTCCCCTGCCACTGGAAAAATGGCTGACAGAGGGCACAGTCCCCTAGCAGCAGGGTGGGGAAATAAACCCCCTCCCTGCTCCCTTTGCCTAAGGGGGGCCATGCCTCTGGCCAAGCCCCCAGTCAGGTTAGACAGCAGAGGGGAGGAGCCAACCCAGCTCTTTGGAGCAAAGATCAGTCTAGCCCAGGGCTGGGATGCTGGAGGACTCTGGTTTAAACTTGAGCCAGGAAGGGGTCTAGGACAGAATTTGCAAAAGCTGGTTTGACACCAGGGCTGTTCGCAACACAACAGTACCACTTCCTCCGGTTGAACAGGTACGAGGCCGGCAACTCTGGAGGAGAAGGAAGGAGAGGAGGCAACTCCACACTCTCCACGATCCGAAAAGGCCGAAGGAGCTAAGCAGTCCCAGAGGAAAAAGCATCGAGTGATCATCATAGGCGACTCCATCCTGAGAGGTACAGAGGGCCCCATCTGTCGCCAGGACCCCTCGACACGCACGGTCTACTGTCTACCCGGAGCAAAGATTCAAGACGTGACAGGGATGATCCAGGCCGTGATCCAGCCCACCGATTACTACCCCATGGTCCTAATCCACGTGGGTACTAATGATGTGGCCAGGAGAAGCCCTGATCACCTGATGGTGGACTACCATGCTCTGCAGGGGGTTGTTGAAGGAGGCAGGTGCACAGGTGGTTTTCTCTTCTGTCCTACCAGTGAGCAGACGTGGAAGACGTGTACTGCAGAGACCAACTGGAGGCTTCGGGAATGGTGTCTCAAGGCAGGCTTGGGCTTCCTTGACAACGACCCGCACATCACGACGAGAAACATGCTCAGATGGGATGGGCTCCACCTTTCCCCTAAAGGTAAGCATGTGTTTTCTTCTAGGTTGGTGGATCTCCTC
>NW_017729032.1:44261050-44261441 GCF_001723915.1 Gavialis gangeticus
GAGATGGAACTGGGACTAGCTTCCCGGATCAAGGACAACCAGAAGTCCTTTTTTTAAATATATAGGGGGCAAAAAGAAGGTTCCGGGTAACGTGGGGCCCCTGCAAGACACGCTAGGAAATCTGGTCGTCACACCAGACGACAAAGCTAACCTATTTAACGATTTCTTTACCTCCATTTTCCTAAGCAGGGACTGGAACAGCCACCCCTCCCCCCTGGGCTCTCCTTAGACCCCAGGCAAGGTGCACCTAGGCCAAGGGTTAGTGAGGAACTAGTTAGGGAACTTCTGGAGGGACTGGATGTATTCAAATCAGCTGGTCCGGACGATCTCCACCCCAGAGTACGGAGGGAATTAGCTGAGGTCATTGCTGGACCCCTGGCACGGCTTTACG
>NW_017729032.1:44266441-44275790 GCF_001723915.1 Gavialis gangeticus
TGCCAAGATGAACATGGGCTGGCTGTGTGGGGAGGCAGTCAGGAAAGCCAACCGCACATTGTCATGCATGCACAGATGCATCCCAAGCAGATCCAAGGAGGTGATACTCCCCTTTCTATGCAGCTCCGGTCAAGCCGCAGCTGGAGTACTGAGTTCAGTTCTGGGCGGCGCACTTCAAGAGGGATGTGGCATGGAGAGGGTCCAGAGGAGGGCCACTCGCATGATCAGGGGACAGCAGGGCAGGCCCTATGAGGAGAGGCTACGAGACCTGAACCTATTCAGCCTCCACAATAGAAGGAGGGGGGGGGATCTAGTGACCTGTTACAAACTAGTCAGAGGGGACCAGCAGGCATTGGGGGAGTCACTGTTCCCCCGAGCACTGCCAGGAGCGACCAGGAATAACAGTCACAAGCTGGCAAAGGGTAGATTTAGGTTAGATATCAGGAGGCGCTACTTCATGGTCAGGGCGGCTAGGATCTGGAACCAACTTCCAAGAGAAGTGGTGCAGGCTCCTACCCTGGGGGTCTTTAAGAGGAGGCTAGATGAACACCTTGCTGGGGTCGTTTGACCCCAGTACTATTTCCTGCTATGACAGGGGGTCAGACTCGATGATCTGCTCAGGTCCCTTCCGACCCTACTAACTATGAAACTATGACATATCAGTTAAGTCTGATACTACATTCAACTAGGTTTATCTTAAACCACTTTTGGCCACTTTGAAACTGGTTTATGTGCACTGAACCTATGTTCTATTACAGGTTTAAACCAGTTTCTGATCACTTAAACTGGTTTATGTGGAACTTCTGTCCCTAGCCAATGTGTCTGGTAAACCATCACCAAGGGGCCCAAACAGTTCACCCAGAATCCCCACATCACCCCCCTCTCTCAGCCTTTCACATGTGATTAGTGTGGCCCCACCCTCCATGAGATGGAGCCAGACCAGGCTGCCTGCACCTCATCTGCATAGAAATTTTTGGAGGATCAAAGATCCCAGAACTCATGACAAGAACACTCAGTCCCAATCATGAATGGGGGGCTAATTAGCACATGGATCCTTTGTAGGTGCTGAGCTATGTAGTGCTGAGCTGTGGGGTCACCATGGACTGAAGCACTGTTGACTCTGCTGGGGCCCAGCCCAATGAACTATAATGGTGAATCATAAGCCTTTTGGCTTTGGATTAATATCATGCATAATTCATACAACCAGATACAAAAGTGCTGCTTAAAAGTGTGTTTGTGAAGTACCTGTGCTAAAACTTGCAGCTGTTTCAAAAAAGTCAAAATGCATCAATTCTGAATGAACTAAGTCAATAGGAACCTGTGATTTGCTGATAGAAGAATTACTACAGTTATGTTTACTTAAAGGTTAGTGTTTTCAAAATTTGCCCTTTGCTTTCACGTGCTCAGCAAAAATCGGGTATGTGAAGGGGGGGAGGGGGCGGCTCCAGCAGGAAGAAGTTGGCGAGGCCCAGAGTGCAAGAGGGCTACCTGACCCCCCTAGATTTGTTTTCCTTGCTGTAGCAGTGGAAGAGGGACAAATTCAAGGCAGAACTCCAATAATTAGATTCTATACCTGGAGCACTGTAACAAATGTATAAATTTACTATATACAGAATCTAAATACTGGGACAGTCAACTTGTATTCAAGTAATTACAGTAGTTGACCCCTATTTTAAAACAGGCCCTTCGGGTACCCCTAGTTTTAGCTGACCAACTTGAATTATGACTAAGATACCAATGATCTCCAGAGATAGCACACCCTCGTTTCCCTTGTGGAACTAAGTTGGGGATGCCAAAAAACAGAATTCTTCCAATCCTAAAAAGACTTCTGAGAATTTAGATATTTCTTGTTACCTTTTACAATCCATTTACCTAAAGAAAACACTGCTCCCTCCAAGGGAAGTTAGAAAAAGTTTGGAAGTGAGAGCATCTGTTAACTGTTGCCTTTTCCGGGAGGGAAATACAGGTCCTGAGGACTACAGCAGTTAGTGGCCACTGCTACTTTAAGAGGAGCTGCAGTGTAAAAACACCACAAAGCCAACTCCTCTGATTTTGGGGTGAAATAGAGGAAAGAAAGACTTGAGGGAGGAAAGAAAGAATCTTCAGGGTTATCTCAACTGCACAGTTCACTTAAGTTCTAACTTAAGCATTGCCCCAAACTTGATTGGGCCCTCAGCAGACTTCATTTCCCAGCAGCCCCTGCCTGCATTGCCATGGCCAGTTTCCATGAAAACCACAGCAGCAGTGGGGCTGACAGCACCGTGCCAAGGATTTCATGGAGACCAGCCGCAGCAGCACTGGCAGGGTGCACAGCTAGGTGGGGAGCTTCTCCAGGCCTGGGATCTTGCAGCAGTGATGGTGTGCTCTGGAGTGGGGGCAGACTGCAGTCTACTGCTCACATGCCCCAGCAGTAACTTGAGTTAACTCTGCAGTGAAGATATACCATTAAAAACAAAGGCAGGGAAAATACAGCCTTCAGGCTGCATCCAGCCTACCAGGCAATTTCATCTGACCTGCAGGTGCCCGCCAATTAATTGTACCCCAGTCAGCACACAGCTTCCAGGTCAGGCTGCTGCTGCCACTGGTTCAGGCACTAGGGAACATGCTCAGCTCCCCAGTGTCCAGCATCTACTCCTTGTCTCCCTGCTGCAGGCAGGGAAGTGGCAGGGATGGGGGAGGAGAGAGGAAGGGAGCATGTGGCTGGGGAGAGCGTAGAACTCAGGTGGCCAGGGTATGGGCATGAGGGAGGATGGAAGAGCTGTGGGGATGCCCCCATATGTACTCCCCCATGGCACACAGTCCCCACCTCCAGTGGCAGCAGGAACAGCAGGTGGGGGCCCTCAGGGTGCTCACAGACTGTGAAGATGCTGCCACCCAGCAGCGTGTGGCTCCAGCCAGAGCTACACATGGTAGCAAGGAGTGCAGCCAGGGCAGTCCACCTCTATCACGTGGGGCTCTCTGCAGTGCACCTGCAGCTCCCAGCACTTGTGTGCCACCAGTCCTGCATAATGAAGCCAGCTACTTTCCCCACTGCCTGCCACCATGTGCAGCTGCCAGGACTATGCCATAAGTGGCAGGGAGCACCACACCCTGCTTCTGCAGTGGCAGAGAGCAGGGAAGGCAGTCAGCTCCACCACACAGGGCTTCCCCCAGTGGCACATGAGTGCTGGGAGCTGCACATGTGCCCCAGGGAGCCCTACATGATAGAGGCAGGCCAGCCTGGCTGAACTCCTTGCTGCCATTTACATTTCTGGCTGGAGCCACATGCCACCGGGTGGGTGGCAGCACCTGCACAGGCCATGAGCACCGAGGGCCCCCACCTACTGCTGCCGCCACCACAACAGCAGGGTCTGTGCACCATAGGGGGCTGTGTTTGGGGGGTTGCCAGAGCCCCCCACCTCTCCTCACACCCTACAACACCCCTGACACACACTCACCCTGCAATGTACCCTACGCCTCCCCACATAGCCATACCCTCTCAAACCCCACATACACATGCCACTCCAACCATACCCCCCACACATACACACACAACCACAATATATAAAAGAGTAAGACTTTATTTTTAAGCTATTATGCAATCGCCTCTATACACACTACACAAAAAAACCATGACAAAAATATTTTTTATAATAAGTTAAAAGCAAGTTAAAGTAGATGTTTGACCTTTAGTATATGATTTGGGGTTTTTTGGTTTGGAAAGGACTACTTCCAGGGGAAGGGGGGGGGGGGGACTTTGAGTAGAAAAGGTATGGGGTTAGGGGCAGGAATTTCAGGCCCAAGATGGCAACCAGGGGGTGGAGTACCTGTCAGCGGGCGGGGCTAACTTTGCAACCCTCAATCGCTCACCAAAAAACTCATTAAGTGGCCCTCCAACTAAAATAATTACCCACCTGTGTATCAGAATATGACATGCATACTGGGGGAGGACATCAAGAGTAGGAGAACCAGCTGAAAATTATTCAATGACATTAATGAAGGGAAATGGAATTAAAGATAAATACTTCTGATCAACACCAAAAGCACTTAGCTTCAAAATACTCTGAGAGGTTCCTTGAGGACCGCAAGACCACAGAGTGTAGTCAAATTGCTTTATCAAACCAATATCACATCTGACAAAATTTGTTTCCGCCAACTTATGTTACTTCAATTAAAGCATGTATAAGCACCACCAATTTGAACACCAGTTTGCCTCATGGTTCTCGAATGAAATTGTAACATCATTTCATTTGCATTGTGAACAATTAAGAGAATTTATTTCTCTAGTAACGGAAATGGATCTTGTTGTCATATAATGCTATAATGTTTGCTACAGTATTTACAGTGGGAGAAAGAAAAAGAAGCACCATTTAAGTTTTTTTCAAAAACAACTTATGCTTCCAACTAGAAAAATAATAAATTTAAAACCTCAGTTTAACAGAAGCATCATTTTCCATTCACTCATTCAGTATACCTGACCTGGAAGATAAAATGATCATGTCTGCTGGAAGGTGCTGCCCATTGGTAACCTTCACAATGTCTCCTACTGCCACCTATTGATACATAGACAGCAGTGCATCAGCATGGAAAAAGAAAGAAAAAAACATGAATAGACTGTACATCCAAACAGTTAATTTGTCAACCATCCATATGGGGTGGAAAGTAACCTGTTTAAATTCGCTGATGACACCAAAATTTGGGGGGAGGTGAGCACACTAGCAGGGAGGGAGAGATTGCAGAGGGATCTGGATAGGTTACAGGGGTGGGCTAACAGGAACAGGATGCGTTTTAATACGGACAAGTGCAGGGTGCTGCACTTGGGCAGTAGGAACCAGCAGCACACTTACACAATGGGGAACTCCCTACTCGAGAGCACGGAGGCAGAAAGAGATCTTGGAGTCATTATTGACTCCAAGATGAACATGGGCCGACAATGCGAGGTCATGGTTGGCAGGGCTAACCGGACCTTGTCGTGCATCCACAGGTGCATCTCGAGTAGAGCCAAGGAGGTGATCCTCCCCCTCTACGCGACGCTGGTCAGGCCACAGCTGGAGTATTGTGTCCAGTTCTGTGCGCCCCATTTCAAGAGGGATGTGGACAACATGGAGAGGGTCCAGAGGAGGGCCACCCGCATGATCCGGGGACAACAGGGCAGACCCTACAGTGAGAGACTGCGGGACCTGAACCTATTCAGCCTCCACAAGAGAAGGCTGAGGGGGGACCTGGTGACCGTCTATAAACTCACTAGGGGGGACCAGAAGGGTTTGGGGGAGACGCTGTTTCCCCTAGCGCCCGCTGGCATAACAAGGAGTAATGGGCACAAGTTGATGGAGAGGAGGTATAGATTGGACATCCGCAAGAACTACTTCACAGTTAGGGCGGCTAGGAGCTGGAACCAACTTCCAAGGGAAGTGGTGCTGGCCCCTACCCTGGGGGTCTTTAAGAAGAGGCTGGATGCCTACCTGGCTGGACTCATTTGAGTCCCGTTTCTTGTTTTGGGGGGTTTTTTTTGTTGTTCTCCTGCCCTGGCGGGGGGTCGGGCTAGAAGATCTACTAGGTCCCTTCCGACCCTTAATCTATGAATCTATGAATCCCCTTCAAGCAGAGAAGAAAAGTACTACATCATACAAAAACCATCAAGAGATTCTTTTGAGTTCAATCTGCTTAGTTAAATTATTCTTCACAATGAAAACTTCTAATGTCAGTATAATTTCAAACATTTAACAAAAGGAAAGCACATCCCACAAACAAAACACACAAACTGTTACCTCAAAAATAAGGTTCATGCTTCTATTTTTTACAAAGTTTGAGTAAGATTAATATGGAAAGGTAAAATACTCTGCCCACTTGTTGAGTTAGCCTGAACTAGATCTTATATAGATATGAAACTCTCCTTTGTAGACAAGAGGTATTTTCCCCAGTGAAATGAGTTCTCAGCTTTACTTTTGCCTCTCATTTGTTTCATATATGACCACTTTCCTCCCGTTTTTTCTGACCTCTTCTCTCCTCTTTTCTTTCTTCACCATGTTATTTCATTGTTCTCCTCTTCCCTTGACCCTTTGCCTATTTTTCCCCAAGCATTGAACATCAGCAGAAACTCCAGCATGTGATAACAAGAATTAGTGCTAGACAGGACCGAATTTGTTCCTATTCTCACATTTCAAGAGAAATTCCAGCACCTGTTCCTAGAAATGCTGTGGGCCAGAAGCTTCTTTTACCCTCAATTTGAGTTGCAGATGTTAAACAGATCCCTCGTTTAGACACCTACATGGTTCCCATCATGACAGCATACCACCTGTTCTTGGTGATGGACACTGTGAGTTACTGAACTGAAACTGAACACATGTCACAGACCTAGAAATGTCATTTCCCATACAATTTCAAAAGGTAGATGGTAACTTTGTTTCTAACAGTAGGCTTTGTTACAGAAAATGAACCTGACCCGTTTCCAGTGACTTTAATGGGAGCATGGTTTTGTTAAAAGCTATTACAGCCAACCAGTTTTCAGATTTTAAAAACATATACACATTAAATGCAGCAGAGTAATTGTTATTACAAAACAATGGATAAACTAAAATTCTTGCGACTCAAATGAAATACTTATTCAAAAATCTTTCACAAGTATAATGCAAAGGCTGTAAGTTAAAAGGAAAGAAAGTCAAAATTCAGCTATACATCCCCAATTAAAAAAATAGGTTATAATGCCATGTGTTAGACGCACACACAGAGCTATCAATATCTATTATAAACTCTGTAAGGGACATGGAACCTGATCTTGCAACTAGTACAAACGCAAGTAATCCCACTGACTAACATGGAAAAATTGACCTAGGGACATTTCACATTACTCCCGTACAGGCAGCTAAAACCCATCATATGCACCACTAAAGTCCCACATGATTCCTAAAAGTTGGGGATGGTCCTGATTTGAGCAGGGGGTTGGACTAGATGACCTCCTGAGGTCCCTTCAACCCTAATTTTCTATGATTCTAGGATTCTAAGACTGTGCTACTGTAGAAGAACTAATTTAAATGTTACGGAATGCAAAATGAAAACAAAAGCAGACAGAGGTGCAAAAAAAATTCTCAAATCTATGTTATAAAAAGCATTAATAGCAATTGGACAACACAATAGCTAACAGCTGTTCAAAAGGACATAAATAAGACCCAATTTTCGGCCTTATATTTGGGTATTTTGCTTCATTACAGCAGCAGCAGAGAAAAACATCTAAAAAGCTCCCTTAAATTGGACAGCTGAAGTTTTCCCTCATTGCTGAGAAATTCTCAAGCAGCACCAAGCCACTAGTAGCTCTATGGCCTTCTGAGTGGATCATCCAAAAGCAAATATTTTCAAAACATTTTAAAAATAGAAGACTTCTGTTTACCTCTTTCCACATAATATTCTGCCACATTCCACTTCTCAAAACTGAAAAGAAAATAATTTAAAATCAGGATAAATATCAGAGATCAAGAAGATTTACACTGCCCAAAA
Organism: Gavialis gangeticus; assembly: GCF_001723915.1. Lineage (NCBI taxonomy): Eukaryota > Metazoa > Chordata > Crocodylia > Gavialidae > Gavialis > Gavialis gangeticus. The sequence goes on from NW_017729032.1 coordinate 44,273,912, forward strand.
AAGTTAAAGCACAGAAAACATATTTACCAAGGTCCAACTTAAATATTAAGCCAGAAACAATCCAAAATATTTCTAAGAAGTTGGGATGAAAATTTCCCCCACAAAGGAGTAAAGACAATTATAACTCCTTAGCCTTACAATCATATTTAATCACTTCCACATGCTTATGCTCTTTAGAATACAGCTTTCTACCTTCCATTTTGCTTGATCAATCCATATTATCATTATAAACCTTTTCCAAAATAGTATATGAAGTGTTTATTATGATTTCACTTTGCATATAATACTCTATAGTAATCTTTAGCTGAATACTTTAATTATGCAAAGTAGGTTGCAAACATAGCAATCATTTGGCCAAAAAGAAAACACTAAAGCTTCTCTTCTGCTCTTACACTCCCAGTTCAACCTGTCCATTCCTCCTCAAACCTTGAAGTTAACATTAAAAAGTAAGAAATCAGCAGTAACAATATGACAGCTAAAAACAAGCAAGCCTTAATATAGCTTCAGGAGGAAACCTTTTAGCTGATACTACTTCTGAATACAACAGACTTTAAAATTATTGGCAAATTACAAATGTACAAAAACACTACCAAGAGATTAGATTTAAATTGTTCTTTTAACTGTTTTAATGTGATACTGAAATATTATTTAAGGTATTAAGGTGATTAAGGATTAAAATTTCCAGATTGTACAGACTCTTTACTCCTAAAAAGGAGACCTAAAACCACCTCTGTAAACAGAGAAATGATGGGATAAATTTAAAACAGTTTATATTCATGAATTTAACTGATGACTGGTCCCTGAATGGTTTCTTTTAAAATTCAAAACACTTTCTTCAGTTACATAGGATTTAAATCTCTCTCACATTTGCCTCCTAAAACTGTTCAAATTATCTCTAAACACACCAAGCTGGATTTGCCAGCCCTTAAGTGATTTATTTTTATCCATTTATTAAAGGTTTCAAATGTTATATGCTTTGTTTCCACAATACAGGACAACAAATATTTTATTCAGAACTTTGTGAGGAGGTCTTATTAACTCCCCCCCCACCCCTCCTTCCACCTTGATACTGACTGCTGAAAGAGGACTACGCCAACATCCCTCCCAGCACAGCTTCTAGGGAACATGTCTGAGAAGAAGCAGAACTGGAAGGGATTTTCTGGTCATTTTTTTTCTCCTTCACTTTTTCTTTTTTTCCCTTTTTGTCCAAAAATGCATATTCAGGTCTATAGCAACTAGTAAACAATTAATGATTTTGCACCTCATGTGTTGAATTGTTTTAGCTGGAACATAACAGTTAAAAGTTTTTAATGGACTAAAACATTTCATTTTGAAACCTACTTAAATAAAATTTTAAAAAGAATCCCCAAACTGCCCTATTGTAAATGGTTATTAAAAGGCTGGTTTGGTGATATCTTTAACTGGGCCAGCTTAACAGTCAACCTATACTGGACTAGTTAATAGGAGATATGTTAGACAATCTTTCAGGGAAGAAAACAAATATATCATAAGTTAAATATCAGGCTCTTCGGTTTAGGCTGCATCTGCTTCCTTCCCAGACCCAAGGAAGACCACTTTGATTACCATCTCTCCTGACTATACAGCTGATCCAATAAAAAGATATCACTAAACCAGCCTTACTCCTCACACAGTCCCTGGACCAGCAGTTCCCAATCTGTGGTATGCATACAAACTGTCAGTGGTACACATTAACAGATTTATTTTAATTACTTTACATGAGAAAAATTTGCTGGTGGTACTTAAGGTTGTATTATTTTAAATTGGTGACGCACAATCTGTCAGAGTTCAGGAACTGCTGCCCTGGACCATCCATGCTACAACATTACAACTGTTGTAAACAGCACAGGTTGTATGTGGG
>NW_017729032.1:44280790-44286155 GCF_001723915.1 Gavialis gangeticus
TTATTTTAAATTGGTGACGCACAATCTGTCAGAGTTCAGGAACTGCTGCCCTGGACCATCCATGCTACAACATTACAACTGTTGTAAACAGCACAGGTTGTATGTGGGGAAAGCAACAGAGGAGCTGTCCAGCACATGGATGTGCTGAAATCTTTTGGCTTTTTCTGTGGATTCTGGATTTAGTCATGCTATCCAAGGAGTACGGTCCTAATCTTTAAAGCAGCAAACTTCTGCCTCTCAAACAGAATTGGAACTTAGGTGATCCTGTGAGTCTCTGTTTTCTGGAAGTTTCCAAATAGTCTTTTTATTTAATTTTTCCGTTAGACGAAATACATATTAGGAAGGGCTGTTGAGAGGAAGGGGTAGAAAATTATTATGATTAGGCCTACTATTTATGTCTCACTGCCAATTCAGAGAGCCGACGCTCACTGTTTTAGTTGCATCTTATTTCTTCCATACTATTGGGAAACTAAAACTAAAAGATGAGCAAAAAATTCTCATTTATTGTGATTATTTTATTACTTGAAAAGAAAAAAACAGAAATAAACCCAAGTAATTAATAAAGAATGGTTACACTAATTATCATCTTTTTGCATGCATCTTTGTGGAGGCTTTTCAATTAAGGTTATACAAATGTATCTTTGGGTTCGAGAGAAGTAGGTGTCTGCATCTAGACACCATCACATCCCACACATTTCTTTCCCCAACAAGCTCTAATTACCATTTACACCAACAGACAATATCCTAGAGATGAGCAGCATCTAATGTTCATAGTCATGAATTTACTACTTTGACCCACTCTTTTGCTTATGGAATCATAAAAAATACATGACTAGCATTCATTAATAAATTATTAAGGATTGGTTTTACAATAATTATTCTTGTCAAATGCTTGAATCATGCCATTCTTCTTGCATAATATTTTGTTAAAGGAAAATGTAAGTAAATTAAAGGTCTTACCTATTGTTTTCTTCTTGTTTACTGTACTGTCTGCCTTGTGTCGTTTCTATGGTGAAACCAAACAAACATTTGGTTACACACAGAAAAAGATTCCAAATGAATAATCTGACAGTTGAAAGAACATGCCACAAAGAGAAGGAACAAAGGCTGGGGCAGCTCTCTCTCATCATTAAGTTAGACTATCTATATGGCTTTACACATCTTTATACTCAGCAAACACTACTCAGATATTGCCTTATTTATATCTAAATTAAAAAGGAGGTATTCACTGTGCTGAAAATATGCTCTTTATACTTTCCTCAACAGCAGCTAATAATAATGTTAAATGTTTTGCCTCCAAAAATGTTATAAAAAAACTAAATAAACATACATGATAAAACCTGGAAGGCATTAACATTATGGTGCTAAAACTGCAGTATGCAAAAAGAAAGAAACAAAAAACCTGATATAGCAAGTAATTCAAAGACTGTCAGCTGAAAGATCTTTTGACCAATAACCACACATTGTTCTGAAATGTTACCCATCTCTCCCAGGAAACTGCTCCCCCACTCCTGGAATCACTTCCTTTTCCTTTATATTAATATCACCCTCTAAACCAGTGGTACCCAACCTTTTCACCCAGTGGCAGATGTCTGTGGGCTGCATTTGGCCAGAGGGCTCAATATGACACATTGGGCTGGTCTGGAAGAGGCCTGTTCCGAACACAGCAGGTATGCAGCCAAACCCCAATCCAGATGGGGAGGGGCACAGGGTAGGGAGCAGCCCATCCCAATCCACATAGATGAGGGGTGAGCCTGGCCCTGATCCTCCTGCGAAGTACTGGCCGCAGCAGAGCTAGATTTGGCCACAGAGAGTATCCACTGCTCCCTCCACTACGAAATTCCTAACCCATAGGGATCCCCATAGGTGACATGGCATGGCTCCACACACTGGGGGTTGAGCACCCCTACTCTAAATGAACTCAATCCAAACTTAGTAAGAATTTGACTGAAAGGCTTTATCTTAAATTACCTTATAGCCTTTGTTATAACAGCATAACAAACAATAGTGCATTTCTAGACAAAAAGGATGAAGAATACAAGTAAAGAATACTTTAAAAGAAGGCAGGGAAAAGCTCTTCACTAAAATTTCCAAATGTTTCTGTTCCATTTTCCTCACTTGTCAAAATATGGATGAAAACTTTTCCTAACTGAGAACTGTAAACTATAGGACCTCCAACTGAAGCAGCAGCAGCAGTAAATATTCTAATATAATAAAAGACTTAGTCTGTCCACCTGTAACGCTTCTAACAAACTATGCATGCGCTGCCAAGAGGGCAGGCGGTGATTGGCTGGGCGGCCCGGGCTGCACAAGCCCAAATTTGCACCACTGCTGGGGAAGTTTGGTGGCAAGGAATATGCCCCAGCCGTCCAAGCAGCAGGGCTTCCCCACAACCTCCCTGCCTGAGGGTGAAGGGGGGGGGGCGGAAATCACAGTGGCAACACCCCCCCTGCTGCCCAGTCTAAACACCCCCCCAGAACAGCTGGCAAGGAAGGGGAGTGGAGAGGCAGGCAGACACAGGCCAGGAGAACCTGGAGCAGCAAGGGGTGGGGGGAAAGTGCTATCGAACCCAAGTGCTGGGAGGGGGGTGGAGGTGGTGTGGGGCGCAGAGATCAAATAAAAGAGTGGTCTTTTATGTAACTGTGCATATTAAAAGCATATATAGCTTAGAAGTAAGGGGGTTCTTTTGGTGATATCTTACTGGACACATGCACAGTTAGGAGAGATGGTAGACAAGTTTTGGGGCATTCACATTTTCTGGAGTATCACAGCTAGAATACTTTAACTTTACCAACTTATAGCTTGACAGTTTTTAATGCAGTGGGACCGCCTGTATGAGCGCCAAAACTGGATGTACAGCTTTTATAGAAATGTGAATTCATTTTAGCAGCCTATATCATCTGTTGTATTGCATCCCAGTATAACTGACAGGAAAGACTGGCTACTGAGTTCTCCTTTATTTCAAAGGCAAAAGTTGTACTATAGTACTACTTACAGAAAAATCTGAAAGCAAGAGGGTCTACTTCTTATTAATCAAAATGCTATTTTCCAGAATAATATGAATTTTACCTACAAGACAACTTTGGAAGCCTTCCTACCTACTCCTCTCCATAAACACATCAAAAGCCTTCTTCAACCTCTTCAGACTTTCTCTATGTCATCCTTCAAAGATACCAATGCTAAACATCCAGTTATTTAATTAAAATTCAAATTAGCACTGTCTAACTGCTTTCTCTTAATTCTGATTTTCACCAACCCCCCCAAGTATCTATCTCATTGTTTATAAATAGATGAGTTTTTAGATATCTTAAGTTTGCTCAAATTGTTAAAAATCTGTCACTTATGATTACTTTAAAAGTACATACAACTTCCCTTATTACCACATCCTTACATTAACTGCTTATGGGCAAGCAATGTTGTTTTTACTCAGAGCATTTTCCAAGTCCAATTTTGCAAATAATATTGTACACTGATCTTTTCACAATGATATTTTGTAAGGAATGACTTTTTATGCTGAAACTGTTAAATGTAAATGCACAAACCAGATCATTACGGTAGGGAAGTTCTTCAACTGGTGTAGGATGAAAAAGGAGCTTTTGGGTTTGAAAAAAACACAACATTGCAAAAAACTGAAAATGCAAAATTGGTGAGAATGATGAAGCTATTTTGAAAAGTTGGACCTTTATCTGAAAGAATTTTACACACATGGAAGAACTGAAGAGAGTTGTGCTTTAGCGAATGTGACAAATGTCTTAACGTCTCCATTTTAAAACGTAGAAAAATCTCTTTTTAAATATACTGCATAAAACAAACTTAAAATTCAGGAACCCTCCAATAGAAGCATCTGAATGACTGTATTATAGGGCAGATCCTCACCTGACAAATAAATTCACCTACATCTGACTCCGAGCCTCTGTGATCTGTAAATAATATTGACTAGCTATAAAAAAAAGAACTTGCAATCAAATGATTGCACATTTTTAATGCTTTTTCAGATATTCTTATATAAAATGTATTTCAGTTTTCTCATTGCCCAGTTCACAGCTTGCCTTTAGTAAGAAGCAAGTATCCCAATTCCTACTGTATACTTACAACACAAGTCCAGATGCATTCAATTATTCAAAAAACACCTGAAATGCTATATGCAGAAGCAAAATAAAGTAACAAGTAATGCTAGGACCTCAGATACTGGTCTACTAACTCAGTTAAACTCCTCTCAAAATAATGGATTATTTATGTGAGGAAAGGCAAAGTAACAGCTGATTATAGGTTTAGCAAATGCATTTTTCTGAGATCCTTACAAACATTGTTGTCTGAAGTCAACCATTTCCCAAAAGTAGTAAATTGTACTCACATAGTCTTCTATAATCTCCTTGATGCCAGCAACTGTTAGAATAAATAGCAATGGCACCAAGGTGGTATATCTTCCTGTTGGAGACACATCTGGAATTTGCTGTAAAAAAAAGTCAAACTATTTTATGCTGATTATTTACAGTTAGAATGAGTTTGAGTTAAAAATTTTAAGGCTATTAAATGAGTTGTGGGACTAAAACCATAATCATCAAGGATGAAACATTAACCTCATTACCTACATGTCATGTAGTAACTCATATATGAAAGTAACCATTCTGATATACAACCCCCGTCCCACTCATGTTCAGACAGCTATTGCTTTAAAAAAAAAGGACAGCTACATGAAAAGTTTCTGTTTTCCCTCCATCCCATGCACCCTATGGAAGTTTCCCATAAAACTGTGCTAGTCAAAAGGTGTTGCTTGAACCATAATCAGTCCCATCTCAATAAGAGATTTAAGGCATGACACTGCAGGACCAACAATGAAAGTTTCATAAAACAGGAGAAATAAAGGTTTGCATCTCCTCAGTTGTTCATGTAGCATTTGCTTCTAGTTACGGAAGGTTTAGTTATCTGAACTCAGTTTCATGAGAAAAGCAAGTATAGGTCATTTTAGAAGTTTCCAGAATTACTGTATTACCATATTTACTTGAATCCGAGACAAGGTTTGCCAATCGAAAGGGGGGTGGGGGGCGCATGACATGCCTCAGATTTGAGTAGCAGGCTGGGACAGGTGGCTACTGTGGCTCTGGCTCCAAGCCCAGTGACAAGCCACAGCTAAGCCGCTTGCCCTGGGCCAAGATACCTTGTCTAGTAGGGAAGGGGGGACACAGTGGGGAACATGAGGCAGATCCCATGGTGGGGGTGGGGGTGCATAGAGGAGACCCATGGTATGCAGCTTGGGGGAAAGGGGAAGCATGGGGAAGACTATGTAGCCCACCACCTTCCAGCTTCTAGCCCCCACTGCCACTTATCATAGTTTCATAGTTTCTAGGCTCGGAAGGGACCTGAG
>NW_017729032.1:44286166-44293469 GCF_001723915.1 Gavialis gangeticus
TGCAGCCCCCTCACCAGGTCATCACCCGTGGCCAGCACTGGCTCTGGCTTGACCTTGGCTTATAGTCTGGCTCCAGCCCCAACCCATCAGGGCCCACCACTGTTTCTGCCTGGCCAGACTGAACTAGGATTAGGGCTGCCCCTGCTGACTGCCCTGGGGCTAGAGTCAGAGCTATAGCCATTGTAGAGGTAAGGCAGGGGAACAGGGTAGATAGAAGGGAAGGGATGCAGGCACCAGGGGAGCAGGCACCAAGGGGCAACATGGGTATAGGGGAGCAAAGGGTGGAGGGAGGCATGTGGCTAGGGGACAAGAAGCAGGGGCCCAGGCACAGGGGGCAAACCCCCACAATAAATCAGACCGTTTACATGAAAAATTATTTTTTTTAATTAAATGTTCTATGCATACAATCTAATTGTTGGGGGGGAGGGGGCATCCTAAATTCAAAGTCATCTTGGATTCAGGTAGTTAAAAGGTTTTTCACTCCTTCCAAGGCATAGATGCTTGGATTCATTTCGCTAAGTTAAATCAATATAGCTCTACTGACTTCATTTGTATCAGCCAACTGGACCAGTAGAACCAATACAACCTAGCTTTACAAGCATCTGTCTTAAAAAAAATAAATTTAACTTCTTTTTCATAACTTCTTGGGTTACTATTACAGTATTGTACACAGATATTAGCAATGTTACTTTTTTTTTTTTTTTTTTTTTATAAAAATTGGAATTTATTTTGCAAAGAACTTTGAAAAATCTCCAGTTAAAGATGTTTTAAGTTATATATCACATACCACTGTCACGTGTGCATTTAATAGGAATTATGGGATCTAATGCCCAATCCTAACATCTGTACCTACCTTCTGCTATGACACACATGCATGGCAGGAGGTGCAAATTTGGGAATGGGGATCACATCCCAAGTCACGCTATTTCTACTTGTCAGTGCAGTGTGAGAACATGATCCTAACCTGCTACATGTTCAAGTTAAGGTGCCATATGAACCAGCCATAAAAAAATATCTATATTATATTTAGACCATTTTGAGGGCTGTTTTGCCATTTTAGAGAGTATTAAATTGGGCACATCCTCACCACTTATGTTAACTGCAGTGTAAGATATACAGGGAGCCTCACATTTGTGAGGATAGTGACTATTATGCATAGTATTATGCTCAAGATTGTCGATCTTTAAAAAAAAATTCTTTGCAACTCAGCAGTGACTGGAATAGTTACAGTGCAGTTTTCCTTTGACATTAAAAGGGAAAACAATAAAAGTGTACCTGCAGTAAGGCAATGAAGAGGAAGAAAGCATTAGCAGCTCTTCTAATCTGCTCATACAGGAATCGAGGTAGAAACGTCACCACGCTATACTTGGCCGTGCTGTAAATTTGAGAAAACCAGTAGTTTGCTGTTTAAAAAACAAAACCTACAGAAAACCTATGGCAGAATGACTCAAAAATGGTGTCTCAAGAACAAACAATGATTTATGTTTCAAGTCAATGAAGTACTGAGCCACATACACAGTATTGAGGAAATAACCATTTCCAACATTACAAAAGCTGGTCATATCTGGTAATCCCAGGACTTCCAGGTTTTTGCTGGTGGCCTGTAGGAGCTGGGAAGATGATCTCAGCTCAATCCACCCAAGCAAGAAGACTTCTGTTGTTGCTGTGGTTGTTCTGAGCCCCACTCCTTACCATCCCCATGTGTTTGTGTGCTCTCCTCCTGATGCATTAGATATAGCTCACAGTTAAAGACAAGATTTTTTACTTGAGTATGATGGTGCTCCTGCCAGCAATTACAAGCCTTTCAGGCATCTGGCTACAGGGTCTCTCTTCTGCTTAGTTAGTCAAAAAGATGGACATATTTGACATCTCAAAGGATTCCACCCCCACCCCACCCCAGTCAGATTGACAAGGAGTATAAAGGGGTTTTTTGTTTTTCTCTGCACTGAGAGACACTAATCACTATAAAATATCTGAAGGTACAATCAGAAAACAGAATGCAAATATCGGATTATAAACTTCAATACCACTGATGGCTCTAGCTCTTCCATTGTACTCCACTACAAGCCCAGTCAAGAAAAGCACTAAATATACACTTATACCCAAGCTAACTCTTATATTGAGTTAACTTAAGACGTGCTACACAGGATTTACAAGGCAACCAACTGGAGACCCTACAATATATTTATTCAAAATCACTTTTCAAAATACAATACATTAAAATGATTTCTCCCAAGGACCACAACCAGATATGGGTTGGCAACTTACTGACAGTCCCTCAATGCCAGGTGTGCACCAGGTGATTCCAGCAAAGTCAGGAGTCCCCAATTAATGCTGTCTGAAGGATTACCGGGGGAGGTCCCTCGATCAGGATCTGATCCTCACTCATACTGGGAGTTCAGAGTCCAGGCTTGGAACAGCAATTTCCGTCTTGTTTCCTCTTTTTACCTTTCCTGTTGGTCACCTGACACACACTTTTTATACCTAGTTTTATGCTAATCTGCTGGCCTTAGGGCCATTTACAATCTTGTTTTATAGCTATTACCCTATGGGATTAAAAGGTGTTAAAATTATTATAAAAGGTTACTACCCAGACTTGGGTTTATCCAATAAGCAAATTGCAACACAGCATCTTCAGGTTTGAAATTAACATTACCCTGTCTAAATCCAGCCCCTTTTAGAACTCTCTGACTATGCTTTTTTGAGATGTCCTTTCTTGAAATGTGCTGGATAAGCTAGGCAGTTGAATCTAGTTTTTATCATTATCAAGGCTAAATTCTGAGCAAGAAAGAACTATTAGGTCAACTAATTTCACAGTCTCTGAGGCCTAATCAGTTCCACAAACAGTTACAAAGGTACATTTGTGGGTTACAAAAATACAAGCTTTATATTAGACCAAAGTTCCAAATGCCTCTAAGAAGCACATATTTATTGCTTATTAATTTCTTTTGTTCTGGCCGTCACATGGGACCATACAAATGTGATTTGAAACTAGATAAAAATCCTATTCTATAATAGACTGGATGATGGCAACCAATTTAACATTTATCCAGGCATGAAATAATTTAATAATCTTTGGTAAATCAAATAATGTGTTCTAGAAGGTCCTCCTTGCATTGAAAATGTGTGTATGTGAACATTTTATATCTAAATCCTGTTAATTGTTAATACCAATTTAGTATGATTTTATTGAATGTCACTGCTTTACGTGTGTGTTGAGAAAAATGTTACACTTAATGTTTGGTCCCACTGAGCCTGTCTATATACTGCATGGCATATTATATACCAGGGGTGCACAATTATTTCAGTTGATAGTACTCTTAATGAGTTTTGGTGAGCTTTCAAGGGCTGCACACACAAGGTCTTTCAGAAGATATCATTTTAACAAATTAGAGATGATAAAACACACAAATATCATATATTAAAAATCAAGCATCTACTATAACATTTTAATTTTATTTAAAAATCTTTTGTCCTGATTGTTTGTTTTGAATAGTTTATAAAGAAGCAATTTGCATAATTGCTCACAGTACTCTTACTCTTGTATATTGTGCAAATGTATACCTTTACTAAAAATGCTCTTTTCCTTAGTTTGTAGCAATAATAAGTTTAGTTATAAGATTAATATTATTCAATATAATCTTTAAATGTTGTTGTTATAAAATTAAGTCTAATACCCATGCCAATATAAATGCTGTTGTTTCTGCCAACCATGTATACGCCACCTTGCAGAAATCATATTTAAGTCTTACCAAATGCTCCAAAGAAGCAAGGGGTAAATTGTGATGGCCAGAACCAAAAAAATTAATAAGCAATAAATATGTACTTCTTAGAGGCATTTAAAACTTACCTAATTTAAAGCTTGTATTTGTGCAACCCGCAAATATAACTGTCTGCGGAACTGACTAGGCCTCAAAGACAAAGCTATAGCTATAACATTAGCTAATCTAATAGTTCTTTCTTGCTCAGAATTTAGCCTTGATAATAATAAAAACTAAATTCAACTGCCTAGCTTATCCAGCACATTTCAAGAAAAGACATCTCAAAAAAGCAGAGTCAAAGAGTTCTAAAGGGGCTAAAATTAAGCAGGGTAATGTTAATTTCAAACCTGCAGATGCTGTGTTGCAATTTACTTATTAGATAAACCCAAGTCTGAGTAGTAACCTTTTATAATAATTGTAACACCTTTTAATCCCATAGAGTAACAGCTATAAAACAAGATTGTAAATAGCCCTAAGGCCAGCAAATTAGCATAAAACTAGGTATAAAAACTGCGTGAGTCAGGTAACCAACAAGAAAAGGAACGAGAGGAAACAAGACAAAAATTGCTGTTCCAAGCCCAGACACCCGACTCCCAGTGAGTGAGGATCAGATCCTGATCAAGGGATCCACCCCAGTAATCCTTCAGACAGCGTGAATAGGGGACACCTGACTTTGCTGGAATCGCCTAATGCGCACCTGGCATTGACAAACTGCCAATAAGTTGCTAACCCATATCTGTCTATGTATTGTTTTAAACAGCCCAGGAGCTAATATTCTCACAGTGCCTAGCTAGCCTGCGACAAATTAATCTATTTATCTGTTATTATCATCTGTTATTATTTACTATTAGCTCTTTAATATTGCATTATCTGCTTATTGCATTTATTTCTCTGTTAACTGTTGTATATATATATAAGCTATAATAAATTTACCATTATTTTACTCCCAACTCTGCCTCCTCAATCCCAAACCAAACAACCGGGTGGCTAAATTAATATACTCACAGTGCCCAGCTGGCCTGTGACAGTCCCAACATCCTGTTATACAGACTATAATTAAATGCATAAATTTTTCTATAGATTTCATGCATCTCAAAGCGAATAAAAACAATCATACTTTTAAGAGACCATTGCCACCATTTCTATAAACAAGAAATCCTGACACTTAACACATTTTAAATTTGTATAGAATCGAATTAATGCATTTATAGTTTACAGTAAACTGCATCACCATAGATCACAAATATTTAATCCATCTAAAACTCCATACTGTGTGCTCAGACAAATGTTAAACTTCTGAAGTGCATATTTTAAGAGCTTAATCCTAGGCAAGACACCACATAATGAAAGAGGAGGATTCTGTCATTAGACATCCTCATGGACATCACCAGGATTAAAATAAAAATTAACAACATCCCAACATAAAAATTGCAGTAAAACTAAAATATATGTACCAAGTTACAATATTCACAACACTGAAACATTCACAAATCCAGAGGTTTTGAGCTCTAACTGGATTTGAAATACGGTATTATTTCACTTTGTTGTTATCCATAGGCAATGGGAGAAAATATATTGCGGGGGGGCAGAGCACACAGGGGCTGTATGCAGTGGTGGGGCATGGCAGTGGTGCTGCTGCTGTTGCTGGTCATGGCAAAATTAGTTTGGAGCGGGGGTGTGGCTAAGCCCCGTTACCTGCAGCCTTCTGCTGCCTTTGTTGCTATTCCTCTGCCCTCTTCCCATCTCAGTGAATGCATGGGGTCACAGCTGGCTTTTAAGGGTCATCTTGGGGGATTGAGGCTACCGCTGGCTACAGCTGAGGACTGGATACAAATGAACTAACTGAAGCCAAATCCAGACAAAACAGTGCTGAAGGTGACTGAAAGACCTCTTGACTGGGGGGAATTGAGAAACCCATCACTGATGGTGCTCAGCCTCCCCTTGTCACTCAGATTCGTAGCCTTGGGGTGCTCCTGTACTTGAATTTTCAAGCTGTAACAGTAACTAGGAGCACCTTTCACCCACTACATATGGTGAGAAGGCTGTGACTTTCAGCTACAGATCTGGCCAGGGATGTCTATGCTTTTGCAACCTCAAGGCTGGGCTATCTGGAAGCAACAGCTGGTACAGAATGCAGTGACCCACCTTCTGACCAAGGCAAGTCTCCACAACCACATTATCCCATGATCCAGAGTTCAATGGCTTTGTGGATGCAATTCAAGGAGCTGGTTATGACCTATAATTCCCTAAATGGCTTGGGTCTTACGTACCTAAGGGACAACTTTCGCCCTTATGTTCCATCATGATCCCAAAGGTCAGCTGAGAGCAACCTCCCGCAAGCTTTATCCATTCCCCCTTTTTTTTTTTTTTTTGGTCGAACAAAGTAGCAGGTCTTTCTCTACATTTTCAGCTTTGCAACTCTCTACCCATTAAAGCCCATCAGAGCCCCAGTCTGGGTATCTTCCAGAAGCATTTTTAAAGTCTTATTTGGATGCACTTTTAGCAAACAAGGTTAAAGTTTTGGTGTATTTTCAGTGGAATGAGTTATAACTTACACTTTTTGTATCTGTTTTTATGACTTATCTTGTTTTCATTGCAAGTTGTTCTGAGCCTTTTTGGGGGAGGGTGACAAATCCACTAAAACATTTTCTGTAGAATATTTTGTAGACTATTCTGCCTCAGAGTGATTTGAAGCTAAATCTATCTTCAAAATTTTGTGCATTCAAAAAAACCCATTCACTAGATATTGTTTGGGCTGAGACAGAGTCTCCGGTTCTTTAGTAATTTAAGTCAGTAGGGTTAAGCCCACTGGATTTAGCAACAAAACTTGGTCCATGATGCTTACAAAAAATCAATCAGAAAGCACTTTTCTTTTCCTGACACCAACAGCTTAAAGTAAGGAATTTATTGCAAGAATCTAGAATAGAAATAAAATAGCTGCAGCCCTTAATAGACTTCTCAAGTCCAAAGCACTGTCTAGAAGAAAGACACTGCAGTTAAACAATACCGTTATCACATCTGTAGAGATGTATGGGAGTGAGAATAGATGCATGATGCTGAAAGACTAACAAAAAAAAACTGATTTGTTTAAAAAATAAAATTGTCAGGAAGATAGGTGGACCAGTGAAAAATTCAGAGGGAGAAATGGAGCCAAAGAAGTAACAAAGAACTAAAAACATATTACAGAACAGCTCCTTACTATAAGTACAGTGTGTGTACAGTGGTTAGCATGGTTCAGCCATGTGATGAAAGTAAAGGAATCAAGAAAAAAAGTCAAAATGATCTATATATAAATCAACAGATAGGACGACATCTGAAAAGTAGGCCTTGCCAACACCTGATGAACAAAGAAAGACACCTGAACATACGTAACGTAGGAAAGGACTGAGTAGAGATTACAGGTGAACCAATAAAGAATTTTTAGGCCGATACCAATGGCCGATTATTGACCAGATATATCGGCCAATATTGATCCGAATGCCAATGTGAAGCCCAGAAGCTTAAAAAGTAGTGTCCAGCTGGCCTGTTGTGGAGCAGGGGCA
>NW_017729032.1:44293607-44298905 GCF_001723915.1 Gavialis gangeticus
CAAAACAACAAAACAATCCATGGAGTGAGACTCAGCTGTCTGCTTAACTTCAGTCCATTCATAGACTATTATGCCCAAGGCATATTCTTACCATCAGCTATGTTTGTTGTTGTAATTCTTGTCGTCATCGCTGTGTATATTTTATTTTGTGTGAAAGAGTCTATTCCATCTGTTTAAAACTTTACTGAGGCTGCAGTGGGAAAGAAGGTGGAGGGGGGGGGACAGATCAAAGCCCCCAAGGTGAGCAAGGGAATGGGGTTGGGGTTTGGGCTGGGTCAGGGGCATGGGTAGGCACTGCCTAGCTGGGGTGGGGTGGAGTGCAGGACAGAGCTGCAGGTGGCTCATCTAGAGGCGCCTGGGGGGGGTGGTGGCAGCTCCTGCCACTGCATGCACCCCAGGGGGGAACTATGGGGGACACATGTCCCCACAATTTGTGCGTGAGGCAAAGGTGGGCTACTCATTGTACACTCAGGGCTGGCGGCTGTGCCAGTGTCTTTCTGGCAGGGGTTGGGCTGGGGCTGTGCTCTGGTGGGCAAAGGTGGTGCTGAGAAAGGGGTGGGATACAGAGACGGAGCCTACTGCCACCTCAAAATACACCACAGCCCCCTTTCCCACCATGGCCACCTGGGAGGAAAGTATGTTTTAAAAACACATACCGAACTACACAAGCAGATATCCATGATACATCATTATCTTCCTTGTTAGTCAGCAATTTTATTTATTTCACTTAGAATGGATATTTGGGAGTTCTGGCCCTGATGGTGCTTTACATTTGTCTTCTATAAGCATCATTATGAAAAAATTAATGAAGCTATGTATTGAGATATGCATTCTCATACTTAATGAATGCTGATTGACCATGGCAAACTTACCTCATACCATGAAGATTGGCACCACTATTGATTAGTAGTCCACATTTCAGGGGCAGTTCTTTTATTGGATAACAGTATGCTCATAATTTTAATGCAGTCATTTGGTCTGTAAAAATAAAATCACCATGGGAATATAGCAGTGGCAGCTGTCAGCACTGTCATTCAATAGACCAGGGTTTTATTTATGGTTGCCACCCCTGTAAATAATGCCCAGTTTCAGACTCTTGACCTAAGGAACAAAGGGTCTGGTACAAGTAAAAACCCAGCGTCAGAACGGCAAATCCTGGATTCTGGGACAGAACCAAAAGCACAGTTTGGCCTCCCTATCTTGCTCACATTTATTCTTAACAAGGAACATTTGGCCCCATCTCTACTGCTTGAGACTATGTAAGGGTTAGGCAGAAGTACAGGCTTCCTCATGCTACACAGTCAGCAGGCCTTACTGGTGACCCAGAGAGGCAGTTTCTGTGAATGAGGAGATAATTCAGCCTTCTTACCTACTTAATCCTTCACTTGTTTGTGGAGATTGCTTACTGTTGTGACCTAATTCCAGGTATACAGGTGTCTATACTGACACATTCGGAGATACTGAAAGATAATTAACTGATAATGATATTCAGGGCTAGAGATGAACAAGCAATACAGAGGCAAAAAGCTCAGCATGCCACTAGCAAAAAAAAGTCATAGTCTAAGAGGGCACAAAATTCAAGACTCTCCCAACTTATTTTTTCAAAGTGGGTCACAGATGACCGCCTCTTTTCTGCACTAATCCCCTAATGCACTGACACTAGGGTTGTTATTTGTGTGTACTAAGGTAACACCTACACAGCTTAACAGGAATCAGATCTTGACTGTACTGAGTGCTTCTCAAACACACAGTAAAACGCCACCCTTCTACCAGAGGGCTGAAAGTCAGAGAGAGAGAGAGAGAGAATGTAACAGGCCTGGGGTGAGGGAAAAATGGAGGCAGAATTGAATTTGAGGTCCCTAAAGGATACGGAATAGCCTCTTGTTGAGCCTCCAATAGGAACACAGTGGAAAGATACGAATTACACTAGACTGACACAGGTATAAAAGGAGTTTCTTAGTTCCCTCAGGCTTGAAGAGAAACATCAGAGCAATAGAAAGAAGGGCAAGTCATTAAGGATGTGTACCAAAAAAACAGCACCAACTTGCAAGGACAAAAATAAAAATCAGGAAAACAAAAGGCAAAAACCAAGATACAGCTAGGCAAGGGATATTAGGGACAACAAGAAGGGTTTGTATAAATACAGAAGATGAGACAGACCGTAGTTCACAGTTCAACACTGAGGATGAGCTATTGATACAAAATACAAAGAAAACAAAAGTTGCTCTGTAACTACTTATCCTCAGACCAAAGAATTCTGACCAGAATGCTAACAAAAATCAATATAAAAAACAAACAACTGGAAAGTATATGGATCAGGATCAGCAAAGCATGCAGAGAGCTTCTGACAGATATGAATGATCTTAAATCGACAAGGGCCAATGAAATTAACTTCAGAATGCTGAAGGAAATAGCTCAAGAAATTTCAGACCCAATGGCACTAATATCTGTGAAGGCATGGGTAACAGGCAAGTTCCCAGATGACTGGAGAAGAGCTAACATAATGCCAACCTTTAAGAAGGGGGGAAACATTGAGATGGACCTGGGATGTCGCATTCAGTCAGTCTGGTGTTAATATCTGGGGAGTTTCTGGAGGAAATTAAAAATCTGTTTCTAAACAGCTAAAAAAGGAAGGGTTGATCACTGACAACCAACATGATTTGGTAAAACAAAATTGCACCAAACCAGTCTGATTTCTCCTTTAACCAGGTAACTAGTCAACTAGGGACTGTAATACTTAGATTTTAATAACGCTTCAGATACAGTCCCAGACAACATCCTCATAAGTAAACTGGAGAACTGTGGGCTAGACATAACTACTGTTAGATCGATATGCAATTGGTTGAATAAACTGCAAGCTAAGAATAACTGGAAGTGGACCAGTGTTAGAATTACAGGAGGTTGCAAGTGAGTTTCCACAGGTTTTTTTTCTGGGTACAGTGATGCTCTGTACATCTTTACTAATGATATGGGTGGACAAAAAGAGTGCTTCCTGATGAAGTCTGCAGGTGACACACAGGGGAGGGACTGCAAACTCCTTAGTAGAGAGAAGTCTACTTTAAGAGGATCTTGATGAATTGGAAAACTGGGCTAGAGAAAAAAAAAAGTCAACATGACAAATGTAAGGTATTTCACCAGGAGAAGAGAATACACAAACAAGATGGGGGATAATTAGCTGCAGCACTACCAAGAAAGATCTGGGAGTTATGGTGGATTACAGCACAAGTTAACAATCCGATGTCCGATGCAGTCACCAGTTTTGCTCTACATTAACAGCAGTATTTAATGCAAGACGCAAAGGTGGTTAGGCCTCAACTAGGAAGTATTATGTACAGTTCTGTGCTCCACATTTTAAGGAAGACGAGTATGCAAAGGAGGCCTATAAAAGGATGAAAAGGAGGTTTGAATGCAAACCATAGAAGAAAATGTTGAGAAAAACAGATAAGTTTGAAGCAAAGGAGATAAGTGTGACAGGACAGCAGTTTGAAAATATTTGAACAGTTGCTGTAAAGGTCATTCTCTGCTACAGAGGACAAATCACAAAGCAGTAGTTTTAAGTGGCAGCAAAGCATATTTAGATCAAAATGCAAGGAAAAAAAGCTTCAAGTGTAAGAACCATGGGACAATGGAATAATCTGCCCAGGGAAGTTGTGAAATATCCTTCACGGGGAGTGGGGGGAAGAATTCAGGAACAGGCTGGATAGACATTTGTCCTGGATGGTTTGAAAACAAAACATCCAGTATGTGTGCAATGAGTTGTACTAAATCAGCTTCTCTCTACCTGTGGGTCGCAACCCAAAAGTGGGTCCCAAGAATATATGAAAGGGTCCCAAACAAACTTTAAAAATAGATTCTCTTTTAAAAGGAGAAAAACATGGGAAACCTAGTTCCAGCCTCTGGGGGCTGCTTGGGGCCCTCTGCCCCACACACCTAACCCCTGCCCCACACACTGGGGGGCTGGGGCCCAGGGGTGGGGGCACTGGGTCAGGAGTGAGGGGTACTGGGTCAGGACTAGCCATAGACGTTTACAAATGGGTCCTGATACAAAAAAAGGTTGAGAACCACTGTACTAGATGACTCTTGATGTCCCTTACTAATTTGTGATTTTATGAACCTTTCCCAACGTCACACAACAGATCAGTAGAAGAGCTAGCAAGAGAACTGGGGTCTCCCGAGTCCCTGGCACATACTTGATTTACTGCACTGTGCTGTTTCCATGATATGCAAATCAGAAAAATCCTAGAAGGCTCTCTCATAGTCTTACGTGAAAGAGAAGAACCTAAGCATATCTCAAAGAGCATCCCTAGACCCCTACCAATCTCACTGCTTGTGACTGCAGGGGAAGTCTGCAAGACAGAAGATTCAACTTTGCTTGTATTTAAGGGTTTGAAACTAAGAAGTGAGAACTCATTTTAAAGAGAATATTTTAGAGTGATGTTACCTCTTAGCTCCACATTCTTGGGGAACCCTGACACAGGACGCAGACTGTCCAACTCACAAAGAATCCCCCCCCCCCTCCTCTCACTGCATCTTAATCAGTTTGTGTTTAGGTAGAGAGACACACCTAAAGCCCTCCAGATAAGGGTGACAAGAGTGAAACAACTGCCCTAGGTCTCATTTGCATCCGAGATGTAAATAAATGGTCATCTGGTTCCATGGGAGATGGAGAACAGAAAGCCCGAAGCAGAGACCACAGTGAATTCTGGGATCAGAGAAGCAGGGGAGCACTGCATGATGGGGAATCTGTGGTCCAAATGCTAATCAACCCACACACCCAACTCAGCATTTAGCAGACCAGTTCTAATCTGGATTTACAAAGGACTCCCCCCCACCACCACCTCTAAGCAGAAGTAAGTTCAATAGGCATCTCAGGCTGTACATTCCCTGGTCCCACTATGGGAGGCCTATTTAAACTTAATTGACTAAAACTCGGTTGCCGGGTTAGGGGATGCTGAGGCAAGACACAGAGTCAGAGGGGGTATGGGCAACATTTGAACAATGGTAAAGGGTTCATCACAGTGTCCAGCCTGTTGGAGCCCTGACCACAAGCGTTGTCATACTTTTCCAGGGACGACTGATGGAAGTCCTCCCCTCCCAAAGGTTATGAGCACTTCCATAATTGTCTTAAGTCTGTTAAAAGACTATAGTAAGATCTGGAAAAGTCATGCTAAGCTGAGGCTTGTTCACAAGTAAAAATCCAAAACCCTGATGCAGCAAGCTATCTATTGTTTCCGAAGAAACCAGGAGATATCCCATCAGTATATCTGCTATCCACAGGAATTTCAAGCTGGCTCCTAA
>NW_017729032.1:44298918-44305655 GCF_001723915.1 Gavialis gangeticus
CCCTGGGGTGCACCCCGGGCCGGGGCGGGGGGGGGGGGGGGGGGGGGCGGTGAGTGAGACTGAGACTGATTTAGTGGCTGGAGAAACCCAGCCCCACTGAAACTGAGTCCTGCAAGATAGCTCCATTGGGGGTGAGGGCTTGCAGAAGGGAGAGATGCAGCTCCATATAGAAACACAAGTAACACAAGCAGCACATTAATAGAATTACCAAGACCCTAGAAACACATCCCTAATAAATGGGCACACCCCAAAGTAATGGGCATATCTGGTAACAGTGAATGGAAAAAGTTGGGGTTGTGGAACCATTAGACAAATGAGTTCCTATTCCACAGATGGTAGAAAGAGATGATAAAGTGGCAGAAGTGATTAACCTGAAATGTTGGCTCCATATCCCAAGTCTATTTTATATACAGTGAAGGCACTATTTAGTAAAGCTCTTACTGTAAAGAACACACAAACAAAATTTAGTGGGGAAATCAGTCGCAATGAATTTATAGAAAGCATGCTCGTTAGTGGCATTAAGCATTGTTGCCTTATCCTGAGAAATAAAAGCAATAAAGATTTTGTTGTAAGATCACTTACCTGCATTAGCCAAATTGCTATCAGTGGGCCAGATTTTTTTTTTTTTGCATTTGATAGAGATGGGACAAAAGTAGCAATGCAGAAGGTACCGCGTAAGCAACAGTTAAACTGCATTCCTTACTGTGCAACAGCCAATACAGACAGAAAGTTGGTAATAATATAGTAGTACATGTTAAGAGTTCTACCATTTTGGAAATGTAACCTTATAACTCAAGAATTTATTGTGCATTTGTTTTTGTTCTTCACTTTTCAGAGGGCAAAATATCTAGTGAGCATAAGAAACTGCATGCAGTGATAAAGAACAAATGTTTTAAAAATACGGGGAAAAATCAGGATCCTTCAACTGATTATTTAGATCATATTTTTTAAACTGTAGGGTTTTTTTTGTTTTATAAAGAATAGTGTCACAGGGAGGAACAGAAGGGAAGACCCCAAAGAGCCAGGGGAGAGCTCCAGGGTCAGGAACCCTTGAAAGAAAACAAAAGTAAAAGAAAAGAATATGGAAACTTCTTACCTCCAGCAGGATCCGCGGCGAAGCCGGAGCTGGAGGCAGGACCCGCACAGCTCATTAGCTGCGCTTTTATACAGTTGTGGTCAGCTGATGACATCAGCCGCAAGAGCCAGCCAGCAGAGATAAAACGAGCCGCCAGCAAGGAAGGCGGGGGCGAATGGAGACCAGCAGGAGCGCCAGCAGGGAAGGTTCTCCCTGAGCCCCTACAGGGGCGGGGGAGAGAAGAGCTGGAAACTGCTTCTCCAAGTAGGGGAGAACACAGCAAATCCCACTATGGGGAAGATGCAAGGAGCCAGTGGCAGCTCTCCATGACCGGGGACCCAGACTGGAAGGCAGAGAGGAGCAGGAGGATCTGTGTGCCAGAGGTTACCGCCGAGGAGCTGGAGAGTCCAGCATACACCAAGACGCCGGACCAGGTGGGACCGCTGAGGGATCAGGAAGACCTGAGGAGGTGTACCAGGTGGAAGACGTGGGGCACAAGCAGCGTGAGGGGCTGTGGAATACGAGCCCCGGTGGCATAGAACTGACCCGACAGGTGACATGGGGACAAGCGTCCGGAGAAGGGCCATCACGGGTCTGCCAAACCCACAGGCTGAGTGACGAGGGAAGAGGAGTACAGAGTAGCCTGCAGACTACCCCTGACCCATTTTAGGGCCGAATAGTGGCCTTTGGTACCCAAGGCCTAGCACTGGTGGTTAGGCCAAAGGAGCTGGTGATAAGGGGCAGCGGGCCTCTCAATGTCTCAGCAGTTTTTTTGTTGTTGTTTGTATTTTGTGTTTCCCACAAGTGGAGGGGTTGTGGTGCAGGGCGTGTGGAGCCTGAGTATTGTTTGAATCTAAGGGTGGTTTACAGCCTCAGGGGAGTGTAAGTGGCTGTGAGGCGTGGAGAGTATACTGGCGAGTAGGCCCGGCAGGCCGATAAGACCGCCTCTGCAAACACACGTGGGGCCTCAACAGTTGGGGACCTGGCCTGAAGGACATCTGGAACCCGTCAAGGCAGGGTGTAAGGGCAAGGTAGAGGGGAGGTAGAGCCTCGCAGAAGACCCCCAGACAGATGTCCTGTAGTCGAGAGACTCCCAGTGGTCAGACACCCACCACTGAAACAAGATCCAAAGTCATGGCAGGCGAGATTGGGGGAAGACTACACCGGAGGGAAACACCCACTCAGCGGAACATCGGGGAAGGACAGACTAACACCACCGAACATCCGGGCCGGAGCAGCACGTGAGCAGATGTTCAAGGCCAGACAGGCACAAGTAGCTTCAGAGCTTTGGGGTATTAACATATCTAAAGCCCTAGCGTTTTCTTGTGAACTTCCCCCAACTTCCCCCACTCTGCTCCAAAAGATTTGGAGCCCAAAAAAATGTTCACCTCCTCAAGACATCATCAAGTCTATAAGAAGTGCACAGGATGGACAGATGTCAGAATTGTAACTAGGAGGGATACCAGAGAAGTGTCCAGCAGAGAGAAACTAAAGATGCTATCTATATTGAAAGTGAAGAACTTAAGTTCAGCAAAGATAAAAGACTCTACTTCTCCAGGCCCACCCTGTTCTATTACGAACATCCACTTCAAGGTCTTCCATTATTTTAGGTATTTCCCCCTCACAACCCCTCCATGTCCCTTGCCCATGCACCCCCAGCCATTCTCATTCCCATCTCTCATACCACCAAGTTTTCTGTTCACACACCTCCAGTTCACACACCTCCCAGCCCTCATGTCCCACTTTGATATTCCCTGTTTTACTTCTCGCCCCATTTCCTAGTCCACTGTTAGATTAGCTTGTACACTTTTAGACCCAATTTTAAACCATTTGTCTGTACAAAATATGAGAGCAGACCTGTGTAACAGGACAGGTATGAGTCTGTTGCCTGTCACAGGTAACAGGAAGACAGATGGAAGAACAATGGCAAAAATTAAGAAATAAAATGCAAGACCCTGGCACTTGATGGCACACTGTGCTGAGCACTTTCCTGGGAATTCTCTTCTCTTCGCCTAGCTAAGGATCATGTTAAGGCTATCATTCCATTACTCTGAACCTTTACAAGGGTAATTCAATTCTGCCCATATCCTAATGATCTGCACCCCGACTGGCAAACACATATATGTGTTTCAATTTACAAAGTTCAGTGAAACTACTGGGGTGTAAAGAATCTACAGGAAATCAGGTCTTACAGCATAAAACCATTTCTTTCAAGAGTCAAACTCCTGTTGGCTTTGATGGCTCAGGATCATGCCCTCAGAGTGAGCACCAACATGTGTTGCTGTTAGATAATTCCTCTTACCATGGGAGGCAGGGCAGCAAGTATCACAGGTTTCTCAAAGAACATTTAACCTATATCTTATGAGGCAAAAGGCAACAAAAAATACTGTGTTTGAGGACTCGGAGAAGAATAGAAAGGTGCCTTCTTTACTAAAACACTTTACCAAGGAGGAAACCTTCCCCAGGCCAGTATTGCATTGCTACAAATCCACAAACTATTTTGTACTGAACACATTTCTTGGCAGCTGGTGTTTCAGGTTTATTCATATTTATATAGCACTTGCAGTGAACTAGATCAAATAACTCCTTTGCATATATAGCAAAAATGATATTTTGGGCTTTTTTACTTCATACTTAATTCTTTTACATTGAAAACAAAAAATCCAGGGTAACCACACTCACAAACCAACCAAGAAAATAACATTCTGTGAACATACACAGAAGGTTCTACTTATAATATATGGTCTAATAATATTTTCACATTATCCAGTTACATATTATACTTTGATATTACTTTGCAATGGTAGGTGTGAATACCTTTTATTGTAATTGATGTTGAATTCTGTCTTCCACTGCAGCCTCCTTTTTTAGCTGATCCAATAAATCACTTTTGGAATGAGATAGTCTATGCATAGTCTCATCTCAATGGTGATGTTTAAGGAACATGTGAACAACATCAATATAACCACATCTATTATTCAAATACATATACACACACTTTTTCACTCATAGATTCATAGATATTAGGATCAGAAGGGACCTCAGTAGGTCAAGTCAGACCCCCTGCCCTGGGCAGGAAAAAGAGCGCTGGGGTCAGACAACCCAAGCTAGGTGCTTGTCCAGTCACCTCATGAAGACCCCCAAAGTAGGGGAGAGCACCACCTCCCTTAGAAGCCCATTCCAGATTCTGGCAACCCTTACCATGAAGAAGTTCTTTCTAATGTACAACCTAAATCTGCACTCTGTCAATTTGTGGCCATTGATTCTAATTGCTCCAGGGGGTGCCTAGTAACTAGAGCATCTCCTATTCCCTGCTGCCCTCACCTGATGAATTTATAGGCAGCCACAAGATCACCTCTCAGCCTTCTTTTATGAAGACTGAAGAGATCTAGGTCCCTCAGTCTCTCCTCCTAGGGCTCTACCTGCAGACCCCTAACCATACAAATGGCCATCCTCTGAACCCTCTCAAGATTCTCCACATCCCTCTTGAAGTGCGGAGCCCAAAACTGGACGCAGTACTCCAGCTGCAGCCTGATCAATGCTGCGTAGAGGGGAAGCATCACCTCCCTGGACCTGTTGTCATGCATCCTCTAATGCATGATAAAGTGTGGTTAACTTTAATGATCACTTCATCACATTGACGACTCATGTTCATCTTGAAGTCAACTATGACTCCAAGATCCCTTTTTGCTGCTGTGCTGCTGAGAAGGTCATTCTCCAGCCTGCAAGTGTGTCAGTGGTTGTTTTTGCACAGGTGCAGTACTTTGCACTTGTCTTTGTTGAAATGCATTCTATTTTGTTCTGCCCATTTTTCCAACCTCTCCAGATCTGCCTGGATCTGTTCCCTACCCTCTGATGTGTTAACTTTGCCCCATAATTTGGTATGATCTGCGAACTTGAAAAGGGTGCTCTCCACACCTTCATCCAAGTCACTGATGAAAACATTGAATAGCACCAGTCCAAGGACCGAGCCTTGAGGAACTCTGCTGCCCACATCTTTCCAGGTCAATATCGACTCATCCACCACTACTCTGGGTGCAACCCCTTAGCCAATTTGCCATCCACCTGACCATACAATCATCTACAGCAAAGCCTGTCAGTTTATTTATGAGAACAGAATGTGATACCGTATACTGAGAAGACAACATATTCCAACTCAAAACTGGCTATATTCAGAAGCCTTGACTTGTTTTATAGCTGTAATTAAGAATTTAAAGAGACATGGGCTAGAAGGAACTTTATCATTACTTTAAATGATATGCAGTGCTTTTAAACCTTCAACTGTTACTACAAAAACATTGGCAAGAAGCCTTGTACATAACCAAACTAAAATATTTTTCCAATTGTGTATGCAGTATGCTTATGTATGGTTATGCAGTATGCTTATGCAGTTAAAGGTATCACAGATAAGAATGTGTTCACTTCTGCTCTTATAGAACTCCTAAACTGCAAAACTGTAGTTCTAGTCAAAACAAAAGCAACGCAAGAGGAATTTAAATAGTTCCTAACTGTGCAGATCCAGATTTCATTTCTCCTTTTCCCTTCTCTAAAATCCCTATATTCTCCTCCTGCCCCTCCCTCACAGCATCAAAGCAATATTTAGGAAGCCCTATTCTCAAAAGACATGAAACTCTAAAAGTTACCATTGATCCTGAAATGGATTTAGCCACACTGTATATATGTATGAAAATGTAGCAATATTAACTTTTGGATGTTTTCAACTTTTCAGTATCTGGTTTTCTTTCTTTATTGATACATAAAGCAAAGTACTTTGCAATTATAACAACTCTCGACTGTTTTGCAAAACCTCCCTTTATCTAAAGATCTTACAATAGTTTACACACGCTATAATTCATTCACATCCTCTAGCATAAAGGGATGCAATATGCTGTGCGGGTTGTCCAGGAGTAGAAAGGTGCCTTTATGATACAAGGAGGAACAGTATTCCCCAACATCTCCACAGAACTCCAAACTACTAGGCAGGGAACAAGGGTCTAAAGGTGCCATACACCACTGCAAGTCTCTTCTCAAAACCCTTCTACCATAAGAGCTGTTCACTCTAAGCAGCAGCAGTCATGTCTCAAAGGTTTAGGTCAATCCATTAGTAAAACTATCTCATGTCACTGCAAGGTAGTAAGGATACCCTGACAATAACCAGTGAGTCACAGGGAAATTAATTAATTTGTCTTACGTCAGGCAGCTAATAAGAGGTGGTTTTGGGCACCAAATCCAACAGTCCCAGTCTCATACTCTAATCCAAAGAAATTATTTTAGAGGAAAGTATAGGTGTAAGCTACTGTACTTTTGTACTCCCCTATGCCTAAATAAGGGTAGTCAACTCTGAAAGTAGTTCAGGAAGAAGAAGGAAGAAGATTTAAGATGTAAGCCTTACCCAGCAAAGCCTTACTCATATGAGGAGGTCAGAAAAGAAAAGAAAAAGGAAAACCAGCACACCACCTAAGTTAAAATTCTGCTCTCAGCTAGCACACTGTAAATCTGGGACGCTGAAATGCCACTGATTTCACTCTCCTTCACACACTACATGTTTTGCTTTTGCAGTTGTAGTCCAGCTGACAGGAATTAACTATGCTCCTTTAGAGTTACCTCATGCTGGCCAAGTAGTAAGAATCATTGCATAATGGGGGGGGGGGGGGGGGCGGGG
>NW_017729032.1:44305902-44319900 GCF_001723915.1 Gavialis gangeticus
CGGGGAAGCTTGCAGGGGAGGTGCTAAGCTTCCTGGGATTCCAGGGGACTGTGAATTAACTTGAACCTGGAGGGGACCTAGGACAGAAGTTCAATAAACCAATTTAACCTAGATCAGTTGAGTCTGATATTAAACTCATCCAGGTTTATCTTAAACTGGTTTCAGCCATTTTAAAAGTTGTTTATGTGCACTGAACTTCGGTTGTGTTACAGATTTGAACCAATTACATTCACTTGTACCAGTTTGTGTCATTTCTGTTCCCAGTCGAGATGAAGAAGAAATTTCTACTTAATTCACTAATCACTTTTTAGAGTATGGACAGGCATGCACGTGGAGAGATTTCAAAAAAAGGAGAGGGAGCAGCCACTCCCGACCACGCAACACCTGTTACGCTGTAACAGTAGCAGCTACTATCAATGAATCTACAGCCTTAGGGGAGTAGCAAAACTGCTCCTACTTTAACCTCACCTCAGCCAGAGTCAGTGTTGGAGTGTTTGCTCACTTGATCACTACAGGAGAACACGCATGTAGCAGTTACAGCATAACAGCCATTGCAGGCTCCCGGGAGCAATTCTCCTCCGTTTGAAACAGCTCCAGGTGTACAAACTAAGAGGTGAACAAATGTATCAAGATGCAACTGTTATTCATCAAATAGAACAAACATACTTGAGAAATAAGATAGACAAATTTATAGGGCAAATTTTCTATATCCATCCCTCAAAGAAGTTACACAATAAATTAATCTAGTCTAAAATGTTCTCACAGCTTCCTTTTGATGTTGGAGCAAAACAAACATTTCTCATTTTGCTGAACTACATAGGTCACTGTCAAGATAAAACCAAGAAAAAGCATCATGAGAATACACTCAGAAACATAGGAAAATAAGCTCTTGCCCGAGCTATTATCAATAGAAAGCAAATGCCCAATGCAGAGAAAAAAAAAAACTTAACATTTTACTAAATAATAGTTCCATTTAGAGGTCCAAAACCTCAAGTCTTTACTTTAGATAAGGTTGCACTAACTTTAATGGAGTGGGGACTACAAAGTTCTGCCTCAGTTTAGCCAAGAAAATTATATACAAAAAAGTAATGCTATCAATATAAGAGTCCATCTCATGAAAATAAATTCTACAGTAATCTGTTAGAAAGGGTGAACAGTTGTACGTACTAAATACACATACTCAAGTCTAACTTTCAGGTAGGTATCCTGGAAGACAGGTTAAATCAGGGATGATTCTGGCTTGAACAGGAGGCTGACTAGATGACCTCATGAGGTTCCTTCCAGCCCTACTTTTCTATAATCCTATACTAAGGAAGAAGTGACACAGTACTTTTATTCCTAAGCTTCCCAATTCAGCCAACAAACTGGCCCTACACCACTCATCCAAAGAGTAGGGCTGTATAAGTTTGACACCCCTGCTTTAAAGCAATTAGAAACAGCCTTTTCAAAATTAAGATTTTTATCATTAGCATTCCACTAGTTCATGCTCTGATTAGAAAGCTCAAACTTCACTTAAATCCAATTACTGTAGCATACTTTTCAAGGTGATACTACAAAACGGTGTATAAAACATTAAAAAAAAACAAAAAATACGTACACAAAAAAGCCCCAAACCAAAAAAACCACCCCCCAAAAGATTACACAATACCATGACTGTCTATGAATAGTGTATATAGTGCATACATAGCATGCTACTTTTAAGTTTGTGGAATCTTTGGTCCATCTAAATTAGGAAGTTTCCTTCCTCAATCCCCTTCTATCATCATTTTTCACCAGAAGTGGCTGAAATTAGAGGCAGTAGTGTAGACAAGGCACCACATCTTTATTTTAAGTTCAATTTCATGTGCAACTGAGTCAGGTTTTTTTTTCACCTGTAAATTGTCATGGTTATGAGTTAAACTGAAGCTACATTAATTTTCACCAGCTAAAAATCTGGCCTGTGGTGCTAGCATTTTGTAACCATTTTCCATAGATGCTACAAGCAACTGAAGTGGTGGTGGCAATAGCAAACTTCTAGGAAGAGTATTTCACTGTAGATGCAACATGCATTGGCCATATTCTGAAGGATGTACTCGCTACTGACTCAGCCATTATTCAGTTAATTCCTGTTACAGCAAATGGTGTTTGCTGAAGTAAGAATGAGTTGAGCCAACGACACTTCTGCACTTGGGCAATGTTGCACGCTTCTATGGAAGAAGCAGCTTTGTTTGTATAAAGTCAAACTGTATTTCAGTGTTGGCATCAGTGGCTGAAAGTCTTCTCTAATCTGCATCATAAATATTGCAGTAATTGCACACAACACTAAAGCAGCTGCTAGGCACCAATGATCCCTCTTCCTAGCTTTTATTTCCCTGACATGACCTAAAAATCAATGCATGCACAAATTGAGAGACCAGACTCTCAGATGATTCCATGTAGGCTCCCAACATCCTCCCTTCATGGGTCACATCCACATAAGCACAGACATTTGTTTCCCTGTGGATAAGCAGCCGTGGCACACCTTGTGCTGCTGCTACTTGTCCCCAGGGAACACCCATGCCAACCCCCCTCTGACACGAGGTAGGTTACCCTGGGCAGCATAGGGGAGGATAAGGCCAGCACAACTGCTGCAGTCCTGGGGGCCTCGGCCATAGTGCTCCTGCAACTGGGAGCCTGGCCAGCAGCTGGAGCATGACTCCTGCCAACCAGGCTCCGGTTTTGGGTGGCACCATCTCCCCACTTTGTTTTTTTGGTGTGCATTTTTTTTTTTACCCCAGGATCTCCCGGGATCAAACCCTGGCAGGGGAAGCAGCACAGGAAATGCCTGCATTGGCAGTGTGTGGTGCCTCAGACAGGTCTGCAGCACCACATACTGCACATCTGCATGCGACTGTGTTGGTCAGACACTCCACAATAAGAGATCACCCAAAAATGCCACCGATCACTGACCAAGAAAGCCTCTAGAAACCTCCCTAAATAGGCCTCTCCCACAGGTTTCTTTGAATTATCTCTTCGAAGAAGGTTGGAAAGATGTCTTAAGGACAGGCAAGAGACTTGGCCTCTACAGCACATGGATCCCCAGGAGCTGCTGGCTGATCCCACTCAACAGTTGCCCCTGCCACAAAAGTGCAGTGAGGTCTGGAGCTGTACAGCCTTCAACTAACTTGCACCTGCAAGCCATTGCCTGTCACAAATGCAGAAACAAAAAATGCTGTATAGAATGCCTCATCTCCCAAGCAGTGCTGAAAGGAAGGGTATCATGAAGTGACATTGTCTGTAAGCACGACCCTTCAAATTATGCGTAAACTGAAAAGATTGTGTTGGGGGTGTTAATCTGCTTGATTCACAGATCTAAAGCACCTTGAGATCTCTACTAAAGAAAAGGATTCTTGTAGGGGGTCAGGGGAGAGAAGTGAGGGAGAAGGGTCCTTTACCATGTTTTACAGCATCCCCAGATTGGTTGAATGATCTAGCCACATATAACAGTAAGTACCAGGATTCTTATAAAAAAAAGGAACATTGTAATGAGCAGGGATCCTGTTTTTTTTTCCCCCGATTTTAAAAAAAAATCCCCAATTTTCAGATTTTAAAAAAATGTAACTGCAAATTCACATTTTTCTATGGATTAAAATGAAACACATTATTATATATATATATTTATAATGTGCATGTGTGCGTGCATGCGGCATTTCATTTTAGTCACAAAAATATGGATTTGGGGTTACTTTTTTAATCCAAAAATTGGGGCTTTTTTTTTAAATCATGAAAAAAACCAGGATCCCTAGTAATGAGAGTACTTACTGTATGGACAGGTGCTTCTCTAAATAAAGAGATCAGGCTGCTTTTAGCCAAGGAGCTCAACACTTTAAACCACTACATAAGAATGAAGTAGCTTATTGGAGCACTGATAAAAAAAAACAAACAACCATCCAAGCTACTGTATCTTTTTTCTATTAATAACAACATAGATTACTTAGCGGTTTTTGTCCCATAGGACTTGTGGGGGTGGGGCAGATGGTATCAGGATGCATTAGCTTTAGCTGAGGAGATAGTGGAGCCTCAGCACTCCAGAGAGTCATCAGCAGGGATATTGGTTTTCTTGGATTTAAAAAAATCTCCAATTTTTGGTTTAAAAAAAGAGCCCCAAATCCACATATTACCATGATTAAAATGAAACACTGCTGTGTGTGTGTGGGGGGGGGGGGAGTATTTCATTTAAATCACAGAAAAATGTAGATTTGGGTTTACTTTTTCTTAACTGAATACTGGGGATTTTTTTTAAATCTGAGAAAACCAGGATCCCTGGGTCATCAGCATGCATGAGTCATATGGGCACAACACAGCTCCAATGGACACACCTGGCTACCTTTGGAGAAAGAGGCAGACCTGTGGTTTAATCTTTCCCTTGTGTATTTTTGGAGTATTTAGGCTGGTCTGCTAGTACTGGGATTGTTGGGAGACAAGGCACACACAGAGGAATCAAAAATAAGAAGGAGGGTTCCCTCAGGCTCTTATCTCCTAAAATAAGAGTACAGAGGGCAGGACTTGGAGGCATTGGATGAAATGCACCCTACTACAGAAGTCCAGTACTAGGGACTACTCTTCACTCAATATGTGTAGTAAGAGCTAAACTGATGGTACAGACCCTTGTGCCAGTCTCCTGCATTGCACTAAATGTCACCCATGAAAGCACAATCATTTCACCCATCAACAAAATGAAGCTGCTTCTGGAGTGAAATGGTTTCAAGCATTTACTAAAAATAATACACAAGCAAGAAACTTTGAAAAGATATCCCTTCCCCAAGACATAGCTATATCTGCATCCCACTTTAACATAAATTAACATATTCTGCACAGTTTTTGTAACGTATTATTCATTTATTCCAGGTGCTATAACTCAAGACTCAAAAACTCAAGCTCCCTTAAAAAGAAAAGTAGCGCTGTAACATTTCAGAATGCAAAGCATATATTTTGAAAAGTGCTGTACTCTTTAGTTTTTCCCCCACCCTTTACAGTGTGAAAACAATATAATTGGCCTCCATTTCAAACAAATAACTAGATAAATTGGTTTTGAGCTTCCAGAAAAGACTAAGCTCAAACTAGATAAGCATAGGACAGTTTACTGAACTGCAGGGCAATGCAACATTTCACTTCAAACAGGCATGTTGATGCAATGCATATAGAATAGTGTTCATACTGACTTTTAAATTACATTTTCAGCTACAAATCTGGAGCACTCTGTTAGACTGGCACTGCTACAACACAGAAAAAAATACCAACTATATATTCTTACACATTTTCAGTATGTGAACCACATTTTAAGACATTATCTCTTTGATCAACTTCCCACCACTCAAAAACCTAAACCATGTTTTCCCAATAGCAAGTGCCAGAAGCAACTGCAACTACTGGTTTATATAGGGTAAAAAATAAGTAATAATTTAATATAGGTTTTACTGCTTTCAGCAGAAGTTGGCAGCTGGAAAGGAGTCAGCACCCTATGACCAATCTGGCCTCTATCCATCAGATGAGAATCCTCTTTAAGGCTGTAGATACACTATTGTAAGATGGCCTTACGGTCACAGCATTAGTTCTTGTAGATCTCCAGCTGTACTACAATTTTCCTTCGGAAAAATAATTTAAATTCAGTACCTCAATAAAAATCAAAATAGTATTTCTTTTTCCTCACAGGGCTGCTTGACACTTGAATCACTGTATAGCACTTGTTTTAAGATAAATCTAAAGACTTCTAGTCCATTATCTTTTCTAGGATGATGATTTACCTTCTGACTTTGGGAAGACAACAATTAATCTCAGTTTATAAACATAGCTCTCCTCTTCTTGCATGCCAAAGAAGTCCCATAAGAATCATACCCTAAAGGCTTCAAGTCTAAAATTCAGCTCTAAGTGTTGTCAGTGGGAGATTGTGTGTGGGCAGCATGAGTAAAACATTGGATTCAAGATTCCTCACGTGCTTCTGAGAGCAAAATACTGCCTTTATTGATTGCTGCTTTCTTTATAAAACTCCACACAGAGGCTCAACCTGCAATCCAGATAAAGGCAGATTTGTGGGGCTTCATCAAGACTGCAAGATCAGGCCAATAGTTTTTTAAATATTAACCTAAGCACAGAGAGCACTGGTTGCAACAGCAGTTGCAATCCATGGGCTATTTTGCTGAAATCATAATTATTCAACGGTTAGGGATAGTTTTAAATATGGAAATTATTTTAACAGTTTGGCTCTCCAGGCCAAGACACTGAGAGAACATAGTTATTTTTGAAAGATCAACACCCACGCTAGACAGATGATGGATTTAATTCCTGAAGAATGGCTAGGATGCACAACACATGCTTGGAAACCATGCAGCATAGAGTTGAGCCAGATCCTTGGCAAACAGAAGTTGGTACTGTATAGCCAATGGAGGTAATCATAAAACTAACACCAAGTATAATAGTATTGCAATCATTTACACCAAAATCAATATTTGACCCTGGATTTTCTTTGGGTGGGGGCAGGGGAGGAGAAAGGAGGAACAGTCTTTTATGTGACCTTCCCAAATATTACAAAATGAGCATTTTCTTATTCTATTATATCACACCTCCATCTCAAAAGGGATTGAAATGGTTTAAAAACAGTTTATGTCATCACTCATCATGTCTTTGTATCAACATTTTGAGGCAGGAAGCAAAGGGCTGTGCGTGTATGCATGGATTAAAAGGAATGTAGGAATGGAAGGAACCTTCTACACCCCTGAATCTAGTCCACTGTGATCACAGGCAGCCATGTCATGCCATCCCTTGCTTGGATCAAGCTCCATTTTAAAAGTAGTTAGTTTTTATCCCCACTACCTCTCTTGGAGCTCCTTTTGCAAAGAAGATCAATGAACTGTGGAATCATTCTTGTGATCAATCATTTTGTTCTAAAAATGACCAACTTTGGAAAACAGGCACAGAATCAGGTTGAAATGGGGAAGGCTAAATGCTGTGCTGTCCTTTTCAAATGGTTCAACAGTAGAAGGTAGAAGACATCTTTTTCCTAGCCTGAAGTAAACTTTAGGAAGACCAAGATAAAATGCTGACCTGAGACAAGCAGACAATGCTCTGCACCCCCAGAAAAGAGCTAGGCCCTACCCCTTACATACTTACCAGCATCTGGTAGAAGGTACTGAGGACAATAAATGCTACTTTTCTTCATCAATATGGAGGGCCATTTATTTGTTGCTTCCTATCCCTTAAGTCATTATTTTGCCTACACAGAACATGATTGGCAGGAAAATGTCAGAAAAACAAAATCAGAATTTAGTATTATAGCTTGCAATCAGATCAAGAAATAAGGCTTTGATCATTTCTTATTTAGTTACCTGGTTGGATCAAGGAATTGTTACCTAATCTTTGCAAGTAGTACTGGCAATTGCACATCATTGAAAACTGCATCGTCTACAAAACAGTAACTCAGCATGATTTCTTATTGTATTCATTTGTTTTCACTTCACAGAACATAGTGCTACATCTTCTTTTTGCTTGCTCCCAGGACATACCTAGAAATGAGAGGTTTCATCTCAAGGCTTTTTCCTATTAAAATATTTAAATTAATCATTAAAAACCCTAAGTGGCTTTGGCTTTTAGCATTGTAAAACTAATCTCTCTCCTACAGTCCTTGCTAAAATTTTGCTCAGTCCTCACGTTACTGCTTTCTGCCATGCTGTTCCTCACACTTGGGGAAAAACCTACACATAGGGTATGGGCAGACAAAACAGCTATACCAAGTTGAGGGTGGAGGACGTTTACATTGCATGAGCCTATCCACAGTTACTGTCTTGGGCATCTGCTGTATCCCACAATTACATGGAAGTTAAACTAGGTCAATTTAGCTTCCACTTTACTACAAGAGAGTGAACATACAAGGTAGTTACAGAGGATCACCCAATGCATAGTAAGACTTCAATCCTTCTCTAACTTTGTACAATGTGTTCATCTGTTCATACCCATAATGATCTACAAAGCTACCTCCTTATCCTCCTTTAAATTCTCCGTGAGAACACTGAGGCCACTACTTTCCATGTTGACTGACATCTTCACGGTGTCCATATACTCCCAACCTGTCTGTAACTACCTGATGTCTCTTGGCTTGTGCACAGACATAATAGAGCAACCATCTTTTTGTTACTTATACAGTTCTTAGTGGAATGGTGTTCTGGTCAGTAAGTAAGGCTCCTAAGTGTAGCATTCATTCATATGTTACACCTTGAGAAACTACTTGGATTAGCCAACTTTGAGAAAGCCAGTAGGGCTGGAGGGCAATATGAATCTTTAGTCCTGCACAGAGACATCCCAACTGCACCTAGACACTAGTCCTTCCGGTAGTGTAGCAGGCTAACTGCTCCCTAAATAAGTTTATTGAAAGTTGCATCCCATTCTTGACTTTCATTGTGCTCCTGTATTACAACCTAACCCACGATGTGTAACTTGACTTATACTTATACTTTCTCCATCTTCCTTTTTCACTGGGCTGAGGAAGCTTAAAAAAAAAAAAACAAACTCAAGAGCCAGGAGGGTATGAGCCTAAACCTTGTGGTTTTGTACAGGAGGTATCAAACAGTGGTTAAACACACCTAGTCTAAGGGTAAGAACCTGAAACATGCTTCCTCCAGATTTACAGTAGGAAGGGGCACAGCTTGAACCATCTGAGATTCAGGCCGTCACAACAACAGGGTTTTAAAGTCAGGCAACATATGATAAACACCTACCATGTAACCATCACAACAGAACTGCAACCTTTCCTTGGTGGGATGTTACTCCTCTGACCCAAGTGACC
Organism: Gavialis gangeticus; assembly: GCF_001723915.1. Taxonomy (NCBI): domain Eukaryota; kingdom Metazoa; phylum Chordata; order Crocodylia; family Gavialidae; genus Gavialis; species Gavialis gangeticus. The sequence continues at coordinate 44,314,697 of NW_017729032.1, forward strand.
TTAGATCTGTAACTGTAATGGGACTGGTCTGAAGCAAATAAAGAGATGAGATACAAACAGAATTGCTCTCCAAAAGTCTCCCTCTCATACTATTGCATCTAAACAATTCAGTTGTTTCAACATCCACAAGCTGTCTCTGAAACAACAAGAATAGGTGCACACCAACTTTCCAACTACGTTAGCATGGCTATTAGGAACTGAAATGTAATGACTTCAAAATTCCCAACAGATTCTCTTACTTATGAAATTCAAGACCGTGTACACCAACAGAATCTGCTTCCTGACATCTGAACAACTGCGCTCAACCTCCAACCCGTGCCTCTCGCTGTACTGTTTAAAATTGGAGCACATAATCTCGATAAAGTCCTGTCACGCTCCGAGGTCCTCTCTCAGCCAAACAGGCACCCAGCCGCAAGGCAGGCGTGAAAACAGAGAAAGAAAAGTTAGAGACAATCTGGAGTACTGCAAACCTTGCATGCAAATTCATCAAAAGCTGAGCAGAAAAGCAGCCACTAAAAATAACCCAAAAGAACGGTTTCCAAGCTGAAGACAAACCAGCTCGATTTTACCCCACCAGAATAGGATGTGCAACGGCACAGCCACGAACACGGCTGAAGCACAGCCCTGCCTAGTCGCAACATGGGCACTTTTTCTTTTAAAAACACACAACCAAAAAACACTCAGCGCTGGTGCTACACATGCTCCGCACTGAAATCCCTCACTCTATGCTGACAGCTGCTGTCCGACCAACTCTGCTTGTGGGCCACAACATCCGGACGGTGCCAGCCTACAGACGAAAAGCTCCCCAACCCTCCAACGGAAAGCGCCCCACTCTCGCCACCACTTCCCCGAAACCAGCCCCTGCATCTTCCAGCTCCCACCTGTGCCTTTTCCTGCTGGAGGGCATCGGGATGCAAATCCTGCCCGTGCCTCGGGTCATAAAACGGCTGAGGTGGTTTCCTGCTGTCCCACGCAGGACAGCCGGGCCTCCCGCCCACGCCAGCCCGGCACAACCCTGTGAGTAACCCCGCGGGCCGAGAGGGAGCGGGAGCAGCCCCGGCCCGGCCCGGCCCGGCCTGACGCGGCCGCACTCACCTGACGCGGTTGTCGTGGAACTTGCTGGGCTGCGGCTGGTTCAGGTGAATGGTGCGGGCGGCCGCCTCGTCCAGGTCCGCCGAGGACGCGGCTCCGGACATCTCATCGTCCGCCTTGCAGTAGCCCGGCGGGGAGCACACGGGTCCTGCGGGAACAGCAGCACGCGCGGCTCAGACACGGCCGCAGGATGTGCCCGTCCGCCGCCACAAAAGCAGGCGACGGCCCCGCCCCGCCCCGCCCCAACCCCGGGCGATGCGCAGGGAGGATGGAGGAGCCCGGCTCGGCCCTGGCAACGGGGGTGGGTCCGCGGCTGGCAGCGACTTCGCCGCCAGGAGGCTCCGCCGCGGCCCAGCGCCGCCTGCAGGGAGACGTGGCGGGTCCCTCCCTGCCTCCGCCCGCGCACACCCGGCCGGGCCTGCGCACCCCGGCACCGCTCGGAGCCTCCGTCATCTGCCCCAGCCTCTCCGAGGGCGGGGTGCGGGGGCCACTTGGCTCCCAGCAGAAGGGAAAGCGCCCCCCCCCCCCAGAAAACAAACAAACAAAGCCACCGGGGTGGGAGAGCAGGTCAGGGTGACTGGAGCTCTGCTCGCCCACCGGCCACTTCAGCAGGGGGAGCCGGCCAGAAAAAGGGCCGGCTGGGAGCACCCAGAGCCTCATCCCACTCTGGCTTCAGTGAAGAAGCAGAGCTCCACTGACTGCATGTACTAAAGTCAGCACGTGCACACACATATGTAAAACCAAACTATTTACAGTGTACAACATTGTACCTAAAAGGCCCAAAAAAGTTTTGGGAGGGATGGCATTGCCACCCACCCCTTTCCTCCCTCCCCCCCAGCTCCTCACAAATCAGCAGTGGAAAGAGTAAATGTTTGAAGACTGGGAAAACCAAGCTGTTCAACATGAACGCAGCTCATGTCTGCATTTACCCTGCTCTGCCACCAGCTCCAGCAGCAGCACTGCTGTGCTGCCAGGGTATGTGGACACTTGGGCGCTTCTGGCAGCACCACCAAACAGCCGTGCCATCAAGGAGCTTGGTCTACCCCAAGGAGGCATCGGCTGCTGAACTAACCGTAGCAACTGTCTGAAGTCCTGAGGGCCTGCGCACCCGGATACGCGCGTTTGCAAAGTGTTGTCAGCAGAGTTCTGGAGTCTGGAAAAGTTTGCAGTGTGGACTAGTCGCAAGGCTGAGCTCCAACCCCAGTTTGGAAATAAAGTGAGTGAGCAACTCATGTACTCAGCTTTAATCACCAACATCCTTACCTTAAGATTATGTCATCATTTGATATTTGGAAGGGTGGGAATTACCTTGCCTAGAACTGTAATACTTTAATGGAATTTTAAAACACAAACGTTTTCTTCAAAGTATAGTGTTATTTTCCTTTTATTTTGTAAAGCTTTGAGTAGTAAAGGACAAAACCAACAATCCAAATGGCAAGAAATAAATTTGTTCTGCCAAGTCTCAAATGACATTTACAGTATGCCTACAATGCATTACCCACATAACTGTGTACATCTTTATCTTGAAGACTGGCAATACATTTTAGTTTGCTTTGCTATTTAGGCACAGAAACATTCTGGAGTAGTAAATTTCCTGAAAATATTTACAGTTTATTTTGCTGTTTATTGTTTAATGAAATATTAAATAATATATACATTTTGAACCAGAGTGGGTGACTAAAGGGGGTGTGGGGGGGGTTAGTTTCACTGGCTGAACACAGCAAATCATGTTATATTACATGGTTCCTTAAAAACAAAATTAAAAACAAATCTGAGATGTGGTCACCAATCAAATCATCCCTTTATTTTTCTCACTAGAATAGAGCAACAAAAACTAAACCTTAGTGGACAATTGGGATTCAAGGGTGTTTCCATTTAGAAATGTCCCCAAACCAATGCCATTTCCTACCGCTGCACATTACTAGAAACACAAGGAGAGAATTACAAATCGTAGGCCCCAATCCTACCAACACTTAAGGGCACTTTGTAAACAAAGCTCCTCAAACATCTCTCCCAACTATGCAACAGTTGGTCCAATTAAAAAAAAATCATTGCAAATCCTTGCTTAACCCTAGTCACGTAACAGTCTGATTTCTATAGAACTATTCCAGTACATATTTACTTTCACTTATATACGTGTTGACAGGACTGAAACGCTTCTCCTTTAAACTAAAAAAAAAATGTAGACCTTTACCAGTTAAGCTAAATTTAGCTCTTTTAGACCCCCAGTAGTCCCTCAGAGTTTCCATTAGCAATAGGCTTCATAACCTCTCTACAGACTAGCCAGACTACGGGGCAACTTCACTCATCTCTTTCACAAAAGCCAACGCATTGTAAAATCAGAAAAAAAAAATTCTTGTACCAGTAGTTGATCAACGTAACTAGTACACAGGCTCCAAAGATTTTCAACAATATGTAATTTTTAATACCACATGCATCCACGTAAACAGACATGACCACATGCAAATAACTCCTAGTTGTTTACTGTAGAAGAGGCAATCCCATTTATACTGTTTTGGATACAATTTGCTTCTCAGGTATACTGGTGTAAATTTTAAATTACTCCATTGATTTCACCTGGCTTCAGCTCACTCCATGAACTTTAGAGGAACTAAAGCTACTCTAGTGTCATTACATCAGTATTTACCCTTTGTCCACATGAAAAATAAAATTCTAACTAGGTATTATTTATACAAATTACTGTGCCTTATGGATTGTATTTAGTACTGCAACACCCAAAGGATCTTTTCCTGCTATCTTTAATCAGGGGAAAATACCCATTTAGAGAGGCAAAACTAGAACAGCACTCCTGGGAATTCACCAGCCTTTTCTATTGACCCCATATTATGCGAGTAGAGTGAAATTAAAGCAAGTCTGAGGCCCCTATATTTAAATCTGAAAGATCCATGTAGGTTTTTCTCATCTGTTTTGGAAAGCAGGTGTGAAGGTCTCAAAATACACCATGTTGTAAACATCCCTGATTTCTTTTCAGTAAAAATATCTTGTTTTAAATCTTCAGGTGGCTAAAGGTTACATGAAGATCACCCTCCCAGAATAGGGGTTGGCCATCCTGCAGGAGTCCAAGGAAGATGCGCTGTTCTTGTACAGAGGCAGCTGAAGCAGATGATTGTCTAGTGCTATTTTCAAAAGTGAGACATCCACCTGCTTCTTCAAACACCTAAATAACTTTGAAAATGTGTCCTGCAATACTATAGATAGAAAACACAGGAGTGGACATGCCAGGTTAGAGAGATCCATCTAGCCCACTGACCTGTTCCTGAAAGTGGCCAGAACTATTTGCTTCATATATATATATATGAAATTAATTCTGTAGGGGAAAAATTAAATGAAATAGTTCTTTACATCAGGGAAGAACCTCCTCCTCTCCATCAATTAGCAGCCATCAAACATCTTGAAGCATAACATTGATATTTTTATATTTTTTCTTACCTACTGAAAGTCACACCTAAATTATCCATCTAACAGTATTCACGGGGAAAAAATAAGACATTTCAACCCTAGGCTTTTTGAGTAATTTTTCTTCTTTTGAAGCACTGCTGACTGACAAAATGATGTTCTGCACTGCAGGAACACACTTTTTCAGGGCCAACTCCTGTATTAAATCATATGTAAACTTTCATGTCCTCAAACAACTTTGAGAACATGGAGACAACTTTACCTCTGCTCTCAAAATAATCACAAGTAGGGACTGTTGATATCAACAGAACAAACCTGTGATGCTCAGAACCCAAATACCCAGCCCAAACACCATTGAAAGCCATTTCATCAGCAATACTTGCTTTGTTCCATGAGGAGCATAGGGCCTCTATGCCCATTCACCACCCAACTTTACCTGTGGCCACTGTTTGGTTTCAGCCCAATAAAAGTCAAGGTCCCCTAGGTCAAAGTATACTGCTCTTCTCTAGGACTTCCTTGATCTCTCTCTCGTTTACTGACAGTTCCATCGTAGGGCTTGTTTCATAACATTAGTACCTGCTTTTCCCTCAGAGCACAGCAGATTCATTCCCATTTTCCATCACTGTACCCTCAATAAATATGTAGGTCTTCATTTTTTTTTTTCTTTTTTTTTTTTTTTTTTTTTTTTTAAAACC
>NW_017729032.1:44320025-44340892 GCF_001723915.1 Gavialis gangeticus
AAAAAAAAAAAAAAAAAAAACCCTCCTTTTTTTTTTTTTTTTTTTTTTTTTTTAAAACCATTTAGGCCTCCTGATGCCTAAAATAATCAATTTGTAAAAGAACTGGAGTCTTTTTACTCTCCCTATCCATTCTCCACATTTCTGCCTTATATAATAAAACTGACTTCATATTCGTGTTGAAGCTCTGAAATTTGGTTCTCACTCAGATGCGTCTCTACTTCCAAGCTGGTTTCAGGAAAGCAAAACTTATTTGTGCTTTTCCAAGTATAGATAAGGAAGGTATCCATGCTTTCTCAGTGCCAACAGATTGGCATGCTATACTTCTAAAGGTAGGGGAAAGCTCTCAACACTTTGTTCTCATTGTTTTGATTCCACATTTACGTTCTGATGTTTAAAGCTTCCATTCTGGTCTTCTAGTCTCAGTCATGTCTTGTGTCAGAGTGATAAGTGCGGTTATTCGAACATAAAGCATTAATACCTTTACTATAAAAGAGTCGCATCACTTTTGAGATGGTCCTCATGAGCAGAGAGGTAGTTAGCTATATTAGTCTGCAGCTAGGCAAAAGACAGGATAGAGTTAGTTATAGACTAAATCAGAAGCATATGCTTTCATAAGCAGCAACTTGATTCATCATATCACATCTACCCTACTTTTTGTCCCTGGTGAGGAAAGAAAGTCACTCTTCATCTCGTTCAAGTCCAGCACCTAATTGTAATTCTTTTCCCCAGAATGGTTCTGCCACTGCTAAATAAGAGGAGTGCTTGCAACATATGGTCTGCCCTTCAGGAAAGGGGAAGTCAGAATGAAGATGCACCTGTGCTTTGGCAATCAGTTCTAGGAAATGAGCAGAATCTGCTTTTAGGCACAGCTGTTCCTTCTCCTCTTCACTCAAGAAATCTTGCAAGGACATTTGCTCTGATCAAATGATAGCAGATTGCATCAGAAAAAAAGCACAGCCATGTCACCAGAAGACCCTATGCACATATAGAACACTTATATGTGAGAGGGGATATAGTGATGGGCCCAGTCTCACTAAACACCTGTGAAGGTCATGTTCCATAAGAATACCTTATTCCTACCAGCTTTTTATAAACTCCCTAGTCAACTTGTTAGGTCAGGGACCGTGTTTTTTGTTGTGTGCATGTGTTTTGAAACTTAGCACACTGGGATCCTTGCTTGGGATTTCTAGGTGCTTCTATAATAATATCATTGTTCTGTCACTATTTTTTGGCTGTGTGCACCAGTGTGATAGTAACAGAGAATCAGCAGGGGCTCAATAGACTTGACAGGCTGTTCTGCACTGTACACAGTTTTATTGATGAATTACCCTAGGTCTATAAACAATGGACATTGTACTAAATTTTTTGTAATTCCAGGTTTTTGATATCTGGATTTATGAGGTTATACTGTAGACAATTTCGCACCCACCCACCCTACGAGAACATTAAGTTGAAACAGCAAAATATTTAGGCAATGCCAGAATAAGAGCTGACCACACAACCTTTGTTCAGTCCCTAGTGCACACACATTATCATGCAGTCTTTTAGAGAAGTTCTTTCTACTTAATTCATGCTTACCTGGATGGTTTTGAAATATTCTGCGACACATGACGTGACATGATAATGTCAGTGGTCCAAAACTGGGATCATTGAGCAAGGAGAACCTCAAGATACAGCTCCCCACACAAAAAGTCACAAATATTGTTTTACAAAGTAAATGGATTGTATGCATGTGCATATCTGGGCTATCATGACCCTGACTTATCCCCTCAACTGATCCCAGTTACTCAAATTAATCTCGACTAGCATATAGCCTCTGCTGCCCCTTTGGGCAGCCAATACTAGAATGTTACTAAAGGAGAGCCTGGCTCTTTAAAACAGTATGTAAAGGGGAAACCAGACAAAGATGAGGCAAAGGCAGTGGAGGAATTAGCATCCAGCCGGTGCATTCTATGACTGGTGTAAATCACAAAAGCAGCAAAGGAGGAAAAGTTGTGCTAAACTAAAGAAGGGTGCTGAGATTTTTTTTTTTTTTTTCTGAATACATGGAAATTAAGTGTCCAAAACGTTATCAATATAATATACCCAATGTGGCCCTTCAGGATGTGGACAGCTTAAGCACCCAAAAAACAGGAAATTAGGAGCTGAACTACATAATCAGCTTGCGATCAGATATTTTCAATAAGATTACTGCTGGAAAAGAAATAGGAAGTTGTGAAAGAGCTACATCAGGTTTACATAGACTTTGTCAAAACTTAAGGTAGTATCAGAAGAGAGTCACTGTGGTCAATCATGGGGTTTGTAATTCCATTAAACCTGTTACATCTTACTAAGATGATCATTGAAGGATCAGGGAGTTATGTGAACTGAGGGAATGCTATCAGTTTGATGGAAATCAATAGTGGGCTCAAACAAAGAGATACACTGTCACCTCTACTTGTCACTTGGATTCTTGAGAAGCTCATAAGAGTTGCTGAAGGAGGAGGAAAAGGTCTGCAGCTGACCAGACTGCACTAAGTACTTATGTATGCAGATGATATCTGCTTAGTACAGAGATCATAAGAGTCAAATGCCAGAGAAACTGGGCTTGCTATCAATGTCAGCAAAACTAAATACATGATTGCATCCAGAAAACGTCTCAAGATCACAGGAAGATAAAGACAGAGAATGACAATGTAGAAAAGGTAGAGAAATGTAACTATTTACGAATAATCACTGAGGACAAGCAAACAACTGAAGAAATCAAGACAAGAATTCACAATGTTAATATAAGCCTGTTAAGCCTTGATAAAATAATGACATCAAGGAAAAATCTCAAGGAACCTTAAAACCTTAAGAGTACCATTGTTCAATCTATCCTTTTATAACAGGGGCGGGCAATTGTCTTGAGTAGAGGGCCACTTACCAAGTTTTGGCAAGCCATCAAGGGCCACAAGGATACCTCTGCACCTTGACAGATGCCCAGTCTCATAGTCACCATTTTGGGACTGGAAGCGTCATCCCCTAACCCTTGACCTTGCTACCAGAAGTCCCTCCCCTTGGCCCCCACAGAAGTACTCCTTTCAGCAAGGGTTTGCCATCTCTGTACCAGAAAAATACCAAATTTTATTCTAAAAATTAAATATTTACTACAACATTCATTTTGATTTAAAAAAAAATATTGTGTCCTGATTTACATGAGTTTGCATAGTGTACATAGAGGTGATTGCACAATAGTTTAAAATGAAGTCTTACTCTTATATAATGTAGGGGAGTGTGGGTGCGTGTGTGGATATGTGGTGTGGGTGGGTATGGGGAGGGTTGTGGCATGTGTAGAGGGGGAGGATTTGCTCACCAGTTCTCCCATGGCAGGCAGAGCCCCCCACAATGCTCTTCCTGCTCCTGGCCCCAAGCACCTACTCTCAGCCATTTCTCCTTGTCTGCCACCACTGCCCTTCTGCTGCTTCCCCATTCCCTGCAGTTCACCACTCCAGCACCATGTCCCAGCTGCACAGCCATGACCGCAGGACACAGCAGGAGCTGGACAGGCCCAGCCAGCACTTCACAGAGCCAGCTGAGAATTGCAGGGGCCGGGCCAGCTCCTGCTCCATCATGTGGCGCCCTAGTAGGCATCCTGGGTCCTACTGCCCCTGGTTCCTGTCATCTTTGACAGGCAGCCAGGGGCAGATAAATATTAAATTTTCTAAATTGGGGGGGGGAGCCATGGGCTGGATAGAATGGCATGGTGGGCCAAATCCAACCTGTGGGCCATATTTTGCCTACCCCAGTTTTATACAGATGTGAATCCTGGACACTGACAAAGGCAAATGGAAAAAAGCTACAAGTATTTGAGAATGAAGTGCTAAGGAAAATATTTGGTCCAGTACAAGAAATGGTATGAAGGAGGAGACAAAATCAGGAGCTTGGGGACCTTTACAAAAGGCCAGTATCTTGTAAAGGTAAGAGCACAGGGAACAAAGGGTACAGACAGACATTGGGGCCCCACTAACTCATGACACTTTACTTAAGTGGGGGGAGGGGCTGCACCAGCCCTGGCCAGCAGGTGGGGGCACTTCAGCAGCCTTTGAGGAGACTGCCAAACTAACCCTCTCCCCATCCCCACCCCCAGTTCCAGGGCTGTCAGCGTGTGGGGGGAGGGGGAGAGGAAGGGAGCACCTGGCTGCTGAATGGCCAGAGCTGAATTGCGACTGGGGCAGAGAAGAAAGCCTCCTTACCTCGTGCCCCCCCCCAGCTACCCCTGCTGGGATATTTGTGGGAGCTGGGGGGCACACAGCAAGGGTGCTATGTTTCCCCCCACCCCACTCTCCCTTCCACTCTGGCCATTCAACAGCCAGCATGGCTTCCTCCCCTCCCCTTGACAGCCTAGGGGGCAGGACTGGCCTGGTAGCACCAGCCCAGCCCAGCCCCTATGCCAAAAATTAATCCTGGAGGAAACACAAGTTCCCTAAGGCACCCTGCTTTTGCGCATCTTAATGTAATACCAGATTTGACCAGGGTTAATTTTTCATGGGATCAGTTATTTTAAAAGGGCTCTGCAGCCATGCACTTATGTTGCAACATGGGTGTAGAGTGCTTTTAGGGGCCAGACTACTCAAAAAACCCAAAAAACCACCACCACAGGTCACTTCCATCTGTGTCCGAAGTGGCTAGGGCATATCGCAGGAAGGCATGCGAGATAGATTTTAGAAGCTGAGGCAAAGGGTCTCAGACTTCAAGACAGACAAAGGCAACAATTGGAAGCTAAGATAAAAACTGATCTAGACGGTATAGGCAAAGATGCAACCAAGCGGAAGGAGATCGTGCAAGATAGGAGGAGAGGGAAAGCTGTAGTTAGGGCAGTTATAGCCCCCTGCCCCTTCCCCCCAGGCCTGTAAGACCAAAGGAGAGTACTTACCAGCACTGCAATGCAATCTTAACTCAACCCTCTTTGACTAATGTCCCAACACAACTCCTACTCTTCTACTTTACAGATACTACATGACACAGAGCACAATTGTATTCCTTTTGCTAAGGATAAAAAGACAAGACAGGATATAGCAGACTGAAGGCTCTGCCACTTAGTCTACTCCACAAAAACTATTCCAGATGTGCCAGCTGCTACCTAGTTTTCCTCTGTGACTTTAGGCTGCTAAGTCATTGCCTTCAGGTACTACTTGTTGTCATGCATACTACCAGACTGCTAACAGGCTCCATGGCAAGAGAGAACCTCCTCATTCACCTCCACAAACAAAACCTTCAAACCCCATAAATTCAATATGCATACACTCATCAAAACTTAGGAACAGCTACTTCAGTGGTATCCTCCACCATTTAATATAGGTGCAACTTACATAGTGAATGCAATGGAATTTGTGCAGAGAAATACAGTACTAGCATTCCAATTTGCAAAGTACACCAGTGGCACATGCTTATAAAACTTCCTCCGACCTGTTCATTACTGAACCATTACCTGTGGCTACTACCACCTTCAGGAAACAGAAGCTTGCATTGAAGTACTGTAGTGGACTTCAGCTTTGTAGTAAGTTTGGCCACTCTGAAAACTCAAAGGCCAGCTACTGCCCTGGCCCCCAGCCCCAACAACCTTAACTACCTTAGTTTTATGGCATCAAACAGATTAAAATATCGCTGTTTTTCATAACACAAAGTTTACTTGTGTAATCAATACAGTGTATGTTCCAAGAACAAAAACTACAACTTTTTCAGCAAGTACAGCTAATAGGTACTTGTCATATTTCTCAATGCGAGAAGGCAATTGAGTTTTAAAATGTCAGTGTGAAGGGGGAAAAAAACTGAGATTATTTTTAGGCCCTCCTAAACACATGTTCCTGGGAGGGGTTCCCAAAACTCATTTTTATAATATTGACTTCAAATCACTGACAGTCCCCCTATTTAGGATATGAATGGAGCATTCCAACGGGGATTGAAACAGTCACAAAAAATAAAATCAGATCCTGCAGTACACCTGACTACATTAAATAAGAGGTACTAGTTAGGCATGTTAGTCTGACATCATCCTAAAGTAAAAGTTTCTTATTACAGACTTTCTGGTTAGGTTCCATGGCAATTAAAATTTTCTGAAGTGAAAAGGAAATAAGAACTCAAAAAGTTAGACTGACACCCACAACAGAGGCCAACCACAGGCTGCTGAAATTTATCTCTGGAAGACTAGAAGGGGCACTTTTACACATGACACCATTACCATGTACACGTAACAAAAATGTTGTATTGTGTGGCTTAATAGTGTCACACTGTACATGTGCAAGAGTTTTGGGGGTTTTAAATGAGTTTGCATCATTGCAAACTAAACTACATCTCAATGTAGTTTAGTTTGCAACAATGTGCTGCAGCTATTAGTCAGCTTGCCCTCCAACCACAGGAGAGGCAGACGGGTTCTTCCGGAAAAAAAAGGATTGGGCCCCCCACTGCTTCTACCTTCAGTAGGCATCTGCTACAAGCAGAAGTGGTGAGGGGCCTGATCTGATTCTTCTCCCCCCGCCCAACAGATCCTACCCAACTCTCTTGCAGTCAGGGAGTGAGCCACCAGAGGGCCGAGTGGCCCCTGAGCTGTGGCAGGTCCCAGTCCTTTCTTCTACAGCAGCAGCACCCCCGGGGCCACCCAGACAGGCAGCTAATGTGCCAGGTGCTGCCTCAGCTCAGGGTCAGGGAAGAGTTGGATCAAGCCAGGTGCTGCCTCTGAGCTGGGGGAGCACCTGGCCTGCTAGCAGACCACCTGAGTGGCCCTGGGGGTGCCACTGCCATGGAAGGAAGGAACAAGGGCCCCCTCCCACTCACGGGCCATTCAGCCCACCAGTACCTCATCCCCTGGCCACAGGCAGGATCTGCTGGGGGGAAGAGAAGAAAAAAAAAGGATCAGACATCTCGCTGTAAGAGTGATGGAAAAATAAAACTCCTAAATCAAAATGGTGGGTTTCAATTAAAAACCCACTATTTCAAATTTAGGGAGTATAGAATGCAACCCTAAGGATTAAACCCCTGTCACATGTACAAGTACCCTGTCAGAGATGTCATGTCCCTCAGGACAATACCAAGGTCCTGATGAATTTTAAATGTAAACAGGTGTTATTTATTATATGTTAACCAAAATAGTTGAGATAACAGACATACAAATAAAAAGAGTGACGAAAACTGCATTCAAATCATATAGAGATAACCTTAGATACATAAAAAACACACATTAGGATATGATGAGAGCAGAGTTAATCAGCACTGTTAAAATTAAATGAGTGAAGTGCATGAATCAGTCAATATTCAGTCTGTCCTGGGGTCATGTTCATCCCCATTAATTATATTTTGTTGTATAGGCACCTAACGTATCATTTTTAGTTTTATTATTTTATAAGTCCAAACATAGCCAAAAAAGTGATGCATACTTGGTAGAAAAGTAACTACTATTCAGCTTATCTGTCACTTACGACAAACCCACTTTGTGATAAGTGACAGATTAGCTGAATAGTAGTGGGTTTATGATAAGTGACAGATTAAGCCAAAGTACTGTTAGTAAAAAAATTTTTAAAAATCCCCAACAAACAAGCCAACATAATTAGTACTACATTCAGAGAACTCACACTAGGGCATCTGTAGAATGTTCCAGTTGCTACCAAGATTCATAAAAAGGATTTTTGTGGGTGACATCTTTGGTTGGCATAAAGTTAAGATTCAGGACTGTCCTCTGTTTCTGAGATTATCAGCAAACAGAAAGAGAAAATCATATAACTAAATCCCACTTACCTCTGATTGCGGTTAAAACAATATCATGCCACTGTGAGTGTGACTGCAATGCTATTTTCATTTAATGAACTCACAAATATTTATAATGAATACCAGGCATCAATTTCTGAACTTATTACTTATAATTCAAAAACAACAATATGCTAGGTTGAGATATTTAACATTACATCCCTAAAAACATTTTTAAAACAGATGTCAGCAAGCTCAGTGCAAGTATATTTTAACAGCAAAGAACAGGATTCTGAAAATATTACTCACAAGTATAATTACTGCTGATAGCAATAGGACAATTTCTATTTGTTCTTATATTGGCATAAATCTAGATATTTTTCACTACTCCAGATTTACATTGATGTAATGGAGTTTGCCAGATCTGCAACATCAAAACTGTTTGCATAACCCATATGAACAAGTACTGCAAATAAGAAATTGAAGGGGTCGCCATCTCTCTTTAGAGAATACATAAAAATTTAAGTAGCCCAAAGCTGTATTGATAACTTACTGGTAACAGCCAAAACAAGGAAGGTAAGCTGCTTGGTTTCATCATTTAATAACTTGATGAAGAAAGTAATTTGAGAAAGCTTTGTGGGATTTTTTTTCCTAGTTTGAGTTCATATAGATGGAATTTCAGACTTCTATTATGCAAACTGTGTACTGTCCACTATCCCCTTATCTTGCTATAAAGAGAGAGGTTTATTTGTGTGGGATGGACTTAAACAGTGTCTAGGCCTCTGTTGGTCCCTACAGAATGGCAAATTCCACTGAAGATGAAGAGAGGTTTCCTAATGAAAGCAAAAGCAACTTTACGTGAAATGAAAGCACAGAGCTTAGGAGATGAGCAGGAAGAATTGGAAGTCTTCATTTATTCAAGGAACCATGTGATTGGAATAACAGACTTGGTGGGATAGGTTGCATAATTGAAGTACTGTCATATATGGGTACAAACTGCTCAGGAAGGACAGGCAGAGGAGAAGAGCAGAAGTTGCACTTTATGTAAAAGAGCTATATGATTGCTCAGAGCTCCAGTATGAAGCTGAAGGTAGGCCTGTTGAGAGTCTCTGGGTTAAGGTTAGAGGGGAGATCAAGCAACAAGGGTGATGTTGTAGTGGGTGTCTGCTATAGATCACCAAACTAGGAGGAAGTGGTGAATGAAACTTCCATCAAACAGGTAGCGGAAGTTTCCTGATCACAAACCCCAGTTCTCATGGAGGACTTTAATCATCCTGACATTTGCTGGGAGGGCAATGCAGCAGTGCTCAGGCAATCCAGGAGTCAGAGAACAATGAAACAAGTGAGGACCATTGCAATGAGGATGGGGCTGAGACTAAAGATATTGCTCAAACGCTAAACGTATGTTTTTCCTCAATTCTGATTTAAGATGCGTGTGTGTGTTAAATACGAGGTCACTTCCAACCCTAATTTTCTATGATTCTGTGTTGAACATGGAGGCAAATATGGAATGGCCAACAGAAAAAAAGTTCAGAAGTGGAAATTGCCACAGTGGAAGGGAAATAAACCACAGAGTTCAAACACGTTTAGATTGCTGGGACAGGATAATCTTAATCCTTGAATCTGATCATAGAAGTAACAGTAACAAGGATTTTGATACATGCATCAAATTGCTCATGGTCCAGTACAGTCCACTAGGTTACAGCTGCCAAATGAAGATTAACCAGCTGCTAAAGGCCACGTTTCAACCTAACAGAAGGCAACAGACAGAAACCTCTGTCCAAGTAGCTACACAACACAACAGAATGGTGCAGCAGAACTCTAAAAGGACTATGCCACAGTCAAAGACAAAGCATAATGGAAATTTAGAATAAAATAAGTAACTAGCCACCACTGTCATTATATTAGGAGACAAAGGAAAGAAAGGAGGAACTGCATGACTACAAAAATAATGGGTATAGATAAGACAGGAGAGGAAGAGAAGAAAGAGGGGAAATGCTCCAGGAAATGATGGGCCTATTAGTCAATCATTAACAGACAAGACCTCAGAACAACACTCAAAAGCATAAAGTTAAAATTGGGAAAAAAATGGGAGAAAACACCTTCTTCCCTTAGGACTTGCCCCTTCAACACTACATCATGAAGCAATAACTCTTCATTTTTCACCTCATTTTGTTATCACCCAGTAAACAATTCCCTATGACAGTTTCCTTCTTTCTTTCCAGTACCAAACAGACAGCAAGGTATGTCTAACAAGATTTCACAAAATGAGAAAAAGATGTTGGCTTTTTCTTTTTTCTTGCTGAGGGCTACATGTAGTCACATACATTCTACCCCTCTAAAAACTTGTGTATAGCAAGGGTGAGACCACTAACAGAAGAGCAGTTTCCTAAAATAACAGCTCCCTGTCTTTCTTCCAAGTCATGTTGTCCCCACACACTTAAATGTCAAAAACAATCTGTTTCTACCAAGACTGCTGAGCTGATAAAGATAGGGGAGAGACAACTAGATTCTAGTCTTCTCTTGCTTCATCACTACAATTGTCAGCTAAATTCTTATTGTGGAAATTTTATTGCTGGTGATGCAGTCACAAAAGAAAAACAGCTTCTCCACCACCCCAGATCCAGGATGGGTCTGCAGCACTGGCAAAAATCCAGTATCTATAGAAGGCTTTGAGATAGAATAACACATACAGGGTCAATGTTGCAGTCGCTTATCTTAATATTCTAAAACTGTGATTAAGAAGAAACAAGGGGTGGTATGAGATCAAGCAACTGATGATGAAGAAAATTTATGAGACCATAGCCACTGATGCCACAAAAATCAGCATCAAAATCTTATTTAGGGACCTACTTTGCATAAGACAAACCAATGGCTTCTGGCTTCTCTAAAAACGTTGGTTCCTTTCCCATTCTTCAGTCCTTAAAACCTGCTTTCCTTCTAAGCTGTGTGGTGTGCATGGCGGTGCAGGCGTGCTCGTGCCATGCTGCCAGGCACGCCTGTGCACACTGCACAGCTTGAGGGAACGCTGCTTGAAACCCACCTCACTTCTCACTTTGTTAATAGCTTCTTACCTATAATGGCTGTCTATAGATGTGTTCATTCACGTTTTAATTAGAACATGAACAAGTTGCTTCATTGTCACATGCGTTAAGTCCCCCCCGCATTTCAAGATGGCCATAGGCGCGCTTTAACTAAACCCCGTCAAACAGGTTTTAGTTAAAGGGCCCCTACAGCTATTTTGAATGTGGGGGGCTTAATACACGTGACAGTGAGCCATTTTAATTACAGCAGCTGCCCAAGAACCACCCTAATTAAAATGCCTCCCCCGACACACATACACCCCCCCAAGCATGTCTACAGGCAGCCAGTGTTCTTGATTTTCCCAAAGACTTTTCTAATATACACCATGTAAAAGATTTCTCTGAGGGAATGCAATTCTTTGACCCCATTCATTTGAAAAAGTCAGAGTTATAAAAATGTATACCCTGATAAACAACAGAAAAATAATAGGTTAGTATTTACTGATTCTAATAATTACTGCTATAGTCCTTGCACAGAACAAAAAGAAAAGGCTTCCTGGAGTTGCATTATCAGGGAACCTTCTAGACAGAAACTGCATCTAGAATTCTTCCTGTAGCCCAGACCAAGAGCATATCCCCAAACTAGAATGGGCTGCAGAAGAGTTAATACAGCTATTAATTTCCCTCCCTTCCTCTCCCCCAGATGCCTGTCAGCTGAAGCTCTGTTGGAGATAATTCACATTTCCCCTGGGACCATCCCCACTCTTCCATAAACATAAAACAAAAGCATCCTTATAGTACTGTTTATTCAAGGTTGATCCTAACCTTAGCTGACTAACAACCAGAACCCTCTGTGCTGTTTTCCATTCTCAACATTTTTAAACAGCACCTATGTTCCAGCAGTGTTTACAGGAATTAACCACAATCACCTAGAAACTATCAACTCGGGTAATACAGTTATGGGCATCACAAATCATCTACATAACTAGGACACCAGGATTTATACCACAGGTCTGAGTAGTTGCATCCTGGAGCCCCATGTTTAATCTTGCTTATAACCCAAACAAGCTCCCCTCTGGGTGGTTACTAGGGCTGTGCAAAATTTTGACTGCCATTTCGTTTCGGCAGTGTTTCGAGCGTTTTGACGCTCAAAACTCTGAATCCGAAACTAAATGGGAGACATGTCGAAACATTCTAAACGAAACAAGTTGAAACATTTCGAAGATGTTTTGGCGTTTCAAAGGTGTTTCAAAGCTGGGCTTGCAGGGAAAGAGAAAGTAAGGAGAGGGAGGGGGAAGAACGGGGAGCAGACTGACATTTGTAGCTGGCCAGTGTCTGCCAACTGTCCCTGAGGTCCTTTCCAATCCCAGTGCTCTGGGGGAGGGACCTAAAAAGTTTAAAAACAGTATATAAGCCTGTGAATAGTTAAGCTGTCAGCCTGTCTCACCAGAGAGCAGCATCTGATAGGCACCAACTCTGACTGCTTCCTAGCTGCTACCGTCTTGTTAGGGAGTGCGTCTTCTACTTGCAAAGGATTGGATAGGATACAGCGTACACTGATAGTTTAGCTATAACTAACCTAACTTCAATACCAGTATTGTTATCCCTATGGGGCGTGGTAAGGGACAGTTGGAGTCACACATCTAGCCCATAAGAGTTAGGGTGTCCCCTTGAGGCACCTACTTAGAATGGCCCAGCAAGGGGTCCCAGAACCTACAGGTTTTAGTGGGGTCCATTAGGACCATGACTGAGCTGAAGCTCAAGGACAGCCTCCCTATCTATTATCTTTTCCAACAAGAATTGTGGCAGGTAAAAAGAGAAGGTGCCCACAGGGTGGAGCTGGCACAGTCAGAGGGCCCTAGGGGTACACGGCCATCTCTAGGGACCCTATTCCATGACAAAGTGAAGTTTCCCAGAAACCCCTGCACCATGATACTTGGCACACTTCATGCCCTCAGAAGGGGCTACCATTCCTGCAATTTTAATCAGAATCAGGCAAGAAATTACAAAGTTATAGGCATTTTAGTCATTCCCCATTACAGCCTGTGGCTGAAACACCAAAACATCATCAAAACAGCATCGAAACTCAAAACAGGTTTGGCTGAAACAAACCAGTGATTCGAAATACCAAAATGAATTGCTGTCCCGTGGAAATGCCAAATCTGAAACTGAAATGAAACAGGTGTTTCACACAGCCCTAATGGTTACCAGTCTTCTGTATCAAACCCAGAACAGAATTCTGTGCGTTTCAAGTCTCATAACCATGTCAGGTCAACGTTTCTAGCTCTGAGCATCTAAGGGACATCCCCAGGACTAAACTTTTTGTCTTGAGACATGAGACCCTACAGGCCACTAGCCCTGTCCCCTATGGCCACAGAGAAAAAACTATCAACATTTAGGCATTTGAAGACTTATCAAATCCCCTGCCTCAGTATTCTCTTCTCCAGACTAAACAACCCTAGTTTTTTCAGCCTTTCTTCATGCTTCCCAGCCCCTAACCTTTTTTGTCACTCTACACTGACCTCTCTCCAATACGTTCACATTCTTCCTGAAGTGTGGGGCCGAGGTTGGACATAGTACTGCAGCAAGGCCTCACCAGTACTGTAAAGAATGGTTGAATCACTGCCCTTGATTTACAAGTGACACTTTTGTTAATGCAACCCAGTATGATGTTGGGTTTTTTGTTTTGTATTTTTTGCAACAAGAGCACGCTGTTGGCTTATATTTAGTTTATGGCCCACAGCAACCCCCAGGTCCTTCTCTGTAGAAGCAACAGTTGCTTATTCCCCAGTCTGTATTTGTGCGCACAGTTATGCTGCCTCAAGTACAGGACTTTGTACTTGTCCTTGTTGAATCTCATCTGATTGATTGCATTGTTTCTCCAATCTATCTAGGCCATTCTGGATCCTAACCCTTCCCTCCAGAGTGCCCTCCACCCAGCTTGGCATCATCTGAGGATTTGCTAAGTGTGCACTCAATCCCATCATCCAAATCATTCCTGCAGATATTAAACAAAACTGGACCCAGGACAGAGCCCTTGAAGTCCACTTGATAGCTCCTCCCAAACAGACACTGAGCCATTGATAACTACTTGTTGAACATGATCCAACCAGTTAGGCATCCACCTTACAGACTAGATAGAAGTACTGTATTTACTTAGCTTAATGAAAATGCTGTGCGAGACCGTGTCAAAAGCCCTAACCTCAAGGTACATCACATCGACTACTTTCTCCCCATCTGCAGAGCCTGTCCCCTTATCATAGAAGGAAATCAGATTTGTCAAATATGACTTACTCTTGGTGAATACATGATAGCTGTTCCTGGTCACCCTGTTCTTCTCTAGGTGCTTCACAATAGATTCCTTGAGGACTTGCTCCATTATCTTTCCAGGTATCGAAGTCAGACCAAATGGTCTGTTGTT
Source organism: Gavialis gangeticus (assembly GCF_001723915.1). Lineage (NCBI taxonomy): Eukaryota > Metazoa > Chordata > Crocodylia > Gavialidae > Gavialis > Gavialis gangeticus. The sequence goes on from NW_017729032.1 coordinate 44,334,168, forward strand.
CTCTAAATCCTCATTCTTCCCATTCTTAAAACTTGCCATTTTCTAATCATACAGGATCTCACCTTTCTTCCATGAATTCTCAAAGAGGCTAATTTTAGAGGGTGTCTCACATGCACATCAATGCACTTGAATAAACTCCAAAGCTAAACCCCAAAGGTCAGCCTGCCAGCCTGGGGCTGCTCCCCGCCAGCTCTGTGTGCTGCAGAGGGGCTGGCTGGGGCATGAGACTGCTTCAGTGCTAGGCTAGCCAGCAGGCAGCCACTGCACAGAAGCACCCTCATTCCCCAGGCAGCATCTACACATGCATTGCTGCAGTTTTTTCACTTCACCCTAATAGTTGCACAAGTGTAGACCCAAGACATTTACTGTGCAGTTGACTAATTAGCTGTGCAGTAAATGTCTCATGTTAATGTGGCCAATGCTTCCAAAAGTACCTTAGTTAATTCCTTCAGTACTTGAGGGTATATCCCATCTGGCCCTGCTGACTTGAAAACATCAAGCTTCTCTAAGTAATCCCTAACCTGTTTCTCTCCTTCCCTACCTTTCTGACAACGGCATTCATCTGGTAGCCACCACTATTTGTGAAGACTCTATCAAATAAGGCATCAGATACTTCAGCCTTCTCTGTGTCATCATAAACTGATAGTAGTTCAACACACATTCAGGACCTAATACAATTTGGAGGTCATGATATCAGATGGAGTTTACAGTTTCACAGACACACACACAGTTGGATACCATATCAAAAAATATGCTCAGTTCATGTAAAAGCTTATTTTTCTAACCACTGGCTATGCAACCTTAACCTAGGATCTAAAAACCAAGCTGTATACTTCCAACCTGCCACATCATAATCTGTAATAGAAATTCCTTAGGAAAAAAAACTTGGCAGTTTTGTTAATGAGGCAAAAGTAGACTCCACCTTGTTCTTCTATGGCCAGATTTAGTCTTCACAGTGCCAACAACTTCCTATAGCTATGACGCAAAATGAGCAATTACGATTAAAAAAAAGCCATTTTTACTGTCACTTTTCTGGCTGCAGAAACATAAGTAATATCCTGAAACTCCCAAATGCCTTAAAAATATATCACTGTAACATGTTGCACAAGACTGTTGAGGGCCTTATCCTGTTAATTTTCAACACTCTATATTGATATTTAGGGTTAACTCAGAAGGCCAACCTCAACCAGTCCAAGCCACATGAATTGGTCTTGCCCATTGTCTTCCTACCATGTAGCCCACAAAGCCATCAATACTGTCCCTTTAGAGCCTCAAACAAGCCTTTCTAGGAATCAGTCTGCACACTACATCTCCCCTTGCAGGACTGCCTTTAATTATGGACAGCAGAGACTAGAATAGAGGTGCAAGAGGCCAGAGTTGTGGGATAGCAGCTGATGGATTTCTTGTCCTCTAAACAAGTAAGGTAAAGTACACACTGTACAGACAGTAAGACTAGGTAGTGTGCAGCAGTGGGACTGTCCTCATACTCTGAAGTTCAGAGATTCCAGAGTCAGGATGGATTACCACTAGAGGCCAAACATTTTAGTTTGAATGGTCAGGAGTATGGGCTTGAGAGTGGGCCTAAATTCGATGCTTACTACTATCTGTCTCAACATAGCCTATGTACATTCAGTGATTTACAATTAAAGTTGGATTATTTTGTGAACTCTATGAATGCACTGGATCTGTATGTTACACGATACTTGTACTTAAAGATCATTTAAAAATGGGAACAAATTGGGATTACTGCCTTTTTGTTTCTTTACATTCTCTTTTTTCTACTTACCTTATTACCTTAAAAATCAAATCAAATCAAGAATATCAGATCATACCTACCTTTCTTTTGAGAGGCACTAAGTACCTTAAGATGTAAAATAAATTATTTCCTTCCTCTGCAACACATTTTCAGTTTGGGATTGAAATTTTTACCAAACCCATATTTTCTCCCTAGTGTCACTAGGTATTTGAGTTAGACTGTGTGCATACATGTTAATGAGTTTTAAATAAAGATAATTTTAGGGAACAAAGTCTGGCTAATGAGGTCTAGCTTTGCAAATTGTATAGGATTTTCATGCCTTCAGATCTCACCGATTTAATCTCAATCCTATAAAGTATTCATTAGGCCCTTGAAAGAATGTCCTACCATCAAAATATTTGTCTTGAACTATTTTTATTATATGTACAAATAAAATATATGCTAAAGTAGGGCTGTATGTGGGAACTGGTTCTGAAGAACGCACTGGGATAATACACTTGGAATTATATTACTTTCCAATTTACACACCTTACCCAACTGTTAATATGGCACATCTCTGCCTCATCCCTAAACTCCTTCAAGTTCCTACATCATTTAAGCTTCTGTGCCAAAAAAATGTTTTCTTGGATTTGCTGCTCATCTAGCTCAATCAGTTTCTATTAACATATTAGATGGCATTACATACCATCTGAAATCTTATTAAGAAATATTTTCTTTAAGCAGTTTTGCTTTACTCAATGTACCTACTTTTGAAGTAACACAAGACACCAGTCTTAGGTTTAAGACTTAAGTCACTGGGTATAAAGATAAGAATAAACATCACACACAAGAAGTGTCCAATACTTATTTGAAAGTGTATATAAATAGAAGAAAAGTAACTCAGCCTCAACTTCAGACAGTTTGTACTTAAAAAACTTCTAAAAAAGGATGGGTAACGTGTGAAAACTGCATTGTTAAATGTCAATGAAGTTGTATATACCCCTCCACACCCCAAACCTACGGGGTAGCAACTTTTAACCACAGGGGATCATTTTCCTGAGTTTTAAGTTCTAGACAATTATATTCTGGATGGATAAGGATATACTTCCCGATTTATAAAAAGTACATTTATGCTTTTTCAAATTCTGTATTGAAAGTACCTTTCTCTCTCCACTCCCAGTTTTACTATCTGAGTTTTCAGGATTTTATTAAAGAGATACTGGGAGAATCTACATGGGATGCTAAATGCATGGTAGACTGATTCTACTGCACATTAGCATATCACAGCAAAAGCCATGCTAATGTGCTAATACACAGTAGAATCAATCTATTGCACATTAGCACCACTAAGAGATCATGCACTGGCACTTCTGTGCAGTAGCACTGGTTACTGCACATCGAGTTAGTACCTATTACTGGTACTATACTTAATGCACAGTAACAATAGAGCATTAATGCATGTGTAGATGTGCCCACTGATTACGAATTAAATACATTTGTGTCTCTTGTATCATCACATTTTCATTCTCTGCATCATTAAGAGCAAGATTCTGATGCCCTTACCCAGAACAAGTGAGTCTCTACTCCAAAACTGGTCCCACTGATACCAGCGAGGTACCAGTCCCAATTAATAAAAAGTATCAGGGTCTAGTCCAAAGGACATCACTGACCAATAACACTAACAACGTTAGCTGGCTCTTCCTGTCATTTATGAGGCCTGGTTATAAAAGATAATTATAGCCAAACAAAGCAGATTTAATAAACCTGAATTAAAAAAAAAATGTTTAAAAGCATAATTTACCAGACATTTCTCCCCAGAGCAATTGATAGAAGGAACTAATCTCTAAAAGACAGCAATTAGATTATTTTCTGTGGCTTGTTTCCCTTTATTGATATTGGTTGAAGCTAAAAATATCCTTGGCTCTCAGTATGTTTCTGTTAGTATTCTAGCATGCAATTGCTCCCGCCCCCCTTCCCCTGCTTTCTGCAGTATATCCATTTCTCTAGCAATTCATTAACAGCTTTGAGTGTTTATCTGACTGGCATAAGAAGCTATATCTGATCTCATTTTCTAGAAAGTCAAACAATTTAAGCAGAACAAAACAAAACCAAAAATAAATAAATAAATAAAAAAAATCAAAGCCTTCTTTTTCTATGGCTGTACTATCTGTAATTCTGGTGCCCATTCCTGTAAAAAGCTGAGGCCTACAGCCAATACCTTCCAGCTAGTGTGGGATTAAAGATTTACTGAATACAGACTGACCTTCTGCTCAAGAGAAAACATTGCTCTTATTACATTTCTTCATCCACACTTCAATACATGCACAACAAAACCAGCTGGCAATTGTACAGTTACCTATAGAGATGCATCTCTTCCAGCGACGGCATATCACAGACATGATGCTGTTTCTGTCCTTTGCTCTGGCTGCGTGAAGATGAAAACAGCAGCATTCCTTTGAAGATCTCTACAGCATTACTGGGTCTCAAAGCTGGTTAAAGTGATCCCCATGGTAATCTGTGAAACATGTTTTGCACTTTCAAACTGCTATGTTTGATTTAGAGGGAAGGACGCAGGCTATGTGTATATACACAAGTGCCGTAGCTGACTAGAACATTCAAATACCTTTCACCTGCAATCTGAAGTTAGTCACAGTAAGGCATTTCAATTCTTAAGTGATAATCCAGCCAGATGCTCCCAGACCATCATCCACACTAAATTTTTAAAGCACCAACATTATCAAACAAAAGGAAAAAACTGAACAGAAGCCTTTGACAACCCTCACACACCTTCCACATATGAAAGAGAGACAACCCTATATTACTGAGTGACAGAACTCTTAAATTTGAGGGAAAGTAAAGAAAGGTTTTTCTTCTTCTTTTTAGCAAGAAGTTTTTTTCCCTCCCCATTAAACTAAGGGCACTGACAGAAGTGATACTCATTGTGCAACTGTCCCCTTGAAAGCAGTCCACAGCTGTGCGCTGATAGAAGTGCATGGCTGCAGAGTGCTGTAAAAGTGACCGATCATGTGAAAAATTAACCCTCCTTTAATGGGGGTTCTGATGAAGGTGCTCCAAAGCAGAACACCTTCATTAACTTCTGTTTGTCCCTGCACTGATTGGGGTTGGGTTGCATCAGACAAGCCTTGCCCCCAATGCTGTCTACAGGACAGGAAGGGAAGAAAGGAGAGGAGGAATTCTGGTCTGGGGTTTGCCCAGGCTGCACTGAAAAGGGTGTGGGGGTAGACTGGAGCCCCACTGAGGTGGGGGCTCCAATCCACTCATCACCCCCTACTTCAATGCAGATTGGGCAAACCCCGGACCGGAGCTCCCTCCCCTCCCTTCCTGTAGACAGCACTGGAGCTGGGAGGGGTGGAGGGAGAGGCTTCAAACGTGCAACCTCTCATGGAAGTGGAGTTCAATCCCACCCTCCACCCCCATCCCTGACCCAACAGCGAACATCTCTTGTGGGAGAGAGGTGTCACTAACTCATGGCACTTTCTGTGAAACACCATACGTTACAGTGGGGAACTGCACGTCTGTGAATGCCCAAAAGGTACTAACACCCTGCCACTCCATCAGTGGAGGAGCTGAACAACACACAATCTTTTCAAGGCATCTTCCCAATACTACTATGAAATACATTTATTAGTCACTATTATTCCCATTTTACACATAGATAATTGGGACAGGTTAGGCAACTTGTACAATATAACACAAGAAACCTGTAGCAGAGCAGGAAACTAAATCCAGGCCTGAGTCCTAGGCTACTATTCTAATCATCTTTCCCTCCCAATAATAAACCACAAGAATCCACTGTAGCATCTGCTTCACTAGAGGCTTTGAAAAGCAGCCTAGATAAGCACTGGTCAGGGATGACTTAGGAGGAGCATTTCTGCATTTGTGCAGGGATTGTACCAGATGACCTTGAAGTCCCTTCCAACCCTGTAATGGAAACTAATAGTAGCTATGCCCAGTAAAATGGCTGCATCTAGAACTCAGTCTCCTAACAGTATATTCAGGGTTAGAACGGGTGTACTGCTGTGCAGGAACAGAAAGCTTGGAGATGGAAAGCTTTTAAATAGGAAAGAGCAGCAAGAGCAGCTGGGAGGTTGTGAGCTAGTTTAACCAACTACCTTAGCAGGCATACCTGAAATTACTACCTTCTGGCCCATTACATTATACAAACAAGTAGCTCCTGAGAGTTTCTATATACCTCCTAAATTTTTGATGCAAAGCTCCAGATCTATGCCATCCTTGGCAAAGTCTTTGAAAAGATTATTAAGGCTCATATACGTGAGAGCCCAGCAGGAAAAATTATGCTGAGGGGAAACCAGCATGGGTTCGTAGTCAGGCATGATCTACCTGCTAATCTAGTCTCTTTTTATGAACAGGTTACAAAACACCTTGACACAGGAGTAAGGGTTGCTATCATTTACTTACACTTCAGGAAGGCCTTTGATACGGTATCCCACCCCATACTGGTGAACAAGTTAAGAGGCTGTGACTTGGATGATTACACAGTCTGGTGGGTGGCAAATTGGCTACAGGGTCGTACTCAGAGTGGTAGTGGATGGGTCGGTATCGACCTGGAAGGACGTGGGAAGTGGGGTCCCACAGGGCTCAGTCCTTGGACCGATACTCTTCAATGTCTTCATCAGTGACTTGGATGAGGGAGTGAAGTGTACTCTGTCCAAGTTTGCGGATGATACAAAACTGGGGGGAGAAGTGGACACACCAGAGGGCAGGAAACAACTACAGGCAGACCTGGACAGATAGGACAAATGGGCAGAAAACAATAGAATGCAATTTAACAAGGAGAAATGCAAAGTGCTGCACCTAGGGAGGAAAAATGTCCAGCACACCTACTGCCTAGGAAATGACCTGCTCGGTAGCACAGAAGAGGAAAGGGATCTTGGAGTCCTAGTGGACTCCAAGATGAACATGAGTCACCAGTGTGATGAAGTCATCAGAAAAGCTAACTGCACTTTAT
>NW_017729032.1:44345892-44349866 GCF_001723915.1 Gavialis gangeticus
GGGGTCTTCAAGAGGAGGTTGGATGGGCACCTGGCCAGGGTCATCTGAACCCAGCACTCTTTCCTGCCTATGCAGGGGGTTGGACTCGATGATCTATTGAGGTCCCTTCTGACCCCAACATCTATGAATCTATGAATCCTTTGAGGCTTCACATCACCTGGGGTAGATTGAGGCAGTACCTCTGGGATCCAGTACCCATAATCAGAGTGAACCTGAATGAAGCAGAGTTAAACTGGCCACCTTGTAAGGAATGATGAGAAGGATTGCTTCACTTAAAATGAAGATCAAGGATTCAGGTTTGAGAAGTTGAGTGTCCACTGGGGAAGCGGGTACTGGTTTTAGGAGGCAGCTTCCTGGAAGTATTTGTATTACAAAGGGGAGGCAGAACAGAGGAGGGAATTTGGCATAAATAAAAACCCTAAAATTTTAGAAATTCTAACTCCCAGTTAGCCTTAGTTTCTCTCTGTCCATCTATAACATGTTTTGTTGCATAATATATGAAGAAAATAATGCAAATAAGTTTTCAAGAACATTATCCATCCCCTGGATGAATGACTCCATAAGCACAAAAAAATGCATCCGTTTGTTTGTTCTTTCAGTAATGCTGATGTCAATAATCTTCCCCTTATTAAAGCTAGGAGGAGCTGGCCAGTCAGTAGCTTGGTTATGGTGACATGATGCAGTTCACATGGGAGAACTGTCATCAATTACTCTCCCATGCCCCATTCTCCAGCCAAGGGGATCAGAGGTCACTGCTTGTGTGTCAGCAATGTCTTATCCACAAGAGAATACAATGATAGGCCAACTCACCAGTCCATGTACCAAATAACACTCTCAATAACAGGATCCAAGTCACCTTCTCCTCAAGGACTCAGCTGCATTTCTTTAAAATTACTCAAAATTTGGCATATAAATCATGTCCCACCCCTGGGCTTTCTGAAAAAGACCCACCTGTTCCCACTACGCAGACGATTTGCCCAAGAAGCCAATGAACAATGATTATTATTTAATGATAATTCAGTTTCATTTGTGCATAAACAGGTCTATAAACTATTCTGAAGGATCAAAGGTAAGAGGAAATTTCTAAAGAAAAGTTTAGTCATAGGTGAACATTTGGAACTCTACCCTTCTCTCTCATCAACGTTGGTCAGGAAGACATAAAGGGTAGGGTTCTTTTTCTTTTTCTAAAAGCATACTGGCCAAGACACAAAATTCAGATGCTTTAGCCTCTAAAGCTTTGGGTATTCAGATAAACTGTCACAGAAAAAAAAAAAAAAAAAAATTACAGAAGAGCAGGGCTGAAAGGAACTTTAAAGATCACCTAGTCCAACCCCATGCCCAAAGCAGAATCATCCATTTCCAGACTATTACAAGCCAATCTCTGTCTAACCTATTCCTAAAACTACACAGGCAATCCTGCCACACAACTAAAAAGTATAGCTCCCTAACCCTGCCCCAGGGAAAGCAGGGAGCCAATGGCCCTCTGATACAAAAATTGTTAAAGTATGTTCTAGAGATCCAAGAGAGAAGGCCACACCCTTGTTACAAGAGAAATGCAACAACTCTTACATCTATACCAATCTAACCTCAAATGTGGCAATTAATCTGAACCCAAGCAGGAGGGAGCAGGACCTTCTAATAATAACATCCAGTTTTAGTCCCAAAAAATTGGCACACCCCAGTCAATGGCCCAAACCTTGGCTGCAGCCAGCAACCAGTACTTCTGAAGATGATGAACAATACCCTGAAATGCACAGAAACAGGAGGTGGTGGGGGAAAAAAATTCCTTCCTGGCCCCATGTAGCAACCAGAATCATGGGAAATATGCATTTATTAGACATGCACTGATAGATCAGTCTGATATTGGATCACTGCTAATATAAAGAAAACTGTCTATATCGGCTATCAGCCTGATGGGGCTCATAATTTGGCCAATAAATGCCCATGCTGCAGGCAGCTGCAGCGCAGCACAGAGCAGAGCTGGCAGCATGAAGAGCTGCCTCCAGCTGGTAAACCAGAGGGGGAGTGGGGAGGGAAGGGGCATGGCAGGGGCAGATCAATGCCCCCCCCACCATGAGGGAGGGGGTGGGGGCTATGGGACAGGGGTGGGCAGCTCCCACTACTGCTTGCATCCTGGAAGGGTGGGGAGGGGGAAATGCTCCCAGATCTGCACGGTGCAGCATGAGGTGGGCTGCAGCTGTGGGGTGGAGCCAGAGCCAGTGCTGCATGGGGCTTTTCTTGCCAGGGGCTAGGCTCGGAGCATGCTGTGTCAGTGCTGGAAGGAGGCTGCAGTCACCCCAGATTTTGCCACAGCTCTGCTTCCAGCCCTATGCTGTCATCTGCTCCATGGCTCAGCCCCAGCTTTCCAGGCTTCTCCTGGAGCATGGGGAGGGGGGGTGGATCTGTGCTTGGGGTGGGCAGCAACACTGCTGGGAAGGGAGCTATGGGGGGGTAGGCAAATTTTGGGGTGGCTGCAGCCCCCCCCATAGCCCCCTCCCACCACCCACAAGCACAGCCTGGGAAGCCCCCACAGCTGCCCTGGCCCAAGCCCACAGCTGCAGTCCCCTCTCACCCTTTACATATCTGGAGGCACACGCCCCTATGCCCTCCCAGAGTCAGCGCAAAGGTAAGACTGTCCGCCCCACCCACCCCCCAGTGCCCTGGGACAAACTGCGGCTCTGTCCAGCAGCTGTCACACCCCAGCTAGGCAGAGCCCGCCCCAGCCCCACTCCTCCCTCACCACAGGGGCCTTGATCTGCCCTGTCACTCCCTTTCCCTTCCAGCCCAAGACTTACCAGCTGGACACAGCTCTTCAAGCTGCCAGGCTGCCTATTGGAAATCAGATTGGTATCAGCTGATATGCCTCCTTAAAAACTGGCTATCGATATCAGCCCCCATATTGGTCCACCTCTAAGCACAAGTGTCTGAAGTGACACAGGAGCTTCCTCACCAGCACCCAACCTCTCAATGCCACATCCAAGTAGACAAAACTACAGTGTGGAATGAGAGGCTGAAGAAAATACCTGACAGCAGAAACACGGACATTCCAGCAGCCAAGTCCTTACCGCCAGGGGCTGACAAACCATGGCAAAGGTGGCAATGTCTCAACTGCTTATATACTAGAGTCAGATGCTCCAAGGAAATAATGAAGTGGGGCCATACCATTGGTTCAACCACCTGTGACTGCAGCACAAAGCCTCAGACTATACAACCCCTGCTGCAATGCCCGCTACTTGAAGGCACATGTACAATGAAAAATTTTGCAAACTACAATAAACGGGTACATGTGTAACAAAATGGTCAAATGTGGTGCGGAGGTAGGAGAAGAATGATGCCATTGTGTACTTTATTTATTTAACAACAGTTTCACTGAATACAACTTGAAGGATTTTCCATGAAGACTATTAAGGAATTCACTACTGGCAGCCTCAGGGAAAGCATTGAGCCTGGCTTTAACAAAAACCCAGAAAAAAAGCCCCAACAAAACCAACAAAACAATTTGAGGTTCTCTTAATTTTATGTCCCACTTCAAAGCCTTTAAATACACTCAAGTCATGTTCTGACGCTTTAATCTTTAAATATCAAGAACATTTTATTGAGAGCTGCTGGGCTTTGTACAGAATTAAGTTAAGTCCTGGAGCTTTAAAGTAAACACTGATCATCACAGGACTCATAAGAAAATCATGAGAATTTGGAAATACCAAAAATTTGCTAGTATGATACAATAGACAAAATTCAGAGCTAATAAATACAGGAAGAAAAGTCTGAGACGAATTTAGTAAAGACAAAAGTGTAGTGAAAGTCATATTTCAGGTCCAGTGGCTACCCTGGATTTACACTACTGTAAATAAGAGCAAAATTTGATCTACTGGATGCAACTCAAAAAGGTCTGTAAATGAATCAAGAATGCAACTGGTACAAGTATAGTGTTGAACTCATGGGCAAAATAAGTACATATAAAGGGATCAGGAGAG
>NW_017729032.1:44354866-44367804 GCF_001723915.1 Gavialis gangeticus
AAGCAGGAGATATTCAGGGCCGGAGATATTCAGACTGGTAGATATAGAGAGCTGTAGATATATGAAGGTGGAGATATGCACAGCTGGAGATTTGTAGAAAAAGAACAGGACTGCATAAACAAATAAGCCTATTAGTTGCCTTTAAAAAAAAAACAAAACAAAACCTGCTCATCAACCCTGCACCTTAAAATTGTAAAAGTGTAAAACTGGAGTAAAACTACGGACTGAATTACTTCAGAATTGCACCTCTAAATTGAATCTGATCAAAAGCCTTTTTTTTTTTTTTTTTTTTAACTGAACCAAATTGATTGGGAAGGCCACTTATATAGCAGGATGGGTAAAAAGGGAAAACAAAGATGCTTTATATAGCTCCAAACCAACAGGGTTCCTTCAACTAACTTTTAAGTTCTGCTTTTGGGTAGTTATGCTACAGTGTAAGGGACTACTTACTGGTTGGTCTGTGTTTTTCAGTCAGGATCTTTCCAAGTATGAAAAAAATCTTTATACTTGAACTTGTGAATTTAGCATCTCACCTGAATGACATAAAAAAGAAACTCCATCTACCCGACCTATCTATCCATACAAGAGAGTTACATATCAAGGCAAAATGAGAATCAAGGGTGCATAATTGACAAAGATCCCTCCTTTAAAAAGTTATTAATAAATGAGTTTAGTAATAACAAACACTTATGCTACATTTCTATCTACGAATCTCAAATCAAATAACCATAAGACATACCCTTTAGTCAGGTATACTCCTTCTTATCAATGCATTCTTCTGTCTTGTACAAAAAAAAAAAAGTTCAGGACAGGAAGTTCTGAACAGGAAGTTCTTTTTTTTATGTATATCACCAGCATAGACTAAAGGTGTTTGAGCATCCACATAGTTCAGCAACTTTTGCTACATAAAGATCTGAAGACTGCTCAAAAGTCTAAATGATCTGTTAAACTTAGTCAGTTTTCAACCCAATCACAATAAGAAACAAAGAAAGAATTTAAAGTTATTTAATAAAGCTATCTATTTTGGGACATGTTCCATGGGACTCATGAATATCACTTCTGTTAACCTATAAGGAGCTGATCCATAGCCAAGTGATATCTAAGTCTTCCATGACCTCTGAATCAGATTTTGTACAAGATGGGCTCCTGCTGGTATATTAACTCAATTAGCCAACTATAAAGTTCTAGATATATACAGTTCAGATCAGAAGCCAGAATTTAGCCTTTAGTAAAAGCATTTATCTAAATTCTAGCTGCTATACAGAAAGCTTACCTGGAACAAAATGCACAGGTAAAAAAACAAAAACAAAACAAAACAAGAACCAACCCCCAAACCACCTTTCTTTCTTACAAGTTTCTCCCTGCTTAAAATCCTGGTCAACTGTCCCCAAGGAGGTGGGCTGAAAAGAAAAATAGGCCTTGTAGCATGGCCAATATTACAGCAAACCTGCCTGATCAAATCAGAGCAAAAATATTCTCCTAAGCCCGCTGGGAGATGGGTGGACAACCACCAATACAAGCCTACTAGACAACTTTTGCAAAACCAGCAGGTTAGGACACTCAAGGGAATCCACTCCTACCCTAGCCCTAAAACGATGTCCTCCTGGGACAGCAAGGAAGCCTAGGGCTTCCAATGGGACACTTGTGTGTCTGTATACTAATGTCAGGAGCTTGGGGAACAAACAGGAGGGACTAGTCCTCCTGCTAAACAAGAATGACTGTGATCTCATAGAGATAACAGAGACCTGGTGGGACTCCACCTATGACTGGGCCACAAGTATAGACAGCTATACCCTGTACAGGAGAGATCATGAGGGAAAAAGGGGCAGGGGCCTGTGGCAGGAAGCCACCTCTGTTTCTCCCCAAAAACTCTGCTCTGTGACAATTTGGTTAGTATGGGCCCAGCAGAGGAGATGCACTTTTACCCTATATGTTTAGGTAACCTGAGCTGGATACATTTCTGAGGGAGGAGGGAAACCTGCTTCCTCTGCCTATGTGACTGGCATCACATACCTGGGTGAGGGGCTTGGGATCCCTGGTGAGCTAGAGATTCCCAGTCTGCCCAGCAACTAGTGATGCATTTCAAATTGGTTGGCTGACAGCCAACAGGTGCTGGCCTCCATTGGACCAGATAAATGAGGTCATAAGGGCTATATAAACTTAAGGACTGCCTAGGAGGAAGGGTCAGCAGCCACAAGGAAGACTCAGAAAGAAGAGCTGGACCATCTGAAACTTGCTCTCTCTCAAAACTCCTGATCAAGGAACTGTCTCCCTCCAGAGGGAATCTCCACCTGCCTCTGGATGATACTTGTGAGTAAGCTACCCGAGATCTAACTAGATATAAAACTTGCAGTAACTCAGATGCGTGATCAAAGGCTACCCCAGCCACCCTGTTTGCTCTATGGGATTTCTTTAATATTGTTCTACCCTGTACCCTATTCCAAACCTACTCCTTGTAACCAATAAAGTTCTCCTTTGTACCTAGCATGGGGGACTTATTGGGAGTGGGTCTAGATTATGCCTTGGGGTCCCCTTGGTTTGGCTGACTAAGGGAGACATGCTTCCAACTGAGGGAACCACCCCAAGTTCTTGAAGTGAGTCAAGTACCCTTGAGGGCTACTAGGCCTGCATTTCCCAGGTGCACAGAGCCAGAATCAAGCCCATCCCTGGATGGTGGCAGTTCTACCCCCAGGCTAGCAGGTGTGCTCCAGGAAGGGGGTCGGCCAGGCATGAAGCACCCACAGGGAGGCTAAACCAAATGAGACAACTGACAACCAACACCCATGAAAAAGGCAACCTGCTTAATGAGTATTTTGTGTTAGTTTTTCACCAGCTCAAAGGAACCGTGATGCCTAACATGATGTGGGACGGCCAGGGTGAGGGTGAATTTATACCCAACATTGGTGTAGACTTGTAAAGGAATACCTTGAGAGGCTGGACACCTTCAAGTTAGATGGTCCTGACAGATTGCACCCCAGGGTACTTAAGGACCTGGCAGGCATCATAGCCCAGCGACTGGCAAGGATATTTGAGAACTTGTGATGCTCAGGTGAAGTACCCAAAGATTGAAAGAAGGCCAATGTGGTGCTTCTCTTCAAGAAAGGGAAGCAAGTAGATTCGGGGAACTACAAGCCAGTCAGCTTGACCTCAATCTGTGGAAAGATTTTGGAAAAACTTATCAAAGAGACCACTCTTGACAAACTGGTGGATGGCAACATCTTGAAGGACAGCCAGCATGGGTTTGTTGCGCATACGTCTTGCTTGACCAGTCACATTTCATTCTATGACCAGATTACATATCACCCGGACAAGGGAGAAGAAATTGACAGCATATATTTGGACTTTAAAAAACCCTTTGATCTGGTGTCCCATGATCTCCTCATGGAAAAATTTGCCAACTGTAGCCTCGGCTATGTCACAGTCCAATGGCTGGGGAATTGGTTCTGAGGTTGGACCCAGAGAGTGGTAACAGACGGAAGTGAATCATCATGGCGCTCCATGACCAGTGGTGTCCACCAAGGCTCCGTCCTTGGACCTGTACTCTTTAACATCTTTATTAACAAAGTTCGCCAATGACACCAAACTTTGGGGTAAAGCATCCATACCTGAGGATAGGCTGGTGATCCAGGCTGACCTTGCCAGGCTTAGAAAGTGGGCAGATAAAAACCTGATGACATTCAATATGAAAAAAGGCAGGTACTTCACCTGGGGTGAAAAAAACCCTCATCAAGCTTATAAGGCTCAGCAGTGCTACGCTCGCTAGCACCATGGCCAAAAGGGACTTGGGGGTAATGACTGACCCACAAGATCAGTCATTGGAAGATAAGCACCACAGTGGCCTTCTTCCAATCTTTGGGTACTTCACTCGAGCGTCATGAGTTCTTGAAGATCCTTGCCAGTGGCTGGCCTATGATGCCTGGTAATGTCACAGCTGGTGAAGTGAACAAAACTCTGGCTTGCATCCATAGATGCTTCTCAAGCATCCTCCCGCTGTACTCAGGCTTGGTGAGGCCACAGCTGGAGTACTGCATCCAATTCAGGGCTCCATAATTCAAGGATGTGGGGAAGCTTGAGAGAGTCCAGAGGAGAGCCATGCACTTGATCAGAGGGCAAGAGAACAGGCCTTATGAAGAGAGGCTGAGAGCCACAGGTCTCCTCAGCCTGGAAAAGCGCAGGCTCAGGGGGGACCGGGTGGCTGCCTATAAATATATAAGGGGTGTACATCAGGATCTGGGGGAATGCTGGTTCACCAGAGCACCCCAAGGGATGACAAGGTCAAACAGTCACAAACTCCTCCAAGACTGTTTTAGGCTGGACAGAAGGAAAAACTTCTTTACTGTCTGAGCCCCCAAGGCCTGGAATAGGCTCACCCCAGAGGTGGTGTAAGCACCTACTCCTGACTCTTTTAAGAAACATTTGGACATCTATCTTGCTGGGATCCTTTGACCCTAACTGACTTCCTGTCCCTGGGGCAGGGGGCTAGACTCAATGATCTTCTGAGGTCCTTTCCAGCCCTAATATCTATTAAATTTATTAAATAAATAAAAATATGCATTCTTCCTTCATCTCATGCTTAAAATTAAGGGTTTCCTTTTTGTTTGTTTTTTTTAATTCTTTGATTGCACTTAACAGAAAAAAAAATGAACTCAGGGCCCATGATCATGTACCAATAAACTCTAATATGCTATCAAGCCATCAACCTCCACGTCTATTCTGTTGATGATGGCAGCCTTTATTACCCACTAGACCACAGGTATCAAACACTCAGCCCAAAAACTGTTCCATCTAGCCCATCAGTCTGCTGGGCTACTGAAATTTGCAGAGCTTGGCACTGAAGCATGGCCTGCCACAGAATTAAGGGTCCTTAATTCTAGACCCGAATGGACATGGCCATCATGTCTGTGTGGCTTGTGGGGTGTGAGGGAGAGTGAGAGGGGTGTGGGGACCCCCCTCACACATGCCCCTCATGACACAGCAGCAGGTGGGGGCACTGGTGCCTGGCTCTGGCCAGTGCTGCACATCACAGTGAGGAGTGCAGCCCCTGGCAGGCCCTCCCTCCACTCACAGGTCATGGGAGGGAAGCCCCAGACACTTGACCACACTGCTTTCCCTGCCCCCACCCACTCCAGTGCCTGGAACTTCCCTCCTGTGCCCTGCCAGTGCGGGGAGCGCTGGGGAAACAAATGGGCCACCAGGGCCTGTGTTCCTTGCAGCACTGGCTGGATCCAGGAGCCAGGCACCAGCCAGCAGAGAGCACTCCCGCCCTCACTGCCTGCCAGGCCTGCGCACCATCTGGGGGAGTGTGGGAGGGGTCCTTATGCCCCTCCCCCCTCACACCCACACCCTGCCCAGCTGGCAGCAGGGGACAGCAGCAGCGAGGGATGGGGGGAGGCATGCTCTGCTCAGTGCTGGTGCCTGGCTCCTGGCTTTTCCAGAACAAAGAAATACTGACCATTATTCTTTGTTAATCTAGTCAAGTCTTCAAAAATCAAATGCTCAGCAGCAGCATTTCAAAAACTAAAATATTATAGTTCAAGCACAGCTCTGTACTCATAGCCATGAGCTTCAGACAACTCTTCACTTCCTCCTTTCCGGTACATGTTCAGGGAGCCGATTCAGGGTCGGATTTCCAAGCATGCCCTACAAACAGTGGGGGAGGATTTGCAGAATTACTCAGCAACATGTTAACTTCCCTGCCTCTTATTTTAGGGTTTACATGGTAACTGAGTGATCATGAAAATTGATTGTAATTATGGGTGCACACCAGTTCTGGAAGTCTGGCCCTATCCAGTGTAACAACTAAAAAAATGCTTTAAAAAAAAAAAAATAAAAGTCCCAAGCATCTGCAAGAGATTTTCCTGTCAATACTTTTAGTGAATTTCTTACAAATAGAGCAGCACCTTGCTTTGTTAAACAAGGCTTAACATGAAAACAATTCAAATGAATACTACTAGATTTTACATGGATCTAAATTAAACCAGCCTTCCAAAGACAATAAAGAAACAATTAGAAAATCTAAAGCTAATTGAAAAATACTGAATGACCTGCAAAAGCATACTGAACTTGTCTGTGTCTGCAGCCAAATTCCCTTCAGCTGTACTCAGATTTTTCCTGCTAAATTAATAGCTGAATGAGAGGTCTCCTAGAAGCTAGGCACTGCTGATGATTCCAAAGGAAGCTGAAACCTGCTTAGTCAATACAAGATCATTTTCCCTATGCAACAATTTTTAAGAACTATCTTTAGATGAAATACAAGTAAAGGTCTAATTCCTGACCATCTGTAATTGTTAAAGAACCCAATGATTTTTTTTGCAAGCAACTGCAGTGATCTTAGCCAAATTCCAGTCCATGTTTTGTCTGTCCAACATCATTTAAATTTTAATCTACATTTACTGTTTTTCAAAACCTCCTAACCTAAACTCATAGGCAGTGTTGTGAATACTGTTAAAACAGCAGCCTCTTTCTGCTGCAATGAAGAGCTGATACATTTTCATGCTGAAATCTCTTAAAGGAAGAAGAAAAAATATATCTTAACACACAGTCAGTTACTTTGTTTTTAAAAAAAATCAAAAACTAAAGCAAGGCCAGATAAACCAGCAAAGAACTTGCCCTTCTTGTGGTTAGGAAATGATCTTGAGGGGACGCTGGAGATGTCCAGGGTGATTTGGATTTCCTGAGAACTAGCTTTTTTACTGACAGCCTTATAATGATTTTTCAGACGTTCCTTCTGAAAAGGTGATCAAAATATTTTTAGCACCAACTTGCTTTGTTACTTTAGTGCACTTAAATTTTGAGCTATGATCATTCAACCGCATCTTTAGATCTGTTGGCTCTCCTATTTCAGTTTGTTCAAACCCTTCCTGAATGTGTGTCATTAAGTTACCTTTTCCCCTTCTGGTTTTTTTTTTAAAATCAAACTAGTTTTTCCTCTTTATTTTCTTCTAGACACACATCTGTAGATTTTAAGATTTGTAAGAAATCATGCTCAAAGGCTGTACTTGTGTAAAAACTAGAGATTTTATTATTTTTAATAGTAATTATTATTGACTAATTTCTTGTGTGCCAGTTGAGGAAGTATGGGTCTTACAAACCAGATTTGGGACTCTGTTCCATGCCATTGACTTTAATGAGAGTAGAATTACAGAACAAGAATTATGAAGTAAGCTTTTGGATAGGCTCTCAAACATGGAAACAAAAATTTGTCTGAGATGGTTTAGACAAGGATGATATACTTCCTTGAGTAGGCAGTTGGATTAAGTGACCTCCCGAGACTGCTTCCAGCCCAATTTTTTTCTAAAGAGTCTCTGAGAATTTTCTCCTAAAATGAGGGACATTGCACAGTTTCTAGTAAACTGAGACAAATAAGAAACCTGCAAATATGCTTGCAAAGCTTTTGCATTGCTGTGGATTTTTATTTAGGGGCATAGAGGAATTTCTTTGCAACACAGAATCCTAGAAAGTTTTAAGGGTCTTAAAAACCTCTAAAGATGGAGTTTCCATCACCTCTCTAGGTAACTTGTTCCAGTGCTTTACTACCCTCCTTGTGAAATTTTCCCCCTAATATCTAACCTAAATGTCCCTTGCTGCAACTTGAGACCATTGCTCCTTGTTGTGTCATCTGCCACCACTGAGAACAATCCAGCTCCATCCTCTTTGCAGCCCTTCAGGTAGGGGACGGGTGCTACT
Source organism: Gavialis gangeticus (assembly GCF_001723915.1). Classification (NCBI taxonomy): domain Eukaryota; kingdom Metazoa; phylum Chordata; order Crocodylia; family Gavialidae; genus Gavialis; species Gavialis gangeticus. Next base: position 44,362,553 of record NW_017729032.1, read on the forward strand.
AAATCCTCTCTGTCTTGTCTTCTCTAGACTAAATAAACCCAGTTCCCTCAGCCTCTCAGAAGTCATGTGTCCCAGTCCCCTAGTCATTTTCATTGCCCTCCACTGGACTCTCTTGAATTTGTCCACATCCTTTCTGGGGTAGGGGGCTCAAAACTGGACACAGTACTCCAGAGGTGGCTTCACCAGTACCAAATAGAGGGGAAGAATCACTTCCCCCGATCTGCTGTCAATGCTCCTACTAAACACAGCCCAGTATGCAGTTAGCCTTCTTGGCAACAAGGGCGAACTGTTGGCTAATATTCAGCTTATTCCACTGTAACAGCCAGGTCTTTTTCTGCAGAATTGCTGCTTAACCAGTCGGTTCCCAGCCTGCACCGGTGCATGGGATTGTTTGTCCTAAGTGCAGGACTTTGCACTTGTCCTTACTGAACTTCATAAGGACCATGAGGTTTCTTGTGGTCCAATCCTCCAACTTGTCTATGTCACTCTGAATCCTTGTCCTACCCTCCAGCATATCTACTACTCCCCACAACTTTGTGTCATCCACTAACTTGCTGACAGTGTACACCACCCCACCTTCCAGATCATTGATGAAGACACTGAACAAAACCAGCTCCAGGACTGACTCCTGGGGCACTCCACTTGATTCATGCTGCAAACTCATCAAACCATTAACTACTACCCTCTGAGCCCAATGATCCAGCCAGTTTTCTGTCCACCTTATAACCCATTCATCCAATCCGTATTTCCTTAGCTTGCCAAGTAACAAAACTAACAAAAGCCTTGCTATAGTCAAAGTATATCATATCCACTGCTTTCCCCACATCCACAAGCCTGTCTTCTCATCATAGAAGGCAATCAGATTGGTAAGGCATGACTTGCCCTTGCTGAATCTATGCTGACAAATGGAGTATAGCACTGTAGAAATGGATAGTCCTGGACAGAAAGTGACCTTTTGGGCTAATAGGGTTGATAGGAGGTAGAAAGCTATTGAACTGAAATGGAAAAGATTGCTCTAAGAGAGAAAAAATTCTAGAAGCATAGTTTCTTTTGAATAAGTGGAGATTCAGACAAACCAAATCACAATGCTTATCCATCTGTATTCAGGTAGCAATCAATTTATTAGGATTGGTCTGGAAGGGATTTCCTGCATCATAAGATCCAGACACCTGTTATCAAGGAAAAACACATAATCCTTTTTCAGAAAAAGATCAAGCTTTATTTCCAAACTTAGTGAGTTTCTTGTCCCTACTACTTTTACCAGAAGGCTGTTCCAGAACCTCACTGTTTTGAAGTTTGGAAGCTTTCTTCCATTTCCCGGATTAAAGTTCTTTGTGGTAAATTTATATCCATTTGTGTTATTGTGCCAACTTTGTCCTTCAGCTTAAATAATTATTTTCCCTTTCTGATGCTTGTCCCTCTGTGTATTTACTGAAAGCAAACATATTGCCTCAAAGCCTCCATTTTGTCAGCCTAAATCCTGGTATCTAATCACAGTGGCACCAATGAGGATCACAGTCAGGGTAGTTAGATGCACAATAAATTATTTCATTTATATAGTAGATTTGATCTTTGTATAATGTAGGCTAGATCATTCCAGAAGTGGTCAAGATGTGATTTTCCTAATTCAGGAAGATGCAATGAGTACTTGCATTTGAAAGAAAATAGATACATTTTATTCATTTTCCATATTCAGTAGACTTTTGAAGTTGTTGTTGTGACTGACATCTCACATGCACTAACCTGGTGGCATGTTACATGTGTGATTGTGCTTCTGAAGGGAAGCACAAAACAGCAGAGGATAGAGATTCCAAAGAGGAATTCAACTCAGATTTTGGAGATTTAACAGGTGACAGGGAATGAAAAGGCCAAAATATTTACTATTTATGACAATATCAGCAAATTACACTGCATGCTCTTAATTTTTTGCAACATGTAATATTGGAAGAGAACCTCAGAATTATTTCCATTTTTCAAATCTGGCACCACTTACGACAAGACAATTCCAAGCAGGACCTCTGCTCTCAAATGTCTGCTCTAGCTGCCTATAGTCTTCTGGGCTGTCTTTCCCTTTCTCCCTTCTTTTCCTTTAGTTTTTAAATGATTACTCTATGAACAAGAACTGAGAAATAACCAGGAACTGCTCAATTTGTGATTATCAAACACTTCAAATCAGCTACAACAGCCAACTGTATTCAAAGACAGCTGTGTACTATGAGCAAAGCCCCATATGCTTCATAACAAGCTGGACCTATATTCTATAACAAGTGCTCTGATATCTCTAGGCTCCAAAATATTCTGAAAATTGCCAGGCAGTTTCTGATCATTTTAATTGAGATCTTGAATCAATTCAATATCAGAATAAATATTAGAACACAGAAATTGCCATACTGGCTCATGCACTGTATATGAGGCCTGTGCAAAGCAGCTGATATTCGCTTTGGATTCGGCTGATTCGGGGGACAGCGATTTGATTCGGTGATTTGAATCACTGCCCCGAATCAATTTGGTCAAATCTAATTTGGAAATTCAGCTGCTGCCAAATTATCCAAATCTTCGAATCACACAGGCCCCATCTCCTGCCCACTCTCCCAGCCCTGCCCAGCCCAGCTCCTGGCTCTTTGAAGAAAAAAGCCCCACTCATGGGCTGCTGCCCAGCAGGAGGATCCCCACTGCCCCCCACAGACCCCTGCTGCAAGGGGGGCTCTTCCATGAGCCCCCAAAAGCTCTGAGGCTGCTTTTTTTAAGGGCCAGGAGCTGGGGCAGGCAGGGCAGCCATGGGGGGGGGGGGCTGGGAGAGTGGGCAGAGTCAGAAGGCTTGTGGCAGAGCCCCCCATACAGCATGGAGCAGTGGGGGGCTGCGGGGATTGCCTCCCCCCCACCTGGCAGCACCTGGTGAGTGGGGGCTTTTAAACAACCAGGAGCTGGAACATGTGGGGCAGTCATGGGAGGGGGGGCTGGGACAGCGGGCAGGGGGTTTGGCCTGGCAGGGGTCCCTCCATGGTCCCCTCCTCCATCTCCCATCCTCCACCCCCTACTTACCAGCATGGAGTCCAGGTCCAGCTCCGTGCTGCAGCCAGTGGGGACTGCCTGAAATCGCTGAAGCTCTCCAAATCTTTTCCAAATCAATTCAGAGAGCTTAGACTCGATTCAAACCTTTTGATTGGTTCTTCGATTCGATTTGGATTCGGAGATTCGGCTGCTGAATTGGGCCAAGTCTGCTCCTAACTGAATCAGCACCTGAAGCTTTGTACAGCCCTACTGTATACATCTAGTCCAGTTTCCCATCTCTGGCAGACCCATCTCACCAGAAGTGCAATAACCCTGGGGTAGTAAAGGTAGAATAATCTGCTACTTATACCAGGTCCCTGCCTGATAGTTGCGGCCTAAACCCTGATGCATGTAAACCCTCCAAACGTTTATCATTAAGGTATTGTAATACCAGGTTTTCTTTTTAGTCATACATGCACTCAATCTTTTTATTTATCTTGACAATTGTTTATTGCAGTTTATTTTATGCTGTCCTCACATTCTCCATTTTCAATATATCAAAGATATTTTGATATGGCAATGCCATGGACAGTTGTCATAAGTTATCAGTGGGAAAGCTGGAGAGTTTGACAGCCTAGATTGAGACTTTTGACATTTGGACATATTGTAGCCTTGGAATAGCACATTGATTGGATGCGTCTGCCAAAGCAGCAAGTTGCGCAGTAGTGGACAGTGAAAGTTAGGCATGGCATCTTTATGGTCCAGGAAGAACAAGATGCTGATACGAAAGGTCCTGTTCACATTTCTCTAAGCCATTATTTCAGGCAGATGACCCTGCAGCAATCCTATACTTACCTTTTCATGTTTTCTTTGCAATGAGGGCTGGAAAGATAGTTTTCATATAAAAAGTACATTCTGATTCCAGAACACAGTATTGCATCTGATATTAAAACCCAACAGTGAATTCTGCTGCCCTGGAATCTAAAAGGGACTCACAAAATGCAGTGTTATATTGGGTTACATATTGTTGCAAATGCTTGAAGTTTTCCAGCTAGAAACCACTGGTGTCCTCTAAAACTCTGGCTCTAAATTACTTGATGGAGTGTCTTAAGTCAGAAAAAAAAATCAATTTCCAGCTTCTTGTTCCTGCACTTGAGTTATTTATGGAAAGTAGAGGTCATCATTAAAAACAGTCAATAAAATACTCTGTTTATAGAAAGATTATATATAATTAACAACTTTTTGATTATACAACTGAGCACCAAAGCTATATTGCTACAACATCTAAAATCAGAAGAATTACCAGTTGCTGGGCATTTAATAAGTACATACAAGTTCAGTAGAACATGCTTATTCTTTTATAAGGGAGGCTTTCCCTCACTCCCCAACTGAAATGCTTTCAGTCCCTTTCCCCTTATATGACAATGTACTTCATAATTACTGGTTTTCTTCTCTAAAAGCCTATAGAAATCTTAACTTGCAAGTAAAAGCCGTGGCAGTGCTCCGATGGAAGTTGAAGAACAGCTGAGGAATGCACGAAGGGGTGCTAGTGATTAAGTGCATAATGCTCAGTTCAAGAAGAATTGGTCTCGAGTTTTCTGACAAAAAACTAAAACCTACTCCCAGATATCCAGCTGCTCAGTGGTTGGGACACTGCTGCAGCACAGACCCAACTTCAAGTCCCACTTCTTGTCAACTCACACCAGAAAGTGAAACTCGGATCTCCAACATCCCATGCTAGGATTTTCTTACTAGTATACACCTCTCATTACAGGCTACTTTATTCACATTTAAGCAATTCAGGGCTACCAGTTAAGTTGTTTAATGCTAAAAGCTTTATGCTACTGAAAGATAATTTAAAGGGAAGAGACACAAACTTCCTTATTTCCTGTTGAATATCTACTTTGTGGCTTTCAATCATAGTTTAATTTACCCTGATCTTACAGAAAAGAAAGACATGTCAAAGAATATTCACAAGTCCATACTTTCATAAGCCTGACCCTGCACATACCCAAGGCATCCTTCAAAAGGAGTTCTGGCTGTAGAAGGAATGTAGCATCAGACCCATGATCAGCCTCAATGGCACAGATACTAGGTCTACACCAGGATGGCGTTAACAGCATAAGAACACCATCATCATTTGTGTTATACAAGCAGAGCCGTGCTTTGTACTTGTTTAGTAGAAGCACCCCAAGCCAAGGTAGGCTCTACTAGTCAAAGTGCAGCTTTGTGGGTTTAACTGCTTTTATACAGATGACTTT
>NW_017729032.1:44372804-44376167 GCF_001723915.1 Gavialis gangeticus
GAGCCGTGCTTTGTACTTGTTTAGTAGAAGCACCCCAAGCCAAGGTAGGCTCTACTAGTCAAAGTGCAGCTTTGTGGGTTTAACTGCTTTTATACAGATGACTTTTGCTCCCACAGCTATGAACCAGGGATCACACCTCTTCAAACTCCAGCCAATACAGCCATGCCAACAGAAATTTGCAGTATAGGTTTGGCCTTAATTCAAGTCTGTGCAATCCAACTAGCTCTGAAAAGATGATTTTAATACCTTGTCCTCACCCCAACAATACTACTTCTCTCCCACCCCATTCACAGCTTAGAGTTTATATGGCAAACTGCAGCTTCATTTATACCCAAAACATGCTAATGACTTTAGCCCTGCATTTACACATTATAAAGGTTGCATAGGTATAAGAGCAGAACTTGGCCCACATGCAACATAGAGCTCTATAGCCCAATTATGACTATGTTGTGATTCTCAATGTATTTGTGGTTTTAATTAAAACCCCAGCTGTTGAGAATTCCTGAGATTAATAAAACAAAATACAAGTTTTCGTATCTTAGCTGCGAGAAAAAGCTTGATGTGTGACGTGCGAATGCTCCAAAGTCAGGAGAAAAAAAAACAACAAAAACAAAAAAAACCCCAACACGTTGTATTATTCTAAATGCCACCATTTTTAAGCAGGCAAGCTTCTTTGGGTAGATGTGATATATTTTATTAGACCAACTGAGGAGTTGGAAAAACTACTCCATTGGTCTAATAAAAGATAATCACATCTACCCAAAGAAGCTCGCCTGCCTAGGTCCTTAGACCAACACAGCTACAAGCAAAAACTCTGAATAATTTTTAAGCCAATCTTATGACTCTGAAGACCTGACTCATGATCTCTGAATGCTTGGCAAGAAGAATAGCTGGTATAGTTTGTCCAGTTCTCTAATAATTAATACTGCACCACCCTCTGGGGCCCAAGTCTATGTTTTGCTCCATCATTGTAACCTGATGCCTTCGTAGGGCTTGCAAGAGTGTATATCAGAAAAGATATCAGTTTGTATAGGAATTATTTTTGTAGTTCGATTGTCAGTGTGCTTTTCTTCTCAAACTCATTACACAATTTTAATGTAGAAATGTTTTTATTTTAAAATACTAGTATATTGATATAGATGCAAAGAAGGAAATGTACAAAGAAAGACAAAAAGTTGCCAATAAAAATACTTCATTACTCAAAGGAATTAGAGGTAAAGGACAGAAAAAAAAAAAACCAGAAAAAAAACCCAGTAAATATTCATAATGCTTACATCTCTCTGAGTTATTTTAGTCATCTTCAGCCATTATAGCATTTTGTGCTTTTATTGATGCTTTGTATTAGCTGCACATGGGCACTAATAGTACAAAGCTCATGTTTCCAAACAGATTGGGCTGCTGATTTAAATTTGAAAAGACAAGGATCCTATGGTTTCTGTGAAGAAAATGAACACTTACAATTACGAAATCTATAGAGAATCAATGATACACGGTCTACATTTACTGTCTAATGGACAGTATAGAACAAAGAGCCCCCTTCTCTATGCCTTATAGCACAAGTCAACTGAGGGAAGTCTTTAACTAGCCAAGAGGACTTTTATTTACTAAATGAGAAATGGTTTTCAGCATAGACTGTCTATAATAAATATAAAAACTACCCAGTCTCCCATCATCTCCCTTCCTTCCCACCTGAAAAAGGTCCCAGAATAGGAAGAAGAATGGTCACTATTAATGCCATATGCCAATGTTTTCCATTATCTGAGAGCAAGGCTGCCTATCAGATCGAGTTTCACAAATACTATAACTCCTTTAGTTAATACATAGTGGGTCCAAACCTACATGCTTTGTAAGCTCCCACTGTGTGGAAGTCCAGCTCAGTCTAAGATTTTGCCCATAAAAATCTGATTAAACTGCAATGGAGTTTTGGGTGCACAAAAAGTACAAAAATCAGGCCCATCCCCAACATTAAAACAGTGATAGTTTCAGAGAGAAGGAAGCCCAAGCTGTGCAAAAACCTGTAAGCACTACAAGTATATATTATATTGTTTGTGGATTTTATCATTTCCCCCTCCCAGAAACTTTGGGACAGGCTCTAACCTGAATTACACCAGAGTAAATCTGAGTAATTTGACTGAAGTTCAGATTTACACAAGAAAGTGGTGTCAGAATCAGACTCTTCCCATCTTTCACCTCTTCAGTAAGGCTGCAGAACAGTGCTTCTCATCTGCCACTGATTAGACACCTATGTGAAATATGCATGCCCTGCTGGTTAATTATTTACACAACACACCTGCTCTACATGACCTTACTCTATTAGGAACTGGCATTATCAGGTACATTCACAAGATAATGAACTGATAAGTGGAGAATCTGAGAGAGAGAGAGAGAGAGAGAGAGAGATCAAAAGCAGGAAGAAAGAACTCCAAACCAACTACTTTGCTGTTTAGATACTTCATTGGTTTTGTTGCAAAGACAGATTAAATCAGTTGTTTGTTCAGCAGACAAAAGCAGAAAGAGAACCATGATTTTGCTAAGTAAATTCATTGATGGAATTGCTTCTAACCTTGAGGTTTTGTATTGAAGCGGTGATCGTGATTAATGATAAGTCACTAGCTCCCTACCAGCTAATGGGAATCTGTAAATAAAAACATAATTCTATGAAATTCTCAGAAAAGCTGGGAGATCACAACTGGTAGAGAACCTTATTCCCTTACATACACAATAAAACCCTCTCTCATGAAAACCTGTTCTCTTTTCATCAACATATTTGATTTATGATGCAACTGGCAGAAGTTTACCTCTTGGTTTCAAATTTTTCTCTCACTACATTTGGGAGAAAGCATCATGAGTTCCAGGCACGTAACTTATGATTCGCAATAATAAATATAACTGCACTGTAGGAACAAACATGGCCATGTTCCATGAACTTGTCTACGATGAGATCAGAACTACACAGAGTTGAATTATGGTAATCTAAACTCAAAGCACACTGCACAAGGGACCCATTGGCCTCGACCCTTCCTGAGGCGATAGCAGACTTTAAAGACAGATGGGGCAGTTCATACCAATTTAAGCTAGCATATCAGGATGTGTGCAAATTCAAAGTGGCATCACTTATGCATATGTCATATTTTTCAAACTTTTCTTTTCATCCCCAAAGGATAGAAATGACTGTTTTCCCCCTAAAATCAATGCTAAGGTTCTGCGCCCATGACTTCAGAAACTACAACCCAAGACAGAGGTCAGTAAGACAAAGCAAGGCCCAAGTAAAAATCTACTGGGGCAGTTCTAGTTTCATGTGATACTTGTCCTACCTATATGCCTCACAGAAAAAGAAAGGCCTCTCTCGTGTTGTTTGGGGGG
>NW_017729032.1:44376376-44394214 GCF_001723915.1 Gavialis gangeticus
GGGGGGGGGGGGGGGGGGGGGGGGGGGGGGGCGGGACACAAACAAAACATTAAGAAGTTGCTGTCAGCCTTGCTCATTCTCTCCTCACAGGATTTCCCTCTTGCTTTCCCCCTCAAAAACCCAGGAACTCAGTAACAGTATCCCCATCTTTGTTTCTTTTCCCCAGTATGAGAATGAGTATATGGTAGCAATACCACATGAACAAGCACCCCAGAGTCACGATGACAGGAAACGTCCGCATATGCTACATGAGATACTAATATGTTTCTATAGATTGTTTCCATAAAAAGAACTGCAGACTGCATTAAGGCCAGTGATCATAGTGCCTCCTCCATGTCAGGGAATCACTTGATGCAACAGTCAGGATAATATTTCACTAGTGCACCCTGCTGCTAGTTGAATAGGCATGAATAGCAAAGAAATAATACAGCTCTGGCTTATCTAGCCCTTTACTGATTCCCAGCTGCCTTATCAGCCCTTGGCAGCCACAGGCACCTTACAGCATCATCCTGAATGTTCACCTGTGTTCATATGAAGGAGCTGATCCAGCCCAGATCAAGCTAGTGGGAGTCAACCTTTTTTGCCAGCATACCATAAATTAACCTCCACACCCTCTGAGTGCCACTCTCATCCCCTTCCCTTGCCCAATCTGCTACTCTGCTTTCTACCCCCTGATCTGTGGTGCTGTTCTGCCTGCCCCTTCCTGGATCTGCCACATACTCTCTCCCCCTGCCCCCCCACACCCACCCCAAGGCTACCCATGCCACAGGCTGGCCATCTCTGCTCTAGACTAACAAAGCACATGGGCCACCTGGACCCTCCTAAAGTGTGCCAGCCACTCATTAGCCCTCATTGAGGGCACTAAAAAAGCATTAGAACCAAGGAAGTATGTAAGCACCTAAAAGCAAGACAAAGTCCGATTTGAGGCACTTCAATCCAAAACTCTACTCAGCTGCAGTCAGACTTCTCTACCTATTTGCTCTCTCTGCTTTAGACCTATAGATTTGAATGTTGACTGTTCTCCTTCTGGAGATGCTGAGCTGCTCAGACTCTCACACCCAGTCAGATTAGGGCCCAGAAGCTAGACTTTCCTGAACCTGAGACCCATGAGGAACCTGATCGTAGTGTTGTGCTCTGAACACTTCTAACACACTAGGAGAAACAGGTTCCTCACAAAATGCACCTGCAATTATTTTCTTCTGCAGTGTACCTGAATAGAATAGCCTGCTAGAGTACTCTTCCCCCCCACCCCCAAAGTGAAAGACTTGGGGGTGTTAAACCATTTCTTACCTCCTAGGAGAGCACCCCAACTAACAGGCTACAGAATAATTTGGGGGGCAGTTATGGCAATCCCCACTCTTCCTTTACAATATGTACTACTCTGCAACAAAAAATTCAAGATTCATGGGACCAGAAAGAGAGAAGGGTTAAAGGAGGTAGGGCTGGAAGGGCTGGTCATCTTATCAGCACCCTGATCAAGGTAGGATCATCTCTGACAATCATCCTAAGCAAGTATCTGTCCAACCTGCTCTTGAACATTTTCAGATGTGGAGAGTCCATAACTTCTCTAGGTAGCTTATTCCAATGCTTGTTTACCCTCATAGTCAGAAAGTTCCTCCTGATCTCCAATTCATTTCCTCTTCTGCAGCACGAAGCTATTGCTCTGATTTCTGTTCCCTACAGCCACAAGAAAAAAGCCTATCCTTTAGGTATCTGAAGACTGTAAACAAATCTCCCCCCAATCATATCTTCTTCAGGCTAAATAACATCTAGCTCTTCCCACCTTTCCTCATCACTCACGTTTCTGAGGCCTCCAATCATTATTATTTTCTTCAAGTGACAACTAAAATCACCTTACTCCTTCCCTACCTACATTTCTGTGTTTGTTTATTATTAACTCTGAAGCTGTTTGGGGATACAGCAGGCACGAAAGTCCCTATACAATATTAAGGGGAGATGCACTCCAGTCAATATTTTCACAAACTCACAAGGACCTTTTGATCTTTTTTTTCCTTTTAAGAAACAAAGTCTAATCTCACAGGTGGCTGAGAGACATGGCTTGTAATTAGACTGAATAACTTACTGTAGAAGTACTAATACAGCTGGCATCATGCACAGATTTATATAGGCTCAGGCTGAATGAACCACATGTCCATACCTAATTTATTCAAGATTCAGAATAAGCAGAATACAAATAGAGACATCACTTCAGAGAGAGGAACCTGACAGCTAATTAATGCCTGCTAATTGAAGCACATTTTCAGTTATCTTGTCCAACAGTCAAATGGAATGCAAAAATGCCTTAGCAGTGGTTTTGAGTACAACTCATTTGAAGAAATTAAATATTAATTTCTAAACAAGATTTTCTTCACATTGACTATTCCAACTTTCTTATTCATTTAAATTAAAATATTTAGTCACTGTATTGAAGGGCACAGATCTCACCCAGTACTTGATAGGAAGAGGATTAACACTTTCACCTAAGCAAAGCAATCACTACAGCTACCTGCCTGTGGTCTAGAGATGGCTATACAGTTCTGCTATAGCAAAGGGAGGGGTGGTCTATCTGGGCTCAAATAAAATGGAGATTTTAATCAGAAAGATAAAAGCATACTCTGCAAGGACTCAGAACCCCACTCTGTTAGGAGACATTAAGTTGAGGATAGAATGTCTTCCATCCAATCTAGGGAAGGTGATGATGGCCCTAAGTATTTTAAACTAGGGTTGCACTAATAGAGATTTTTGAGGCCGATACCAATAGCAGATTTTTAAGGAGGCATATCAGCCGATGCCAATCCGATTTCCAATACCAGCCCAGCAGCTTAAAGAGCAGTGTCCAGCTGGTAATATTGTTGTGCTGGAAGGGGTATGGGGAAGGGAAGGGGCGTGGGGGGGGTGTGCAAATTGAGGCCCCTGCAGTGAGGGAGGTAGTGGTGCCGGGACCGGAGCAGGGGCAGGTGCTGCCCAGCCAGGGCAGCACAAGGCATGAGACAGAGCCACAAACGACTCATCTGGGGAGCATGTGGAGGGGTGGTTTCACAGATCCAGGGGGATGTACCCCACACATGCCCTCCTGGATGACCCCCCCCCCCTTCCTTCCCATGCCCCCTGGATGAGCCGCAGCTCCGTCCCATGTCTGCCCCACCCAGGCAGCACCTGCCCCAGCCCCACTCCCTCCCTTACCATGGGGGCCTTGATCTGCACTCCTACACCCCTTCCCTTTCCTTTTCTCTCCCCCCTCCCCTTCCACCACACCAGACTTACCAGCTGTACGCAGCTCTCCAAGCTGCTGGGCTGTGCTCCTCACTGCCTACATGCTGCGCTGTGGCTGCATACACGCACAGACCATTTATCAGCCAAATTATAGGCTGTATCAGGCCAATTTCCGATACAGACTGTGGTGGCAACGTACACCCCTGGGGCTGGGAGTGCCAGGGGCAGACCCCAATGCTTCTAGAGAGGGGACTAGGGACCCCAATGCCACCACAAACTTACCGACAAGGCAGACCAGGTCAGAGAAAGAGCCACATGAGCTGGCATTGCGCTGGCTCTTCAAGCAGCTGTCAATTAAGCTGGGCAGCTAATTACATCAGTTGACACCACCACCATGGGAGATTCAAAACCCGCACCAGAAGCCAAATGCAGGGCAGAAGCCAGCTGGTAAGATGTCAGGCTGGCTGTGGCCTGGGATGCCAGCACTGATGAGCCCTCAGGCTCTGTCCGCTCAACGTGGGACAAGGGGAGCAGCCAGCAGCTGTCTGGGACACTGCACACCGTGGTCCCGGAGCACAAGAGGCTCAGAGCCGGCATTTCTTCATAAGGGGACATGCCTGGCCATTTCTGCCATGGCCCTTAAGCACCATCTGAGGCCTCAGGGCTGGTGCAGGGATCAGGGTAGACCCAAGAAGAAAGGTGTGGGCAGGCTGAATTCCCCCAGCCTGCACCCTATCCACATCAGAGGAGGCGGAGGCTCCTCAGGGCAACAGATGGACCATAGCCTAGCATTGGAGTGGCAACACAAAGATCCATGCGATTGGCAAGTGGATGGGGTGTAGGGGAGGCGGAGCCCTGAGAACATCTGTGGCAAACCTGTCAGTATCCCCAACTTCAGGTCAGGGGGAAGGAACACCACTGAACTCCTCCTTTTACCATTCCATCAAATCATGGCAGGTGAATCGGGGGCCCAGACCATAGAACAGGAAGATACTCACAAGTGCCAGCCAGGGGCACCACACAGACAATTTTCTTTATATTGGTGCCGATCCAATATCGGACTGATTTATTGGTGCACCATTATTTTAAACTAAATGAGTCTATCTCTTTCTTCCTTCCTAACCTTGTAGCAGAAACATCTTGTTTAATAGATTTGGTGGGGGCTTGCAGAAGTGACTTTTTCTGTCTCTTTGTTTCTTTCAAAGCAGCAGCATAGGTCTATAGAAATTCTGTGTCTGCATCAGGTTGTGTTTTCTGCTACCAATGCACATAATTTCTTCCTTTCCACTTTCTCTTATGGGTTACTTGTGGGTGGGAGAGGTTGCTTTGATGCCAATGTCAATAAGACTTGCTTCCTGCTACCATAACTTGTTGTAGTCCACAAGTTTTGTAAGACAGATTATCTTCCATTAAGATGTTGATGATGATCTTTCATTAAGATGGTAGCTATGCAAATTAAAATATTCTCCTTTAAGGCAGAATAAGGAAACGGACAGGCTAGACTAGTAGGGAATTGTACTTGCATCCGTGTTTAAATCCAAATGGGAGAATGTAGTACAGAGCATAGCTGGTGTTGTACACAGCTCTGCAGAGAATCCGTGAGCAACCTTGAGGTACAGAGCTTAGATAGGAAGGATTGAACTATCTTACCAGAGGCATACGTTTTGGTACTTGAAACTTCCATGGAGTCAAGTTTTAGGAACTTCATCGCTATGACAGCACTGTCAACCTACTTGTACATGCTTCTTGGCCTTCTGACCAAGAACAAATGGGTATAGGGAGACTTGGACTGTGAGCTAGTTTAGCTGCTTTTGTCCCTGAGCTCACAGAATAACAGACAGGCACTCCACAGATTTCAACTGAGCTTTTCCTGAAAGGGCTGAGAATCACACATGTCCAGGCCTGTCTTTCCCAGGTCTTTAATGACTAGAGTATCAGAAAAATAAGATGAGCCAACACTATGTCTCTCATGTCAGTCAACCTGGTTTCTGCAATGCAAGCCAAGTTATTCTGAAGGACTGGAAACAGCAGGCAGCTCACAGAACCAGGATCTCATGCTGATTCTCACCCTCACCCTCCACTCTGCCCTTTTTTAACAAAGTATGTTCAGGATGTTGTTATGCAAGTTTTGTTTTGTTTTTTTACATTCCCATTCCAGGGGTGAGGGTCCTCCTTCTGGATGCCTCTCACTTAACTTTTTGCAACTATATGCTATAAGTGTGGAGACAGATTGTGATATCTTTTACTGAAAAAAGCATTTGAATAGAAAAAGGCAGAACCTAAAAAAATCCAAAACCCAATTTTCTGGTTTCCCTAAGTTCATAGGCACTTAGATACAGGATTCTTTTCTTTAACTGTAGACTAAGAAAGAGACAAAAGATGGCACTTATTTTGGCTTCAGCATTTTGAGAGACTAGCCCTGTTTAGGCTTTCATTCAGAGTTCCTCTATTCAAATACACAACACTTTTTAAAACAAACTCTTAGGCTGATTTTTTTTACAAGCTGGATCTCAGCAAAAAGTTAAATTTCCCTGTGAATTTCTCTTTCATCTTGTAGAGGTCGTCTAGCTGGCAGATCATTTACCTATATTCAATAATGCATCTTTAAAACCTTTATTCCTTTTTTTTTTTTTCACGATGTCATCACATTTGAAAACAAAACTGCAGACATCAACATTTTGAGACCCCAACCTAAAAGACTCATTTAACCATTTTTTCTCTCTACTTTCTGATCTTGAAAGCTTGTTGGCCAGATCCTTAGCTGGTTTAAACTGGCAAGAGTTCACTGAAGACAGTGGAGCTATGCTGACTTAAACTGGCTGGGGATTTGATCCTGTGAGTGTAAGCATTACATTAATGCTCATCATCTTTGCCAAAACATTGTGTACGTTTGTGTTATTCTAAATCCTATCAGCTTAAATTGCAAGCAAATGACCTCATCCATCATCACAGAAGATAAAGTACATCCATACTGTACCAGACCGAATTACGTATGTTGTACTCTTACTACCCCTCCATAGTACCAACATTGCTTTACTGGAACTACTCCCTGTCTTAGCTTGTTCTGGTGTGACAAGGCTCCTTAAGACACTGTTCTCCAGTACCACTCAGGCTATAGAGGATTTAGATGAAGTACCACATTTGTACTTCAGCACTGACTGATGAGTCAGTCCATCAATACCAGCACAGAAGACACAGTACCATCATCTATCATACTTTGCCTCCAATAATTACATAATGTGTGTTTACTCAGTTATGGGGTATATTGAGTTACTTTTCCTAGAAGTAGCCTCACTGGTCCTACTTCAGCATTTTTTCTGCTCTTGACCTTCAGAAATGGGCCTGGAAAGTGGGTATTTTGAACAGAATTCAAAGTCTTCACTTCATTAATTTTCAGAGGCATTCAGATATAGATGGCAGAGCTGGATCCACCTCCTTTCAACACGGCTGCAAATCTCAGACAAGATGTGTACTACTCCTTTCCAAAGGACAAGATTAGTAATCATTTGTGCTGTACACAGCAGTGTCAAGTGGGATCATTCCTGTATTCCATTAAAGTGAATGGGAATATTGGTGTTAGTGCCCTTTTTGCAGACTTGGTTTCCAACTGGAAAACTGCTTGATGGATATTTTATTTATTAACAAGCACACTTGTATGACTCAACCACCGTTTAAAACCTAAGTATACCACCTGAAAGTCAACCCCATCTTAATGCACTACTTTAAAGAATTTCAATAGACCTTCATTCAGTCTTTATTACGTAGAGACCAGGCATTAGGCAACTGGTCGTCCTCACCTCTTAGCTAATTTCTTCAGACTAATTTCCTCAAGGGAATGGCTCTTCATCCTGGAAACTCAATCAACTACCTTCTTTAGTCTTCTACACAGTGTACTATTGCTTAGAGCAGGGGTCAGCAACCCCTGGCTCATGTGCTGAGCATGGCACATGAGACTGTTTTGCTCAGCACACGGCCGCCAGCTTGGGCTCTAGGCAGCTGCTGCCAGCCATGGAGCCTGGGCTGCTCCCAGCAGGTGGCTGGGAGGCTGCAAGCCCTACTGCAAGCAGCCCGAGCACCATGGCTGGCAGCAACTACCCCAGAGCCTGGGCCAGCTGCAGTCAGGAAGCTGAAAATAGCTGCTGCCTCTCCACCCCGGCCAGCAGGTGCAGTGCTGACCACCTCCCAGCCCCAGCCACAGCCCTCGGCAGGCAGCAGGTGCTGGTGATGCTCCCCACCATGCTGCCCTCCCTCACCACCACTGCAGAGCGGCATGTGGAACCTGGCATAGCAGAGCACTGGGGAAGTGCATGAAAGCTGCCTGCTGCTCTGGCCACACTTCCCTTGCAGGTGGGGACAGCAGTGAGGGGCACAACCCTGTGCTACTGCCCGTGTTGCCCTCGTGCACACAGGGAAAGTGTGACCAGGGCAGCGTGGAGCTTGCAGCGACAGGCAGCTTCCCTGTGCAGCCCTTCTGCGTGCTGCCACTCCAGGTCACATGCGCTGTGCTCTGGACGGCTCAGGGAAGGGCGGCAGGGCTGGGAGTGCAGCGTGTGAGACCCGGAGTGGCAGCGTACTGAAGTTTTATTTATTGTCACCAGGTTTACAATTTTTAGAAACTCTGATATTTATCATAAAAAGGCAACATTTATGATTATTAATTATACTAATATGCTGTGCATCCTGCCATGTACACCCTGCCCTCGTTTTGTTTTTCTGGCATGCCAGCACTCCAGCACCTTCCAAGGTAGATATTGTGGTTTTTCAGTACTCCGGCCAAAAAATGTTGCCTACCCCAGCTTAGAGCATTTAGTCTTACACGCCACAAATCCCCATTTAATACTAAGCTTCTATTATCCACATATAATAAGTTCACAAAATTGCAATTTCTCTTTTTTCCCCCTCCTTTTTACAGAAATATTCCATTAAGATGCAATTAAATATTAATTCCAACTATCACTATCCAGTTGTGTATCATTTCCAGATTTTCTTTAAAATTTGGAAAGGAAGCTCTTAATCCCTATGGACAGATCACCTTTTCCAGCCTAACTCAGAAAGAGAAGTCCTGCACCACTTACATGCTTCACTGATTTCCCCTTACAATAAACATATTACTTCCTCCTGTACTGTACAGCTGTTGTTTCGCTCCAAAAGCAAACATTTACACACCCCTCAATGTACTATATCATGGAATGGCTGATAAAATGGGATCTGTTATTTTTTTAAATAAGACTATATAACCTTGTGTAACCACAACCTATGCTTTTCGGGCACTTAAAATTTTCTTTTATATTTTATCACATTTTCTGGGGAATATTTGGCCACAGCAAGAATCAGCCTCAAAGATTATGGTACTGGATTGAAAATCAGACTGGGCATTCCTGTATAACCTTGACCAAGTTGCTTTACTTATCTATGTTTCAGCTCCTCGCTCTCTTAAGCAAGGTAATGTTGCCTGCCTTAAAGGGATGCTACAAGCCAGAGTCCATTAATGTATCTAAAGTGCTTTGAGATCTTCAGAAGAAAAATGTTATAAAAGCTTAGAAATAACATACCTCAGTGAAATTCAGTCACAAGTCTGACACACACTGAAGCTTAAGAAACCTTACAACAGTTCCCCTAACCCATCAATTTCAATGCCCCTCTCCTCCTATATAATTACTCACCTGACCCCTGTCAGCCTATAAACCTAAAAACAGCTGCTTAGCCTCTTTGTTAGCTTCAGCGGTGTTGTGATGATAATTCATGCTAGCTGAGGATCAGTTAGCCATTATTTATAACTGCAATGTCATGTATTCATTTCTGTGGTTTTTTAGGTTTTCTTAATTAAGTATTGTTTTTTTAAATGTATAACTTGTTTTTGTTTGTTCTCTCTTTTTATCTCATTGTTCCTAATTGTATTGTAGTTAATGGTCTTTTTCTGATCTAAAAGTTCTTTGTAATCTCTCTGATTCTAATAACATCTCATATCTCTGCCTATATTTGGATCTTTCCTAGTTGAGTATAATTGCTCTCATATTTCAGAGTATAGTCCTTGATATCTTAATTGGCTTCTTATTCTTTGATTCCTTTGTGGCTTCTTCTGTAGGAATCCCTTTGCATTTTATAAGCAAACAGTCAATGTTCCTTTTGAATTGTCCATCACCTATTTTTGTCTCTTGCCTATTAAACATTTCTGAAATGTTTCCTTGCTTTCCCTTTGACCTTATTCCTAATTATTTCCTTTCCAGCTTCAGTTCTGTCTTTCTAATCCAATTCTATTTTTGGTTCTGGTCTTAGCCATAACACAGTCCCAGGGCTGAGGCATCAATCTTCTTATTGTAGTTTTCCTGCAGTTAATTTATTAACCTACCTCTTTCAGATTTTGGCCTCTGAGAAGTGACACACCTTGTTATTCCTGAAATTCCTTATACTATGATCAAATTATTGATTTAGAAAAAGGCAGGTCAATTCAGCAAAATAAATAAATATTGATGGAAAAGTAGGTTCTAGAAAGTAACCATATTTCCTTCTTAACCTGCCCCACAAGACTCCTTTGTGAAAGAAATGATTGAAACAAACACAAATATCACTTATGCTTACCTCTTTGCAATGGATCCAATTTTTCCTCCCACTTTTGCTTTCACAAATGGGGTATAACCCCACTGGAGTCAATGGAGTTACACTAAACGTAAGACAAAGTTCAATACTGTTGGCAAAGCTGAAGTTCATCATTTTTAACTATGTTACTTAACACTTCTGTAGAGCCTCCTACTTCTACAGCATCCTGCTTTTAACTAACTACTCCTCCTCTTTCTCCTATGAGGTACAAATATGAGGACATTATTATTCCTGTATTACAAAAGGAAGCTGAGGCAGAAAATAAATTAACTGCCTTAAACCACACTACAGGCCAGTGACAAAGCTATGATTATGCTGCCTGTTATAGGTGACAGAATGTCTGTTTCCTTTCTTTTGCTCGCTGTTGTTGTGACCTGTGAGTTGAGCCATTAACCTTTCAGTACAATATGCCTTAACAACACATCAATTCTCATCAGAACTGAAAATAATTTTCTTTCTTTCATTATCCCCTCCATTTGGCAGAAATCCCCCAAGGATAGAAGGTCTATCAAAAGAAGGTTGTGATGCTACAAAATAGGTGCAACAGCTTTTTTATGGAGGCATGCAGCGATTAGTATAATCCCAAAAGCTGACAATACTGGCTAGATGAGGGGGAATCTGTCTCATTTGGAAGCTTTCTCATTTAGTGTATTCCCTAAGCAGGTTCCATCAAGAGGGTGCTCTCATCACAATTAACTGCTTTTCTTACAGAAGTAATCAATAAGTGTGGGATCCAGCCATATCACCTGTCCTCACTTGGAATAAATGTGCCCAGAGGAGGAGAGGAGTTGTAATTTCCAATTCTCTCTTGAATGATGAGCAAAACAAAGCTGCCCAAGAGGGTTAAGTACCTAAAAGTTCTTCTGTTTCTTGCAGCAGACAGAAGTAGAGATCTGGCCATGTGCTAAAAAGTAGGGGTTAGGATGCTCAGTGTCTCTTGACTGAAGCTCAGAGCAGCATGTCCTGGACTCTACATCTCCAGAGTAATGAAGAAAATAGTTGTTTGTTAGGTGTGTTTTATATGCAAGAGATACCCTCAGGGTTAGCAGATGTAAGACTATGACATGGTTTGCAGAATCTGGTCCAACATCTTCAGATTCTGCTCTCAAACACAGAGGTGTAAATCAGGCTGATCCTGAGCCACTCAGAAATTACATCAGTGTAACTGTGATCAGAACTTGGCATGTGTGACTAAAGTCTTCAGTCAGACCCCAGCACAACTGAGCAGGGTGCAACAGGAGAACTTTGCCTAATCGCATTCAGGAGAAGATCTAAAAATGAAAACAATGAGACTGTAGTGCAATGTTGTTTTTTGGCCTCAGACGTACTGTAGCCTGGGATAGATTTGAAGTTACCTAGACTCTGATCCACAGGCCAGTGATTACCAGAGAATAGGTACCCTGGCCACTTTCCAAGACCTGCTATGCCCTATTCCAAGCACTTAAAAATTCCCACTTCCCTAGGCCAGCAAGAACATGAGAAGAGGAAGCTGCAAGATACCTCTTCTAGCTTTATACATATCCCCTCGATAAAGAATCCATGGCTGTGCTGGAGTGGTAGTTTTCAAGCCCTTTTTTGTAACAGGTAATGTAGAACAAAAGACTGCAGAAAGGACCAAAGGATCTGGCTCACTAAGATGACAGTAGAAGCAAGAGTTCAAAGCTGCTTCTTGTGGGCACTCTTAAAACAAAGGCTTACGAAGCTGAATTGTCCTAGCCAAACCATGTCTGAGTTATTGTTACTGCTGTTCAGCTCCATTTTTACTGTAATTCTGTTTTGCCCTTCTGGCCATCCTCCCAGAAAATGCTTTAAGTAAACTCCAGCCAGGCCTAAATGTCACATAAATCTAGTCCAGCATTCAAGGATGCAGATTCTTATTTTCCCAGGAGCCTCAGTATTATTTTAGTGGAAACTGTTTAGGATTGTTGAGATCATGCTCTAAAATACACATGGTGCATACGCATGCTGCTCTGGGCCCAATCTTGGGTTCTAACTAAAAATCCCAATACTGCTTATTCATTTCACCTAGTAACTCCTTCATCCAAAATGCATACACAATCATGGAAGTAGGGGTGTGCACTCTGGTGTCCCCCTCCCAAGAAACTGCCCTCAGCACTGGACAACAGAGCCAGACTCCTCCTCTCCACCTCCCTAACATTGTGACTCTTACATTCTTTACTCCACTGAGACATTCTCAGTTGGAAAAGTACAGAGTACCTCTACCTTATCCTGGTATTTAGGACACTGTCCTGGGAGGTGGGAAATGTGGGCTTGAACCCAAGTCTCCTACTTCCTGGGTGAGGAACCATGTTCTAACCATTATATTATTACATAAGAGGTAGGCTCAGCTTTTTCCAGGCATGATTTTGGATAGGGTGGCCTTAGCTGCTCTGCTTTGTGCTGAACTCAGCACTCTGAGCATGACTATCAGATTGGGCCTTCCCAGGGGACTTGTGCTGAACTTCAGGCATCAAGGGATTAGCATCTGAGAGGTCAGGTGGATTTTTCTGCAGCTTTCTCCCTTAGACTTAGGTACCTAACTTCCAGAGTCGGCTGTACTAGAATTTAGAAGCAAAGTTCAGAGGAACACTAACTTACTGAGTGTTTTGATATTTCTGCACTAAAACATTTAGTTTGTCATTTTTTCCCCTTTAGTACAAGGTGCACTAAACTGCACAGGGCTTCTGCAGTATGAGAGTGTTTGTTATGTACTTGGTAGCCCAGGGGCAGGCTGAATATGGCCTGCCAGGCAATTTCATCTGGCCCACAGGTTCCTGCCAAGTAACTGTACACTACCCAGCCCATGCACTTTGCTCCCACCCTTGTGAGCAGAAGGGCCCAGCCAAGCCAGCACACAGCTGGTGGGGCTGCTGCCACTACTGCTGTAGTCGCTGGGGGACCTGCTTGGCTTCCCTGGTATCCCACTTGCTCCAGGCACCAGGTAGGGAAGTGGCTGGGTAGGGGCAGAGGGGAGGAGCTGCAGCTGGGCAGGGGCACGAGGTGTGGGACTGGGACTGGCTGCAGCACAGAGCCCGCACCCAGGGCGGCAGCAGGAGCATGGAGCTCAGGTGGCCAGGTTGTGGGTGTTAAGGAGGGTGGGAGGGGATGAAGACCCCCCACACACTCCCCCCCACAGTGCACAGCCCCCGCTGCCAGTGGAGCAGAAGCAGCAGACAGGGGCCGTCAGGGTGCTTGTGCCTCCTGCAGGCAGTGCTGCCCAGCGGCACGTGGCTCCAGCCAATGCTGAATGTCGTGGCAAGAGAGTAGCCCAGCCAGTCTCTATCGCATGGAGCTCCGTGTGGCACATGTGCAGGTCCCAGCACTTGCATGCCACCGGGGGAAGTCCTGCATGATGGAACTGGCTGCCTTCGCTGTCCTCTGCTGCGCAGGTCCCAGGCCTCTGCCAGGAAGCAGTGGGTGGGGCTCTCCTCTACTTCCAATGGAGTCCCAGGACCTGCACAATGGGAGGCAGTGAAGACAGCTGGCTACACTGCGCATGGCTTTCCCCAGCAGCACGTAAGTGCCGGTAGCTACATGTGTGCTGCGCAGAGCCCTGCGCAATAGAAGCAGGCCAGCCTGGCTCTCCCCACATCCTCCTCACATATACGCACACCCCCAACATACCTTATCACCTCCCTATACACACAGTCACCTCCCCTCACAACCCCTCCACACACACACCTCCCACATTGCACCGTACACATGCACCCAGCCCCAACCACACCCACACATAATATACAAGACTAAGACTTTATTTTTGAATTATTATGCAAACACAAATCATGACAAAAATATTTTTTGTAATAAAATTAAAACATGTTATAGTAGGTGTTTGACTTTTAGTGTATGATTTGGTTTTGTTCTGGTTCCAAGATGGCAACCCCAACCCTTCCAAAGGGAGTACTTCCAGGGGGGCAAGTGGAGGGATTTCCAGTGGCGAAAGTCAGGGGTTAAGAGCAGGATGTCCGGTCCCAAGGTGGCAACCAGGGGGCGAGGCACCTGTCAAGGGGTGGAACTACCCTTGCAGCCCTCAACAGCTCACCAAACCTCATTACGCGTCCCTCCATTAAGTGGCCCTCCATAATTGCCTGCCCCTGCCTTAGCTCCTGACTGTTCTTCTATTTAAAAAAGGTAAGCTGTTCCTCCCGTTACCAGTTTCCAGCACAAGGGACTCACTAGTGAACACACTACATCCAGTATGGGGCTCCTTCCCAAAAGTCTCTGTGGGGCAATGGGGAAGGAAAATGCTGACATCTTAGACACTCACACTCCCAGTAGAGAGCGAGAAATTAAAGCCCACCAGATGTTTAGGATCCCAGAGATGATACTAAAGACTGAACTGGACACTTTTCCATGGAGGGCAAGGACAACCTACTTATAAAAAGGTGGCCTGCACACAGCTGAAGGCAATATTACCTATTAAGTTGGTAATGTACACCAAGGAAAACAATGGGGGAGCTCTTGGTGGATGGATTTACATGAGATGCTGAAAGCACAGTAGACTAATTCTACTATGCTTTAGCGCTTCGTGGCAAAAGCCGTGTTAATGCACTAATGCGCAGTAGAATTAGTCTACTCTATAAAAGACATGCACTGGCACTACTGTGCAGTAGTGCCAATTATGGCACTTTAAGCTAGTACCTGTTATTGCAGGTACTAAACTTAATGAGCCGTAATTACGGCACATTAATGAATGTGTAGATGTGCTCATTGATGGTTAAATGTTAAAAGAACCGTGAGACATGTAGGCTAGGGACAGAAGTTACACATAAACTGATTTAAGTGATCAGAAACTGGTTTAAACCCATAGCAGAATAGAAATTTAGTGCACATAAACCAGTTTCAAAATGGCTGAAACTGGTTTAAGATAAACCTGGTTGAATGTAGTATCAGACTTAACTGATTTGGGTCAAACGAATTTATGCAACTTCTCTCCCAGACCCCTTCCCGGTGTAAGTTAAACCAGAGTCCCCCAGCATCCCAGCATACTCTGTAGCCCTGGGCTGCAGCTTAGACTAACCTGCAAAGGCTGAATTGATTCAGCCTCAGGCTTCTTGACTGTCTGTACTTGGCCATATTGACCTTTCCCATAACATGGGGTAGCATAATAAATGGTGTGCTTAATCACTTATCTTTATCAGTACCTAGAAGCTCACAGATTTGCTCATCCTTGAGACTCCCAGTGAATGTACTCACATTTTAGGATGTCAGATAGGATATCCCAGACAGCAAGGGTTATTGCTGCCTTCTGCATACTGTGCTAGAGTCAAATACAGCAGGAAGGCAAACTCCTTTGCTCTTAGAGTGAAAGGAGTACTTCTGACAGGGATTTACACAATGATTGTCAGACTGGACCACTCCTTTAGATACGCTTAATTGCAGTTCCCTTTTGGTAGGGTAAACAACTTGTACTCTTTAGCTTGAGCTTTCTTTCCTTGGAGGTTTCCCCCCCAACCTGTTTCAGCCTTGTTCCAATCAGCAGGAAAAGGAAGGCCATTCTCCATTTTTCCTCTTCCTTCCTTGTTCTGTCTTTCAGATCAGTTACTAATCCCTTCAGAGGGTGGGTAATTCAGAAGGTTTTGAGTGACAACAGAATACCACAGTGACATCCAACTCTAGTAAGCTGGAAAAAGATACGATTAGAGAGACAACAATATGCTGATGTTTGAATGCGGAGTTCCCCAGGTGCCTAATGTTATTTCATTGCAATCTCTCGTATTTTCTTACTCAACATATTTATAAAATCAGAATAGCCTGCACTGTATTTTGTACCCCACCCCTACAAATACTTGTGTAGACTTGACTTTGAGCCCATTAAATCAGTTATTCTACTTTCACTGTTTAGGGATCTCCTGGGTCATGAGTCTACTCCCCTGCCATCACAGACTACCAAGTTATAAAACCCCTTTTTGAGGTCCATGTTAAAATAATGTTGGTTTCTTACCTATACTATTCCTGTGGGAAGTCTGTTCTAGAAACTTGTTCCTCTGGGGATTCTCTATAGTTGCCTTCTGAGCCTTTAGAGTTTGTTCAGGTTCACAGTTCAGGTTTTTCTTTGCAATCATGAAAACTAGGAACTGACTTAAAAAAAAGAGAAGAAGAAAGATGAGATCTTCACAATCACTCAATCAGGATCTGGGGAAATAAGGAAAAGGCCAAGAAACAGATTTTTGCTAAAATAACAGGAGCTGGCCAAACTGATATGGCACAATCTGTCCCAAGAAACATCAGGAACAAAATCAAGGCTGCAGTATGAGACTACTACATTGTATTTTATAAAATGTTATTGCTCCCCTCCTCTCTTGAATTAATTTTAAAACTTTAGATAACTAGGCCCAAATGTTAAAATATCAGTTAACTAGGTAATGCCTAGTCTCTAGTACATGCAAAACTTTGGTTTAAAAAACTGTGGGGCCTGACTCAGACCTCACCTAGGTCAAATAAATCAGGAGTAATTCTACTGATTTAGTGGGATTCCACTGATTTGGTGTAAAATGGCATAAGTAAATAAGACTCCAATTAGTACATTAAATAAGTTGATAATAGTTGGTTTCTGAAGCCTCTTCATTGAAGTCCTTTTAAATTGTTTTGAGAAATTAAAATAAAAGCGTTTCCTGTGAACCCTCTGAAATGTTAGCCACTTCTTCTCAGGACCTCCAACTCTCTTTAACTACTCTTTCCTCTTTCTAAAAATTGATTTTCCACCTCAGTGCTGTCCTTTTAAATAATTTTAAAACTTCATGGGGACAGAGAGAGCACATTTTCCAATTTTGTCAGAAAAACAAGCTTCTTAAAAAGAAAAGAGTGAAAAATTAGATTCCACTGAAGTCAATGGTAACTGGTTTTTAAAGGGGTGGGGATTTTACCCACAGCATAGATGAAAACACTCTGAAAAAAAAAGTATGGTGAAAAATACAGTACATATGGTTGCAGTACCATAGCAAGGGCAGTGCCAGCAGTTCACTGGCACTAGACACCCTTGAACTGGGGGAAGCCAAATAAAATAAGAGTAATGTTACATAATAACGCATAGGGTGGCATTCTGCACATGACCACACTGGGTACCAAAATGCCTGGTTACAGCTCTGTATGGATGAGAGGAATTATTCTTTACCTGATAAATTCCTCTGCCATCCTCCTTAACTTCTCTCAAATCTCTTCCTAACCCTTTCTACATCCAGCCATGCAAATAGAACAGGGATTGCTTTCAGAGAGAGATTTCATAGACATTGGCGGCTGGAAGGGACCTCACAAGATTATTGAGTCCAGTCCCACCCCGCTGTAGGCAGGAAGTCTGCTGGGGTCAAATGATCCCAGCAAGATAAGCATCCAAACACCTTTTGAATGAGTCCAAAGTAGGTGCTTGCACCACCTCTGGGGAGAGTCCAGACCCTGGACACTCAGACTGTAAAGAAGTTTCTCCTTATGTCCAGTCTAAACTGGCCTTCCAGAAGTTTGTGGCTGTTGGTCCTTGTTATCACTTGGGGAGCCCTTGTGAACAACTGTTCTCCCAGATCCTGGTGCACCCCCCTTATATACTTATAGACTGCCACCAAGTCCCCCCTGAGCCTTCTCTTCTCCACACTGAAGAGTCCAATGTCCCTCAGCCTTTCTTCGTAAGGCTTGCTCTCTTGGCCTTTGATCATGTGGGTGGCTCTCCTTTGGACTCTCCAAGCTTATCCATGTCCCTCCAAGTGGTGGGCCCAAAACTGGATACTGTGAGGCAATACTGTCAGAATTTGGTTTGCTTTGCTGGTTGTGCCATCACATTGGTGGCTCATATTAATCTTGTGGCCAATCAAGACCCCCAAATCTCTTTTGGTCAGGGTGCTGGTGAGTGTAGGACTGCCAAGCCTGTGTAGAAGTAATTAGCTTACTTGACTAGAAAAACAGACAAAGACCAGATGTACTGATACTGCTCTGAGATAAGGAATCTGTATTCCTACATTCCTTGGGTTATCTTGATATATTGCCCTATGCATAGATAGTTTGTTTAAGTAAAACTTTCTAAGTTTCTTTGTAATTTAC
>NW_017729032.1:44399214-44404347 GCF_001723915.1 Gavialis gangeticus
GTTTCTGTGTAATTTACTATTGTTTTGTTTCTCCAAGGTATATTTTTTATGTCTTTCTCTTTCTTAAGTATAAATACGCTTGTAACCTTAGAGAGTCTGAGAAATCCTTTGAAACAGACAAGTGGGTGATTCCCTTTGCTGTATGGAATTCTCCCTGTGATCACAGTATAGCCCTAAATAAAGAAAAGCTGGCTCTGTCAGTTCTGATTCAACCACAACGCGAAGTTTGATTTCTTCCACACCTGTAAGTATGATGCTGTTTTTTCCTCCCAGGGTGGAGCACCCTACACTTGTCTATGTTGAAAACCACCAGGTTTTGGTCCACCCACCTTGTGAATGTGTTCAGATCAGTCTGTATCCCCAGCCTGTCCTCCAGTGTGACTGCCTTCCCACATAGTTTAGAGGCATCCAGGAACTTTTCCAGTCTACATTTGCCACCCAAATCCAGATTATTACTGAAGAGGTTGAAGAGTACTGACCCGAGTACTAAGCCCTGAGGGACACCACTGGTCGCCTTGCGCCATGTTGATTTGCTCTCATCAACTAATACTGTTTGGGTCCGACCCCGTAGCCACTTCCCCGAGCCATCAGACTATGAGATGTTCAAGGCCACAGTTCCCCAGCTTAACCATGTGGACATCATGCGAGACCAAGTCAAAGGTTTTCTTGAAATCCAGTTATATGACATCAACCTCATCTCCCTTGTCCAGGCAACGCGTCACCTGGTCATAGAAGGGGATGAGGCTGGTCAGACAAGACCATCCAGGAACAAAGCCATGTTAGCTGGCACTCAGAAGGTTGCCTTCCATTAGCTTGTTGCTGATAGATCCCTTGATGATTTTTTCCAGGATCTTTCCAGGAATTAATGTCAGACTGATTGGCCTGTAATTCCCTGGATCTTCCTTCCTTTCTTGAAGATTGGGAACACAGGATTTTTGTTGTAAAGCCCAGGGAACAAGACTTGGCCAATATTCTGCAAAAATAAATCAGTCTTTGTCTTCAATCTAGGTCTGTTTATTAAGAAGCTGTCTCTTACTTTTCCACTGTTTTATCAATTTATCTTCAAAATACATAATTGCAATTTTTTGAGTGAAGTCCTTGGGAACAGGGCCAGCGGCCCGGGCTCCCCTGGAGAAGGAGGCAGAAGAGCAGATCCCCAGAGTCATTGATGCTGCTTGACCTATAACACAGGCTGAGAAGGAGCCCCCGAGGAGAAGGAGACGTAAAGTTCTGGTCATCGGGGACTCCATCCTGAGGGGAACCGATGGTCCAATCTGTCGCTCTGATCCCTGGTCACAGCAGGTCTGCTGCATGCCCGAAGCAAGGATTCGTGACATCACGGAGACCGTCTGACCATCAAGCCCTCTGACTACTACCCACTGGTTGTGGTCCATGTGGGAACAAATGATGCATGCAAGGGCAAGCCAGACAACATCATGGAGGACTACAAGGCCTTGGGACACCAACTCAAGAAGATGGGAGCTCAGGCGGTATTTTCCTCCATTCTTCTGGTAAGTGGACAAGGCAGGTGTCATGAGGCCTGCATTGACATGGTTAACCGGCAGCTTCAGAGCTGGTGCCACGAGGCAGGCTTCGGGTTTTTTAACAACAACCCGTTTTTGTATGGAGGGTGTCCCAGGAGAGAGCAGGAGGAAGAACCCCGAACCAAAAAGGGGGAACCCGGGGAATGAAATCCCCATGAAGAAAAGAAAATAAACATAAAAATAAACCAAAGAAACTACTTACCTGCAGCAAGAACCGCAGCACAGCTGGAGCGAGGAAAGAAACCCGCGTGGCTCGTCAACCACATCTTCATACAGCTGAGGCCGGCTGGTGACATCACCAGCAATCACTGGCTGGCAGGAATAAAACAAACTGCCAGCGAAGACAGAAGGAGAGAGGGAGCAGACCCAAGTGCCTCTCAGGAGTCCCTCAGGGAGACAAGAAGACAGCCCATCTGGGCAGACAAGGAGCCAGAGGAGGCTCCTGGTGCCGACCATGACAGCAACGGTGAGAAGCAGCTCATTAGAGTGAAGGATAAGCCAGAGGAAGCTCCTGCAGCTGGCGGAGGCAGTAATAGCGGAGGGAGCAGAGAGGTGGATGCGCCAATCGACACCCTAACAGGTGGGAACATAGGGGGCATTTGGGAGACGGAGGAAACTTCTCCTTTGAGAGGCTCCAAGCAAGAGCAGCGTGAAGGGCTGTGAAGAGACAGGGTGCCGCTCCTGAATGTGAGGGGCAATCGGGCAGACACAGAGGGGCTATGAGGCACCTGAATAGTGACGCCACTGAAGAGAGAGAAGAGGAGTGGGGCCATATCCCGAGAAGAGCCAGACAAAGTGGGAGAGACGACCTGAGCAAGGGGCCATGGGTATCTGGTCCCATGTAGGGGTCATACCCTGGAGAGATTTAGGGAGTAAGGCACCCAGCACCCTGACGTAGGGGCTAGGGAGGGGCTGCACTTATCCCTCACAACAGGGTAGATTGTTATTTTGTGTTTTCCTTTGTGTTTCCCCATTTGGAGGGGTTGAGAGGTAGGAGTAGGTGACACGGCTGAGGTAGCCGCTGCAGAGCTCTTATGGGCTTTGCCTTTTTGTTTAAAGCACTAGCCAGGCTTGGAGGGAATAGGTTTTGAGGCTGGGGATTACAGGCTGCAAATAACCCTAGGCTGACTAAGCAAATCCACCTCAGGAGCCTGTGTCCTGGACAGGAGTGGGGCTAGCCAGGCTACCACAACTCAACAAGAGAAGGAGTGTGGCCCAGAAGACCCATCAAGGTGGTGTAAGGTTGGGGTGTAGGGGAGGTTGGAGCCCTGCAGGTGACCGCCAGATAGATCTCACGCCGCAGAGGAACCCCGAGTAGTCACCCCCCCACCAGGGAAACATTCAAAGTTGTGACAGGCGAGATTGGGAGAGGCCACTTGGAGAACAAACACCTACTTGATGGCTTACTGGAGACTGCAGGGTGCACACCACCGGCCACCTGGACCAAGGCTGCACGTGACCGGAAGTTTGAGGCCCAGCAGTCACAGAGGGCATGCTGGGGTGGGATGGGCTTCATCTCTCCCCTCAGGGCAGACATATTTTTTCTTCTACGTTGGCTGATTTCATATGGCCGGCTTTAAACTAGCTTCGCTGGGGGAAGGGGCCGCTCCGAGTGGAGAGGATGCTTCACCATCATGCAGGGTGACAAGAGAAAGGCATGCCCAGGTAAGCAACAACATCCTGGGAGTAGGGGGCCACAACTGTCCTGTGAGTGGGGGGAGGAACATGCACCCTCAGGAGGCCTCAAGTGCCTCTTCACTAATGCTCGTAGTATGGGTAACAAGAAGGAGGAATTGTGCCTCCCAACTGCGAGTAAGAATCCAGACTTAGTAGGGCTCACAAAAACCTTGTGGGACCCCACCCACGACTGGGCAGTGGGCATTCAGGGATACGCCCTATATAGAAGTGACAGGACAGAGAGGAAAGGTGGCGGGGGTCGTGCTCTATGTCAAAGAGCACCTCACAACATTAAGAATTAGCTTCAGGTCAGAGGAGGGTTGGGAGGAGACACTGTGGGTCAAACTACAAGGGGGGCATGGTGAAAGGGACCTTACGTTGGGTGTCTACTACAGACCACACAACCAGGGGGAAGAGCTGGACTGGGACTTCTCTGGTCAGCTTATGGAGGTGGTTAGGTCAAGGGATGTTATTGTCATGGGTGACCTAAACTACCCAGACATTTGCTGGGAGGAGCAGACAGCCAGGTCTGACCACTCGCATAGGTTCCTGGCTGTATTACAGGACCTTCACCTTATCCAGGAGGTGCACAGCCCTGCTGGGGTAATGCCTTGCTGGACCTGGTCCTGGCCACTGGGGATGACTTGGTGAGGGGACTGCAGGTCCTTGACCACCTGGGCAATAGCAATCATCACCTGCTAGAATTCACTATCCAGCGCAGGGTGTCACGGGCTTACTCTGGATTCTTACAGCAAGACTAAAGCCCTTGACTTCAGAAGGGCCAACTTCAATGAGCTTCGGAGACTAGTGGGGGGAGGCACTGAGGGCCCAGAAGGTAGAGGAGATGGGAATCCATGAGGGATGGTGGTACCTAAAGGGGGCGATCCTCCAGGCCCAAAGGGTAACAGTCCCTGAGAGAAGCAAGGGGGTAAGAGTGCTCAGAAACCCCCTTGGCTCAGCAAGGGCATTCAGGAATGCCTGAGGACTAAAAAGGGGATGTACAACCAGTGGAAGGGAGGGGGTATCACCAAGGAGGAGTACTCCTCCTCGTCCCGTGAGTATAGGAGGGCTATTAGGAAGGCCAAGGCAGAGATGAAGTTCAGGCTAGCGTCCAGAATTAAGGATAGCAAAAAGCCCTTTTTCAAGTACATTGGGAGCAAGAAGAGGGCACCAGGCAATGTAGGACCCCTGCAAGACTCAAATGGTAATCTTGTGGCTACACCAGATGAGAAAGCTGATATTTTTAACAGTTTCTTTTCCTCTGTTTTCTTGAACAGGGACCGAGACATCCCTCATACCAGAGGTAGGGACAATCTCGGGCATAGCTCTGTCAGGCCTTCAGTCAGCATAGATATAGTTAGGGATCCTCTGGAAGGGCTGGACATTTTTAAATCTTCAGGTCCAGATGCCCTCCACCCAAGGGTGTTTAGGAAGCTGGCAGAGGTCATTGTGGAGTCCTTGGCCCGGCTGTATAAACATTCATGGTCATCTGGCCAGGTGCCAAAAATTGGAAACTAGCTAATGTGGTCCCAACTTTTTAGAAAGGGAGGAAGGAGGACCCAAGAAACTATAGGCCCGTAAGCCTCACCTCGGTGCTCAGGAAGATCTTGGAGAGAATCATCAAGGAGCACATCTGTTGGGGGCCAGCAGGGGAGATCATGCTCAGGGGCAATCAGCATGGTTTCATCAAAGGCAGGTCCTGCCTGACCAACCTGATTGCCTTTTATGACCAAGTAACTAAATCCTTGGATGAAGGTGTTGCCATGGATGTAGTCTTTCTAGATTTAGGAAGGCCTTTGACACTGTCTCTCACCCCACTCTCATCAATAAATTAGGCAACTGTGGCATTGATGCCTACACAGTTGGATGGGTAAAAAATTGGCTGATGGGGTGCACCCAGAGAGTAGTGGCG
>NW_017729032.1:44404482-44405370 GCF_001723915.1 Gavialis gangeticus
GGACCTGAACCTATTCAGCCTCAGCAAGACGAGGCTGAGGGGGGACCTGGTGGCTACCTACAAACCCATCAGGTAGATCATCAGCAAATAGGAAGAGCCCTATTCTTCCCAGCACCACCTGGGGTGCAGAGAAACAATGGTAATAAGCTGATGGAGAATAGGTTTAGGTTAGAGATCAGAAGGCAATATTTTACAGTTAGGGTGGCCAGAATCTGGAACCAACTTCCTAGGGAAGTGGTCCTCGCCCCTACCTTGGGCAAATTCAAAAAGAGGTTGGATGATCACCTGTCTGGGGTCTTATGAACCCAGCATTCATTCCTGCCTGTGGCAGGGGGTCAGGCTAGATGATCTGATCAGGTGCCTCCTGACCCTAGCTACTATGAAACTATGGAAGTCCAAGTAACATTCTTTTAAATGACAAGAAAACTACCATTTTTTTCTCTATATTTGTTTCTTCATATCGATGGATTTAATATTATCACCAGGCAACATTTTAAATACCTATATTTACACAAATACAAGACAAGGTTGTTACCCCAATCAACAAGAGGGAAAAGCCCCTTGTCCTATGACCACATACAAGGAAATCTCATGAAATACATTGTCTATTATTAAACTGCTGCCAAAGCAGTATGTACTCGGTAATAGAAACCAACTATAAAATTGATTAAATGCACTCAACACTGAACATAACTATAAAACACACAACCCATATTGGGAAATGTACTGATGGGAGCCTACCATGAGAATAGGTTAGTAAAGGGATTTTCAACCTTTTTTAAGGAGTGTACCCCTTCTGGGTGCACGTCTGGTGGAGTGAAGGGGAGGGGCATTGAATCAGGGCGGGGGAGTGGCAGCAGTCAGATGTGGAGCCGGGGGTGGGGGGGG
>NW_017729032.1:44405436-44416498 GCF_001723915.1 Gavialis gangeticus
GGGGGGGGGGGGGGAGAAGTAGCAGATGGACGTGGAGCAGGGGGCCATGCATGCAGCAGCAGTGGTGCAGGGTGGTGGATGGCGGTGGTAGCTGCCACATGCAAGCTCCCCCTGCCCAGCCAGCTATCCAGGCAGTGCCTGTGTGGCCCCCAGATGGAAGCTACTGCCCTCATCCCCACTCCCCTGGCTCTGCTCCTTGGAGGTCGTGGCAGGGGTTAGAGTGGCGGCACGCCATCCCACCCATCCGTGCATACCCCCTATCCCCTTTCCAAGTACCCCTGATGGTATGCATACCTCCGGTTGACAACCCCTGAGTTAGTTCAACCCATCTTAATAAGACACATGGCAGTATCCATTGCATGCATTATACTCTCAGTGCTGACTCTGTAGTCATGGTGAGGCACTACATTTACCACATTTTTTACTTCCTCTTCACTCTCACAGCTGAGCTGTGACTTTCTTCCCCATTTCCTGTGATTGTTGTTTCTTCACTAGCTTTAAATGTTTGGCAAACATCACCAAACAGGGCCCCAAATGTTTTACCCAGAAAATCTCTGCTGCTCCCTCTTTCAGCCAGCCACATATGATTAGTGTGGCCCTATCCTCCATGAGGTGAAGCCAGATCAGCAGGGATCCTGGTTTTCTCTGATTAAAAAAAATCCCCAATTTTTAGATTAAAAAAGTAACCCAAAATCCACATTTTTCTGAGATGAAAATGAAACACTACTATAAATCTATATGCACCTCATCTGCATATACATTTTTGGAGGATTCTAGGACTTGTGACAAGAACACCCAGTTCCAGTCATAAGTGGGGGGCCAATTAGCACATGGATCATTTGTGTCAGGGCAACTGGAGTACACACAAATACTGAGAAATCTGTGTGGTCACCATGGCTTGAAGCACTATTGACTCTGCTGGGGCCCAGCCTAATGAACTATATAGTAAATAGTGAGCCTTTTGGCTTTAAACTAATACCATGCATGGTATGCCCTGGCCTGGGCCCCCTGTGTGGAAGAAGGGGAGAAGTGTTCTGCTTATTTTAGCAAGATAAAGTAAACCAAGAAGGAAGTGATGACCAGTTTGGTAGATGGAGTGGGGGTGAAGCACTGGTTGAATGAGGGGATGCTGGAGACAGTGGTAGTGTTCAATCAGAATCTCTACCAGAGGACCCAGGGGCCATGCATGACCGCCTGCAGAAGCTCACGTGTCCTTGGAAAGGATGAGGAACAGAAGCTGGTGGAGGAGTGGATGCTGGAGGAGATCAACACGATGCTCCTCAGCTTCCAAAACGGTAAGACTCCTGGCGCAGATGGCTTGCCCAAGGAGTTCTATGTTGCTTTCTGCAATCAGGTGAGCCCGGACCTACTGAAGGTCTACAGAAAGTGCTTGCAGGAGGGCCACCTGGGAGCAGGGATGGAGGAGGGCCTCAAAAAGGGGGAGAAGTGGGACCTGAGAAACTGGTGTCTGATAATGCTCTTGAACCTTGGCTACAAACTAATGGCCAAAGTCTTGGCCAAGTGCTTTAAGTCTGTTATAGGCACAGTGATCCATGAGGGCCAGGTGCACATGGTGCCGGAACAACAGATCCATGAACCCCTGATGCAGCTGCAACATGAGCTAAAGTACCAGTGGAAGAGGGGACAGAACATCACTGTGCAGAACCTCAACTTGGAGAAGGCCTACAACTGGGTATCCCATCCATTCCTATTGGAAACACTGAAAAGGATGAGAATCCCCACAAACTTTGTCACCTGAATAAAGTCACTGTACACCAACATGAGCAGCAGGGTACTGGTGAATGGGTCCCTGACAGCCCTAATTGCAGTGGAGTTGGGAATCAGGCAGGGCTGCTCCCTCTCCCCAGTCCTGTTTATCTGCACAATGGGACCACTAGCACAGCAGCTCAGGCAGGACCCCAGGATCAATGGCATGAAGATTCTCAGGAGTAACAGGGAAGAGATGAAAATCCTCATTTACATGGACGGCCTGAATGTCATATGCAGGGACAAGGGTTCAGTGAAAAGCAGTACAACACACTCAGGTATGTGGAGCAGCAGCAAGGGCCAAGCACAATGTGAGCAAAACCACCTGCCTAGTCCTAAGTGAACTCAGAAGTCCATCTCTGAGTGCCCCCCAATGAGCTGATGGGACAGATGTCATGGGAAAAGATGGAGGCCAAGACCAAACAGAGACTGGGACTATGGCAATCATGCTGCCTGTCAATGGGGGACATGTGGCACTGATGAAGGTGGTGCTACTGCTAATACTTCTATACACCGCCCTGGTCTTCCCTACCTTGGAGCAAGTCATTCACAGAATCCCAAGAGCCACATGTGTTTACTTTTGGAACTCCACATGGGAGAACGTGGCAAGGACCAAGCTGTACAAAGAAAAATGGTCCGGAGGCAGAGGAATGCCAGACATCCTCCTGTTTCTCTGGGCATGAAGAGAATCAGACCAAGCGAGAGTTAAAGAAGAGCTTACCATGTTGGCAGGGGGGAGAACAACACAGAGGGCTGCTAGAACAACACCAGAAAAGGGAGTGGCAGCATCCTGCCCCCTTTTCAAGAAACAGCTGGCCTGGGCGTGGGCAGGCTTGCCAGATAAAAAGGTATCAGAATGGCGATTCAGGGAGTGGGGGAGAGAGCCCGCAACACCAGGGTGTTCAGTGGAGCCGCTGGCTGAAGAGGAGTGCGGAGACTGGCACAGAGACCCGAGCCAGAGACCTCTCCTGGACCTAGGAATTTGGTGAAAGTGTTCTGGGGCTGGATGGGGACATTCAGAGTCAGACAGAGAACAGAAATTTGCTCCCTCAAGTCTCTTGGTAGGAGATGGACACCTGGAGCCTAAGATTACAGAAGTGCTGAGTGAACTGAAAGAAGCAGTCACTCCTGACTGGGAAACAAGTTAAGGACTAACCATTACCTGCATTTCAAGTCTCAGCCCTATGCACCTTGCATGGGCACAAACCTTTGGTTTGATATTAAGGCAATGTGCACTTCAGGCAGGGGTTAGAGGCAACTATAATTAAGCTTAGAGGCAACTATAATATTTCACACACTGATGCAACAAGCGCAGCAGACATCTGGGTTGGAAGAATCTGACAAGACTAGGATGGGCAGAAAACATAGAGTAACCAGACCTTGAAGCTGAAGTTAAGATTGGGACAGCTCTGACGTGTAACTTACCTAACAAGACATTTAACATCAAGGTGGTGTAAGACTGGGATATGAGGGGAAGGAGGAGCCCCAGAATCTCAGTCTGAGAAGAGATTCACCGATTTCCGAATCCAGAGACTGAGAGGTGAGGCTGTGACAGGACTGAACACCTCCCAAGTCAGTAAGATCAATATAACCACATGGCAGGCAACCTCAGGATTGCAGCTCACCACTCCTGGGATAAGAAGGCATGGTGGGTTTTTTTAGAACACCAGTGAAGCAGAAACATCGGCAAGGCAGGTAAGGAATGTTCGAGCCAACACTGGACCAAGTACATGAGCCAGGTTTGCAAACTGGCAACAGGGGCAGAATCCAAAACAACCCACTTTGTAAAGTATTCTGCAGAACAGCAGCTGTAACAGTGATGGGTATACACGAAGACTAATGGGAGCGCATTAGCCATGGTATCCCCATGGTTCTATGAGGTCCTGAGACACTTCTGGGAAAAAATACATACTGCACAATGTAGCCACAGCAACCCTGGTGAACCACCACAAGATACTGGAGGTTGTAAGAGCAAGAGATATTATATCGCCCATGGACTTACTACTTGGTGAGAGCTGCCAGGCCATGTGGGAGCAAATTTTCCACAAGAAGCTGCAGAAGGAGCACAGAGACTTGAACTGGCAGGCAGCCCACCAGGCATTCCCCATGGGGAAATGGAAAAACAATGCAAGGCACAGAGGTCCATCCAACTGCTTGAGGTAATCTGCCGGTAGCAGGCAGAAACAATTAATAACCATCTCTTTTGGGCCTGCCAATATGCCAGAGATGTATGGAAGAAAGTATGCGCACTGCTCCTGGTGGTGACAGGTTTCAGAACCAGAGGTCAGGTTTCTGACCAGAGAAGCAGTCCTCTACAGACACTTAACCAAACAGCAAGGGGCCCCGACAGTCACTTTGACCAGTTCATCCCCTGCTTCAGGTATGCCCTGTGGAAGGCTAGGAACCTGCTCATAAACAGACACTTAGACCCCACAGTCCAGGACTGTATTAAAATGGGACTGAGTAAAATGTGCTGGTAGTACAGGAAGACAGAAGAGGACAATGGGAAAGAGATGATGACCTCACATGGAAGACAGGAGACTGGCATAGACTTTTCAGAGGCAAGCCCTCTGTAAGGAACAAGAAGAACAATGGTGAGGACAGCCATAATGACAATGACGAATACAATGAGAGTGAAAGGACTGGACAAACAGGAGGAGAATTTAGGAGATGGGAGGAAACTAAGGGAGTCTTTTATGAAACTGTGATGTTTTCAAGGGAATGGTGAGAGATGCACAGAGATGTGTGTGCTCAGTGCTAACTTTGTTATGGGACTAAAATAATTTAACTGTTAGTGGTTTTGGTCCGTCAAGTGAACCACAGTGGTCACATGACAGGTTGTTAGAGGTACAGTTATATATATGTACTTGTTTATACATATAGAAATAAATATATTTGCAGAAAAGGTATGCATCATATGTAAGTAGATACAGAAGTACAGCTTAAAAGTATGTTTACAGAGTACTTTTACTAAAATTTGTAGCAGTTTCAAAAAAGATAAATTGTATCAATTCTTCCCAAACTAAGTCTCTAGGTACATGTAGTAATTTGCCTATATGCAAATTTTACTTCTCAATTCCATGTGCTCAGGAACAGCAGGTGCTAACAGTAAGGAAGGGGACAAAAAGTTGGCAGGGCAAGGAGGCTACCTGACCACCCAGATTTATTTTCCCTGCTGCAGCAGTAGGAAGGGAACATATTCAAGACATACCTCCAATAATTAGATTCTATACCTGGAAAATTATAACAAATTTATAAATTTTCCATATAAAGACTAAGTATTCAAGTAAATATGGCATTATCTTGCTTAAAGTATTTTAACATTAATGTAAAAAATCCTATAGCTTTTGTTTCAAATCATCTCTATAAATAAACTTCAGTCATGAAACTGTAGAGGTGCTGGATGCACAGTACGTAAGGTTTGTACATCTCCTGAATGCTTGAGACAAATGGGAAAAAGAATACTGGCTTATAAGGATACTGCTATTATTTAAGACAGCAAATAGTAAGGGCATTGTTGTTGTACCAAGGTAAGATACACTTGGAGTTTATACTCATAATAAATGCCTGCTGGTCTGAATGGAAATGTACCAATAGATTTAACAAGCTGTAGGCAAGAGAATAAGAACTTAGAAACAGAGTTGCCCAGATCAATTCTCTCTAAAGAACTGAAGGCCTTATTTTCCTTTTTCTTGCAGCAGTTTACACTGACTGTAGTAGAGCTGATTCTGATTTATACCCAGATCCACTGGGCTAGACCCTTACCTAGTAAAAATTAGAACAGGATTAATAGTCAGAGCCACGTCTTTAATATTATCTCAGGATCTGAGCCATCATTCACAAGGCCCTGCTCTCCTTTGCAGTCGCAGGGCATTGGCAGTGCCCTCATCTTCCTCCTTTGCCTGGTGTGCTATAGATCAAGAGTTCTTAACTGGGGAGCAGGTTTCAGAGGGTCTGAGCTGCCCCCCACTCCACCTCCCCTCCAAGGTAGAGCCATGGCCTGAGGGGAGTGGCGGTGGCAGCAGTGGCAGTGGCTGGGCCATGGTGGCAGGGTAGAGCCACAGCCGGTGCATGAGCAGCTGGCAGTGGAAGTGAAGGCAGCATGGCTCTCCCCTGTCTGTTACTCCTTGCACTGCTGGTGGCACAGCTGGCACGGGGGTCCTGGCAGCAGCAGTAACAAGTCTCGCTGCCCCACTCTGTCCTCCCATGCTGGATCCTGCCTGCTGGGCTGTAGAGATGGTTCCTGCCTGTGCCTGTCTGGCCAGGCTGCAGCCCCATGCCCACTGTGGGCACACAAATCTGTGGGGGCACATGCCCTCCCATGCCCCCCTGACATGTCACCTCTGCCCCCCCACCTCCCATCACCACCTATACCACTCTACCCTCTCAAGCTACATCCATGCCCCCACCACCCTCTGCATACTAGATATGCAGAAAAACAGCTGTTGTGGCACAGGTGAGCTGTGGCGATTTTATAGATGCTAGTGGGGGCCACACAAAGGAAAAGGTTGAGAAACCCTGCTATAGATTGTTCTTGACATTTCTAGTCTTGTGCCTTATGGTTAGGGTGACCATAATTATTTTAGGGAAATCTGGGGGAAAGGGGAGGTGGGGGAAATGCCCAGGGTGTGCACATGCATGCTCACACGCACACATGTGCTCCAGCATTGTCACCAGAGCCACGGCTGTGGGCTGGGGCCAGGACACACTGGGAAGCAGAGTGCCTTTCTCACCGGGGCTGCGGTATAGGACAGGGGTGCTGCATAGACTCTATCTGACTCATGGCTCCAGCCCAGGCCCCAGCTCCCACCTGCAGTTGCATCCTGGCTGTGAAGATCCTGGGCTGGGCAGGTGCTCAGCCTTGGCCTCTCACCCCTCTCTCTGGTTATGGCAGGGTATGACTGGGCCAGGCTGGGCTCTCTGCATGGGGGCTGCAATGCAGCTGGCCTGGCCAACCTGACCCAGCCAAGGGGCACACAGTCAGGATGCAGCTGGAGATGCCAGGATGGAAGCTGTGAGTCAACATGGAGCAGACAGAGCCCATGCATTGCCCCCAGCCCATCTGGCCCACTGCCACGAGTCCCAGGATGGAGCCCTGGCTCCAGTGACAATGGCACTGCACTCCCCAACACATCCCTACATCTGCTCCAACTCTACACACTCTCTCTCTCTCCATCCTGTGGCTCCAAAGAGCAGGGCTGAGCGGGGCAGCATGGTGTGTATGCACACATGTGCGCACACACACCCACACGCCTGCCAGGACCCCACAGCTCCCAGGTTCCCACCAATTTGGGACTTTTGCTTAATTTTTTTTCAGTGGCCAGGACACTGAGACAGCCTGTAAAATCTGGATCGGTCCCAGCCAATCCAGGACACATGGTCAACCTATTTACAGTTGTGCATGAGAGTCTGAAGTGAGGATTTTTAGGAATCCTTAAGTGGTTGATTGTCAATACAGAATACTGGATTCAATTGCCCAGGAAGCTATCTAGTCCTATATTTCTACACTCTTAAAATTACTTTAAAAAAACCACAAACATTATACAGAGGGGGCCAAAATGGAAAGGCAGAAATAATTCACCAGAGGTTGGGTTTTGGTTGGGGTTTTTTGCTACAAAATCCATTTGGATTTAAGGGTGTTCAGACTGTTCTCACTAAGTGTGCAACAGGCCACCAGATGTTGGATGGAAACACTATTTTAATTTATTTTTTCACTTTTTTATTTACCTATTAGAATGGCTTAAGGCAGGGATGACTACTCTGTAACAGAAAGGAGCACCTACAATCCAAAGGCCTCGTGTTATCATCGTATGTACATGGCCTTTTGAATTATTTCTTCCCTGAGAAATTAAAAGCAATATAACCTATATTTGATCAGAATGCTCTTCATATTGCAGGACACATTTTAGGACAGTGTGAGCTGTGCTGGAAGGTCTAACATTGACTTAAATGGGAAACTTGTTTCTCATTGCCTACTTCCCTTCACTGAATCGAAAATCTCATTATATTAAAGACCCACTAGGGTGATATTTACCAACTGATTGAAATCATGTGTTTTTGAGTGAGATGACCCAAGAACCTTTCAGAAAGATCCAAGGATCCAATGATTCACCTTTTTTTGCCTAGAAAAAAGTGGGCATCCTTGTGTAACAGTGCTAATAAAAAAAATCAAAAAGTAGTTTTTCAAAAGTGCTGAAGAGTTTGCTTTCAATTACAAGTACTAAAAAATGCCAGTATTTTTCACTTTGATTTTTTGCAATCATTGTAAAAACCTTATTAGACAACTTTTCAATTTTTATAAAAATAGCTTTCGAAAAACAAAACTTACCCTTTTCACAATTTTTCAATGAAAATCAAAAAGCTTATTTTAAAAGGCACAATATTTTCACAAAAAGTGTCTCTACAACAACGCTTATTTTGTAGCTAAGTCTTGTTTGAAAAATTACAAGCAGCTTTAGCTGAGAACCAGTTATCTAAAGCTTTCAGCAATCTTATGTTCTCATGTTAATTATTGCCTGCAACACCTACAAAAAGCTCAGCTTGGAATTAAATAGTAATGGTGGTGGTAGACTGAAAGGAAAACACTTTATAAACACAATCAAAAGGACAGGTCAGCTCTAATTAATAATTGGCCCAGGAAAAGATAGCTACTGCTCAGATGTCTAAGTGATTGTTCAATGCCTTTGATACATCACTCAGTTTTACCAGCTATGTTCAGAATGCTGCTAAGTGGGTGTTTTTGTTTTGTTTTGTGTGTGTGACTGACTATTTTTTCAAGGAGGTGTGGCACTGCTGCAATCATTCAGGTTCTGCAGATACTGTCAGTCATTGGTATTGCTGCCAATTAGAGAAGATAAATTAAATACACCACAATGCAACAATTTAAACCAATATCAGGTATAAATCAAGGTGATAGTAAACGTGACCTTAGAGTAAGACATCAGTGAACAATTAGCACACAAGAAAAAACAGATGATTGAGAAGATGCCATTCAGAACAACAGTCCATGGACAAAGTGGAAAACCAGTTCTGCTAAGAGTGCCATATTGAATCAGTTACAAGAAGCACAGTTTGAATAAACTCTTCATATTGGCAAATGGACAGAAAAAAGGTTTCCCTTCTTCAGTAGTCTGGAAGCAATTGAAATGATGGAGACATGGACATCAGTGGAGAAGTGGTATCTCAGCAAATCTTTGCTGGAAAAAAAACTATCATGTATAAAAGCGGAAACTTCAGAAATGGTTGCTAACTTTGGGAGCTCCAGCATATAGGTGCTCAGTTTAACCAGCTGGAAGCCCACTTTTCAAAAGTCCAGACCACCCAACCAAGTGAAATGAATGGGAGCTGCAAGAGTTCAGCACTTCAAGCCTTTGAGGTCCCAAGGTGCACATCCTACCTGACTGGTGTAATAATACAGCTGGTTCTTTTTCTCTGAGTTACTAAGAAAGCCAAAGTAGACATAAAAGGTGCGTACCTATGTCATCTTTAGAGATGTATGGAAAAATATAGCTGCTTACCTTGGGTATTTATATGATACCAATTGCTATAC
Organism: Gavialis gangeticus; assembly: GCF_001723915.1. NCBI lineage: Eukaryota > Metazoa > Chordata > Crocodylia > Gavialidae > Gavialis > Gavialis gangeticus. The sequence goes on from NW_017729032.1 coordinate 44,414,753, forward strand.
CTTATAATTGTTAACATACTTATCCTTGGCAATATCCCTGGGAAGCAGGAAAGTACTCTTATCTGTACTGTATAGATAGGGAATTGAGACAGAGGTAAGCTAAGGGCTTAGCTACACAAAGAGTTATTTCTGAATAACTTAGTCTTACTTTTGATTAAGAGTGTCTTGTTCTGCTATAACTTAATGGAGTGATCTGAATACAAAAGGTTGGAAGGGAGGGGGAGACAGTGGAGAGGAGGGGAAAGGGGGACAGTGCTGGGAAAAGCAAACAAACAAAAACCCATAGGAACAAAGGGGTCACAAAAATGAATCCAGGAAATAGGATAAGAATCCACAGTGCCAGTTTAAATGATGCTGAACACAATCTAGTGTGTGGATGATTTCTTGTTCCACCATGTCCCATTCAAATAGTTTTTTGGAGGTTTGCTGTTTAAGAACAGCCACCCCTAAGTCAGTGATGGGATATCCTGGGAAATTAAAGTGTTCTGCTGCTGGCCTTTGTGTTTTTCTAAAGCTGATGTCAGACTGGGGTTCATTCATTCTTTCATGCAGGGTTGGCCCCTACTATAGACAGCAAAGGTGCATGGTAAGCATAGGATCACAGGTATGACTTTGTTAGAACTGGGTGTTATAATGTGTTATTCAATCCTGTGATGACATGGTCTGTATTGACATTTCAGTTGTTTCAGGTATGACTGTCACTACTGCATTTAAGCAGCATAAGTAAGAAATATTCTCCTCTGGCTATTCACCTGTAACTCTCATTAATTCTAATGGCTGTTTAAATTCTAATGGGTGTTTGCTGAGGCAGACACAGACCCCTAAATTTGGACCCAGTTGTCACCAACACTAGCAGTTTCCTTTCAATCGTTCAAGAAAGCAGGGGCTTTTCACTTGGTGAGGCATTTTAAATTATAATATTTTTAAAAACCTGCTCCTGCTGTCATGAACATTCCATTGAGCTTTCTGGATGCTCTTCACGCGAAAGTAACAGATATTAAACCCAAGTAATATTAAATCTTAGTTCCAATCAAACTATCTGTAAAATGACAGTACAATCCATATCACTGCTGATGCTGCATGCAAACCAAGAGCAAGTATCTTCAATGCAATCTGCTACTCCTACCTTGAAGTCCTGCTCCACACAAATGTGTAACATGAATCTACTTTTAGATCAAGTTGTTTGATCTGCCTAACTCACATGAACATGTCAGCAGGCACTCTGTGCAGTTTGAGTGTTATTTCAAAGGTGACTGTTGTCATTCAAACTAAATTAATTTAGGAAGAATCAAGTCAGGTACAAATGCGGTCCTTGTTACACGGTCATTTTGGGCAGTTCCTGGAGCTCTTAACACCTGGACTGTCTGTATATTAGCACCTGAAACTGGTTTTAAGCACCCATTAGGCAGCTCAAAATTATGCTACTCCAGGGCAGAATGGTGTAAACACTTCCTCCTCCTCCTCTTGCCTACGGGCCCGGATTGGGCCTGTTGCCTCCCCACCATCCTCCTCAGCACCCCAGATCCCCACTTGCTGGCCCCCCCATGCTTACTTGTGGCATCCATGCTATCTATCCTGGGGGAGCAGGCAGGGAAGAATTAACCTGCTTGCCAGTCTGACACCCCTGCTGCTTTCTGGGCTGTAGCTGATTAACCTGGTATGGCTGGGCAGGCAGGTTAATCCTGACTGCTTCTCTAGGACAGACAGTCGGGCTGCTACAAGTATGTGGGGGCTATGGCGGGGGGG
>NW_017729032.1:44421498-44427395 GCF_001723915.1 Gavialis gangeticus
ACACCCCTGCTGCTTTCTGGGCTGTAGCTGATTAACCTGGTATGGCTGGGCAGGCAGGTTAATCCTGACTGCTTCTCTAGGACAGACAGTCGGGCTGCTACAAGTATGTGGGGGCTATGGCGGGGGTGGAGGGGGGACGCAAAATGGGAGGGAGATTCTGCTGGCTTGAAGGGCAACTGCTCCAAACTTGAACTAGAAGTAACATGGATCAACAATTTTGATCCACAGCCCAACATTGTTTCTCCAAGGCCCTAAATTAAGCAAACTTCAGGGAAAACAGCCTAAAGCTTCATTTTGTTTATTTTACAAACTTCCCCCACAATAAAAAACTAATTACATCATTTTATTAAAGGAATGATGTCAACCTAAATACAACCCTTCTGCTTGAAAATAGTTTACCTACTATAACAATATGTAGCCTACAGGATAACTGTGAAAGAAAGATTAGAGGAAAGAGCGTTAATCTGTAATTTCAGTCATTTACAGCAATTTCTATATAACTGGAATTACTTATATCATCAAAGCACCTAAGAACCCGATCATAGACCTGAATCCCTTTTGGTGGGCACTTTACAAACAAATAGATGGCCCTTACCATAAAGAAGTTGAGCACCGGAATGCTTCACAACACTGCACAATGTAGTCAGGGACAACTGTGCTTTGAGCAAGGAGTTGGACTAGATGAATCTGTTAGGTCCCTCCAGCTCTGCTTTCCTATGATCCTAGGCAAACAATTTCAGGAATTATTCATATACTGAAACTTTTGCAGTCAGAATGTTGGACCTTTAGTAAGTCTCTGCACGAGGTTGCTATACAATATTCAGAAAAATCAAGTACTTAACAGATAAAAAATATAGATAAGAGAAAAATTTCTAGAGAGGAAAAGGCAATTGTTTTCAATATGGATGATGATGATGGGACACTAGAAAAAAACATGTATAGTTTAGTTCTCCAAGTCCTGAGAAGAGATATTGTAATTACCTTTGTAGTACATTTCAGTGTTAGTGTATATCACTGAAGATTGTAGGGAAAGACCACAATGGATAATCACAGGACCATTAATCTTTTAAATCTATTTTAATGGTGTTAACAGTTAAGATCTACATTTACTCCCCACCCCAAAAAATAAAAATACAAAAATGCATTATGTAACCACCTAGTGCATTATTGACAAACAATTATTTTTAGTGAACTTAAGGAACCAGGAAGGAAAAGAGGAAGTAAGTCTTTGATGTCTGTGGCCCCAAAAGTAAAGAGTTGGAAGCTTCTTAGAGAATAATTTAAATCTAATCAATCTACTCTAACTGTATAACAACACTGCAATAAGATGATTTAGATGTACAAAGTAAGGGAAAAAAGCTACAATCAATGAACAAATACATAATACTAGCTAAGAGGATTAATCATATTGAGTGGCAGAAAGTAGTATGCTATCGGGGGGCTCATTCTGAACTGTCTGGTACTTAATGGAGCTATCTACACCTGTGCTAAGTGGACATAAAAATGCTACTGGCTAGATTTGATGATGTTTTACACCCACAGATGCAAAAGACTACACAAAAGACAAGGTGGAAGAAAAACCAAAACCAGCTTGTTTCAATTTGGGGGTCACAGTACTGCTTCACTCAGCACTGCTTATCTGTAAGCCACTGGAATACTCAGAGAAAGAGACAACCTTAGAGTCTGTAAGACTGAAGAATCAGAGTGACCTGGACAAAAAGTTAAATCCTAAAAAATTACTAAAATTCCCTTAAAAATCAACGGGACTGGCAAATCTAGTGCTTTTTCAGGCAGATAATGTGTTTTGTTGCTGGAGTTGAACTGTGAATACAGAAAACTGAAATACAGGAGTAATGAAAAATTCACCTAGTAGTGAGTTAAGACAAGGTTGCCTGATTATGAAAAAGTTACAAGCCTTCTTCGCAATATTCATCTTCTAAACAGGTCCCACGTTTTGCAAGGACGTCAGACAACAATGTCTGAGCTGATTTTTCAGCTCATCCTAACTTGGACAGCTCCTAAGGGTGAAATTCCAGTTCTGTTTAGCAGAGTTAACTTTTTCTGGGAATATTTCATAGTTTCTTTAATAAAAATTATGCATGGAGCTGCTCAAAGCCTTCTGCCATCCTCCAGATGAGCATCTTAAACAGTCATCAACACTCAGATTAAGCAGCCATGACAGTAATACTTTGCAGTCCCTCAGCAAACAGTCTGCATTTCTTTCCTCTAAATAACATCTCATTCTACTTTCACTTACACCAGTGTAATGCCTTGTCTATACGCACATGTTGCACCACTTTAAATCTATATGTAGATGAGGCCTAAGAGCTAGATCCAATAAAGGACTTAAGAAGAATTCAGGCACCTAAGTCCAAAACTGTGATCCAGAAAAATCCCTACTCAGCTGCTGCCTAAACTCATCAGACCCCTCCCTACTTGACCTAAAAGTTCCCTAGTTACTTAGGTTATGTCTGTCTGGTACAATGCAGTGCCATGTAGAGACATGCAAGCTAGCAGTGGAACCAGAAAGAGGATATCTGTATCAATGCTGTGTTCTATCTATGCTGTGAAGCAGGATTAGTTAGTCCCACATACAGATATGCTAGTCCTGACATCCAAACCGGTACCTCTGCACAGTACTGAACTGAGCTCTGTAGACATACCAGCTTATTCAGAGATAGCATGAGTATCCCTATGCAGCACTGCATAGACCTATCCCTAGAGTTCTACATGTGCCCAGCACTGGCCCAGTCTGATCAGCCCATGCCTGAGCCTGATCAAGGTCCACATACTAAGCACCCTCCACCAGGAGTGGAGTGGATCAGTAGATGGGCTTAAAGCTCACCTGACCCATACCAACAGGACTGGGCTCTTCCAAAAGTAAGGTTGCATATACTTTCTTTAGTATAATAGCTCAGTGATTAAAGCATACACCCAAGAGAGCTCCTCAGACAGACAGGTTTCAAATCAACATCTTTCACGCCCACCCCAGGAAAGTGCCTGAACCTCTAGAACACGGTCTAGTCTCAGAGAGGACTCTTACACCCCTCCTGGTTTCAACTGTGCTACTATGCAACAAAGAATTAAAGTTGGATTGGACTAGAGACAAAGTATGCATGAGAGGGCGGCAGGCTGTGGCCAAGTGGTTAGGGTACCTGGGAGGAGAGAGTCCTGCATAGACCTATCCCTGCTCACTGACTTCTAAGACTCTACTGTTTTATCTAGTGATTCTTTAAAATGCTTAGACGGTTAAGGGTGGAGGGCCCAGAACCCAGAACCTCCCACAGGAGGGCCTCTTAATGACTAAGCTACAGGATCAGGAATCTTCTTGTGCTCCCTCTCCTCTTCCTCTCTTCTCCAGGAATCTTGAGGTCTTTACTGGGCAGTGACCCAGCTGCACCAGGAGTGGAAAAGGATGCTGCCACCCCCACCCACCCAGGGATACAATCTGGTGCATCTAGGAACCTCCCCTATGAGGTGGGAGATATGGGTTTGAACCCACTCAGGCCAAGGAGGAGGAAATGGAACTCAAGTCTCCCAGGGTAAGTATTCTAAATGCTAGGCTAGTGTGTAAAGGTGGCCTCTTCCTCTGGCTGCCACGCTTTATCAGAAAGGAGCTATCTGTGCCTACTTTGCAGAAAGACTCCTCACAAAATAATTCCAAGTGGATGGAGGGGCCTTCCTGCAACCATGAGTAAGGCACCTGAGCTCTAGAGAAGCAAGAGTTAAGACTCATCTGTGTCATTACAACTGGCTGCTTCTGAGTGGTTATCCGCTGAGCTTGCTGACTGTCTTGGACCACATCTGGAGGTGCCTAAGTCTCTGCATGCACTGGACAGGGAGCCTGGGTGCTCAATTCTGAGTTTTGAATCCTTTTCCAGGAGGCAAGTACCTAGAAATGGGAGGTTGCAGCACCGACCTGGTAAGTGCCTAAGTCTGGTCCTACATCACATATGGCTTCTCTGAGCCTCCTAAAGCTATGTAAGTGTAAAACTGACATAAACTGAGATAATAACCAGGACTAAATACTGAGCAACAGCCTGGTGTCACTGAAGGCAGTGGGACCCTTTCCAGTGACCAGTCACTGATTTTAGTCAAGGATGTTCCTGCCTTGACCAGGGGGCTGGACTAGATCTGCTGGGGTCCCTTCCAGCCTACTTTCCTAATATTCTAGGACAACAACTGGACTGGAATAGGAACATAAGAATTGCCATTTACTGGGTCAGACCCATCTGTCTGGCCCAGGCTCTTGTATCACACAGTCTGTTCATGTCTCTAGGCAGAGTTTCACTGGACAGTAACCAGGAAGCTGGACTCATTTGAGGGCCAGTGGGCACTATCTGGTGTGCTCTGCTCAGTATCCCCTCTCAATACACTAATTACAAACTTTTGACCTTCGCTCCCATCCCTGTTATGTTTTTAGTTGTCCCAAGCAATTAGCTGTTGCCTTTCCAGTCACCTCCCTGTCTAAGGGAGGCTAATAGTTTACTTGGTGGGCACTGCCTCATGATTCTTCTAAGGCAACAAAAGGCCTGTGTCACACAGTCCATTCATGTTTCTGGGCAGTTTTACGGGGCAGTAAAACTCCTTGGCTCCTTGGACTCATTCACACTGTCCAGTGTGCTCTGCTTGGTGGTCCCCCTCAGTGCACTCATTTTGAATCTAGGGCCCTAGCTCCTGTCCCTGTTTTGTTTTTGTATTGTCCCAAGCAATATGCCCTTACTAGCCCCCATCACCAGGTGAAGCTTATAGCTCTACGTGGCAGGTTTTGACCCACCGTTCAGAATGGCAAATCAAAAGGCCTGTGTCACACAATCCATTCATGTCTCCGGGCACAGCTGCAGTGGGCAGCGTCTACCGGCTCCTTGGACTCGTTCAAGGGCCACTGGACACTGTCTGGTGTACTCTGCTCAGTGTCCCCACTTGGTACCTTCATGTTGAACCACTGACCTTCACTCCCATCCATTCTGTCTGTTATTTGTCCCACAGATTCAGTTGACACGTGCCCAATAGCCCCCTCTATCAACAGGGAGGAGCCCTAACTCTTGCTTTGTGGGTGTAAGGCTCATGTTCCCAATATGTGTCAAATAGGCTGTGTCACAAAGTCCACTCATGTCTGCAGCCGGAGCTTCACTGGGCAGTGTCCGCTGGCTCTTCGGACTCATTTGAGGACCAGCAGGCACTGTCTGGTGTGCCCTGCTTGGTGTTCCCCCTTGGTGCACTCATCCATCACCCCCTCCTTGTTGTGCCTTTCTTTTGTCCCAAGAAATTAGTTTCAGCTTTCTCAATGGCCTCCCTTCCTAAGGGAAGCTCATACTTCTCCTTGCTGGGCAACAGCCCGCGATCCCTTGGAAGTAACGAGCAGGCGGGTGTCACACAGGGGCGCTGAGTGGGTGCTGAAAGGGAGAGTGAACTGGGTACGGGGGTCCTCCCCAGAGAATGACAGATTCAGTTCCCTCTGCTTGCTCACCAAGCAGCTTTAGAGGACTTGGCAGCAGAGAAAATCTTCTAATCCATCCCAGGGCTGTCTGAAACGCTGGGTGCCCCAGGCACCTGCCAGGCAAGAGACAAGAGCAGGGCAGACTGCTGCTGCGTGTGGCACCCGGTGCCAGAGCAGGCTTCTTCACTTATTCATGCGCCTCTCTCCACTGACCTTGCAGGTTTATCTCCGGGAAGAGGAACCCTCATCCCACCCCCAGCCCTGAAATACCGCCAGCCGCGGGGAGGCGGCTCAGCAGACACCCCTGAAGCGAGGTGGGGGAGGGGATCCCTGCGCATCCAAGCGCCTCCTAAAAGCAGCGGAGAAGGCGCCGGTAGAGGCCAGCACCCGGGCTCCCGCCCTCAGGCGCCCGCCGCCCCGCGTTTCCCGCCGCCGGCGCGCGGCGCTTGGGCCGGGG
>NW_017729032.1:44427626-44433486 GCF_001723915.1 Gavialis gangeticus
GGGCGGCTCAGGCCGGAGCCAGCACAAAGCTGCTTTGCAGCACGGGGCCGGGCCTGACGCCAGGCCGGAGCCCTCCCCGCGGCCCGGACGGAGGCTTGAGCCGCCTGCGGGGACACCTGCGCCGGCCCCGGGGAAGCTGGGCCCGTCCGCTCTAGCTCTGCTTTCGCAAAGGGTGGATCTGCTCGCTGCCCAGGGCCAAGCGCTCCAGAGGATCCCCTACGCCAGCGGGTCTGGACCCCCAAGGGGCACGTGAAGCCTCATCGGGGTAGTGAGATATATTTCATACATTGTCTAACACAGGTCGAAGGGCCTAGAAACTTAATTTCCCATTGAAAATGCGAAGTCTCACTCTGAGACCAAGGGGTACATCAACTGAGAAAGGTTCAGAGCTGCTGCCATATGCAGTCCTGCTCAGGGTCACAGATGAAGGGCCCTGTCCATGGGTCACACGTGAAGAGCCATGTTTGCATCCAAAAACTTACAATTAAAGACTTTTTTCTTTTTTTTTTTATTTTGGTAAAAAATCTTGGTCTAATAAAAGATATCATCTCTATTATGAGTCCTGATTGTATGTTCAAGGTCACATGTACAAATGGCTCACAGGGATCACACATGAAAGGCCATGTCCCGGATTGCTCATGAAGAGCCCTGTCAAGCAACCCACCCCCGTTCAGCTAACCAGGAGCTCTGTAACAACTGCAGACACGCTGCTGGCACCCCACCTAATGCCATTAATATAAATAACACCCGCACCCACTGTCTCAGACACTCAGGGTGGTTTATAAAAACAGGGAAGTCCTGATTCTCTGCTCCTCACCATGGGACAAGAATACAGTGCCTTGCACCACAATGAGGATATCTGTGTGTATGTTATCGTTCCAGTACTGAGGTCAATCTGGCTCTTATTCTCCCCTATCTTGTACCTCACCTAGAAATCTGTGCCTGAGTAAAGTCCTACTATTCTGATGCAGTAGCATTTTGCAGACAGATCGGTGCAGGTGTAAATAGCCATGCAAGGTTAGAGACGGTGGAAAATTACACCCACCAAAAAGAAGGAAGGGCCTTTGTTTTTGTCTATTGCTGCCATAAATATTTGCCCAGCAGGCTGGGGAAATAAGTAATATATTATAAGGCTTGAGTGGCATTTGGATTCATATAGTCTCCATTGTTTTAGCTCTGATATACTTGATGTGTTAAGCTGTGTAGTTTTGAAGGCAGTCATCAGTTTGCTGCAGATATGAAAGGTGGTCTTGTCTTGTGATTAAAACAAGTTTTGCTACAGAATTTCCTTTGTGATCTGCAACTAGTTATAAAGAGCCAAAGATCTCTTAAAATTGTGCAGGTGCCTAACTCATAGCTCCAAGAGGACAGGGCTGAGCACAATTGGTGAGGTATCCTTGGATGGTAGTTCTACATACTGCTGATTTTATTATTAAGCTTTTGCCAAGCTGGTGTTTTATTGTTTCCCTTGCCCCCTTAACAATAACATTACATTTGGTTAAGTCCTGAGCCTCGTTGCTGGTCATTGCTGCAGTGAGGAAATATTGCTCAAGGTGAATACCTGGGTAATGTAACGTTATGTCCCAGGGTTCTGAGCTGATGGCACTTATGCTTTTTTGTCTTGTTTTTAAAGAACCATTAAGTATTTGAGTCTGCCAAACAGCTCCTGGCAGAAGAGTTAAAAAGAGAGAAGAAAATGCAGCTGAGGTTAAGTGAGATAGTGGTTGAAGGGAACCTTCTGGGTAAGCTTTGGGCTTAACCTGAATATCTGAAGCTCTCTGCAGAATAAAATGCAATCTTGTCATCTAATGAGCTGGGTTGTTGCAATGGAGCTGGTGGTACTTAGTGTTAAAAGCATAGGACTTGAGTGCTTTTTGCAGTCACAAAAGTCACTATCTCACTGCACTGTGGTTTCCTCAGCTGTACAACTGGAATAATGAAACATCACTTATAACCTCACAAAGTGTTGTGAATTTGTTTGTAAATTACTCTGAGTTCCCTAGAAGCAGGTGTTCTAGAGGTGAACTCTACTATACTGGATTCACAGATTTATAATCCATGTAGAAAAAATAACTCTGAGTCCATGACTTCCACTATAAATTCTTAGCCTGTGGGAAGTTTTTCTTTTAATGAATTTATTACTTTGGAAGAATACAAGCCAGAGACCCCTGAAGAATTGAATCATCTGCTTCAACCTATGTAGTGACCAGGCAAGCTTCGCTGTATGACTCTCACTGTCCTCACCCCTTACTTGGAGAAGCTGTTGTCAGGGGTAAGAGGGTCATTTATACTACTTGTCTGCTCTATTGCCTTCCTCTGCAGGCAATGCTAATTTTTTGTTTTGTATCTGCTAGGAGCTATAATTGAAAACAGAAACCCATATCAAACAAGCTGTATGATATCTATACCAGAAATTAAATGTGGAGTCACTTTGGATTTGAACTGGAAACACTGTAGTGAGAAAAGCTAGTGTCCTATGCCCAGTCCTCTGAATGGTATTGTCCTTTGGTAACAGTTATATTCAGAAATGGGACACATTAAGAATGACATAATTGAGTTCCATGCTTATTTTTTTCCTCGAGGACTTTCTCATTAACTGTGCTGCATTTACAGGTAAAAAGTTGTCCTTAGCTGCCAGCCCTATGAACTAATTAATGTTTGGTTCTTTCCTATCTGGGTATATACACAGCAATAAATGTTTTGCAGTCCAAATTGTATACTCTCTGATACCTGTGTAATTCCAGTGTCTTTCTGTCGTGCCCTCAGTAATACTTTCAGCAAATTGGCATGTGTGTAACTACTTGGAAATCAGGCACCTACCTCCTCTATTCCTAAATACCTTTGAGGATCTGGGCCTTAATGACCAATTATTTTGAGGATGTCTAAGGAAGAATATCAACTAGTTCCTCTTGCTTTTAGTTATTTTGGCTCCTCAAGAATAAGTGTAGTAAAATGGTATTAAATAACTGGTCTTACTAACTATTTATTAGAAAATGTGATCTTCCTTTTAGTGTTGTATATAGTGTCAGCATTTTAAGCATTCTCAGACTTATTCTAAAGTTAACACTTAATACAAAAACAAGTATGCCGTAGTATCAGCAGAAGGGAGGTTGTGGTATAGTACAATAAAAATGTTTACACTGTAGCTGTTTGTAAGATAAAATATTTTCATCAGGACTTCTTGATCTGTCTGTGTCCATTCTCCAGTGCTCTCTCTGAAGGAGATCAGAAATTTAAAGCTGTTCTCTATCTGCATTAAAGATCATAGCAAATGAATACTTGTGTAAGAAGGCCTACCTTGCAGAAAGAATAAAGAAATACTCCATACATGTTATCAACAATATCTGTGGATTTTGCTTCCTGAAAAAGGCAGGAAGAATAACATTTTGAGACAACCATGAAATTCAGATCTAGATTTTGCTTTCAGATATCTTAGGAATGCAGGGGTGCTTGGATCTGGCATTTTGGTTTAGGCCCATCACCAGTAAAAAAACAAAAACATAAGCTTTCTTCTCTTCACTTATTCATGTGAACAATTTGGTAATTGTTTCTGAAGTGGTATGCAAGTGATTCTATCGGATACTTCTTTATTCTCCTACGCTCTGTGCCCTCCGCATTCAGCACCTTAGTTCGCTATTATAATGTAGAATTGCTGAAACTCTGTCCTCCAAATGAAGCTATTCACTTTAATAGAGTGTCGGAGTAAGAGAGCTAAAAACCATGTGCATATCTCTTTTAAGGAAGCAAAATCTCTTCCATTATATGGCTACATCTAATGAATAAATAATAAGTAATGAACTGAGCCAAACATCAGTCAGTGGCTTGCTTGAAATTCAGTTCTGCACAGAAGGCCTGGCCCTTGGGCTGAAAGAGAAGTCAAGCACACCAGTTGCTACTTGGGGTGAATTTCTGATGCTTTTTGAATGCTCATTCCTCTGTAGTATCTAGTAAGTAGATACTTCAGGTGGAAAGACTTAGCGGTTATACTCTAGCTTTAGAAAATAGATAGCATGAAGTCCTGAGGTGATAAGGAAATAAATATATCATTCTATTATGCAGTATCTGTCCATGTCATTCTGCTGATCTGTGCTAAAGTGTATTGCATATTAGAGCCATGAGTCCCAACAGTATTAATCTCTGAAGTGTGGCGTAATGGCTCCAGGGTTGAGTTACGTACTAAAAAAAGAGCCATTAGGAAAGGGTTTGGGGTTTTTTTGTTTTTTTTTACAACATACCCACTTCTCTAACATTTATTGCAGAGCACTTTAAAAGAGCTCAATATATATTATTGGCTGCTTGCAACTTTTTAATTTAATAAAAAAGCAAGCACAGGAAGGATGGTCTTGTGGTTAACACACAGTCAGTCCTGAGAGTCAGGAGGTCTGTCTTCTATTTCTGGCTGTACCATAGCTCTCCTTCATGACCTTGAACAAGTTAGAGTCATGTCAACATTCCCAAATGGGGCATCAATTTCCATACTTACTGATCTCATCTGTAGCCTTATTTTTAAGGGGGCTGAGCTCCCACAGGTTCCCCTGGGCTTCACTCTTCTCAGTGCTGAGTGATGGTGACTGTCTTAGATTCAGTTGTCAAATTAATATTATTATAATTAATAATATAATCTTAGGACCAAATTTTAGCCTTGGTTACATGGGTGATTTAAAAATACCATGTTTTAAAGGATATATTGAAGTAAGCAGGATGTATCTGTCAAATCATTCATCACTCCATTCAAAATTGTCAAAAAAACCCCAACAAAAAACCCCAGCATTTGTTCTTTGTAAGCTTCTACAGAAAATTATTTCAAGATCTTTTATTGGGATATATTTAGTCTGATTAAATTTAAGTAAATGTCTAAGATAGTTCTGGATCTTATTTGTTTCTGGGCATCAATAAAATAGTGGAGACATGTATACACATGCTAGTGTATGGACAAATCCATAGTAATTTCTCAGCAGATGTCATAGTGTCCTGGATTTTTGTGACTATATGAAGCCTTTGTTTCCACAGTATATTCCTATTGTAGTTAATAGTAGCTGGGGGTTTGATCATAGAAGTTGTAGTGGAAATGGTAAAACTAAACAATTGTATTTGAAAAAAGAGAAAAATCTGGAAGCTTAAGGGGGTTTTATCATTGTTATGGTTAGTCCTGTTAAAATATCATTGAAGTCAATGCAACTGTTGTGATTAGGCCCATAGAAAGTATCCACCAGCACTCAGAAAAAGATATTTAATGTAATTTTTAAATAAAGTGTGTGTATGTGTAGAAAAACATAGTGAATAGCATAATCAAGTTGTAACAGCAGCAGAATAGGAGTCTATACTAGGGAGACCCGGAAAGAAGTTTGGGCTATAGTTATAAATACCATTAAATTGAATATGTTTACTTTAATTTACTGAATTGTGTACAGTTTTAGTGAGTTATTAATAAATAAAAAAATAAAAATCATATTTTAACCTTATGATAGCAGTTTGCATAAGAAAGATGAATATAATGAATGGTTAATTATGCTTTCCTTTTTATTGAAGTTGCAAATAATAAAGGTATGCTTTGCAAAAATCATGTTTAATTAGGGCTGTCTATTAATTGCAGTTAATGCATGTGATTAATGCATTAAGTAGTTCTTCATTAATCACGCACATGGTTTTGGAGCCTGCACCTGGGCTTTGCTTTGCCACCTCCAGGCCACCCAGCAGGGCAGCAGTGGCAGTGCAGTGGACCGCAGGACAGCCCGGGCATGGGCTCTGAGCAGCTGCAGCAGTGGGGTGGGCATGCACACAGACACACACTAGCAGCTACAGCCTGTATGCTGCATGTAGATCAGTGTCATGCCAGTAAATTTGTGGAAGGGTGGGGGGA
>NW_017729032.1:44433643-44435190 GCF_001723915.1 Gavialis gangeticus
ATCCAGGGGCAGGGGGGAATGTGGCTCCCCACCACTGCACATACCCCCAAGAGCAGCAGAGAGGGCATGTGCACCTCAAATTTGTATGTCAGACAGAAGTGGGCTTCCCACTGCAGGCTGAGGCTCTATGCCCTGTTGCCTGTGCCACAGAAGCTGCACAGTGGCCATGCTGTATGTCCCCTGCCCACCCAGCAGTGAGAGGCACAACATGGAGTCACATGGCTCCTGAGGCAAAGGCAGCAGGGCTGATAGTCCCAGCCCACAGCGGGCAGTCTGCCTCTGCCCCACATACAAATCCAGGAGGCACATCCCCTCCATGCCTCCCCCGGGGGTGTGTGCCTTTTCTTCACCCCCCCAACCCTGGACAAGCTGCTCACAGCTCCATCCCACAACCCACCCTGGCCCTGGGACCCCATTCACCCTAGCCCCTGCCCCATGCCCCTGCCCCTGCCTCACTCCCTCACTGTGGGGACCTCTATGTGCTCCCTCACCCCTTTTCTCTCCCTCCACCTCTCCTCCTCCACAGACTTATCTGCTGGGCACTGTGTGTGTGTGGGGGGGAGGGTCTGCCTCTCAATCCCAAGCTGTAGCCCCCCCAACCCTGCTGCTGCCCATCACTCCTGACCCATAGTACCCTGCATCCTGCCAGGGTGTGCGGGAACCTCCCCTCCCTGGGCTCCAAACTCCACACACATGCACAGCCCCCTACACCTTCACAAATCTCCCCCAACAGACACACCCCACACCCGCCCTCAGCCATACAAAGTACCTGCATAAATTTGCATAATTTTGAGTTTTTAGCTGTGCAATTAAAATCACAATTAATTGTAACTAATTTTTTTAATCATGCAACTAATCTCAATCAAATGTTTTAATTGTTTGACAGCCCTACTTTTAATGGATACATTATTAAGTATTTTTCCAAGTAGACTAATAAAGGTTCAAAGTCATATATCATAAATACAACAACATCTAGTACAGTCCATGTTAACAATAACCTTACGACAAAAAAAAAAAAGAATATGAGAGGCAATGGTTTATTTCTCTTCTTGGAAGGCCATAGGACTTGGAACACAAATGTAATCAGTGAACCTCTAATGTATTGTCACGAACAGTATATTAATGCTGTGGAAACTCATGCATCTTTATTCAGTACCAGACATACAGACTGCAAGTTTCTATGATTTAATGCAGAATGAGGGGCAAACTCTGAATTCTAACTCTAACTCTTATAAGAACAGTATAATTGCACCACTGTTGAAAAATGGTTACTGCTTTTCCTCAGGTACTCAATGACTTAAATGTTACTAAAGTGAGTCTACTGGCTCTTATCTGCACTAAAAAAAACTGCAGATCAACATAATATGTGAATTTCCTAAAGTACAGTCGTTATTCCTGAAAACTCCATGTGTAGATCAGCCCTTAGAAATACTTCAGAGCAGCAGTTCCCAACCTTGGGGTCATGACCCCATTTATCATAGTACTTAGGGTTGGAAGGGACCTAAACAGATCATCAGGTCTGACCCCCTGCCCTGGGCAGGAACGGG
>NW_017729032.1:44440190-44470561 GCF_001723915.1 Gavialis gangeticus
CTGCAGATCAACATAATATGTGAATTTCCTAAAGTACAGTCGTTATTCCTGAAAACTCCATGTGTAGATCAGCCCTTAGAAATACTTCAGAGCAGCAGTTCCCAACCTTGGGGTCATGACCCCATTTATCATAGTACTTAGGGTTGGAAGGGACCTAAACAGATCATCAGGTCTGACCCCCTGCCCTGGGCAGGAACGGGTGCTGGGATCATATCACCCCAGCCAAATATCTGTCCAGCCTCCTCTTGAAGACCCACAAGGTAGGAGAGAGTCACAATGGGTTCATAATGATAAAAATTGAGGTTTCAAAGACAATCACAGATTTTTCTCCTTTAAAGGAGAAAAAAGTGGGAAATGATGGGCTCCCCTTGCAGGCTGGCAGAGTTCCAGAGCTACAAGGGCTGGAGAGAGGAGGAGAAGGGTGATCAGGCAAGGGGTGTCCTGTGCATATGTACACATGCACAGGCATGTGGCAGCCAGACAGCATGGAGAGTAGGTCCCTCAGCTCCCTCCAGGTAAGTCTGTGTGAGGGACGGCAGACTGAGGCTCCCACTGTGAGGAAGGAAGTGGGACAAGGCTGGGGCAGGAATTCAGGGCCTGGCTGCGGGAGCAGGATGGAGCCATGGGTGGCTCATCTGGGGTGTGGCTGGGTCCCCTCTGCTGCATGCACTGCTGGGTAGGGAGGCAAGGGCAGGGGGACATGTCCCCAGATCTGTGTGCAGGTGGATGTGGGCTGCCTGCTGTGGGCTCAGTCTCCCCAGCCTGCCGCCCACCCCCGCCAGGACTCTACAGCACAGCAGGGCAGGGAGGATCAGTGCTGTTGCCAGGAGCCCCATGCCAACCATGCCTTCATGGCAAGGCATCCCCTGCCTACCCAGCAGCAGCAGAAAGTGCAACTCCACATTGCCACCACTGCTGCTGCTGGGCGGGCAGGGGGACAGGGGGGCAGGGGCTCAGGTGGTGAGGGGCCATGCTGAGGAAATCAGGCCATGCTGAGGCAAAGGTTGGGAAGCACCAGTTTAGAGTGACAGAGCTAAACCAGCAAGAACTGCAAGATATGGACCCTAGATGGCAGAATTCTGAACGGTACATACAGTTTTATCTTTAAACGTGTTCTATAGCACTGATTTTCAAGGTTTTTTCTACCAGGACCCATCTGTAAATGTAGATGGCCAATTCTGACCCAGCCCCTCACTCACGACCCAGTGCTCCCTGCCCCCAGGCCCCAGCACCCTAGTGTGTGGGGCAGGGGGTGGGTGTGTGGGATATTTGGGGCCCAAACTAGCCCCTTACAGGCTGGAACTCTTCCAGCCTGCTAGGGAAAAGCTACCATTTCCTACATTTTTTTCCCTCTAAAGGAGAATCCATTTTTAAAGTTTGTTCACAGATTCACAGAAGTTTAGGGCTGGAAGGGACCTTGTGAGATCATTGGGTCCATCCCCCTGCTCTGGGCAGGAAAGACTGCTGGGATTGATCCATTTTTAAAGTTTGTTCATGACCCTTTCATATATTCTTGCGACCCACTTTTTGGTCATGACCCATAGGTTGAGAAACACTGTTTTATAGGATACTGAAAGCTTTTATCTCTATTTTTAAACTGGTATGAGAAAAAAACTTGGTATATTGAGAAACTTAGAAATTGATGAACAGTGAAAGAAAAAAAATTACATGAAATCCAAAAGGGAGAGGGGGATTAAATTATTTTAAAAGAAACAGTAAGTTTCAAAGTAGATTTGCCTGCTGTTGGATTCTTCTTATGATGGATTTCCGTTTGCTTTGTTCATTACCTTCTTTAATGTAAGCAATAAAATCCTAGGCCAATTCACTTCTGTGTGTGTTATGTAGTCAGTAGCATCAGTTCCATAGAAGAGCAAGGTAATGTAAAATGCTCCCATTCTGTTTTGTAGAAGCCACTTGGCTCTTTTGTAATTACACATAGAGCAAGGCAGAGCAAAGTAATTTCCTTATTCCCTTAATATTTTACATGCACAAATGTAACTCTGAATGCTAGCAAAGCAAGCATTACCTTATCAGACTATTATATAAATAGATTTTCTAAATATTTTTTCAGACATACACATTTAGAGGAAATTATATTCTGTAGTAAGTGAAATAGCCTTTGTCAAGCTGGTTTTTTTGGACCAGACTGTATGTTCATAATCTACAGTCTTGTTAGCACTAGAGGTCAGTATACAGTAAAAAAAATTGGTTACTACTGTTTCGTGGACACTATAAAATAAGAATGTGGCATACTACCCAGGCAGATTCAATAATAAGTATTTCACTAACTTCCTAAACTAACACACAATTTTAAACTATCTGGGGGGTGGGGCATTCATTTTATTCTAGAAACCTCAGTTTATGGAACTACCTTTCTTCAGTATTTTGGATGACTTTGATAAAGTGGTGGAGTTGGGGTTATGTTGTACTTGTTATGATCCAAACTATTGTCCACTAAAAACCCTTCATAAAATATATATTGATCCTCTAGTTTCTGCTATATAGGAGGTGTTTGATGCAGTGTGATTCTCTTCATGTCTGAGAAGACCTGATATATGACTGGTATGTGTTTTGCAGGCAATGCAAGGATAATTTCTTCTTAAAAAGGGCCTTTCATTCATGACTCTTGAGACAGTTTACAGATGAGGTAAATGTAATCATCTCCATTTTACTAATGAGGAAAAGTGGGGTATAGAAAAAAAAAGTGGCTTTCACATGGTAGCCTGTAGGGCCAATGGTTAGAGGTCAACAGTCCCACGGGCCAGATTGTCTCTTCCAGAGTGAAATGTTAATGTTTTCTTTTGTGAGCAATGCCAGGGTGAACATAGGCCCATGCATGGCTGTTGGTAGTGATGGAAAAAAAGCAAAAACTGAAGTCTATAGAGAGCTATGCGTCTTTCATATGAAAAACAATAAACACTGCAGCACCTTGGAGAGCTCCACATAACCTGCTGCTGTGCTTGAGTGCTTCGGGAGAAAGAAACAGAAGAAATTTGAACCAGGGCCTCAGGATTTCATCCCATACTTGTCCATGGTTGGAAAAATCAATATGCTGGGAACAGCAGAACATTTCAGACTTCTGATCATGGAAAAGATAAGGGAGTGAAAAGAACAGATGTTCCGATTAATTTACATTCACTTACAATCTGTGTCAAACTTACAAAATATCTTTATTTGATGCATATGATTTTGATGTGATCATTCTATAACATACTGAAAATAAAGGATCTAATTGGCTAAATCCTGAAATTTCTGCTCAGTCTTCACAGAGACAAGCACTCATAAGCTTCAATGGGAACAACTGCCTGAGGCTGGACTGGATAACCTAGTTAATAGAGGCCTCATCTTTGGCCTTTTACTTTTTTGGAGAGGCATTCAACACCTCTCAGAATTTAGCTCTTCTACTTTACATAAAATTTTTGCTTAAGGAAAGACAGCAGGATTTAACCCTATTCACATCATTAACAGAATCAAGGCTGCTAGCTGATATTTGCTGCCCTTGTATCATTTAGCACCCCATTCCCTGCCCTTTTAGCTCCTGATGAACTCCACAAAAGTCATGTTGCTTAAGTAAAAAAATAAATAAATAAATAAAAGAAAGTGAAGAGTTAAAGAACACACCCATGCAAGCTGAACTCCACTTTCTCCCTTGAGCTGGCAATAGTGACTGGGAATTCTCTACAAGCACTCCAGCTGTGTTTATGCTATTAGGTATAGAGGTACCAAAGGGTGGAAGGATTAGCTTGAACAGTTTTTCAGAGCTGTGATTGTGATCAAATGAGATCTAAGGAAGGAAATAATGATGTGGCTGTAATTTTTTACTCTTCATTTTCTGATTTTTAGAGGTTTGAATTTTGCTGATCTCAGTACTCTGGAAATGCATCTCCAGCTACTACTAGGCAATGTTAACAAAGTGTCTTGGCAGTGAATTTTCTAGAATTGGAGGGAGGAGGGGTTTGACAGGGGCTAGTGTTCATTTTGGCGGAAGTTATCACATAGATTTGTAGATGGCAGGCTACTGTGGTAATGATAAAGGTAACTGTAAAGGATGGTGAGTGATTCTAAAGAGATCCTTTATCCCTGTACACTTTATTATGGTGGAAGATGATAGCTGTTTGTTGAAATGCATGGTATGGGAAGCTGCTGACAGGGCATCCAGAGAAATCAACCAGGGGCTGTTTCCAATACTCAACAATTTTATTCCATGTTGGTTACAATGATTTTAAAGCACTTGAGTGATGCGCTCTCTTTCTCCACTGTTCCATGCAACATATAACGCCCCCACCTCCATTTCTGTATGCCCAGGTCATCCTCCCCTTCTCATCCCAGTAATCAAGGTTGCTCAATCCCTGGCCAGAGCATCAAATCCAGCCCATGGAGCCATGGCTTCTGGCCAGAGGCTCCACATGGTTCGGGAAACACCGCCGCCCCTCCCTGCTGCCAAAATCCTAAGTTCCATATAGTAAGGTCAGGGTCAGACTACTTCCCCTTCTCCCCACACAGCTGGGTTGGCTCTGAGCCATGAACCCTTCCTCCCACACAGCCTGATTGGGACCAGTCCACACCCCCTTCCCCTTGCATAACCAGATTGGGGCTGGGCTATGCCCCCTGCCCCTAAGCAGTTGGATCAGAACCAGACTGCCCCCGAGCCCCTCCATGCAGCCAGATTGGGACTTGCTGTGCCTGCCCTTTGTGCTAGATCAAGCCTACAAGATGGATCTAGCCTGTGGACAGACTGGGTACAACCCAGCCAGCGGGGCAAAAAGGCTGATCACCACTGCACTAAGCTATTGCATTTTAGAAACAATTTATAATAATAATAGGCTTATTCTGTCTGTCCAGAGCACTCTAATTGGTGCCACTCCTGCAGCTGGGGGGTGAGCTGCTGATGGGCCCTGAACTGCAAGGGGCCCCGGTGCTTCTCTCTGCAGTGGCAGCACCCCCTGGGACCACCCAAGCAGGGTGCCAGTGGATGGGTGCTGCCCAGGTTGCGCTGCTGCCACAGAGGGAAGCATCAGAATCCCCTGCAGCTTGGGGCTGCGTGACCCACCATCAGCTCACTCCCCAGCCATAGGAGATGCAGGCAGGGTCTGGGAGGGAAAAAAAACCAATCAGGCCTCTCGCCACTTTCCCCTCTTGGTGAAGCCTGCCCATGTGAGCTGCTGCTGGGTTGCAAGGCCCCTGAACTGCAGGGAGGCCCAGTGCTTATCTCTGTGGTGGTGATGCCCCCTGGGGCTACCTGAGAGGGGTGCTAGCTGCAAGAGTACAGCCCCAGCTCACAGGCAGCACCCACCAGATCCAACAGTGCATGGGGCGCTGGAAGCCTGGGTGTGCTCAGGGAAGCTTGGCCTTGGTGGGCTTCTATAGCACCCCATGCACCATCCCTGCTGCTTTCCTGCTACCTGGGACCCCCCCGAGGAACAGGCTGGCTGCCCTGGGAAGGTGGCAGGAGGGCAGCTGGGTCTGCTGGCAGCCAGAGAAGGCAGCAGAGATGGTGCACAGAGCACTGGAAACCCGCCAAGCCTGAGCTTCCCTGGGCCCGCCCAGGCTTCTAGCACCCCGTGCACCATCCCTGCCACCTTTTCTGTATAGGGCCCCTGTACACATGAGGAATATCTCTGTAATTTGTTACATAGAAAACTAAAATACATGGGATGTGTTTTAGTTTGCTACATAAAAAGTCATTTAAATTGAAATATCCTGAACATATACACTGTTATGAAATTTAATTGTAACATATCACCAAAGGTATATACTGATACACAATTAAATCATTAAAAAGGGAAATTAAACCACTAAAAGGGACACTTTCCTCATGTGTACAACAGCCCTCTTATTCAATGACTATAAACAAGTCACAATGACTATAAACAAGTTAAACCTTTTGACAAATACGTATTTATATTCCTAGGCCTGTGTTTACTCATGGACAGCTTTATGTAGCCTTTTTGAGGGTGAGAAATTTTGATTCTGCTAAAGTATTTGGTCAAAAGATAACTAAAAATCCTGTATTTAAAGAAATACTTTTGCAATAAAAATTTAATCTCAAATGTTTTGCAGGTTTCAGCTAGTTAGTACATAAACATTTGTTTCTTGCTGTCTTGTATCTTCTGCTGCAGTATATACATATTACATGCCTTTTGGGGAACGTTATAATTATATTTCCCTGAGGTAATCATATATATAAGTAATATGTGTATATTCTGGACTGAAGTGGATGTTAGCAGCCTGACTGCTTATTTTGTTCAGAACCTGAATGGAGGGTAGGTTCAATGGTGATAGCTTATCCTCTTGAGCCATCAAGGTCCTGTGAAGTCAGGCTGTCTGGAACCTCCCTTACTTAGTCCTTCTGCACATATTTTGCCAGTCTGTTTGGCACAAGAGGGTTCAGCATGTGCTAATTTAGAGAGAATGTGCTCTTTATGAATAATTTCTTTACTAGCTATTTCAATATAGCTTCCCCAAGGTAGGAATGAACCCTTAACTAAAATAAATCTAAATAAAGATGTAAATTTTAGAATGGCTATAACAGTGATACTTGAAAAGGGAAAAGTTCTCAGTCTTAACTATAGCAGATGTGGCACCCTGCTGTACTATTAGTACAGTAGTAAAGTAGCATGGTGAAGGCCTCAGGTTAAGACATGCAAAGATAAGACAGAATGTATGTCCACCTTTAGCCTTTCCATTATGATATGGCCTGCAAGTGATCATGTACTTTTGCTATGGAATTCTGTATACCAAGTTGCAGGGGAGGGATTCCTACAAGGTCAGATACATGCAACCTTTGACTCTGCATTTAAAAACTAAATCATTGTGCCCACATGCACAGTTGTTTGCTCAAGTTCATTGTTGATATTTCCTATCCTTTAGATGTTTATAATGAAGTATTCAGGCTTCATATAACACAAGAATTTGCATGGGGAATTTTTTTTTAGTTGAGAAGGTAGGTATAGGCAGTCAAGTTGTTATATTTGCAGACTAATTGTTATTAGTTGCTAGGTTAAGGGCAAGACCCTCTCGCACAGTAGATTTTCCTGAGCACCTTTGTCTAAGATTTAAGGGATGAGCCATTATTAATGTAGCTCAGAGGTAGATTAAACTCAAAAATAACTTTCATGGCTGGGGTAAAGTATTTGCTGATGTTCGTAACAATAGAAACAATGCCGCAAAAGGAGAGAGAGAGAGAGAGAGAGAGCGAGCGAGAATGAGGACAGTTAAGGACATAGACAAAAGCTTAATGGGAGAAGCTGGAAGTGGGAGGATCTTAGAATAAAAAGGGGACTTTTGACAGTGGTTTCAGCAGTACATGTAGTCATACCATTTTGATCTTCATTTATTCAGAACAAACCTGGCTGTTTACAAAACCCATAGTTCTACATGCTTAAAAACAGGCTGGATGAATCTCACTGAGCTCCAACATTTTAGTTTAAGATGCAGAAGAATATTGGTTAGTTTGTTTTTTGTAAAGACACATATGCTTCATGCTTACACCCCAGCCACTTTAGACTGTGAGTAAATACAGGAGTGAAGTGGTGGGGTAACTGCTTAGAGCACATGCAAATGACAAAATAGTGTAACTCATATTGATTAGGTACATAGTGGAGGTGGGCAAGGGGGGAGCCGATTCTGGTGTTCTGAAGAGTAGTGTGAATCTGGAGGGATCCCAATGAAGTCAGTGGAATGACATTGATTTAAATCTGCAGTATATGTAATTTGAATCAGCCCCTCAGCCAGTGAGGGTACATGTCACAGGGTTTGTGTGGCTAAAGTCTCTTTAAAGCCACTGTTGTGCCCCCTGGGCACAGAATCAAGCTGGGGACAGGCTCACCCTTGGTGCTCATTACAGCAGGCTGAAGGAGGTCCAGGACATCACATGCTGTGCAGCCACCATGCAGTGCTCTCCCTTTCTGCCACTTCCTTATAACCATTGCAAATGCCAGAGCAGGGATGTGGTGTTTGGGAAGAAGCATTATTATTTACATATAAAGTCCTACTCCTAAGTGCTCCACAATTAATGTCAGCATGCATAATTCCTCTCTTACTTATGCTGATATGAATCCATCAAACTGCAGATCCTCATTAAGCCTGATTAACTCCTAGACTTTAATGTCATTAATGACAAAGACTGCATCCCACAAAAAGCAGAGGACTGAAAGTAACCATCCCTCGGGTCTGTAATGATTCTCCTGGGAAAGACTGAGAAGAGCCCTTAGATTTAAGAACAATACTCTTGAAAAATCTCTCTCATGACAAAGGAGTGTTATGAGCTACAGCAGGATGAGGGTAGATGCAGGCTGCTCTTCCAACGTACTTAGTGTGCCACACACCATGAGGAGGCTTGTATCTTATCTGGGGGTGCTCACCAACCTGCATGATTGAGTCTGATTTGTAATTCCACCTCCCCTTCCAACACTATGCATGCCATGTATTCTGTGTAAATGCAGTTTGAAGAGTTAATCCCATGTAATGTATACAAGGCTTATTCAGTACATAGAGGTCAGGGCCATGCTATTAGCAGTCCCTAAGTTTCAAGCCTTTCCCTAGCAGACACCTATTAGAAACTATTAAAACTAGTCAGTTTCTGGGCTTCTAATACCACAGCCCTAAGAGCACTGTGTACTTACCCAGCATAGCTTGGAGTGCTGTGGTATTAGGAGCCCACAAACTGAGTAGTGCCCCATCATTTAAAACATTTCTAATAACCAGTTTAGGGGTTGCCTTTAAAAGCTATGAGCATGAGGGAAGGTAGCAGCCCTGACACTGGTTACCTCCTGTCATTTTCAAGGCTTCAAATAGCAGCCTTTTGGTAACAATTTTCCCTCTATTGTTTCTGGAGCAGTCACAGTGGTAAGTATAATTAGTTACAAAATAGCTACGGAGTAGAAGCAACATTCAAGAAGCATGCTGCTCAGTAGCATAGTCCCAGATAGCCACAGGAAATCAAATTTCAGATCGTAATGTCGCAACATTGGGATCTCAGCATTGTACAACTTGCTTCACTTTGTTCTGATGTTTTTTGTTTCATGATGCCAACACTGCAATGTTGCAATGCAATATCACAGAGGTGGAACAGAACATGGCCTCGTGGTGACACAGACTAATACAATGTCATTGTATTGGCCCCAAAGCCATAGTGGGATACATTTAATGTTTAACAAACCTTGAAACCACAAGTGAGTTATGAAAATTGGGATGAGTGACAACCTTCCTGGCCCCAAACGTCTCTCTCGTAGACACAGCTGATACTATTCCACCTGCAAATCTTCAGTAGTGTGAAAGGACGGTACATTTTGGAACACACTGCGCTTTTAAGATGAAGGAATTACTACTGGTGTGATAATACCAGAAACGCTTAGAATAACAACACAGACTGAGGATCTAGAGGCTGAAAAATAAAGAGATGGTGAAACAAAAAGCTCTAAACTTTCTACCCTAGTTGTGGTTACCATAACTATATTTAGGCCCCAAGAGCCTATTTCTAGATTACATAAAATGCATCAAGAAAACAGTATGGAAAATTATAGGACAACTACACCATTTAGCATGTCAGGGATAGACAGCTATAAAGTTAGAGATGGAAAAGGTCTATAAGACCTTCCAAAAATCTTCCTGTCCAGCCCAGTTTTCTCTGGGTCTAAACATACG
Organism: Gavialis gangeticus; assembly: GCF_001723915.1. NCBI lineage: Eukaryota > Metazoa > Chordata > Crocodylia > Gavialidae > Gavialis > Gavialis gangeticus. Next base: position 44,449,836 of record NW_017729032.1, read on the forward strand.
TCACCTTTTTACACCATAAAAATGTTTCTATCCACATAAAGGCCAAGCAGACAGATGTCCACTCTCCCAGTTGCACCCTAAATGCCCAAACTTGCAGCCGTGAGATAGCAGCACAGTATCATACCACCTATTTTGCAGCCATCCATTTGTTTTAAGGTGGGAGAGTGCAGGCAGTCCCTGAAGCCCTGGAAGTGCCTGCCTGGGTTTCCCCACCTGGGATGCCCAGAGTGTGTACTGACACTCCAGTGCAGTTCTGAGGCTGGAACCACTAAACAGCTGCTTGGTGGTCTATACCCCAGGACCATGCCTGCTTACCCTGGTTACAGAGATGTGCCCTGGAGATTCTCTGGGGCACATTTCTGCATGTTGCCTATTGTCACACAGGATAAATGGGCAGGACATGGGCCATGTGTTTTGCATAATTAAATAAATCACCTGTGCTGGGACACAGCTCAGCACAGCTGATCCACTTCATTTGGCAACATCTATCTATACCCTCAGTCTGTTCCTATACTATACCTTCTCAGTCTCATTCCTCTCTTGGCATATGCATTCTGGATTAATTTCCCATGATGGCTCAGTTGCATTTTCCAAATTAAAGTTCATTTTGTTATTTTCTACCCACATTTCTAGCCTCGTGAGGCTTTTTTTATTACAGCTGTGCCTGCAGCTTCTGTTAATTTAACATCCTCTGCAAGTTTAATGACCATTCTATTTATTCTTTCCAGACTACTGATGAATATAAGATTGGTACTCTTACCAATCCTTGAATAACTGTATTAGACACCTCCTCCAAGTTAGGGGTAGATTACTATTTATCTCTAACTTATATTGTTTAGTCAATGTAATCAATGCTTAATCCATGCAGTTGTGCATATGTATGGCAGTTTGAATTAAATATCTGAGTGAAAGAAGCTCAGGCCAAGCTGTGACAGGCACTGATAAAATGTTAAGGTAAATGAAAAATCAACCCTTCACTGTAATTCACTCAGCCTAGTGATGAACACCATTAAAAAAGCCCAAGAAGAAATTAATAAGTCTTTCTTGATAGCAGGCTTTGAATAATGAGAAAGTAAATAAGGCCCAAGGCCACATAATAAACTAGGCGAAATGCTGCTTAATAGCTGTTCAGTCAGTTAGCACTAGCCATTCCCTGCACTGAATGAGGAATATGGACAAAATAGCATGCAATCATATAATTAAAGACTGCACCCTAATGCATCCACAGCAGGAAGCTCAATTTCCTATCTTTTAAATGCTTATTTTTGCAACCATAATAATTCTCTTCTAATATAGGTATGTGTATCATACACATTCATCTATCTGTATGTTCATTTTGCACACAGATGTCACTTCAGGTACAAGTGGCATTCTTTCTTGTTCTCAAGTTGCTTGACAGTCAGATTTTATACCAACCAACAGTAACATAGCCTGCATCACTCAACTGGTAACAGCTGCACATGAGTTTCTGCCATCCTAAATAGCCATATGTCTTATTTATCATATTTTTATGTCAGAGTATTTCTGTATTACAGTAAAATGGTTGAACAGCCTGCATTTTAGACTTGCAAACCATTACCTGTCAGTTTTTGGTTTCTTAGAATTGGATAGGAACTACTCTTAGTTCTTATTAAAGCCTGGGAAGAAGGGAGAAAAGCCTTGCTTGAACCCACAGCAGCCAAAGACCCACCTGCCTTGCTGGAGCTGGCAATGCTGAGAGAACAAAGGCTGCTGTGGGAACCATGCTTTATTATCAGCTGTTCGATCCAGATTGGACCGCCCCACAGCTGCTTGGGTATTTCTGGCCTGTTGCGGAGACTGGAGTGGGGCAGGATAGGCTCCAGGAAGGGACAGTGATATGGGAGTGCCAGGACACTGGAGGAGAGGCTCTGGAAGAAGGGGAGCCAGGTGCCTGCCAGTGTGGGAGTTCAGAGGAGCTCTGATAAGGCAGCTTCAAGTCCACAGCAGGAGAAGTGGTGGGAGCTGGAGGGAAGACTTGCTAGGAGATGAGCCAGCTGTGGGAGAGGTAGACGTGCTTGGATTAAGGTATTTTTTTGTCTCTCTTTTTTTGCTTTAGGGTTTTGCTAGGGTGGGGAGACTGTTAGGCTGGACCCTGACCCTGGGACCAAAAAGGGGAAGACCTGGCGATGGGCTGGGCAGGGGGGAGAGATGTGGGCTTAAAGCCAAGCTCCCATACCCAGACCTGCAGAGCTAGTCAGGGCTAAAGAAAGGTCCACATCCAGGTGGGCTCGGACTCAGCTGGGAGATGCTGGACTGACGCTGAAGCACCCAGGACTGGGTCCTCCACGCCACCGAGAGGCAAACCCAGCAAGGGTCCCTTTTCAGTTCCTCGTTTAAGCTGAGGGAGAGGACAGGCCCACAAGCCTTTAAGTTCAAAGAAAAGAAAGAAGTTGCCTGTTGAGATCCAAAGGCGTGATTGATGCTTTAACATGTGGGTGGCACATGGATGGTGTGTAGGGAGATAGGAGCCCCAGAGGAAGGACCAAGCTTGGCGCATCCAAGCCAACCCACAGAGGAACAGACCACCTCCTCAATAAAGTGTGCTTCACATCAAGACCTGGCAGGCAAGAATCAGGTCACCTCCGTGGAGTGACTAGATTGGGTGAACCCCGATTTATCGGGTCCCCATGGATCAGTCATGTTGAGTGCAGGGCCACTGAGGCCCGCAGCCCTATTATGTACTGTGCTGACAAAGCTACATGACAAAACTATCTGGAGTACAGAGAACAGATAAAAGTATTAGTTTACTCCATTATATGCTTAGGATATTGAGCCATGCATATTTTCTCTGTGAAAGACTCTAAAGATGATTACATGTATTTTGAATATAATATTAGTGTCTGTATTGGGTTCTTCCATCTTCTGTACAGCTGCTTTTCTTCGAAATGAGCATTCAAATAATATGCGTAGGCATACTCCTCTGGCCTTATTCTAGATAACAGGGTAACAGTATGAAGACATGATGGCACAGGTTTTCTTATAAGCTGTACGAGCTGCTGAAACTCCACTTGTGCTCCAGGTCACTACTGTTCATCCTGCTGCATCTTCACTGCTATTGTTGTCTATGCTGGTGACATTAAAGCTAACATATGCATGCCCACACACCCAACAGTCACTCCTTCATTAGCAGCACAGGCATACCCTATATAGCATAGCAATTTTATAAGCAAGGTAAATGCACATTCATAGAATCAGACTTGGGAGGGACCTGCAGAACTATTTAGCCCAACTCACTGCTCAGGTACTGTTCCTAATTTATCCCAAGTAGATGCCTGTCTAGCCTCCTCTTGAAAACAGCAGTAAATGTGATTTCACTTCTCTAGGTAGCTTGCTTCACTGTCCAACAATCCAGTCCATGTGCTTTTTTCCTTTACATTTGATCTAAATTTGTTTTTGCTGTAATGTAAGACTCAGGCCCTGCTCTCTGTGATAGGGGAACAATTTCTCCCTGTTCTTTATGGCAGCACTTTTCAAATATTTGAAAGGCTATCATTCTCCATCGTTTTAAGTCTCCTTCCAAACTAAACATACCTGGTTTCTTCAGCATTTTCTTGTGTGAATTCTCTCTTCTTCATCATCTTTGTTGCTAGCCTCTGATAGAGAATAAAATCAAATTTTGAAATATTAACGTGTCACAAAACAGAACTTTTGCTCTATTATTCTGTAGTCAAAACTGAACAAAAACTAAGAGCTGTCATTTTTCTGATGGGTGTCTTGAGTCAGAAAAGTTTGAAAGCCACTGGCTTACATTTTTAGCAGCAGAGCAACAAGTAAATACAAAGCAGTTACGCAGCTGGCAAGGCTTTAATTACCATCATTACCATAATTTACTTAGAAACTAGAAAAAGGAACAAATTACATGTCTGACCTTGCTTCCATTAAAATCAAGGGTAGAGCTATTTACTCAAATTGGTGGCAGCCTAGGTAATATAGTATTCTGGATAGCAATCAAGCAGAGTCCCTTTTTCTCTCTCCAATCAGCATCAGGAATGGCCAAATTACACCTTTAATTATACCTGTAGACCTCTGTTGTGCTTTTGAAGATTCACTTTAGTTAGCACAAAACTTTGACTAAGGTGCATGGAAAGATTTGTGTGTAGATTATTTATTATTTATGAAAGTAATACATATCAACGTGGAAGCTATAACTCATGGAAAATATGACCTGTTTTTTGGCAGGTGCCTGAACAGCAATTGAATTGAATACCTGGCCACATACTTGCATTCTAGGGATACACAACAGATGCCAGTCCTTTAACCCAGGGGTGTCTACAGCCTGTGGACTCCCATTATCCAGCTCCTGGTGCTACCCCTGGGTCTGAAGTGACCTGGATCTGTCCCATTTCAGCCGCTCTGGGAACCACACCGCACATAGCACCTACTCCAAGTACTCTAGGATGTGTGCTGCATGTGATGCCTGCTTCAGCTGGTCCGGGACCTGTGCTGCATATGGTGCCCATGGGTGCTGCATGCATCCTGAACTGGCTGGAGCAGAGCAGTTGCCAGGGATGCCACATTCAACACATACCCCAGACACATGGTATGTGTTGTCTGGCTGCTCTGGGATCTGTGTTTCACACAGTGCCTATCCTGGCCACTCTGGGACACATGCTGCATCCAGTGTGGATACTGGAGTGGGCCTTGGATGCAGCATAGTGGGCAGAGCTGGCAGGGGAGAATGTCCATGGGCCTGCTGGGAAGATGATTTTGACACCTGCTGCTTTAATCTCATGGAATCCTGCCTCACATCCTGCAAGGAAAGAAGGCAAAAATAATCTGTCTTTATCCCTAGTATACCCTATAGCAGCCAACCAGGATCCCAACTTGGTGCTACAAGCTATAGGAAGAGCAGCTAATATGACTGCAATCATCACACTGACTTTTTAGGGGACTGGGGACTAATAAATAGACAGGGAAAAGGTAGGGGAGACATACATTTAGATGAGGGGTGGGCAATTATTTGGGCCTGTGGGCTATGTAGGGAGTTTTGATAAGCTGCTGCAGGCGAGGTCAGCACCCCTCCACTTCCCCCCAACTCCCACCAAGCAATAACTCATCAAAACTCCCTCTGGGGCTTGGTGGGTAAGAAACAGTGTTTGGGAGCAGGACAGACATGCTCCGCTCCCTGCACACCCTGTCCTGTTGGGGGGTGGGGTAGAGGGTGTATGGGGGTATGTAGAGGACCATGTTTGTGTTTGGGGTGGGGACTGCCTGAGAGCCAGGCAGGGGTGAGAAAACGAAAGGGGAGGCGAGGCAGGGGGTGCGCGTGAGTGCATGGGGGCTGCCTGAGAGCCAGCTGGGAGTTGAGGGGTGGTGGTACATGTGCAGTAGAGCTCACCCAGTTGGTGGCTTCTCCTGCAGCATTCCACATGGGGCTGAGTCCTGCCCAGGGCAGCCTGTGCCATGATCCCACCCACCTGTTGGCCCCAGGCATTGGCCAGCACACAATTTCTGGCAGGGCTGTTCCTAGTGTGGCTGCAGCCTGCTAGGCTTGCATTGTCACCGGGAGGCACAGGGAGCACAGCAGTACACAGCCAGCTGTAGCCACAGTGGGAACAGATTGTGTGCTGGCCAGGGCCTGGGCTGGTGGAGCTTTTCTGCTCCCCTTGCCTCCAGCTATGGCTGCTGTTCCTGCTCCTTCCCCTGCTGCACGGCTCTAGGCAGGTGGGAAGCTTTGGCCAGGTAGCTCCTGCCCAGCACATGGAACTCTAGCTCTAGGCCACCTTCCACTTGCTTTGCCCACCCACAGGGTGGCTCATTGTGCCAGACAGGCAGAGTGGGTGGAAGGCAGCTGGGAGCTCAGGCTGGAGCCCTATGTGCTGGGCAGGAGCCATTCAGCTGAAGCTTCTCCCTCTGCCCACCCAGAGTGGCACACCAGGAGCAGCAGCTGCAGCTGAAGGCAAAGGGAGCAGAACAGCCCCACCAGTGTGGGCCACAGCCAGCACGCAGCTTCCAGTGGTGCTGTTCCTGGTATGGCTGCAGCTGGCCGGGTGCTGCTGTGCTCCCTCATCTCCAGCAGCTACTCCTCCTCCCACTCCTTCCCCTGCTGCACTGTTATGGGCAGGAAGGGGGGAAGCTTCAGCCAGGTGGCTCCCACTGGAGGTGAGGGGAGCAGAGAAGCATCTAGCCAGCTGCAGCCACACTGGGAACAGACCTGCCAGAAGCCTTGGCTGGCGGGAGTGCAGTGCGGGCTGGCCCAGTGGCAGCAGGTGGGGCTCCGCCCCACATAGAGCATGCTGGATCCAGTCAGTTGGTAAGCTGGATCTGGCCTGTGGGCAGTACTTTACTCACCCCTGATTTAGACACTGAAGCTGGGGGTATTGAATAGGAATAGAAGAAGGGTAGTTTCTTACACAATAAGCTATCAATGACAGGCATGTTTAAATCCTCCATAATTCTAGTATGATTAAGGCAATACCAAGGAAAACTGTTACTTTTAATAACCAGTATCCTAAATCACATTCTTATTAGACAAACACCCCTACATTTTATAGAAGTTTTCATGGACTTAACTGTTAATGACAATTTTAAAAAGCACCTTCACTTTTTCAAAAACAACCATCTTCATTTGGCACTTAAGGTGAATTTCATCCCTTGAAAAATTATGCTAATCATATTACAGATTAACAGAGAGGATATGGCTTCATCTACAGGATGTCATTGAGGGTTGTGCTACAATGAAGTACATGGAAGTTTAAAAGCTTTTTGGAGTTGGAGAAAAGACTCCTTGCTCTAAGTACACTGTCTAAGACCACACACACTGTGGTTCATGGTCTTTCCCTATGGATTTGGGGATAGTTTACTATAGAATAAAGTACCCATGCTTTATACCATAATACTTAGAATTTAAAAAATAAGATGGATTCTGCTCTTGGATGAATCTATAATGCCCAGACAAATCAGCATATACATGCACTTTAAATCTGTCCCTTCATACATACACGTGGCACTCCTAGGACAAAGGTAACTCTTAAAATGTAATACAGAACTACATTAGGAATGACATCTTCCTCCCCAGCCTATAGAAAGCAGCATAACAGTAATTCACACAAAGCCTCATATTCATTCTGCAATTTTATTCTTTTTTTCCTTTAAGTTATTGGTATAAAGCTTAGGATCTACTTATACAGGATTTTGTGGGGGGGGGGGTTATAGGAAACTTAGGTCTTTTTACTGTTAGTGTCTTTTCTCATTGGGTCCTCAAGGACAGTTATCTTTAAGAAGACTAACAGTGTACATGTACATGTTAGATTCTTGTACAAAAAACACATAAAGCAATACTTTTTTTGAGTAGAATGCAAATCATGCATATTAGAGACAGTATGTTGGTCAAGGCATTGAAGTTCTCTTCAAATTAAAATAGCCTAAAAAGAAATATGAAGTTGGATTAAGTAATTTAGAACAGTACAAAAACTTCTCAAGTGCTCATTTATTCTTTGAACAAAATGTTTATGTTCAAACAAGACAAGCTATATTGGAGTTTGACTTGATTTACTGAGTGACAGCGATTGTCAGACCCTGCATTGTTATGTATATTTCATCATGTCAGTAAGTCATCCACTTTCAAAGAAGAATTTGTTAAGAGTAAGCATTCTGAAACGACATGCATAAATTGGCATGAGAAAGTTCACACAGAACCAAACTGGAAGGTTTTGGAAAGGGTATTTCAGTGTGTGTGTGTGCGTGCGTGCGTGCGTGCGTGTGCGTGCCTATATGGCCTGCTTTGCACACCCCTAGTATTCAATTTTGGATTTGGCCTGACTCAGGGGACAGTGATTCTATTAGTTGATTTGGATCATTGTCCCAATTTGATTAGGCGAAATCCGAACATGAAGATTCGATGCTGATTCGGAGAATCAGCAATTTGGCCATAGACACAGCTTTAAATGTTTTTTTTTTTCCTTTTTTTTTTAAATACATACCTCAAGTTACCAGGTACAGCTCATGAATGCTGAGATAGTGGGATGTACTTGGGGGCGGATCCGGAAGTGGACCCGAAGTACTTCCGATCCACTTCCAGGTCCACCACTGAGCGTTCACAAGCTGCCTGGTACCTTGAAGTATGTAGAAAAAAATATTTAAAAGCTGTGCCTATGTCCGAATCATTGAATCTCTCTGAATCGATTCAGAGAGATTAAAGGGTCTCCTGACTGGATTCGGAGATTCAGCCCCCGAATCAAATCTGCAACCAACGCTTTGCACAGCCTTAATATATATACACACACTCTGCATAATAGTGTGTGTGTGTGTGTGTGTGTGCGTGCGTGCGTGCGTGCGTACTGAGCATTTCAAGTAACTTAAATATCTTTAACAAACACGTCCAGCAGAGACTTTTTGTAAAAGAAATTGTTCTTAGAACAAAAAACTAACAAATGGCTATTTAGACACCAATTTCTCAACACAGTAGTGAGCCTGTGTAAAAAATTTGTAGTCTAAATAAAGTGAGTCCATTACTCAGTTTAAAAACAAACATACATTAAGCAGGACTGAGTAACTACTGCATTTCTGTATTTACAAAAGTGCTTAGCATAACAAAATTATTTAAAAAAATATAAATTTTACTCAGATCATTTGGTTCTACACCTATCTGTAGATCTGCACTTTGAGAAAAATAGTATATACACTGCTAAGTTTAGGCAAGTTTCCTATATGTTAAAACAAGTCTAACAAAACCCCCAAACACATGTAACCTTATCCAAGTTATGATTCACCCGATCTGGCTCATCATAACTAGAGCAGAAGTTCATCAATACCTAACAATATATAAATAACTTTATCCATTGTTTGCTGCATTAGACCCCAACACAGGCTGCCGACAAATGGGGCATGTAGAATTTTCAGAAAGCCAGCGATCAATACAATGAATATGAAACTCATGCATACAAGGTAACTGCCTTAGCTTGTTCCCCATTACATATTCATTGATGCAAACACTACATGTTTTACTTATTTCATTCTCAGAGTCAATATCCCCATAGTTCCGGGTGGTAAGATTGTCAATCTGTTCTTTGGTTAAACCTCTTACACGCTCGTCGTCATCATCCTCATTTAGCAAGAAGAAATGTGCAAGGCGAAGAATAGGCAATGTCCCATTTTCAACCAAATTGTTTGCATCTTGAGACTGCCTGTTACCTTGGTTTTCATTATCGCGGCTATAGCGTTGAGAACGGTCATTCCATCCATTTGTTTCAGTGCTGCCTTCTTCAGTGTGTCTATTTCTAGTTGATGTCTCACTCAGGTCACTGTCATTAATTGCAGCGTGTGAGATATTTGATTCTGACTGGGTTTCTGATAAATGCTGACCATCCCTTTGAAGTTCTGAATTCGATTCAGTCTCCATTAATGAACTCAGTTCTCCAAAGCCAGTCATAATTTGCCTAAGAATTGATCGAAGAGCTGCTGATGAAGGTTCACCAAGTCCAGTTTCTGAGATCCGCCGAAGAGGTATCCGAATAGTACTAACATATGTTCGTATACCTGCACGTTCTGATCGTGAAATAGTACGTCGAAAACCCCCACTATCACTTTCAAAAGTGACTGTGTTTTCTGCTGTTCCCACTCTAGAACGAGTCCTACTAGCAACACTATCCCGATCTCTGTTTTCCCCAGGGCGAATTCTTCTTACTTGAAGATCTAGAGTAATTGTTGGATGCCTTCGAACAGAAGCTACTGGTCTACTAGATTCCTCCTCTTCCAGAGTTACACCTAACATTGGGGCTGAATTAGAAATCTGTGGAGCCTCTGTACTACCCACTGTTTGTTCTTCACCTAACTCAGAAGGAGTCTGGGCTGCATGTCTTCTATTAGACCTTCTACTGACTTGCTGTAAATTCCCATCCTGCCTTTGACTGTGCTCTTCAGTAGTGCCATCTTGTCTTCGCAATGGGGAACGGCTTCGACTGCTCAAAGTAGATCTTAACCTTAGGATTTCTAGTCTTTGGCTTGTACTCATCTGAACACTAGTTCTAGACCTACCTCTCTGAACACCTGCAGATATATCTCTTCTTTGCATTCTCCTTTGTCTAGCACTGTGCTCACCACTGTCTGAAGAATTATGTTCACTGCTTGTTCGGGAAAGACCTGTTGACTCCCTAGTTCTACTTCTCAACCTCCCTAAGCCAGAATGAGAGGTTGCTCCAGTCCTTTGTGCCACTGAACTTCTCGCAGTTCTCATCCTTGCAGTATTAGGAGCATTATAATTTCTCTCTCTCAAGGTCCTGCTCCTTGTTCGAGTGGCTATTGGACTGACTGCTCTTTGAAATCTGCTTTCTAAATTAGTTCTGCTATTATCTGAGTGGGAAGATCCTGCATATTCTTCACCAGCAGCATCAAAACTGTTATGTTCATGATTTATGTTGATTTCAAGACTAAACCGGAATTCCCCACTGTTTGGATTGGTCCGACTCACTGCTCTCCAGGTTTGGTTCCCGCTTTGTCCGCTGCGCGTAGCATTTCCTGTGCGACGAAATGTGTTCAGCCACTCTAGCAAGGAGTCACCATTTGAATTTTCACCAAGAACCTCAGAATCTAGAAGGAGATAAAAAACCCATTAACTTTTTTTTTTTTTTAAACTGTTCAAAGGTTTGCCCTATCTTTGAACTAAACTGATCCAGTAGTACAAAACACTATGCTGCTGCTGCGCTGAAGGTACGCTGTATATAAAAAAAAAGGAGGAAGAAACCCATCCAACTTATACATATGCATAAATGGACTTCAGTGTTGCAACACTGATCGATCTTAAATCTTCGTGTGTCTGCCTCCAAGGCAGAATTCACAGTCCTGAATTAGTCTAAGCCCCTGTTCAGTTAAAAAAAAAAAAAAAAAAAAGGTAACTCAGAACAGGGGTTCACAACAGCCAACAAGCCAAGACTGAGTCATTTCAAATGATCAACACAAATGTTGAGAATCGGGGATATCCTTAAATCCAACCACTCCCTTCATACAGTTTACTTCTCCCAAAGGTAAATGCCTAAGCACTTTCTTTCAACAGGAGTGAGTAGGGAACACAGATGGAATCAGAGATGTTAGTGCCTCTCTTATATATAGTACCCTAGTGTTTTGAGTGCTCACCCTCTCTATAGGAAACCAAGTTCATTTATTTCCTCAGCTATAAGAGGTTCAAACCCTTATCTCCTGCTCCGAAACAGTACTCTAACCACCAGACTAGATGCTACTCTGGGATGCAGACTCTCTTGACGCTTCCTACAGAAGCTGTTCCGTTGAATGAAACAGAATAAAAGACTCATTGGGTTAAGGAGTTGAGGGAGAATGGCCATGACTTTGTGGTCTGAGTAAGACCACTCACCTGGGAAAGGGCAGACCTTGGTTCCAATCCCTGCACAAAGGATGGTTTATGCAACAGTTTGTGAATTATTTAAGTTTAACCAAATTAAGGAGTTTTAAAGTCTGAATAAGTGTCAGGCATAAAAATACAGTTTAACTACCCTATTTTAAATTTACATCTTTAACCGAGTTGGATTAACTTTCCAGAGTGTTTCCATCTAGACCAGGGGTTCCCAAGGGCACATTCGAATTTAAAAGAAAAAGCAGCGCGCACCAATATGACATGCCGTTACATAACCGAATTTAGCTGGTCAGTCTCTCATGGCCGACTCAAGGTAACTCCTGAATATGTGCATGCGCATAGTTGCATTTGAGGAAGGAGTAGTAAGCACCACTCCTTCAGTCAAACTGACTCAGTCTCATTTTGGCAGCCATTTTGTACAGCCTGTGAAAAAGATTTAAGTGTTGCTGTTCTGAGTTCAATCAGCAGTGACAGCATTTTTTGTGGAATAATGATTTTTACTGATCATAAAAATGTCTATGGCCATCTGTATAAACCTTGGAGGGTGCCATGGCACCTGTGGGCACTGTGTTGAGAGCTGCTGATCTAGACAAACCCTGAGAGTTAAAGAAAATAGGAAATTAAGGTGGTATCTCTATCAAACCCTTCCCTATTAAACTTTCATGTGTGCAGATTATTCCCTGCCTGTACAGAAGGTGGACATGGTTTGGGGCCATTTTAATTTTGTTTTTAGAAAAATATATTTCCTTTTCTTATGCATATAGAGAAGATTTTTGATTCAGCCTTTCAGTAAATCCATACAGGAACAAGGAGCTATCCAACATATACCCAGTTTGAGAAAAGATGCCAGAACTGAATGTTGTTGTTTTTGGGTTTTTTTAAAAATAAAATAAGTGAAATTTAGGACCGTTGTTTTGTGAGTGTTCAGTTAATTACTAATTTTTCAGTCAGCGGACTGCTTAGAAAATTAACATTAACTTGTATTATTAAGTTACTGTGTTCCTCAAGAGGAATGTTTAAAAAGAGAAATTAACTAAATTTGTTTTCCACTTGGATACAACTTCTCGGTGTTTTGCTGACTCTAAGTATGAAATTAGTTTAATTTTTCTTTAATCTAAAGAGGCAGTGTAATGGGGCAGTCTGTCTCTTTAAGAGGGAACAGTCAGCCGTGTTGAGAGAGTGCAGCTGCAGGGCACTTGGATAAGTGAGGGTGTTCCACTAACAAACTTTAAAAAGCTCCCAGAAGAATATGCAAGAGAGAAGAAAGCAAACTACAAATACAACAGCTTGCTACAGTAAGGGGTCATAGCCAAAGGCTTCCCCGCTTCTAGTCCCCAAGACAGGGCAGCAGGGTTTGGTTTTGTTTCTTGCTTAAAGACTGTGTATTGAGAGAACTGGCTGAGGAGCTACTCAAGGAACAAAGTCTACCTGCACAAGCCAGCAGGCTAGGTACCTGCTTATGGGCAGAAATGTATGTTATATTTGTGCAAATAAGTTTCGTCTGAAGGAAAAGAGGTGTAAGTAATTTATTGTACACCCAAAGAAGCTGCTGTGAAGTAGCATGAATTTGCTTTCACAGCATTAGGATATACATAATTTGCACATGTTGCTCTTTAGAGGAAGAGCTATAATAGATAACTGCAAGTTGAATGGATGCCATTTTAATAGGGCAGCCAGCCATGTCATCTGGATGTCTGACTCCAGACTCCTGAAGCAAGTTTTATTCTTCCAAATCAGCTAAAGTGTACGCTCAAGAAGAGGGCAGAAAAAATGCTTCAGGGATGTCCTCCAGGCCAACTTAAAAAAAAAAAAATGCAACATCAATGTCAACTCATGGGAGGCTACTGCCCAGGACTGCCCCAAATGGAGGAAGAGTCTGCTGCAGGGATGTTGGTACTCTGAAACCTCATGACACCAAGAGATGGAAAAGTAGGAGCAGCAGAAACAGCATGTTGTGGACGAAATAAAAAATCCAGCGCCACAAACCCTGCATGGAAACACATCTGAGATGACGTAGAGTCTATTGATCCCAAACAGGACTTGTTAGCCATCTTTGGACACACAGATAAGACAATCATTCTCGACTACAAGAGATTGCCAAAGAATAGGGCAGCATTTTTTTTAAATTTAACAAAACTTTATCGAATTACAAATTTTATTTTCTTCATCTGATCATGTTCCCCCTTTAGTGGAATCCACTTTTTGAGTCTTCGTTTTCCACAACCTTCTGGCCATTATCATCTATCCTGAAACTCTTGTGTTCAATGGCATGTCTTCTTGGGTTTTTCCCGCCTCCTCCTGTCTCTGACTCAGCCAAGCTTTGTTTCTAACCTGTTCTTCAGGCCTTCTGGCTATATGCTCAAAGCAGCTCCATCTGCTCTCAGGTTTTTCCTCTTTGCCCGCTGCCACATCCCCGCGTTTCTTAAATGATTGTTCTTGCTCACACCACCAATCCACCTCTGCCTTTTCATCTCAGTCACTCTCATCATGGATAACTTTTTTCTTCTAACTACAATAGTAGTAACCTCTGTTTTGCAGATTTTTCCCTTAATGGGGATTGGATTTTTCCTATCAAATCACTCTATTCCGTATGTTTCATCCATGCCTTATTTATTATTGTGTTCCTAATTTCCTCTTTTAATTCTTCATTTTCTTGCCTGATGGACCCCACACAATATAACTTATGCATTAGCTGGTCATCCAATAACACAGGTGTTCCCTTCACTACTACCTGAAAATGTGCTTGACGTTGACACTATTTTTCCCCTACTGATGTGCTAATGTGCATCCTGAAAGACAGTCTATCTTCCCAAGTCACTACTCTCTACTTGTCTACTTTCTGCAGTCAAGGGCACAACATCCACAAACATCAGGTACGAGAAGCATACTTACAAATGTTCCTAGTCAGTGGATCATGGATAAGCATATTGAATTATGTACTTATAGTCTAAAAATAAGTAAATGAAGAAAGGTTACCTCCAACAATTCTGCCTTCACCTTCCCTATTTTCCATACCAGTTTGGGATGCTAAACGTTCCTTTGCTCCTTCCAAACGTCGCCGTAGTTCTTGTGCAGTTATTTCTCCTGAAACAGTTCACATATCTATGCAATACATTTATCAACTATTCAATAAAACATTTCCTGTATAGACATTTTCCTATATATACTCTATATAGGAAAGTGTCTGTGCATCTTTTGCTGCCATCAAATTATCAGAAATAAAAATAAAACAAGAAACAACAGCATGACTGTGACACTGACCAATACAACTACATAACAGAAGCAAAGGTCTAAATATAAACCAGAAATTCATAACCCCCAACTTTTCAGCATCATTAAGTTCTAAAAGTTTAGAAGGGAAGAGATTTTCTTCTATAATGGGTGTATCGTGTATTTTGTTAATGATTTAGATTTTAGTTGTAAAGGTGCCCAGAGGTTACAAATTGGATGTATATTATAGATCTAAACCTGACAGGAATAGAAAGAATGAACTTTAGTTCACAAGTTTTTAATTTATACTGTTGATTTTTTTAAGAGGATCCATCAACTTTCAAAGAGAAGAAACCTCTGACTCTTCAGCCATTCCCTAGACACAGACTACATTTTACTACTAACTATATGGGTAAAACACAATTAAAGTTACTCCAGATTTATAATGATATGCTGTCTCATCCACTTCAGTCCTACACATCTTACCAGGAGTGCCAAGAAGATTGTGGTCTCTCATTATTCTGTAGTCTTCATCATTGAGTTCATTAATGAATTGGTAATAGGCCTCCTCTCTGCTAAGACGCTCCTGCTGCCGTTGTCTCTCATCCTCACCATTGCCATGTTCTCGAGGAGAGGCTTGCTCCCTGCCTCCCCCTGTATGAGACCCAGACTGATCCATGCTGAAGTGACCAGGCTATTCTGAACAAAAACAAAAATCAAAAAGGAGTTAAGAATAATTCTAGGTTGTGGGTTGCTTTAGATTTTCATGAACATTAACTCAAGAAGATGAACAAGACTGTATTGACTTATTTATCAGGTCAATCCACTAATGAAGAGTACATTGAACAAGTGTCTTGCTTCTATGTCACCCTCAGTGACTTCCTTCCCTCAATGAAGAACCATGCAAGATGGCATATCAACTTCTTTTTCAAAAAATAAATCCAACCATCACTGTCCTTAAACCAATAAAGTTGCCTTAGAAAAATATAAAGCAAAACCCAGTTCCTTCACCTCACTGATATGGAACCACTCCTGGGTAAAACAACAGCAAAAATGATGCGCAATACCTTACAAACAAGTCAAAATGGCACTGGAACAACTGCCCAACTGAATGAATGCCAAACGTTAGGTTTCTGACACCGCTCTATAGAGAAGAGTCCCATTCATTTAGATCTGTTATAACAAGGAGTTAGGACATCAGTTCTATATAACATCTGATGTATGACCAACCAATCACATAATTACCACTTCCATCCCACTTGGCTCAAGCTACAGCCAATTCACTCATTCAAGTACCAAACTTTACTTTAATTGGAGCATGCCAGTCCTGCCTCTCTTTCAAGTTGGGTTTGAAAGGAGAGAATTGTAAAGCCAAGCGTCAGTCTGATGATGGCCTTGAAACCCAAGCCACTTCATTTTCATCCACACCAGCCACTCAAACATGCTGAACTAGAAATGTGGCAGAAGAGAACGCTTACCTCTCAGTTTAAGACAACCCCAGAGGAGTACTACCTGATGCCACTCTTTGGAACTTTCCAGAGAAAAGTCACTTATGTTCAACCCTGCCCTTTTCTTTCATGCTCTGTAGTCGCATCGAAGTTCTGGAAAGAGCTGAAACAGTCATCACGAACACATCTACTTTACTCTTCTGCTTGCAGGCTCTTTACCCCAGCCTCATTCTATTCTATTCTTGGGTCTCCTCCTCTTTTCCCTTTATGTTCTTTTCCAGGGAATTTCACTTCTAGCCATCTTTCCTGTGCACCTCAAATTCCATTTCCTCTACCTAATTTCCCTACGTCTAGCCCCACATCTTAATTTAACACCCAAACTTTAACATCTCTGTGCGTTGGCTTACAATGGTTCAGAAATCAAACCTGTTTTTCCACAGAACACCATGTCTATTGCAAGCCTACATCTATGCAGGCTTTTGAGCTTGCCAAATGCTGAAGGCCATTCCCATTACCACAGATAAGCCACAGATATTCTTATATAATAAAGGGCTTAGTCTGTCTGTCTGTCCATAATACTCTCGGAGCACTCTGGTTAGTGAAAACAACGAACCAGGGTGCGGAGGGGACAGAGCGGGGGGAACTCCGCCCCCACCCCGGCTCTGCTCCTCAGAGGCAGCGGAGTGCCACCATGATGGCAGGGATGGAGCAGGGAGGCGAGGACAGTGGTGATGGAGGCAGCGGTGCCACGGTGTGCTGGTGGAGAGGGATGGAGGGGACAGCAAGGTAAGCTTCCCTCCCCAGCCACACTCCTGGGAGGCAGTGGTGACATGGGATGGTGGGTGACTGCGCTCTGTCCTTGCCCACCTCCCCTGCATCCCCCGGCCATTTTGGATGGGCAATTCACTAGCTGGCTATAATGACTGTAGACCTGGGGTAGAATGATAAGGGGAGGGGCACAGGTCCCAGACTATAAATGATACTTAAGATAAAGAAATAAAGAATGAAAAAGGGGGGTGCAAGTCAAAGGTTAAAATAAATAAATAAATAAAAGGGATCTAGAGGGAGCCATTGAACAGAGCATCTTCATCAGTGCACACCACTTCAAAACACTGTGTCGCCTTTATTACCCATCCCCTTTGAATTAGACATCCCACTCTGTACCACTCAAACTTATATGCTGGAAGCTATAGTATTGGCTTCTATTTTTCACCAAGGCTATACCCAAATCTGTCTGCTGCTTTGATTTCAGTCTTTTTGAGATCCATCACCTTGAAGTCAACACAGCCAAAGCTCATATCTAGGACTTCCTTCACCATCTTTAATCTCTTAATGCATGTTTCTTCCCCCAGTCCACTCAAAAGCATTAGGACCATCCCCCAGGACTGCGCCACCTCTTGAGTATCAAATTTCTATCAAATCAGCAGGTCCAGATGATCTCCATCCCAGGGTGCTGAGGGAATTGGCAGAGATCATTGCAGGACCCCTGGCACGGTTTTAAGAGCACTCATGGTGCTCTGGCCAGGTGCCAGAGGCCTGGAAAAGAGCCAATGTGGTCCCCATTTTCAAAAAGGGGAGGAAGGAGGACCTGGGTAACTACAGGCCTGTTAGCCTTACCTCGGTCCTGGGGAAGGTCTTGGAGAAAATTATCCAGGAACACATCTGCAAGGGACCAGCAGGGGCGATTATGCTCAGGGCCAACCAGCATGGGTTCATTAGGGGCAGGTCCTGTCACAGCAACCTGGTTGCCTTCTACAACCAGGTCACAAAATCCTTGGATGCAGCTGTCACAGTGGATATAGTCTTTCTGGACTTCAGGAAGTCCTTCGACACTGTCTCTCACCCCATCCTTATTAAAAAGTTAGGTGACTGTGGCATCGATGCCTACACAGTCAGATGGGTTGCAAATTGGCTGGAGGGCTGCACCCAGAGGGTGGTGGTGGACAGGTCGTTTTTGACCTGGAGGGACATGGGCAGTGGGGTCCCCCAGGGTTCAGTCCTCGGGCCGCACTGTTTAACACATTCATCAGCGACTTGGACGAGGGGGTGAAAAGCACCTTGTTCAAAGTCACAGATGACACTAAGATGTGGGGAGAGGTGGGTACGCTACAAGGGAGCAACAGGCTACAACTAGATCTGGACAGGTTACAGGGGTGGGCAGATGAGAATAGGATGGGATTCAATACTGACAAGTGCAAGGTACTGCACCTAGGGAGGAAGAACCAGCAGCATACTCTAGGCTGGGGAACTCCCTTATTTTCAGCACAGAGGCAAAAAAGGATCTTGGACTCATTATTGATTCCAGGATGAACATGGGCCACCAATGTGAGGACACGGTAAGTAAGGCTAACCCAACCTTGTCATACATCCACAGATGCAACAAGAGCAGGTCCAAGGAGGTGATCCTCCTCCTCTATGCAACATTGGTCAGGCTGCAGTTGGGCTACTGCATCCAGTTCTGGGCACTGCACTTCAGGAGGGAAGTGGACAGCATTGAGAGGGCCCAGATGAGGGCCACTCGCAGAGTCAGGGGGCATCAAGGCAGGCTGTACGAGGAGAGGCTACGGGACCCCAACCTGTTAAGCTTCCACAAAAGAAGGCTGAGAGCGGACCTGGGGGCCGTCTATAAACTTACCGGGGGGGACCAGCACGGAACAGGAGAGTCCCTGTTCCCCTGAGCACTACCAGGAGTAACTAGGAATAACAGCCACAAGTTGACTAAGAGTAGGTTCAGGCTAGACATCAGGAAGCACTACTTCACAGTCAGAGTGGCTAGGATCTGGAACCAACTTCCAAGGGAAGTGGTGCTCACTCCTACCCTGGGGGTCTTCAAAAGGAGGCTAGATAATCACCTAGCCGGGGTCATTTGACCCCAGCATTCTTTCAAGCCTATAGCAGGGGTCAGATTTGATGATCTGCTCAGGTCCCTACCAACTATGAAACTAGGGAGGGAAAGGTCCCCTACATTGCTTTTAATAAGAGTTAGATTTGGCTGTAAACTCCTCCACCTGTTCTCGTTTCCACAATATCAAGTTCAAGGTCCCTGTCCTCACCACTCTCCTGAACTCTCACCACCCTGTCCCCACATCCCACTATCTTTATAGTTCTTTCCATACTATGTAGCATTTTTTGCCCACTACTGCTAGACAATGACCCTAAGTCAATTTTGATGCCCATTGTGTTAGGTACCGCAAAAAAGCCCCAGTCAGGGACAGTCTCTGCCCCAAAGATTTACAAGCTAAGGCAACAAGCAACACAGATGGCAGAACACAGTCAATGCCTACAGTTTTCATATGAAGTTGCCATTCAAATAAATGGAGAAAATATGTAGGTATTCCTAACTAACCCCCTGGCCTAGCGATCCTCATCAACTCACTGAACATTTAAACTGAATGTTAATGTCCTAACTGAATACAGTACCATCCTGCTGCACAAGAAGATGCCTATGTAAACCACTATTTATTAAGAAAAAGCCCACGTCAGATGCTTTCTTCATTCAGTGTATGATTTTGAAAATAAAGATTCTCTTCTTCCTTCCCCTCCCACCTGCCATCTCTCATATACAGTAATAGGGAGAGCAGTAAAGCTTGTAGGTGGTAGAAAAAAAAATATCCATGTTGTTGACAATCTTATGGCAGGATGATTAATCACACCCTTTACATGACTCACTTAGAAACAGCCAGAAGTGTGAAATCTTGAGTTATCCAGGCTGTTTAAATTAATTGCATGGATGACAACTGCTCCCACTTGTTTAACATTGGCCACCATCAAAGCAAGGTATTTCTGCACTCAAATACTTCACATTCTTGGAAAGTAAAGGGTTTTCACAATGAAAAGGAAAGGATCTAAACACAAATAGAAAGGATGAAATAGTCATGACTCAGGATTTCTTTCCCATTGCAGCTGTTGTCAGGGAAATACATGGCAGGAAGTACCTGTGCCAAAGTCATTTCATTCTACATGTTTTGGCATGCTCAGCCTACACCCAATGCTGCTGTTGTCACTGCTCTCCCCACCCTGATCATGACCCAAGAGATACTTACCTTATTCTTTCACTTCTGGGCCTTTTCCCATGAATCCTTATCCATTAAGCGTTCGTTTTCTGAAGACTTCACCACTGGCTGCAAGCAGGGAGACAGCCGAGTTCAGACAGAGAAGCCTCCCCTGGTGACAGGGATCGCTGGCATGGCCAGGTCCGAGGATGCTGATGTTGATGTGCTGTGATAGGCAGAGCCCTGACAAAGGAGAGGCACCAGGAGGTTAAAGAGGGGAAAGAAACCAGGCAGCCCTGCTTCAGCATGACACCCCAGCCCCCACACCCAGGCCTGGGACCCTCCACAGGGGCTGCTGTGTGGGCCCTTTTAGGGGTAGGGGGCTGGTGCTTTGCCTTGCCCTGCGGGGCGAGGAAGGGGCCGAACGCCTCCCCTGGGCCCTCCCAGGGCCACTCATCCCCAGCCTGCTGCCAGAGGCAGGACTGCAGGGGGTGACTGACAGCCCCCAGCCAATCACTTGCCAGGGTCACGACCGCCGACCAACCACAGCAGAGCGGGGCAGGCCGTGTGCACAGCTTCCCTTCTCCCCAGCCCCGCGTGGGCCCCGCTGCCCTGCCCTGCACGAGCCAAGCCGGCCTGCTCCGCGCGTGGCCTCCCGCCCGCCCGCCGGGGCCGACATCACCCTCTGCACCGAGTCCAGCGGCTGTCCCCGCCGCCGAGGGAGCCCAACCGGGCGGGGGGGGAGGGGGA
>NW_017729032.1:44470770-44482122 GCF_001723915.1 Gavialis gangeticus
AAAGAAGCCGAGCCCGAGGCGGCACAGCGCGCTCCGGCAGCAATCCCCGTCCGGGCGACTGCGCGGGCCCCTGCCCCGCGTTCCGGCCCTTCCGCCGGGCCCGCCCCGCGCCTGCGCATGCGCATGGCCGGGGGACGTTGCAGTTCCTCAGCGGCGGCTCCGCCCCCTCTGTCCCGCCCCCCGGCTGCAGCTTCCAGCGGCGGGGCCCACAGGGTTTGGGAGCACGTGACACAGAGCAAATTGCCCTGGGCGTGCGCAGACAAGCGGGTCCTGCTTAGGTCTCTCCTGCCCGCACTTCAGTGTGGGGCAAACGGGGCGCGAGACACTGCAGTGGCGCGGGAAGCGGTCAGTGCTCTCGCTGCGGGGACCTCGCGGGGCTCCCCAGACTAGCGCAGCTTCATCACGCTGCCAGAAGCTCTGCAGGTTGGCCAGAGCCGTGGTGTTGTCAGGAGGGTGGGCAGCCCACAACATGGGGTCATTGTTTAAATTGCAGAGGACAAGAAAAAGATGCTGATCAATGATATAACTATTCACTTTGAAAAAAAGGCGGCAGGCTTTCACCAAAGCCCAGGAGCACAAGAGCACAAGCCAAGTAGAGCCCTGGTCTATGCCTTGAGCAGGGTTTGAATTACCAGGGAGCTTGGGGGACTGAGACACTCCGGCCCCCCCCCCCATAAGAGACAAGAGTCCCATAAGATTTGAAAATTGTAACGGAGGGGGGGGGTCTCTGATTTTATTAAAACATTGTGATGGGCAGCCCAATTTTTTTTGCAGACCCCCCCTCCCCGAGAGTCAAAATGTCATTCAAACCCTGGCCTTGAGGGACAAGGCATGAATGTTGTGTGCCTCTTGAGGCTGGGGGGGAACAGCACCTGCCCACAGGTGATGGCAGGGATGTGGCAGAGGTGAGCAGGGAGCTCTTGCAGGCGGCTGTAGCGGTCTTGGTGGCGAGGGATGGAGGTGACAAGTGCCAACCAGAGGTTGATGACCATTCACAGACACTGTTGGCAGTGTTGGCGGTGGCCCGCAGATGCCACTGGTCTTGTCAACGGTGGGGGTGGTAGTGGTGAGTGGTGACCGCCTGCAGGCGTCTTTGGCAGCAGTGGCAGCAACCAGTCTCAGGAGGTGCATGTGCACCTGCGTGCACCCCCTATGCATCATCAGTGGGACAAGGGGTGTGACATAATGGTACAGGCACTAGTGATCAGAGCAATTAGAGTATCCTGAAAGCCTGCAAACACCCTGGCTCTACGCCAAGTAGATGAGGTACCTCAAGAAGCCATCAGTGTCACCAGACATTTAATTTGGGTGCATCACTGACCATCACCAGTATGAAGAGAGCCAGCCAACACCACCTGCCAGAAGTGAGAGCGCAGGGGATGACCTGAAAGAGACAGCTTCCTAATGCTATCAACTCTAAGAGAGACTGCAAGTGCTACTGGCAGTTCCTCACCCCCGGCAAACATAATTTCATAG
Source organism: Gavialis gangeticus (assembly GCF_001723915.1). NCBI lineage: Eukaryota > Metazoa > Chordata > Crocodylia > Gavialidae > Gavialis > Gavialis gangeticus. Next base: position 44,472,247 of record NW_017729032.1, read on the forward strand.
TTCATTGTTTCTAGGGTCGGAAGGGACCTGAGCAGATCATCGAGTCCGAACCCCTGCCATGGCAGGAAAGAGTGCTGGGGTCAAACAACCCCAGCAAGGTGTAAATGTAGCCTCCTCTTAAAGACCCCCAGGGTAGAAGCCAGCACCACTTCTCTTGGAAGTTGGTTCCAGATCTTAGCCGCCCTGACATCTAGACAAAGTAGCGCCTCCTGATATCTAGCCTAAACCTACCCTCTGTCAGCTTGTGACCATTATTCCTAGTCACTCCTGGTAGCGCTCAGGGGAAGAGGGACTCCCCTGACTAGTTTGTAACAGGCCACTAGATCCCCCCTCAGCCTTCTCTTGTGGAGGCTGAACAGGTTCAGGTCCCATAGCCTCTTCCTAGGACCTGCCCTGCTGCCCTCTTGTAGCGAAAATAGATACTTTTCTTTATCTTTCTTTGTTCCTTGTTTTAGTGTCAGCCCCTGCATTCTGTAATTTTCCACCCACATGGTACAGGATGGCCCACTACGCATGTCTTACATGTTGCCCAGGTTTTGTTTTGTAATGACCAATCAAAATGTAACACACCAACTAAAAAATGCTAGCTCAATAAAAGCCGCGCGCGCCCTTTGTTTAGGGTCGGCACTGATCTGAGCAACAAGCTCCTCTGTCGGCCTGCTTGCAAGCAATAAAATAGAGTTGAACCCAGCCTGAAAGTGTGACTCTCTTCTTGAGGTGAATTGAACTAGCCTCCAGGGGACAAAATTAGCAATTTATGCAACACCCTGATCATGTGAGTGGCCCTCCTCTGGATCCCCTCCATGTTGTCCACATCCCTCTTGAAGTGCGGCGCTCAGAACTGGACGCAGTACTCCAACAGTGGCCTGACCAATGTCATATAGAGGGGAAGGATCACCTCCTTGGGCCTGCTTGAGATGCATCTGTGGATGCATGACAAGGTGAGGTTCGCCTTCCTGCCTGCATCCCCACACTGCCGGCCCATGTTCATCTTGGCATCAATGATGACTCCAAGATCCTTTTCTGCCTCTGTACGGATAAGAAGGGAGTTCCCCAGCCTGTAGGTATGGTGCCGGTTCTTTCTCCCCAGGTGTAGCACCTTGCACTTGTCAGTGTTGACAAACACAGACTGCATGTTAAAGATGATGCCCAAGAATGCTTTAGCATCCTACAACCCTACCATTGTGATTACTGTGCTTGGGGTCCTGTTTCTCTCATCATTCTAAAACACCTATAAAGATTTTAATTTTTAACATTTTCTTAATAAAACTTCTCAGGGTCCACCTTCTCCCATAATTCTCACACATCTGTAAAGATTCTAATTTTTTAACATTTGTTAATAAAACTCTCCAAAGCTTTGGCTGACAGACAGAAAAAAAGGAGCTTCCACTAACTTCCTTAGCAACATCATTACTTTCAAACACTCTCCATTGTTCCTTGTCTGGGTAGTATGTGCTAAAAGCCTTAACACTAAAGGTTAGGGGTGCACCAATATATCAGTTGGCTATCGGATCAACACTGATAAAAGGAGAAATGACATGATTAGCTATTAGGCTTTTTTGGTTGCTGTAGATGATAGTTACAGCCACGTGCCCAGAGCACCCTAGCAAGCATAGTCTGGTCCCCGCACCCTGCTGCTGGCCCAAGACCCATGGCAGACTATGGGACCCAGCAAGCATTAGGGACGGGGAACGGGGGGGGTACTAAGTAGTGGTCACAGGGCGCTGCAATCAGCAACAAAGGGACGGTTACTGGCTCCTGCTGCCACTGCTAGGACAATGCTGCATGCACAGCAGGGGCCTAAGCGCCAGGACTGCTGTGGAGATGGGCTGTGCGTGGGCAGGGTAAGGCGCCACATGAGGGTCATTCTGCTCCGCTGGGTACCAGGTGCCTTTGCAAATGCAGCTTCTCCCCAGCAGCTGCAGGAACTCAGCTTGCCGGCGCTTGGTGGTGGCATGCTCCGGGGCTCCAAATGTGCCCAGTGCCAATGTCCGTGTGAGAGGCTGCCCTGCCTGGCTGGGACAGCATCACAGGCTGCACAGGGAACAGGGCTGCTGATAGGAGCTGTGGGTGAGAAGGCAATGTGCGAGAATAAGACCGTCATTGGGGGCCAGAGTAGGCAGAGTGCATGCTTTTGTGTATTGCGTGTTATACAAGCAAAACAAACCAAAAAGGTTTATGTTAGTAGTTTAAAATGCCTTGAACTGTTACTATATATCGGTTATTGGATCGGCATTGGGCGTTATGGTTGGTTAATCATTGGCTATTGGTATTGGCCAAAAAAATCTTTATCGGTGCACCCCTGCTAAAGGTGAATACATTTTTAAGAGGATGTATTTATTACTATTTATTTGAAAAACTACCATCACATTTTGTTTCATGTTTATGTTCACCATTAAGCTTGTTCTTCCTCCAGCCTCCTTTTTCTGTTTTAGTTTTCCCTCCCATCATGGCTTCCTTACTTTTGCTTTTTCCTCCCTGCAGCACTTTTCACTTCCTTCTCCAGTCCACTTGCTAAAGAATTAATTAATATTGATTAAGTATTTTAATTAACATCACTCTATATAGTGAATGTAGCAATGAATTCAAAGGCAGTGGTTCACATTCAGAAGGTTGTCTTCTGAGCAGAAGGAATTTTCCAAACTTCTTAATTTTCCTTATTCTAGTAATTGTTCTTCTGTAGTAAAAGAAAACAAGTCTTAATGATTTTCATTGTCACATGATATAAGGAGGCCTCTTCTCTTTGCTTCTGCTTGCTATATTCCATAAAGCAGATGAAGACGTATTATGTAATTTCCTATTACTGCTGCCCATGTGAGAAATCTAGAGGCCAGGAAAGTTAGGGGCATAATAATAGCCAGGAGGTGAGGAGTTCGATGTTGGGTGACAGCCAAGGTCTAAGGAGATTCCGGACTATTCCTGCTTTCTTTCCTTATACAAAACTCACAGTGAAATAAAAAAAAAAAAGGAAAATATATTGAATTACAGCATCTAGAACCAGTTTATTCTGGGAAGGAAAAGTGAGTTTACATAAATGAAGAGGATGGTATCTCAGTGAAAACTGACTTTCTTCTCCCACTACTTACACTACTTGCCAGTTACTAATTAGTTTTGCTTTTTGCTTCCTATGCCAGTGAATTTCCGTAACTTTCTTCATAGGGTGAAATGCCTATAAGGCATGAGACTTTATCACTGATCATGCCCCTTCAGCAAAAGCTCCTGCTGGCACTAACCTGGGAGTGGAACCTTCCTCATCCATATTAATTTTCCTCCTATGAATCAAGTTTATTTGCACCATAAAATCAATGTATCTGCCTCAGTGGAGAAAATCAATCAAAATAAGTATGTTTCTTCCCACTATGACTCAGTTTTATTAACCACCTTTCCTTTTAAATGTAGTTTTCTCAAGGTCAGTTTTTCACAGTCATTTTCCCTGTCTGAACAAAACATCACCCTCCTCTGAATTCCCTCATGGACTGCTCATTCAAAACAGGACACAAGTACGGAAGAAGGATACAGTGCACTGGTGCTGTTCTTTCTGCACCTGTTCTGGACCACTTCTCCTTCCTGTCCTGGACCACTTCTGTACCACTTCCAAAACACACTGATGTAAAAAAAAGGAAAATATACTAGGTAAAGCAAATTCAGTTACTACAGCTTTATCTCTGAATTCATTGCAGAAGTCTCCATTCATTTCTTACCAAACTGAAACTCTCCAACAATACAGGAAGATCATAGGCAATATTTATTTTTCCATTATATTACTAATGATAAAATAATACATTATAATCGAGCTTCCAAAATATTAGTTATATTCCTCTTAGTCACTACCCTTATTTAGAAAAATAATAAAAATAGTCTATAGAGGGCAGCAAATTTCAAATAATTTTGAAGCCCTGTAATTACTCTGGTTTTGGTTTTATTCTACACTCCTCTGAGTTATCCAGCAAATAAATTTACTCTAATATATTTTACTATTTGATATTATAAGCAAGGCAAAATGTGTTTTTCTGGCAATTACTTTTATCAGGCATTAGAATGGATTAATGAGTAATAATATGAAGATAATCTTCATTTTTAATTATTTTTGCAAATAAGTTTTCAGGCCAAATAGTCACCAGGCCATGGTATTTCACTAGAACCAGTTCTTCAGCTACTTCAGGTAGGGAAAACAGACAGATGAACTGATACTTATTAAATAGGATTCTAAATCCTCTGTCTGTATTTATTTAATCTTATGCACATATTACTGAGCCCAGCAAGGAGTTGAATGCCTTGGTTCCCATCCAGTAAATCACTGAAGCATGTTGGTAAGTGATTTTGTCTCTTGGGGAAGGAGTGCCTGGCACCGCACAAAATCCAACCCATCAGGAGTTCCATCAGTTTCAAGGATACTGCTCACATGTGCACATGTACAAGTGTTTGCAGGATCGGGGTCTGTATTTTACAGAAATAGCATTTTAAAACAGTGTTAGCATTCTGTTAGATAATCTACACATTTAAAATTAGAACATTTCCAGAAAGATGCAAAATACATGCAAATATCACAGTGTGATACGAAGGCCAGCAGTGATTCCCTTTGCACATAAAAATGAGAAAAATAACAGACACAGATATTTTTGGGCCTAAGGCAACTTCTGGGCTAAGTACAGACATTCAAAAAGCCCAAGCCTGAGTTGATTCAATCTTTGCAGATTAGTATAAGCTGCATAAATTGAACCAATATGCAAGTTAAAAGACATTCACTTTTGATTCTGGAAATGCAGCCTCATGGGGGATGCTAGAGCAAACCCTTCCTTGCCTTCAGTAGCAGCTGCAAAGCTGGAGGGAAGCTGACCTGGGGCCCCAGCAGGCCCCTAAGTTTGATTGGGGAGGGGTTTAAACCCCCACCCTGGCCTGCAGGGACCCCAGCCAGGGTGTGCTTGGAGGGGGAAGAGCAAAGCAGCCCTTGCCAAAATTGTCTGGAGGGGGTGGGGCATAGCCAGATACTTGCCTGGGCTGCGCCTCAGGCAAAGGGGGACAGGGAGGGGGATTAAACTTCCCTGTCTCCCCTCTGTCAAGATAATATAACCAAAGTACAACCTTAATTTAAAGAGGGAACTAATAGACATTTGTGACCTATTAAGAAAAAATATCAGTCAGTTCAGGCTGCCCTGAATACCTAGGCTAAAATTCACTTTTATTCCCCTCAATCTTTTCCTGAGGCACACTTTTCACTGGTGAGCAGTTACTCTCATGAGTGTCCCATTGATTTCAATGGGAGTCCTCATGTTGTTAGATTTTCATCAATGTAAAAAATTTACAAGCTAGCCCATATACATTAATCACAGTAAAATCAGCAGAAAAGTCCACTAAAGAAGACAGAGATTGGAAGATCTACTGGGCTCTGAGTGCATCAAGCTGGCAAAAAGTTCAGTTGTTTAATGAAACCAAGCATGAGTAGTATTGTTTTTCCAAAGTAGAAAGGCAGTTTTACACTTCTTGAAGTGGCTGCCATGAGTTATTTTATCTTCAGCTGTGAAAACTGCCAAGCACAGAGCAAGTAACTTGCTGTACAAACACCCATGTCCCAACCTTAAGCTGTACTTTCAGAAAGCTGCTTGGTCCAGTACTTTCGTTTCAGATATTAGTGTGCAAATAAACACAGCAAACCTTCAGCTTTGCTTCCAAATTCACATGTTCTGTGCTGTTACAGATCAGGTAACATAGACCTTCTTTGTTTAGTGTCCTCTTCCAACAGTTAGCATGTGCTTATTCCCATAGCTCCCTTGGACATTGCAGGATTTATTTGTAAATACAACTCTGTATTCAGAGACATTTAGAGATGAGAACTCTCCTTGATTTCCCTGCTTTCACAGCAGACACTGTTCACATTAGTACCTGTCTCCATTTATATGGACTCAAACAGCGTTAAAAATAATGACTTCTATACAGATAGTATTTACAAATGTTAGGTTCTCAAAGAAGATCACAGTATGGAGATATACTACAGCACAGGGATGGAATAACAGGCTGTTGGCAAGGAGGCTATGAAGAATGGCAAAGGATGGAGTAGGAGTCAAAGTGAAAGAAAGGTCTGAAGTCCTGAATCTGGCAAAACTTTTAGGCACATATTTAATGCTTTGTTGACTCAGAGTCTAAAGATGAAAGGATGAAAAGAAACAAAAAAACTCGGAAGTGCCAATAGGCAAGAAAAAGAGCATTTATTCTTTAATATAAAGCATCTCTTGTCTTTCAGGAGAAGCAGTGCTGTCTCCTTTTAAATAATGGAGCTAAAACTTTTTGCCCTTGATAGAAGTCTTTTGCATGTTAACAGATTTCTGAAATAAAGGAGTACAAAATATTCAGACTCTCAATTACATTTATTAATTGAAATAACAATGTAGGTTGATTCTAAAACATCAGTGGAAATGTTTGTAATGATTTAATTTCATAAAAAGATTGACATTTCCTTTCTAAGCCATCTTTTACAACTGTGCAAGCATACATTTGAATTGCTAATACTAGGTGTTACCCCTAATAAGGATCTGGACTAGAAACTAGAGTAAAGAGACAGAAGATTATAGTGACATTGGATCCAGACTGTAAATATTCCAAGTGTCATGAAAACCTAATGAAAGAGAAACATTTGGAAAAAGAGAGTCTGCTAAACTTCCTTAAAAACTGACCAACATCTGTAAGAGAAAATAATACTTTTGTTTTTATTGTGGCTTTGTCTTTGACTTACAAGATGTTTAGCAAATTATGAAAGATTTTTCAGGTGGCCTAGTGTGAAGATGTAAAACATTATGCAGGCTCCCAGAAAGCTTTTCTTGATTGTACGTTCTTCTCTGTTTTTGTGTTCTTCTGCAGCAAACAATTATTTTCCTTTTTTCCCTTCAGAGCTCCATTTTCAGAAATCCATGTTCATGCTTACAACAATTAAAACTGAAGGAGGTTTAGAAAGTTGCAGAAGTTCTACATTTTTATGAGCCCTAGTGCTGTCAACTCTCTAGAATTCAGGTATGAGTCTGCTATCACCAGCATCATTTACTGAAAATGAAACTGGGAGAACCATGCCTGTGCATGACCAATAGAAATGCCATGAGAGAGGCAGGGATGTTTCTAGTACTGATTTGCCAGATTTTTCCTTATTCCTGATTGCTAGCACCCAACTCTACAGCAGGGGTGGCTTGGATTAAACTATTTATGAACCTGAGTAGGGAATTAGAAAGTCATCCCTTATTAGCCAAATGTACAGATTTTTCAACAAGCATTATTGACTCCAAGATGAACATGGGCCGACAACGCGAGGTCACGGCTGGAAGGGCTAACCGCACCTTGTCATGCATCCACAGGTACATCTCTAGCAGGGACAAGGAGGTGATCCTCCCCCTCTATGCCACACTGGTCAGGCCACAGCTGGAGTACTGTGTCCAGTTCTGTGTGCCCCACTTCAGGAGAGATGTGGACAACATTGAGAGGGTCCAGAGGAGGGCCACCCGCATGATCCGGGGACAACAGGGCAGCCCCTACAGTGAGAGACTGCAGGATCTGAACCTGTTCAGCCTTCACAAGAGAAGGCTGAGGGGGGACCTGGTGACAGTCTGTAAACTCACTAGGGGGGACCAGAAGGGTTTGGGAGAGACCTTGTTTCCCCTAGTGCCCCCTGGCATAACAAGGAATAGCGGCCACAAGTTGTTGGAGAGTAGGTTTAGATTAGACATCCATAAGGACTACTTCACAGTAAGGGCGGCTAGGATTTGGAACCAACTTGCAAGGGAAGTGGTGCTGGCTCCTACCCTGGGGGTCTTTAAGAGGAGGCTTGATGCCTACCTAGCTGGGATCACTTGAGCCCAGTTTTTTTCTCCTGCCCTGGCAGGGGGTCGGATTTGAAGATCTATATGGTTCCTTCCGACCCGACTTCTATGATTCTATGATACCACTTAGGTTTTTCTGGTTGAAACCATGGTGTTCGGGGATCCAAATATACCTCTGCATTCACAGGCAGGTGGCTTGAACTCAGGAGAACCTTGGATTATTAGAATTTAGCCTCACAAAATCACATTGATTAAAATGATATTTTTTAGGACTATGCTTTCAGTGCAGACAAGGACCACAATCATCTCAGTTGTTCTTGATAAACTTTGCTGGAACCACAGCAGTAGGCAGAATCAGCTGGTAGGAAGTGATGCATGATGACCCCTGTGTCTACACCAGCAGTTCTAGAACTCATTAGATTTGAGACATCCCTCACAAAATGTGAGCTCTTAGTTTTTACTTGTTTTTTGACTACAGAAAAATAGTAAGAGCAAGTCTTCTGCTGCACAGAACTCAGAAAGGCCACAGCAGGGCAGAACGCTCTTGATGCTATGGACTCCTATTTGAAATCTTTGGGTTTATCTTGTGAATTGTGTTTACACATCTCACAGCATTAACGTTGTGTGGCACTCCACAGCACCCTTGAAAGGGTCTCAAGGTCTCCATGGTCCCCTGGTTGAGAATTGCTGATAAAAGGGTCACGTAAGGCATCATGAGCAGGGTTCAAATTACACTTTGACTCTTGGGGGGGTGGGGGTCTGCAAAAAAACCCCAAACGGTTCATTGATTAGCAAGTCCACCTAAGTGAACGAGCAATCCAGTCGCCCCTCCCCCGGTTATGATTTTCAAATCTTACAGGGGGCTCTTGTCTCTTATTGTGGGGGGGGGGCTAAGCCCTGCCCCCCCTCAGTTTGCACCCTGATTGCATGGGCTAACTCCTGCCATTTAACTCTGTGCAACTTGGGTGCCCAGTGCTGCTGCCCCCCTCCCAGAGCACCCTGGGGGCTGAGGTGCCTGTGAGGTAGAAGGAAGGGCTGGGTGGGCCAGGGCTGTTAGGAGGGGCAGTGACCTTACAGCTCCCCACAGTCTCCCATGTGTTTATGGCTGGCTTTGTGTGGAGAACCCACTGCTTCTGGACTATGACATGCTGAAGCCCTAAACTATGTCTATTTTAAGAGGCCCCATATGATAAAAACAATCCATGAAATCTACGAAAATGGATTGTCATGAAATCTTAAGATGAATTATTGTTTTTTCTGCACAGATGAACTGAATATGAATAATAATTGTGGAGCCATATATATGTATATTTTTGTCATACAAGAACAAAAATGTCCAAGTTCCTTTTCTTATTTAGAAGCCCCCATATTGCAAGGCCCTAAGCTGTACCTTAATCCTAAATCCCCGCACTGGGAGACGCCACTGCTTGTCACCCCACAACCCCGGGGCCAGGAGGTGCGAGATCCTCAGCAGGGCGACACAGGAAACCGCCGCCCCTGCAGCCTATCCCTCCTCGTTGACTACGAATCCCACCATGCCGCGCTGCGCGCGGGCCCCACCCACGGACCACAACTCCCAGCATGCAGCGCGCCGCGGCCACCAGGCTCCGCGGCATCTCCTCCTCACCGTCTCGTACGTCCCACCATTCACTCTACGGACTACACCTCCCGGCAGGCCCCGCGCGGCCTCGACCATAGCCCCGCCCCCCCCGGCAAGCCAAGCCAAGCGCGGCGCTCATCTATCCTGCTGTACTACCACTCTCGGCATGCAAAAGCGCAAAGCCGCGTCAGTGCCGTGGCGCAGGGCACGCCGGGAGCTGTAGTGGGGATCGCCGCAGCCGGCAGAATTCCACGTGGTGCGTCGGGAGCCGGGAGGCGGTGGGGGGCGGAGCGCGCCCGTGCGACGCTTTTGCGGCAGTGCGGTCAGGCGCGGCCGCCGTATTCCGGTGGCGATACCGGCTGTGGTGCCGCTACCCGGCTGAGGCGCGGCGGGGGCGCGAGCGGGGAGGGAGCACTGCCCGCGCCCGCCGGCTCCCCCTGCATGGTCCGCGTCGCTGCCGCGGGGCCTTCTACTGCT
>NW_017729032.1:44482810-44485566 GCF_001723915.1 Gavialis gangeticus
GGGGGGTGGGCGGCGGGGGCTGCCGACGGGGCGGCGCCGGGCGCTGAAGATGGACTATGATTTCAAGGTGAAGCTGACCGGGGAGCGCGAGCGGGTGGAGGACCTGTTCGAGTACGAGGGCTGCAAGGTGGGGCGAGGCACCTACGGGCACGTCTACAAAGCCAAGCGGAAAGACGGGTGAGTTCCCCGCCTGCCCCTCGGCCTCTTACCTGTGGTCCTATACCGCGAGCCACGTCTGCCCGAGCGCGCCCGTCGCTGTCCGGCCCGTGGTGGCTCCTGCGCCTACCCCAGCCCGGCCTGGGCTCCCCTCATCCCCGGCCCCCACCCTCTCCTTCCTTCAGCTGCTCACCTGTCGCCCCTCGCCTCTCGCCTCCTATCCTTCCCCTTCTCTTTGCCCTCATCCTCGTACCCTGTCTTGGCACCACGGGCTTTTCTGTCCCCTGGGGTGTTTTCCGTGGTGAGGTTTGGAAAAAATGTCTGTCTGTCTGCGTGTGCATCATACGCCGGCGTATCTCCATTTTTGTCTCTATCCTGTTTAACTTGGCAACTTTGCTGCTGAACAAATGAGTGTCGGGGTTTAGAAAAGCCTCAGCCTGGCCAGGGTCTGGTTTCTGCGGGGTGGGATAGGATTTTCCTCCCCCCCTCCCCCCCCCCCAGTAGTGGGTTTGTGTCTGATTTATTACTTCAGGTCACCATTTTGGGTGTTCTTGTGGATTGCTCTGGTGGCTGAACTCTCTCTTGGCCCTGTCAGGGGTTTGGCAGCTGTTTGGAACAAGGATCCATTTCCGTGGCCAGTTTGTAGCACAGGAGATGCAGGGTTTTGAACAGGGTTTTGAACAGATCGTTGGAAGAAGGAGGGGGCCAAGCTGTTGTTTAAGGTTTCACTAACCCACAACAAAGCATCACTTTTTCCACAATGGAACAATGGGACGTGGGGAGCAGGAAAAATGGGAAGCCCCGGAGCACGTTGTTCTGCCTGATTCAATATTTTAGCAGTGTTTTAGCTTGCTTATTACTCCATTTATTTATCGTTGATGAACCCCTTCCCCAGGAACCTTAAAATATTACTAGTTATTTTCCTATGAAGGTAATGCTGGGTCACTTCAGCATTTTCAAGTGGCAAATATTTGTAATTCAGTAAATGGAAGAGACTTGTAAAGAAGTCTGTCAATTATGAATGATATATTTAGCTAGGCTTTATGTACTTCTGATGTTACAAGGATGTGCTTTCCATTATTACATAGGGAAGTTCGTGCAAAATTGCATTTATATCTAAAGATATTTTAAACATACTCAGATTGATCTTTAACAAAACCATTGCAGTCTCTATTTTTTTGCTGGGATGGGCCAGCTAATGTGTGTGTGCGCTTCCTTTATAAATTAAAAACCCAGCTCTGCAAACCTGAACAGCTCGCAAGAACAGTTATTGCTTAGGTGACTAATTTTCAACTGTGTGAATAAAGATTTTTATAATTTGGTATTACTGTCTCAGTCCTCCAAGCATGTATATGCGTAACTTCATTGGTATAGGTTGTCCCATAGATTTCAGTAAAGGTGAGGAATACATGGTGAGCTTTCTGCTATGACAATGACTTGAAATGTTTCGAGTCCAGAAGCGAAGCAATATCTTGACAGGCATGGGGAAAATACAGGTGAAATACTGTATTTTAAGTAGTAAAGCAGTAAGGTAAAGCCATTCCGTAATTTGGGATATGTATTGTTTAGAAAACATTTATTAATTTCACATGCATCTGAGGGGAACAAAAAAATTTAAAACATTAAAAGGTAACAGTAATTAACACACACTTCTCAGACTCTATTTCTCTGCAGTCATTAAGTGTATTGGACCACTGCAGTGTATAAAAGAACTCAGAATTTGATATTACTTAATGCATGAATTCAAACATATTTTTAGCAGAATCATCAGTCTGCATGATGATATGTGACAGAGCAGTGTCTGGAGTTACTGCTAGCTCTTACTTTGTTTAATACATTTGTTCTGAAATGTGACTCCAAAATAAATGCACATTTAAAAAGTTATCTATGCAAACATGGTTTTTAAAACAGAATTTTCTTACTGTTCATGAATATATATGCATAGTATAAAATTTCCAGCCTGTGGAGGAAAACAGCAAGCTATTTGGCAACATGCTGCTTATACATATTCTGGCTTGTTCTATTGTTGCCTCTTCTCTCTTACTCGTTCTTCATCCTTTCTCACAAAAAGGCCTGTTTATTTGAAGCATGTGGTAACTGCATGTGGTTTCGTTTGTTAATATTGATACAGTTATAAATGTACAATGTTTAGTATAGTTCTAAGGATTCGGAACTCTTGGTAGAGGTGGTATCTTTTATTAGACCAACTAAAGAGTAGCAAAAAAAGGTCTATATTTGCAAGCTTTTGGGCTCATGTGCCCTTCGTCAAGCAAAGGAGAATGCACAGATTGTGACATTTCTCCCAGATAAAAATTAAACTTCATAGTTTCATAGTTTCTAGGGTTGGAAGGGACCTGAGCAGATCATCTAGTCCGACCCCCTGCCATGGCAGAAAAGAGTACTGGGGTCAAATGACCCCAGTAAGGTGGTCATCCAACCTCCTCTTAAAAACCCCCAGGGTGGGAGTCTGCACCACCTCACTTGGAAGCTGGTTCCACACCCTAGCCGCCCTGACCGTGAAGTAGTGCCTCCTGATGTCCAACTTAAACCTTCCCTCCGCCAGCTTGTGACCATTGTTCCTGGTCACTCCTTGCGGCGCT
>NW_017729032.1:44485993-44489728 GCF_001723915.1 Gavialis gangeticus
GACAGCAGGAGGGCGAGTTCCTCCTGCTTGTTCCCCATGGTACGGGCATTAGTGTAGAGGCATTTCAGGCCTCCTGTAGATGTGGTTACTGACCCCCTAGTCCCAGCGTTCCCCTTGTCCCCATCTCTTACCTGTTTGTCCGCTGAGCTTGTTGGTCCGGGCTGGGCTGTAGTTGCAGGTGCCGGTCCAGTGTATCCTCCGCCTCATATTGCACAAGAGAATAGAATGATGTTATAAAGTGTTATAAGCTCCCTTGGGTAGAAAAGTTCATTTTTATGCAAATCAGGCTCAAATAAAACTAAACATTTAACAAGTATAATCTTGCATGTATGGGAGATGGGAGAGGCAGGGACCAGTTTGACTGATGTATAATTCTCTCCCCCTCGCTTTCCTCCTCCCCTGTGACAACTCATGCCAGTGAGACAGATCAGTAATAAGTATCTCACTTTTAATGTTTTTGATATTTTTTTAAAACTTGGGCTTGCACAGATGCATGACAGATAAGAGATCTTCATGGTTTTCAGCATGGTATACAGTATATACATTTGTACCCAGTCTCATGAACAAGACTGGTGCCCAAAGTAAACCCATTTACAAAGGGGTAACTTATTTTCTTTGTGGGTGGTTTGCAGTTGTAATACATATGCAGTAATTTTCTTTAAATGTAAAATACACTATTTTTGTGTTTTTGTTTTATTTTTATCTTGCATACATTTTTTTTACTTAAACTGCTTGTCTTTGCTTTTTTTTGCTCACTGGCGTTCTCTCTTCTGAAGAAGAAAGGAGAGGCCTATTAACTACCTTGCACAGTTAGCTTTCAGGGTAGTCTGAAGGCCTGCAGATACTTCAGTTAAGGAAGGAAAATTTAAAACATTAGTTCTCAAATATTTCCTTATAGTTATCTGGAAATAGCTCTTGCAACCAATAGTTTATTGCTGTTTGTTATACAATTCAATTTTGTAGGAAAATGCAAAATAGAACACAAAACTAATTTTATTAAGTCAGCATTTGCAGATCTTTGTGTAAAAGCTCTTGCTGGATTGTTTTTAATGTCAGTCTAAGAGTTGTACTCTGATGGATCATTTCTGTTCTTAGTTTAGAATAGAACTTGGCCCGCATGCCACAGGTTGCCAGATCCAGTCTGTGGAACCATCAGATCTAGTTCATGGAGTTGGTGCTTTGGCGGCAAGGGGGGCTTTGACTCACCCTACCATGTTGCACTGAATCTGGGCAGTGGGAAGCTTTGTCCATGCCATGCTGCAGCAGGGAGAAGCAAGAGCAGTGGCATCTGGGTCTTAGTGGTGTCCTATCCCAGACTGAAGCTGGGTCATTCTGGTCTACTGCTGGAAAATATTACCAGCTGCTGATCTAGATGACTGACAGTCTTCACCTATCACTCTTTCTGACTGCGTTCACAGTCACTTCTGAGCTATCACAGCCATAGTAATGGATTCCAAGAATGTTGTATCAGTTGGAAACTACAAGTGAAAGTATACTTGCCATATTTGCTTGAATAGAAGACATCCCTGATTATAAGATGAGCTGCTTATAATTAGATTCTATATATAGACAACTTACAAATTTGTTATAGTTTTCCAGGTAATTACTGGAAGCTTCCCTTGAATTTGTCCCCATCCTACTGCTACAGAGGGGAAAATTGAATCTGGGGGGGGTCAGGTATCCCTTTGTGCTTCCCACCAATTTTTTCCCCTGGCATCTCCTTTCCCCCTCTCCTTACCATCAGATCCTGCTCTCCTGGAGCAAGGAAAGTAGAGCTGAGGAGTAAATTTGAAAATGATAACTTTGAAATGAAACATGCTGTAGCAATTTGAATATAATACCCATGCACTTAGTTTATCGAGAAAGTATTGAAATTGGAAAAATCAAAACCTGCAGACTTTACAAGTGCCCAGACTGGACGGATGGAATTTGCATGTAGAATAATACCAGATAGTGACTTATGGATTTGGAAGTTGATATCTGACCCAATATGAAAGAGAGAGTTTATCCATAATTGATGGATGTTACCTTTTTCAAAACTGATGCAAGTTTTAGCACAGATACGCCATAAATACTTTTGATAGCACTTATGTGTAGTACATGGATAGAAAGAAAATCTGCATGTGTACCTGTCTATATTTGTATGTAGTGTGTGTGTGTGTGTGCGTGTGCGTGTGCGTGTGTGTGTACACACACACACACACACACACACACACACACACACACACACACACAATAACTATACCTTTACAGTTCTGTCCCATGACCAATTTGGTTCATTTTACAGTCCATAACACACACACAATCAACTATCATTAACACAGTTACAACTGTGTGCCTGTTGCTGTCTTCTTTAACCATCACTAACATGCAAAATCGCCTCCACTCCCTCTATCCTGTACTCCCATCTCCACCCCCTACAATCCCTCTGTTTCTTTCCCCAGTCCTTAGTCTGTCATCTTCCTGTTCTCCATCATCCTTGTCACTTGCCCCCACTTAAGGACTATCATCATTGTTCTCATCATCTTCTCTGGGGGTCTTGTTCCTGAACAGTCTGTGAAATTATCTTCTCTTCCATGTGTCCTCTGCTGTCTTCTCATGTTCATATAGTATTTCTGCTGCTAACCCATTCCCATTCTAATGCAGTCCTCGCCTGGGAGATTTGTGTGCCTGTGCATGAGCACATTCCAGTCTTCCAAAGGGTATTCCTGAAGCAGGAGATGAACTGGTTGAAGCAGGCTATTGGGTTCCATTGCTGCTTGGTTAGGTGTCCAAACAGCACAGCCTCTCTAATCAGGATCTTGACCCTTGTCATCAACATGAAGATTATGGTTACTCTTCTCTACACCTACCCAGTGTATGCACAGTTTCAGGGGAGGTGGTAGAAACTCTGCATAATATTAAGCCAAAGGCTTGTGATTTACCACATAGTTCATTGGGTTGGGCCCTACCAGAGTCCCCTGCTGAGAAAAGGAGTGATAAAGGGATTCTGGGTGAACTGCATGCAACATTTTGGCTCACCATGACTTGAAAAAAGGTTGGCGGTGAGGGGGACTGTGCTTAATGGCACTGCCATGTGTCTTATACAGATAGGTTGCACTAACCTGTCCTTGTAGGTTTCCATCAGCATGTTTATCCAGTGTTGGTCATGTGAGAATCCAATATGGGCATTGAGAGTCATGCTCAGTGCAGACTTTATTTGATCAACTTCATAGTTAAGTTCTGTTACTGAGCCCATACTGCTGTTGGCGGCAGTGTAATGCTAGACAATGTATTTAGTGAGATTTCTTTGTATGCAGTTGTAAGACGGGGGGAACCTCATCTTGTATTCAAGTAAGTACAGTACATAGGAAGAATGTCCTGTCTGAATAATGTTTTGGAATCTTTAATGACCTGATGCAGTTAAAAATTATGTTTTATGCCACAAAACATAGAGAGCACATCTTGTTCATTTGTGACCTGTATCAAAAAGATGAGGGTTTTGGTTTAGGAATGAATTAGTCAAGAGAATATCATTTACTAAATCCCAGTATCTAGTTCCGTGGCAGGATCTTACATGTATACTGATATTCCCTGAATCAGCTTCACTTGAGAACACTGAGTAACTGTGCCAGGTATTATAGCATATTCCATATATTTTATAAATATGCTACGGAATCCATTGTCTGCAGGAAAATAATATTTGGAACTTAATTCCCCCCCCCCCCCCCCAACACATTTTTTTTGGCAAAAAAT
>NW_017729032.1:44489891-44494004 GCF_001723915.1 Gavialis gangeticus
CCCCCCCCCCCCCCCAATACATTCTTTGTGGTCACAAATGATCTTCTGGAGGTATATTAAAGTTGTCTTGTCTTCCTGAATTTGGAAACAGCTAAATACAGTTGCAAGAGAAGTACAGACTTAGTCATATTTAGGTTGGTAACTGAAACCCAGTGAACAAAAGTTAAAAGTAAACATAGTTGTTCTCTTGATAATTAGGGATCTACCCGATTAGCAATTTTGCATTTGTTGCACAATGGGCAGCCCTCTTAGCCAATCGGGGGGTGGGGGAGGGAGGCCACAAAGAGACCATGAAAATGGCCTGCAATTTTCCCCCACCTAAGCAGGAATTAAATAAATCTCTACTCATAATCTTGGCAGAAACATTGAAGTAATATGTTCCTTTAGCTGTTTCAACAACACATACTGCCAAGGCATTGGGCACTGTGGGTTGCCAAGTAGGTGAGCAGATTTTAGGCTTCTTGAAACTTATTTATGTCCATTTGCTCCTTGTAAGGGGAGGAGGAGACCAGAGAGATTCCTGTTTCCTGTCCAGACTTCTCAGCTGTTCCTTGGTGTTCAAATATGTTTCCCACTCAGCTTTTATGGCAGTACCTTAGTAGTATCTATCCTACCCAGTTTTCAAACCACCTACTTGCTTCTTTCAAGTTAGAAAAAAATCCTGCTGCATTTTCAGTTAGGCTAGTATAGTGAAGTGATAGAACATGATTAAAAGCTAGTATTAAAAAAAACTCCTTGGGAATAATCTGAACCTGTTGTCATACTTCTGTTGAATTAAAGTGCTGCAAAAACTGGAGAGTTTGATGCATAAGATAGCTATAGCGTCATGGAACACAGTGAGCATTTGGTTATAGCAGTTGTGCCATTCGTTTTTTGGCTTTTGTTTATTCAGCATATAGGGGTAGTGTGCTACCTCCTTTTTAAGTGTCAGCTAGATTTTGTGCTGAACTGTTCATTTCCAAGTTTATTTTACTGAGGAAAGTAAAAGATAAAAAGCACAGAAAATGGTATGTTTGTAGATATGGAACGATGAAGTGCAGGTAAACATATCAGGGACAAAAATTCTTTACCCAGTAAGTTTTGTGTGTTGGCAATTTGTTTGGAGCTATTTCCATAAACTGAAAGTTTGGATTTCTCTTGTACAAGTTGCAGCATCTCCTTGCCCCTCTCCTCCACACATACGCCTACCCACACTGCATTTCTAGATACTATTATAATACATATGTTAGGACTTCAGGTTTCTGAAACTACCTGTTCTGTCAGATAAGGTACACTTGTGTGCTTGGCACTTGTTGATAATCTTCTCAAGTAGTCTATATATGGGAAAATACTTATTCATGATTTGAGTATGAATAGAGAACTGTGAAATGTAGACATTAGGAAATGTCACAGCTAACCACCTTTTACAGAGTATCAGCAAGACATAAAATAATTGAAGTAGATATTGAATTATAATGAAATCCAGTGGGGGGGGGTTCACCTTTTTTGTTACCTCGTGGCCCCCCCCCCCCTTTTTTTTAGCAAAGATTGCCATGGTGGGTAGAGTACTGATTGAGAATACATGGATTAACATTTTCCTAGTTATTTCTCCAGTTTAAAACCTTAACTGTGTTCTATATTTTTGAACAAGTGTTGAAAATACTTTCAAAGATATTGCAACAGCTTTGATAAGCTTCTCAATATTGTGTGACTTTGTTAATGTAATGCTACCATGCTAAAGTTGGAATGATAGAGTATCTTTCATTTGGTTTTATCAAAATTTTATACATGAAAAATAACAAGAATATGCATTTAAATAACTGCTTTTCCCTTTTAAGTAATTAGATCCAAGAAAAACATTTTTTGTTCTGAAAATTTCTTTGAATAAGGAATGGCAAGAGGAATAATATGAAATATTGGAATGTCTTCAGATAACACAATAGTCTGGCCTCCTCTGGAATACAGTGACCATCTTGTCTAAAGAAGGATATTGCTGCATTAAAGGGGGCTCGGAAAAATCAGAAATTATAGTGGGCATGGGGGGGAAAATTCACATGGAGAGAGACTGAAAACATTGGCATTCCTTACCATAACAAACATAACTGGAGACAGAAGTATATAGAATCATGAATAGTAAAGTAGATTGGGTGTTGCCTCACAACATGTAATCCAGGGGACATTCAATTCATTTAAAAGGTGGGAAATGATAAAGAAGTACCTTTTGCATAACCTGTAACTAAACTGTAAAACTTGTTGGCACAGGATGTAAACTGAGGCCAAGAACTTAAGACTCAAAGGAACAGGTTATTAGTGTGGATTGAAGAGCTCTGAACGTTCTTGCTTAATCAACAGAAGAAAAGTTTAATTTGTAAGTTATTGTGCTCCAGAGCATAAGCCTTGTTCCTAACAGACATTAGGATGAGATTTATAGGATATGCAGATTACCCACTACCTGCCTGCTGAGAGGTTCTTACCTGTCCTTTTGAAGCATCTCAGTATTGTAGAAGACAGAATATGGACAGGATGGAACTTGAGTTTGATTCAGTATGGCAGTTGCTATGGCTGTAATAATTGATGCCGTTTGGGTTAAATTGGAGTATTTCATCTTTATAAGATAAATTAAAAATGACAGGTATTTTGAGGTGCTTATTGTGAAGAAGAACATAGTTATTTGGGGAGTATGAATCGTTACACAAAGTGCCATTAAAGGTTAATTTTTCAGTTGAGTGTTTCTTGTATTTGTAATTCAATTGAAATGGAACAGTTAGAATGGTACACATTACAAGGTGTAACTGCTAAAGTTAACAGGCAGTCATGTGGCATGTTACTTTTGTGAGCCAATGTGTCCAATTTACAAATGACACAAGACTTGATTTCTGTGTATGTAACATGTGCATGACTTTTCATTAAGATGACAGTATTTATTCTGGGACTGTATGTAGTGTCTGTCTGTATCATAATAGTTTAACTATTAAAAGTTTTGTTATCTATGAGGCTTCCTGTATATTCAGTGGAGTCTTCTGCTTGTCACCCTTCTCTAGTAAGAAGTTGTATTCATAATGCACACTTTTCTTCTTACTCCTTTGACAATTCCTCTATCAGCTATTCTATTTACAACTGGCAGTTTGCTCAAGGAAGGTCTAGCAGCAGTCGTTCTTTGATTTAGTCTCATCTGGAAGCTGGTTTTTGTAGCCTGCCCATTTGAATAGAATGTTTATCACTAGTCCTTATGAACCTTGTTTTGACTTTTTTTTGAGTTACATTATCCAGAGGAATACATCTTGGGAGCTGTGGATGGTGATGTGGTTGATACAGTTTCATGTTGACCAGTTGACAGTGTTCACATACTGTTCAGTGGGAACTTGCTGGTACAGATGGGTGAGGACAGGAATGGTGTGCTCAATAGGAGCCTGAAGACCTGATTCCAGTCTTGGTTTTGAATGTATAAATTTGAGGAAGGCTGTCTAACTGGCAGCCTGTGAGCAGTTAACTTGCAGCCTATACACTTCTACCTGGGCACTGCTCCTCACCCCCTATTGTAGCTTTGACCGGGATCTCTGGTCTACTGCTCGCTCTTCCAGCTTCTGCTTTCAGGTCCTACATCACTTCACAAGGTCCAAGGAGACAATGCTTCACAGGCATGCAGTCCCAAGCCACTCAAGTTGGAGAGCCCTGAATGCACAGGTTCTGACTGATATAAAATGTAGCTTTTCCTAACTTTTCATGTCTGCTCTGCCAAGAGCCATCATCAGGCCCATGCTTTAAGGTCCTCCATTTCCAGGCAGTTTAAGGTTAGTTTAAAATGCTGGTCCTAGTTTTCAAATCACTTAATGGACCAAATTGGCTATACCACACTGAGTTTTAACATATGAATCATTAAAATAAGTGTGGTCCTCTGAGAAAATGGAGATCATTAGATCAGGACAAAGTCCATGGGACCTGGAGATAAAACATTCCTAATTAAGTGAAGAATAGGCTGTGGAGCAAGTTTCCAGAGGAGAGCAGTGAAATCTGAAGTTTGATAATCAAGAAATGCTGTGAAACCTCTTACCTTTTCACTAGGGGGGCGGGGACTACCAGTCAACACCCCCCCCCCCACGAAACCATACCACGTATACTTTTTTTTTCATAATT
>NW_017729032.1:44499004-44505949 GCF_001723915.1 Gavialis gangeticus
TAAAATAAGTGTGGTCCTCTGAGAAAATGGAGATCATTAGATCAGGACAAAGTCCATGGGACCTGGAGATAAAACATTCCTAATTAAGTGAAGAATAGGCTGTGGAGCAAGTTTCCAGAGGAGAGCAGTGAAATCTGAAGTTTGATAATCAAGAAATGCTGTGAAACCTCTTACCTTTTCACTAGGGGGGCGGGGACTACCAGTCAACACCCCCCCCCCACGAAACCATACCACGTATACTTTTTTTTTCATAATTACCCTCGCAGCAAACAGCAACAATTCCACAAAATTCAGTGGGCAGTTTGGTACTGACCTTATATGAAAAGTGCTCAGCTACTGTATAAATGGGGTTCTAACTGACTCAAGGAGATGGCTAGCTGCTTTCATGGGGAAATCTCAGAGCCAGCTGCTATATTCATAAGCTGATCGTACCCGATGGAAAATATCACTTGAAAAAACCAAAGAGTCTAAAACTGGGCAAAAGACTTGTTGCAGCTCTATAGGCTCTAGAATCTGTGGAGTTTGCCTTTTGCTAATCTGTTTAATAGTATGAAGAGCACAGTAAATATTTACTGTCACTTCTGACTTTGAAAAACAAGGTTACTTTTTCAAGTTCTTGGCTTCACAGTTGGAGCACTGAATAGAGTATGATGACTACAGTAAAGTAGGATCCTGAGTATCGGGTATCTTGTCCAATATAAAAATTGGAGTGTCAGTAACTTTTGAAAACTGTGTGTGATACAAACTGAGTTAATAGGCTAGTGCTGAGATGGGCAGTATTTCATTAGGGATGCCATTCTAACAGAATAAAACATTTACTAAGATTTAGGGTGGGGAGGGGAATGCGGCATCTGTAAATCCTGAAAAAAACCTTCCAGACCAGATTAGGTTATGTATCCTGCAGAATAGTAGTGTATGGCTTGCACCAGTCTCTCTCTATTTATGTATTGGATTTGAACCCTGTATATGTTAGGAAATGAACCATTGATGGTAATGTTTCAGTAGTTGTGTCCTTTGGCAAAAACAGCTCAGTTTCTGTATAAACAGATTCAGTTGTTTTAAGGCTGAACAAAAAGATGATTTGGTGTTCAGTTTCTGTTTTATGAGTGTGTTTGTGATTATTGCTTTGGTACTCAAATACTTGAAACACTATTGAATTCATTCATTTTAATACTTTAGGAAAGGATTATGTCATTTTGCTCAGGCAGGGGGTCGGACTTGTAGATCTACAAGGTCCCTTCTGACCCTACTCCTATGATTCTGATTTTATGGAGAAGTACAGAGAGAGAGTAAAGTGTCTGACATTCAGCTAGAAGATTTTCAGAGCTGAGAGTAGAACCCCTATCTCCTTAGTCGTAGTCCAGTGCCCTAGTAGAAAACAATACTTCCTTATTAGAGAGATCATTGCTCAGTATTGTTGCTTAGCGTTTCTTTCTTCTAGCATAGATGGGGTTTTGTGTCTGTGTCACAGAGTTTTGACAAATCATTCAACAGATTTAGTTGATGTTGTATGTACTCTTTGTCTCTAAAGGGTTGTGCAGGAGACCTCACCTAATAGCTTTGTTTAAAAAAGTAGGAAACAGAAAATGCTTCCTGGGAATCATTATTGGTTGTGGTACCTATAAAATTAAGGGACAAATTGCAGTCACACTAAAACAGAGACTCTTCCTAAGAACAGCTTAATAATAGAACAATGTACCAAAATCTGAGGCATTGTCACTGGACAGGAGAAAAAATATCTCCTTGTCAGAGCCTCTGCTGGGTGAGGAGCTTTTGTTGTTTATGATCCATACTGGGACATTCCAAATTAGTCTGTGCATCTCTCACACTTGCACCATTTGTATATGATGCTGATGGCGATTGCTGCCAGCTTATTAATAGAACCTACTGAAATCAAAATTTCCTGGATTTTGCAGAAATCATTTCATGGGCAATGTTTACAAAATCCACAGGGGGGAGGGGGGAAAGAGAAAACTTACTGAAAACAAAATGCTGGTTCCCCAGAGGGAGCCAGCAGTCCTCATGGCACTTTGGCCTAGCTGCTCAGCCTGCTGGGGGGGAAACACACATTCTACATGAAGGGCAGTCCAAGATGGCTGCCATTCCCACACCTTGCTGCTGATTGGCTTAGGGCTGCCTCTCATGTGGTCCTGGCCCTCTTCACCAATTGGTGATGAGAGGTGGGGCCACATGGTGGACAGCCCTCAGCCAATCAGTGGTGAGGGGTTGGGCCACTAGGGTCTATCAGCCAGTCAGAGGCAGCGGGGGGTGGGGGTGGCTGCTGCGATCAACTTATGAGTATAGCAGCTGGCTCTGAGATTTCCCCATGAAATCAGCTAGCCATCTCCTTGAGTCAGTTAGAACCCCACTTATTAATTTTATTTAAAGATCAAAAGTAAAAGTCATTGCTTTAGTTTCAATGTGATTGCCAGGGATCCTGGTTTTTTCTCATTAAAAGTTGCCAATTCTCCTATTTAAAAACCCCAAATCCATGATTAAAATTAGAGGCCTCCCATAGCCCTTCCCCCCAGCCCCACACAGACAGGCACGCACACACAAGCACACTGTCATCCACCCCAGCAGGTAAGTGTCTGTGGGGGGGAAGGGACAGGGCAGGGGAAAGGGAAGGTGCTGGGGGGTCCAGATCAAGAAGGGGGGAGGTGCATGCCCCTGTGCCTTCTTCCAGGAGCAGGGCAGGGGTGCTGGTCTGCAGGCTGCATATATGCCAGCTGACCTGTGACAATATAGTGAAACCTTATAGTTTCATAGTTGGTAAGGTAGGGTCAGAAGGGACCTGAGCAGATCATCAAATCCAACAGCCTGCCATGGCAGGAAACAGTACTGGGGTCAGACGAACCCAGTGAGGTGTTCATCCAGCCTCCTTTTAAAGACCTCCAGGGTAGGAGCCAACACCACTTCTCTTGGAAGTTGGTTCCAGATCCTAGCTGCCCTGACAGTGAAGTAGTGCCTCCTGATGTCTAGCCTGAATCTACCCTCTGCCAGCTTGTGACAGTTATTTCTTGTCACTCCTGGTAGTGCTTGGGGGAACAGGGACTCCCCCAGTGCCTGCTGGTCCGCCCCCCCCGACTAATTTGTAACAGGCCACTAGATCCCCCCTGAGCCTTCTCTTGTGGAGGCTGAACAGGTTCAGGTCCCTTAGCCTCTCCTCGTAGGGCCTGCCCTGCTGCCCCCTGATCATGCGAGTGGCCCTCCTCTGGACCATCTCCATGTTGTCCACATCCCTCCTAAAGTGTGGCGCCCAGAACTGGATGCAGTACTCCAACAGTGGCCTGACCAATGTCATATGGGGGGGAGGATCACCTCCTTGGACCTGCTTGAGATGCATCTGTGGATGCATGACAAGGTATGGTTGGCCTTCCTGACTGCGTCCCCACACTGTTGGCCCATGTTCATCTTGGCATCAATAATGATTCCTTTTCTGCCTCTGCACTGATGAGAAGGGAGTTCCCCAGCCTGTAGGTATGCTGCTGGTTCTTCCCTCCCCACCCAAGGTGCAGTACCTTGCACTTGTCGGTGTTGAAACCCATCCTGTTCTCGTCCGTCCACCCCTGTAACCTGTCCAGGTCCGATTGCAGCCTATTCCTCTCTTTGAGCGTGCCCACTTCTCCCCACATCTTAGTGTCAGCTGCAAATTTGAACAGGGTACTTTTTACCACCCCCCCAAGTCGCTGATGAAAATGTTGAACAGTGGGGGCCTGAGGACAGAGCCCCGCTGCCCACATCCCTTCAGATTGAATAAGACCTGTCCACCACCACTCTGAGTGCGGCCCTGCAGCCAACTATTGACCCATCTGACTGTGTAGGTATCGACGCCACAGTCTCCTAGTTTTTTAATGAGAATGGGGTAAGAGACCGTGTCGAAGGCCTTCCTAAAGTCCAGAAAGACTATGTCCACTGCAACACCTGCATCTAAGGATTTTGTGACCTGGTCATAGATGGCCACCAGGTTGGTCTGACAGGACCTGCTGCTAATGAACCCATATTGATTGCCCCTAAGCATAATCTCCCCTGCTGGTCCCTTGCGGGCACGCACCAGGATAATGCTCTCAAAAAGCTTACCCAGGACCGAGGTGAGACTAATTGGCGTATAGTTTCCTGGGTCCTCCTTCTTCCCTTTTTTGAAAATGGGAACCACGTTGGCCCTTTTCCAGTCCTCTGGCACAATGCCAGAGCACCAAGAGTGCTCAATAAAGCACTGCCAGGGGTCCCGCAATGACCTCTGCTAATTCCTTCAGCGCTTTGGGGTGGAGATGGTCAGGGCCTGCTGATTTAAATACATCCAGTCCCTCTAGAAGTTTCCTGACTAGGTCCTCACTGATCCTAGGCCTGGGTGTGCCTCCCCTGGGACCTACAGGGGTCCCGGTGGGGGGCGGGGGTGACCTGGTCCCTGCTCATTAATTGGATGTCACAGGCTGCATCTAGATGAGCATGGCCATGTTGAGATGTCTGTGATGCCATATACCACACGCTTAGCTGTTCTCTGCGGGGGGGGGCTTGACCCTTGGAAATCCCAGGGTCAAGCAAATGAGCAAAAAAAAACCAAAAAAAAAAAACCCCGCAGAATGGTGCACACGACAACAGTGCATGCTGCCCAAAACTGAAGCCTGGCTGGCTGGTGCCGCACTCCAACTGCCAGCCAGGCTCCAAGCAGTAGGATTGTCACTTCTGCAGCCCTTGGAGGCCCCCAGGTCCCAGGTGAGGTTGTTGGCCCCAGCCTCCCTACCCCACCCAGGGTAACCTGTCTCATGCAATAGGGCACGTGGCACAGGCATTCCCTGGGGACAAGTAGCATTGGGACAAGGTGTGCCACTGCTTCTGTTCCCCAGGGAAACAGACATCCATGCTCATGTGGATGTGACCATATCGTGAAATCTGAAGTTTGATTACGTCATGAAGTGTTGGATACGTCAAAGCTATTGTCTTTCCCTAGCCAAAAGGGTAGGTTTTGGTACGTGTTATGATGTGGATAATTCAGAATATACCTAGTTTGAAATTTGAAGCTGTCTTCTGGTCTCTTGGACCATGAACATCTCATTAATTTAAAATGCAGGGAACCAAAAAATGTCAACTTTAAAATACTGTAAATAGGTTTGAAATAAGCATATCAATTAATTTGCATGCATGGGGAGTTTGGTCGGATGGGGGGAAAGGGTTGGCTACAGCAAATTTTGGGGTGGCTGCAGAGGGTTTGGCAGGGGTGAATTGACCAGCCTTGGTGAGTAAATAAAGCCAGAGATGGGTAAAATGGATAGTTGCTAACTTATTGGATCAAGAAATATTAATTGTTACTTCTGCAATGGCATATTCTATCTCCAAGTTATTCCTGGAAGATGTGGTACACCACTTTCACTGGGGAATGACTTTAATTCTGACTGTTAGCAGGTAAATTCTGAGGCTGTAAGGAGACCTTTAGCAAGGATGAGGTAGCCAAGTAAATTGCTGGCAAGTGGCCAGCTCAAGTAATCATTTCATAGTGGTTGTAGTGCCCTGATAAACTAGAATTGGCAGTAGATTGAGAAGACATCAATAAATAACGTGATGGGTATCCTAATGCCCATCTGTCCGTATGCTAATGATACTGCCAGGGGTGCCCCTGAGCAGACCAGAAATAACTACAGGGATCTGAGTGGAAGGGTAAGGGGGACAAGGCCTAGGTGGTGTTCTCATGAGTCCTTCCACTCAAAGGTAAAGGCCCAGCTAGGAGGAGATGCATCCTGAAGATCAAGGCATGCTTGGATAGATGGTGTTGCTAGCAGGGCTTTGGCAGTTTTGACCATGGGGTAATATTGTAAGAAGATGGATTGCTGGGAATAGAGTCCATCTGATGAAGAGAGGGAAGTGTCATCACCCGGTGTCCTGGGTCTGCATTTCCCTAACCCAGTGAGCACACTTGCACCCTGCAAGGGTCCCCTCTATTTGGTTCAGGTAGCCCACTGATCATCACTGTTGCCTATGTCTGCAGTGAACCCTCATCCCAGGTCACAGAGGTTTGGAGAGGCAGCAGGCAGTTTGGAGGGTGCAGAGGAGTGCACAAAGCAGAGAAGAGAAGGGGTCATGCTGGGGCAAGCTGCACCATGGCAGGGGGAGGGGACCCATGGGGGCTGTGAGTGCCCACCAGGTTTGAGAAACGCTGACCTAGGGCACTAGCCTTAATAATTATATCTTGGGGAGGTATACAATGCAGCAGCTGCTGCCCTTTCCCTTGACTCTGCTGCTTTATCCCAGCTGAAACCAGCATCACTCCAGACTTCAGTGCCAATTCCCCCAGCTGGGAATTTGTCCTCTGACTGTATTCCAGTTTTCTGGGTCAGCTGTGCCCCTCAGGTGCTAGCTGGGCTGCCTGGCAGGCAAGGACCAGGTGACATCTGTCTTGGGAAGCACAGGTGTATGATTAAGCTACCACTGGAATATTGGGCACTGCCTGAGGCCGTGACACAGTCCCCATTTCCTTACTTTCCCAGCTTAAAGCTTTCTTCAACTCTGTTGTACCATCTTCCCGTCTCTTGAGACCAAGGTCAAACCTATGAGATTGGGACAGATTGAATAAAGGAGTAGCCTGCTGCCCCTCTGCACTGGCACTGTGCTAGGGAAGGGTTTGTCTTTCTTTGTGGCTAAATCTACAGCTAATATAATGACCCTCTTTGTTTAAAAAATATACATTTATTTACTAGTGTATAAAATATATACATTTTTTAAAAGGGTGCCATTAAACTCGGAGAAGTTATAGAGGAGTGACTGTGCCTTAAATTTAAAAAGGATGAGAACTACTGCACTAGACCATAAGCTGAATATGAGCTAACAGTGTGTTCTTGTTGCAAAGAAAACCAACAGCAGACTAGGTTAGATTAACACAAGTAGGACCACAAATCCCTCCCTCTGTTAATCTAATTGTGGGGAAGCCCGCAACCCTCCCCCCCCCCCCCC
>NW_017729032.1:44510949-44515399 GCF_001723915.1 Gavialis gangeticus
CCTGTTAAGGGGCTTGGCTACCTTTTTGAAGCCCTTGACAGCTCACGAAAAGTCATTAAGCAGCCCTCCATCTGAAATAATTGCCCACCCCTGGATTAACAGGAGCATTTCTTGCAAATCAAGGGAAATTATTCTTTATTTGGCACTGGCAAGGGCCTCACCTTGAGTACTGTGTCCAGTTTTGGATCCCCTGCTTCAAGAAGGATGTAGACTGGTTGGAGAGCATCCAGTGGAAGGAGGCATTGACTTACAAGGAAAGGCTGAAAAAGCTAGGGTTATTTAGTTTGCAGAAAAGGAGACTGAAGCAGGAATTCATAAGTCTTCAGATACCTGAAGAGATATTACAAAAAGGATGGCGATGAGCCTGTTTTCTGTGGCTGTAGATAATGGGCCAAGTACATCCCTTAAAATGCAATAGAGGAAATTTAAGTTGGCTGTTGGGAAGAACTGTATGACTGTGGGTGATCAAGCAGTGAAACAGGCTTCTTAGAGCTAAGTTGTAGACTCTATCCCGGAAAGCTTTCAAGAGCAGGTTAGACAGACACTTGGCTGGGACGATTTTGTTGGGGATGATCCTGCCTTGAGCAGGGGGCTGAACTAGGTGACCTCATGAGGTCCCTTTCAGCCCTAGTTTCCTATGATCCAATGTTTGCAACTCCTTCACTGTCGTAGTGGAGAGTCTTTGCTCTGTTGTTATTTCTGGGTGGAAAAGGTAGGTGAAAGGGTTTTATACAGCCCTTCACCAGCCCAACAGTGGCTAGTACAGTTTTAAAAGAAAGGGGGACCTGTATTGGATGAGTTTTTGCTGGCTAATTTGCGCTTGTTACTTAATAAAGTTGCAGCCTAGTTTAAATAAAGTTCCTGGTGTCCTTATATGGTGCCCAGCACAGCCGTTGTTCTCTGAAGCTGTATTTATAGGTATTCCTATACAAGGGTCTAAAAAATGAGTCTAAGATTTCCTGTCTGGGAAAGGTAAAAAGACTAGACAAAGCTTAAGCCTAATAAACATTAACATATCTTGAAATAAATCTTGATTGCTGTTCAGTAAGCTCATGTTGAGAGATTCAAGGAGTAAAATGATTCCAGAGTGACCTGAAATTTCACTTTATAATCAGAAGATGAGACTGGAGGCTTCTGCCAGTGCCCCTCTGTCTTTTAGCAGTGCTGTAAATTGCTGGTCACTTGTTCAAATTACTTTAGAGGCAAACATGTTAGGACTTGACATTTTCATTCCTTGGCCACAGCATATATTTTTTGTAAATAATTCAGATGCTGCAAACGTAACCTGCTGTATTGCACTACGCTGAAAACTAACACGCTTTTGAAGATGAGCAATCCCAGTAAGACTGCATTTGCTTAGTGACTGAATTTTTTATGTTAGTTTTACCAGCTTGTATCGGAAACTAGATAGTCAAGCCAGCATTTTGTCCTGTGATGTTATTTGGTCTTGTATAGGTATGACTTGTCTTTTCAGGTAGACTATAGACTAATAAAATGACCAGATGCAGACTTGTTTTTTAAGCAGATATGCTGATTTACCTTGCCAGTTTTGCAATTTTTTTTTATAGAGATATCAGGCCAGCTTTTAAACAAGCTACTGTATTTACTTGAATCAAAGATGAGGGTTTTACCCATTTTCAGTATGGGAGTGGGAAAGCTCTCTTCTTGGATACAAGCACAAGGTGGGGCAGCTGGGACTGGTACTGGCTGTGGCCCTGGCCCCAACCTGGGCTTGGGCTTTGAACTGTGGCTGCAGACACGGCCTTTGCAGAATTAGTATTTTGCATGTCCAAGCAAGACTGATTATCAGATGTCTGCTAGTTCTGGGAGAAGAAATGAGGAAATGAGGATTGTCAGTGCATCAGTACTTCAGCACACAATTCAACTTTTAATTGTTAGTAGTCTCTATCAAATTACAGGTTTCCCTCACTTCATGCTGTAAATGCATTCCTGGAAAACATCACATAACTCAAATTTGCATAAAAGAAACCCACTTTACTACGTGAAAGATAGGGATGCGTTCCAAGACCTCGACTGTACTGAACCCTAGGCCCTTTTCTGTCACCTTTACGAGACAATTTTGGTACTCAGCAACAGCAGACGGTACACACAAGCACAGGGCACTATCATAATGGGGAAGGCTATTACAGAAACACATGTTGCAGACAACAAGCAAGGAACACACAAGACTATTTTGGTGTGCATCACTCCTACAGTGCACTGCACAAAGCAGCTGACTATGGGCTTCCACCGCACCAGTCACGTAAGAGTGAATTTACCTTGCATATAATGAATTTTTGGTATAAAAAGGTAATCACATAAGACTGAATTTGCACATACAGAACCCGCACAGAGCAAGGGAAACCTGTACATCTTAAGTAGTTTGCTAACTGAGCGGTACTACGCAGTAAAACGCACCTACTATATTCTAGCGTGTCTTCCTAAATAAAGAACTAAAAAAATTCAGTATGTAAAAAGCCACGGTAAATTTTTGAACTTATAAGTCATAGTCTTAATGTATAAACCTATGGTTGGCCTTAAAATCGCACACGGATGCATCCCTACCTTGGTAAGTGTGGGAATATGCAATTAAAGGGGACCCAAACACTTTCTCAGTTTCGCTTTCAGAAATGTTCCACCCTATGCATCCTTAACCTGTTGAATGCAAGATGTTGATTCTTTAATAAAGAATGTTTCATGTACGTTGTGAAAATTTTTGCTGATTTCAGTGGTACTCTGAAGAATTAGAACTGGGGTGGGCAAAATACAGTCCAACAGATTGGATCCGGCCTGTGAATGGATGGCCACCAATTTAATTGCATCTGGCCTGGTCGTGGCTGCCCCTATTACATTCTGCATAGGGCCAAGCCCTGCCTGTTCCTGTCTGGGGCAGCGCATGCTGCACTCCCACCTTTACCTGCCAGAGAGCCCTAGCCCCAGCCCCGTCCATTGTGCACAGCATTCCAGTGGGGCTGGTGCTGCTGCTCCTGCAGCCGCCTAGGGAACTGCTCGGCTCCACCCATCTCCAGTGGCTCATCCTCCTATCCCTGCTGTAGTGCTCTGGGCATCAGGTAGGGAGGGGAAGTGGTGGTGAACCTAGGTGGGGAAGGGGAAGTGATAGCAGCCCCTCAGGGCACCCGTGACCCCTGGCAGGTAGAGCCCCAGCACAGCGCATGGCTCCTGCCCGAGTCCTGGGAGCTGCATGTAGTGGGAGGGAGTGGGGCCAAACCGGCCTGGCTCCTTGTGGCTTCTGGCAAAGTCCTGACAGCTGCATGTGGGACTTGGCTGGGAGCAAAGCACGATGGAGCCAGGCTGGCTTGGTCTCATCCCTGCTGCCACGTGCAACTCCCAGGATTTGGGTGGGAGCCACGTTCCGCTGGGGGCTCCACCTGCCAGGGGCTAAGAGCACCCCAAGGGGCTGCTGCTGCCAGTGGCAGTGGTGGCTGTGTGCCATGAGCCAGAGCTAGCCCCTCTCCTGCTGGGGCAGGCTGTGGTGTGTGTGGGGATGGGGACAGGGTGAAGAGGGCAGGAGATGCCTGAGCCCTTTGGTCCATGTTGGATGGAAGGAGCAATGGCTGCAGCAGCCTGGCTCCATTGCACATGGCTCCTGATCAAATCCTGGGAGCCACATGTGGTGGCATAGAGCAGGGCTGAGTTGGCCTGGCTCCATCATGCAGGGCTCCCTGAAGCTCCCAGAGAAGTGATAGTGAGGAGGGAGGGCAGGAGGGAACCTGGGGAAGTGGTGGCAAGTGGGCAGGTGAGGTTGCAGTTGGGGGTTCCTGCTCCTGTGTGTTGGGCTCCAGCTCCTGGCTGCCTTCCACCCACTCCGGCAGCCTGGGGCATTCCACAGCCAGCTGTGGGCAGCTGAGTGGGTGGAAGATGGATTTGCCAGGAAGCCGAGTGCTGGCTTGGGTGGGCTGTAGGCAGAAGCATGGGATAGGAGCACAGGGTGGTTGGAGGTAGGAGCACAGGGCAGGCTCCCCTGGGTGGCAGTGGGCAGGGCTTGGTCCTGTGTGAAGCATCAGGGCGTAGCTGTGGGGAGGGGGGTGGACTGCATCTGCACTGCCCAGGCAAGCTCTGCTGTACATGCCTCTTGCCCCTCCTTCCCTCTACTAACCCCTTGCCAGTACAGGACCTAGCACTTGGGCAGCGCCCCCACACAAGCACACCCAACCCACCTGATACATTCCACCATGCCCATGCCCACAGCTAAGACTTTATTTTGAGCCATTATGCAATTAACTCTGTATACACTACTGAAACGTGCAGAAATCAGGACAAAAATATTTTTTTGAAATAAAATTAAAATTTGTTATAGTAGATATTTGATTTTTAGTATACAAGTTTTTTTTAATCTAAATTTTTATTAAATGATTTCTTCTGAGAGATTTTGTGTGTGTGGCTCTTGACTCAATCTGGTTTCAAAATGCGCCCCTCCCCCCCCCCCCCC
>NW_017729032.1:44515705-44515982 GCF_001723915.1 Gavialis gangeticus
CCCCCCCCCCCCCCCGGGAGTACTTCTGGGGCAAGGGGAGGGAGGTCCGGTGGCAAAGGTTAGGGCTTAGGAGTGGGACTGCTGGTTTGAAGATGGTGACTAGGGGGCAGGACACCTTTCAAGGGGACATAGCAATTTGACAAGGGATGTACCCATGAGGCCTGGATCAGCTGACCAAAACTCATTAAGCAGCCCTCTTCCCAAACTAATTGCTCACCCCTGAATTAGAATAGCACTGACTACCACTCTGCCTCCCTGCACATAACTATCTTTTTGG
>NW_017729032.1:44516286-44517241 GCF_001723915.1 Gavialis gangeticus
CCTCCCTGCACATAACTATCTTTTTGGTCTTTCTGGGGCATTTAGCCTTAGGTGCAGAATCTGAAATCAGATGCTATGAATTCTGCAGCCTTCAGTTTTCAGTGCTGTGAATGTTTGAAACTGTACATCCTTTGGTAGTCACTCAGTTTTTTTCTCAAAGTGTGATATTTGTTCAATAATAAAAGATCTGAGAGTTGTCTTGATGTTAGCTATACTCTAAGAATGTTCTCACACAGAGAACCAGCTCTTTTTAATGATTTTTAGTACATGTATACACTTATCCATACATATTTCATTCATGTGTGCACATGCATGTATGCACACAATTGAAAATAATTAATTAATAACTTTTTAAAAATTAGAGTTTATGTAGTCTGCAGTGCTGAGACTGAACCAGATTCTATTGGGTGGGGTTGGGTGGATTGTATTAATTATTTACAAAGTTGCAGTCTATCTTCACTTAATTTGCCCAAGTGAAATTGAGGTTGCAAAGGTAAAAAAGCAAGATTTTCTTTTTCTTTTTTTAGGTATTTTTAAATGCCTCTCCACAAACCCCTACAGATTTCTTTTTTGAAGAACACTAAACTGTTCAATTTCAATGTGTCTGTTTCTGCCTCAGTCTCTCTTCCCCCCCCTCCTTCCAAATTAAGGTTAGTGAATCATTGTTTTGGTCATGGAGTTTCTGGCTCACTTGTCTGAGTTAATGGCTGTAGTGGAATGCCAGGATTGTGAAAGTAGCTGCATCTTGTGTTTTAGGTACTATCATGTTTACTCAAACACAGAATTTCCCCCCGCCCCACCCCCTGGTCAGCAAGTGGGGAGGAAGCCCCACATCTTCCATACACATACAAGGAAGCCTCATTAAACTGCTGTCAAAAGCAGCACAGATTCAGTAATGGAAACCAACTACAACGTTGTTTATAGTTTCATAGTTTCTAGGGTCGGAAGGGACCTG
>NW_017729032.1:44517252-44521441 GCF_001723915.1 Gavialis gangeticus
GCCAATGCTGAACATGACTATAAAACACATGGCCCATATTGGGCAAACATGATGATGGAAACCTACCACAAGGATAGGTTAACACAGCTCATATTGAGCACATTTTGACAATGGTGTATACATGTAGGACATTGGCTACTATGATTCCCTTGCTTTACCTGTGGCAGGTTTAGGGTATTAGTCTGTTGTGTCAGGATTGAGGGTAGTCTTGTGTAGAGTCTAGATTACGGTTATATGGTTTGGATAGGAATGATCCTGCCTCAGGCAGGGGGTTGGATTAGGTGACCTCTGGAGGTCCCTTCCAGTCCTACTTTTCTGTGACTTTAGAGTCATGGTGAACCACCATACTGAATGTATTTCAACTTCCTTTTTACCTCCATGGCTGAGCTGTGCCTTTCTTTCCCATTTCCAACGAGTCCTATTTTTTAACCAGCCTTGAATGTCTGGTAAACATCACCAGATGGGGCCCCAAACAGCCCACCCAGAATCCCTCTATCGCATATGGTTAGTGTGGCCCCGTCCTTTCTGAGGGAGAGCCAGCCCAGGTTGCCTTGAGCCTCACCTGCATATACATTTTTGGAGGATCCCAGGACTTGTAACAGGAACACCCAGTTTCAGTCATGAGTGGGGGCCTGATTAGCACATGTATCCTTTGTGAGGGGTGGGAGAAAGTATGTGGAATACAAACGCATATTGAACAGTACTGGGCTGTGAGGTCACTGTGGCTTGAAATGCTGTTGATTGCTGGGGCCCATTCCAGTGAACCATATAGTAAATCATGAGCCGTTTGGCTTTGGACTAATATCATGCATAGTTTGTACTCTGTGTAAGCTGATGTCAAAGTACGGCTTAAAAGTGCGTTTATGGAGTACTTGTGTTAAAATTGTAGCAGTTTCAAGAAAGGTAAAATGCATTCATTTTGAATGAACTAAGTTTATGGGCACTGTGTGCAAATTACTGCAGCTATTTTTATTTTGAGGTCATTGTTTTTATTTTTGCTCTATGCTTCCATGTGCTCAGGGAGAGCAGGGGAAGGAGTTGAAGGGTGAGGCAGATGGCAAGGGGGCTGCCTGACTCCCCACACTTATTTTCCTTGCTGTAGCGGTGGGAGGGGGACAAATTTAAGGCAGACCTCTAATAATTGGATTTCATACCTGGCAAATTATAACAAACATACATTTCCCATATATAGAATTGAATTATTGGGGGATTGTCTTATATTCAGGTATATACAGTATATCCAGTACTAGGTTTTATAACTCATTACTTTCAAAACTTTTCCAAGTTTGCAGGTGTATAGCACTTACCTTTTATGTATAAATGTAACAAAGACTTCAAAGGGCCAAGTCCTTGTTGGATAGTTTTACGGGCCATCTCTTTTAAAAAATGCACAGTTAGCAGTTATATTTGAGTACATTTCATGGACTCTTATCTCCAAAGACAACTTTTCCAGAGGTGGAGAGACCATGTAGTATTCACCATTGAGCAGCAGTGAGAAGCAGTCCCATCTGCTAAGTATGGAAAAGGCTAGCAGCCTACTTGTGGGCAACTTAGGTTGGTTTGTTTAAAAAAATCTCTTATAACCAAAATGGGTTGTGTACTTGTATGTGGCAAGTGAGGTGGAAGGAGGACAGGGCATTTGGGGCAAGTCAGGGCTCTGGTGCTGACTGTTCTGGACTGAGGAGAACAGACAAGGCTGTGATTATGCAAGTATTAAGTAGGAAGACATTTTATTCTAACTTTGGACAAAATGCTTATTTTGCCTGTCTGTTTTTAGGTGGTCAGCCCTTAAGTGGAGAAACTCTTCTGCTTCGCAGTGTTTAACAGAATGAGGTGTCTGTTTTTTGTTGGTTTTCTTTTGAGCACTGCAGTAAACATCAATATTAAAGGTGAACTAAGATTGAAGTGACATAATATTATGCTTTCTCAGTCTGCAGACAACCAGAAACAATAGCTTAGATTATTATCCCTGTTTCTGTTAATCTCCAATAATTCATTCTGAAGTCTAATAATATTTGAAATGTCAATTTTGAGTCCTTCACTGCTGATCATTTTAGCAGAAAAATTTGGCAATTCTATTTAACCTAAAACTCTAAATTGGCTTTCACTTTTTTTTAGATCCTAATTATTCTAGCTTTCCTCCTCTTGACTGTTTGTGCTCCAGCTTTCTTCTTTCTGAACTTTTCCCACACAGAGATTATTGGTTTAAAAATGTGGGGACATTGAACTGAAACTCTAAGGTCAGAATAAAAAAAAAATTAGTACCAAAACAAAAATGATCAGTACTCACTCTTATGTTAATAATATTTTTTAAAAAAATCTACATTCTGTTTTTAAAAAGTTTTTCCTAGTCTGCTTCAGAAATGAGGGGTCAGCCATGATATTATAACACTGCTGTTCCTCTGGTAGTTTTATTGATCATCTGGAATGTCTGACCAGTAACGAATTGCCTGTTTCTCTGGTGAATGGGTATTCAGGGTTGATGCACGGTATATATGCAGAATGGAGAAGAGTAGGGGTTTTCCTTAAAATAAAGGGAGAAAAGTATTTAAAATATGTGGAGATGCTATCATTTGTATTACCTATGTATCAAATATATGCAGTGCTGTAGGAATGCAGCTATACTACCATGTATCATAAAGCACAAACAGAAAGGGAGGCAATACTCTGTGCAGTAATTGAGTCTTTAGTTTTGGAAGAGCACTAACTGAACAATAACATTTGTCTAGTAACAAATATAAAACTTGTGATTTTTCAGTTGTTAGACTGAAACTTTAAAAATATAATTCAGCTTTCAGTTTTCTTTGATTTGATCCCAAAACCTCAAGATAGATAAAACTGCACTGGAAATCATTAATGAAAAACTTATCTAAAATAAAAGCGGTTTGGTAGATGTTGGTTTTAAATCTTTGGTGCTCTTGTTCTCTTATTGGTTGTCATTTTTTGACCTTGCATTTGGTTTGGAATCAGTGTGTGGAAGCCCAGGGCAATTTTTTATGTGAGTATATTTATATTATACTCTAAGTTTCTGAAGTGACAGTTGTTAACAGGTAATATTTTACATTTTAGAAAAAGTTTGAGGAAGTTGGACTGAAACCAGCAATTAAAAAATACCAGTTTATTTTATGAAAAGAGTATTTACGTATGGGTGTCCTGTATTTCTTGTATGAAAAAATACTTGAAGAGTTGAACAATTTGATAAAGTCAGCTGGAGCTTTTTCTTATCTGGTCATCAGTGAAAAATACTCAAGTTATGCCCAGATAGTAACTTAGTGCCTTGTTTGGGAAAACATTTCTAGTAAAAAGAACTTGACCTGATTAGTGCACAATTTCAGAAATATTTCTGAAACTAAATCTTTTGTATTTTCTTTTGAATAACAGTCTACAGATGAAATAGAAAAGTAGTTTATTAAAAAGCTTAATACAGGTACCAGCAGGAGACTTGGGGAATTCTGGCTTAACTTCAGTGCAACACTCCCAGGAAGGTCAAGTGATAAAACAGTGCAACCAATGGAAAAACAAACAACAAAAAAAGCAAAACGGGAAATGTTTTTTATCTCCATCTCTCATGGCTCATCAGTCATCTAAAGGTCAGGATTCTGTTTGCTAGCCAGTTCTCAGAAGCTGATTAATCTCTTTGAGGTCTTTGATTCTTGATTTATTTGAAAAATAATTTGTGTGTGGTATTCTTTGTCTGGTATAACTTATGGTCCCAAATTATCTTGCTTCCTCCTATGTCTTTAAAAGGAAGATCTACAAAGGATGGAAGACTGGAACTGCCACCAAGGAGGAATACTCTGCTCTGGTCCAGACCTGCAGAGAGCAAATCAGGAAAGCCAAGGCTGTGATGGAACTCCAGCTAGCTACAAATATCATGGAAAATAAAGTCCTTTTTCAGATATATGGGGAGCTGGAGGAAAAGCAAGGGCAACATTGGACCCCTGCTAAACCAGATGGGGCAACTGACAACTGATGCTCAGGAAAAAGTGAACTTGCTAAATGGGTACTTTGCGTCAGTTTTTCACCAGTCCCATGGGATGGCCCTGCCCACTATGGGTCAGGGAGGCCCAGGTAAGGGAGATTCCTTACCCTCCATCGAAGCTGACCTTGTGAAGGAACACCTTGACAGGCTGGATACCTTAAAGTCAGCTGGCCCTGATGGGTTACACCCCGGGTACTCCGGGAGCTG
>NW_017729032.1:44526441-44531545 GCF_001723915.1 Gavialis gangeticus
ACACCAAGGGTACTCCGGGAGCTGGCGAGCATCATAGCTCAGCCCTTGGCATGGATCTTTGAGAGGTCTTGGCGCTCTGAAGTGCCCGATGATTAGAAGAGGGTCAATGTCATGCTGATCTTTAAGAAAGGGAGGAAAGTGGATCCGGCAAACTACAGGCCCATCAGCCTGACCTCTATCCTGGGGAAGGTCTTGGAAGAGATTATCAAAGAGGCCATCCTTAACAGACTAGCTGAAGGCAATATCCTGAGGGATAACTAGCAGGGGTTTGTTTTGGATAGGTCTTGCCTGACCAACCTCATTTCCTTTTATAACCAGGTGACTTATCACCTGGACAAGGTGGAAGAGATCGATGTTGTATATCTTGACCTCAGAAAAGCCTGCAATCTGGTATCCCACGATCACCTCTTGGCTAAATTGGCTAACTGCGGCCTTGACCTCACCATGATCTGCTGGCTGGGGAATTGGCTCTGCGGTAGGACCCAGAGGGTGGTGGTTGACGGGAGCCAATCGTCTTGGTGTGCTGTGACCAGTGATGTCCCACGAAGCTCTGTCCTAGGGCCTATACTATTTAACATCTTCATCCATGATGTGGACATTAGTGTCAGAAGCAGACTGGCCAAGTTTGCCGACAACACCAAACTCTGGGGTAAAGCGTCCACACCTGAGGATAGGAGGGTGATCCAGGCAGCTCTTGACAGGCTTATGAAATGGGTGAATGAGAACCTGATGGTGTTCAACACTGAAAAATGCAAGGTTCTCCACCTTGGGAGGAAAAACCTGCACCATGATTATAGGCTCAGCAGTGCTACTCTGGTTAGCACTACAGATGAAAGGGACCACAAGATGAACATGAGCCTTCAATGCGATGCTGCGGCTACTAAAGCAAGCAAAATACTGGCTTGCATCCATAGATGCTTCTCAAGCAGATCCCGGGACGTCATTTCCCCCTTCTACTTGGCCTTGGTGAGGCCGCAGCTGGAGTACTGCTGTCCAGTTTTGGACTCCACAATTCAAAAAGGATGTGAAGAAGCTTGAGAGGGTGCAGAGGAGAGCCATGCACATGATCTGAGGTCAGGAAAACAGACCTTATGATGAGAAGCTGAGAGCCATGGGGCTCTTCAGCCTGGAAAAGCACAGACTCGGGGGTGATCTGGTGGCTACCTATAAGTTTACAAGGGGTGCTCATCAGGATCTGGGGGAACATCTGTTCACCAGAGTGCCCAAAGGGATGACAAGATCGAACGGTGACAAACTCTGTCGCAACTGATTCAGGCTGGACATAAGAAAGAACTTCTTCACTGTCCAAGCCCCCAAGTTTTGGAATAGACTGCCACCAGGGGCGGTTCAAGCACCCGCTTTGAACGCCTTCAAGACACATTTGGATGTTTATCTTGCTGGGATCCTATGATCCCTGCTGACTTCCTGCCCCTGGGGCAGGGAGCTGGACTCTGATCCTCCAGTGTCCCTTCCAGCCCAAATGTCTATGAAAACTATGAAATGGGACTGCTAACATGCTTAAGGATAACCTTATGCTTAAGTGCCAAGGCAGTCGCACGCAGTAGAGAGAAATAGGTTAAAATTTAACCCAGGACTGTCCAGCTGGCAATCCATGAGCTGGGCTGGGCAGAGCACACATTCAGCAGCTCAGCTAGGACTGTTTTGAAGTTTCTGGTGAGTAATCCTGCTGTTTCTCAGTGCTCTCTGCTTTTGAAGAGGTCTTCCCTCCTTTCTCCCCAACCTGTGCCTTGTGCCCCCAAGCCTCACTCTTGAAACCACGTGCCTCCCCACTTTCTCCCTGCCCTGCTCTCTTGTGGGGTTTGCCCTATGGGTCAACTTGGCTTGTCATGCCATTGCTTAGTCCTCTTTGTTTCATTCTCAAACTGCTATTCTAGACTTGATATCATTTCTAAACATGTTGCTATGGTTCACACCAGGAGACAGGGAAGTAAGTCCTCTGACCAGTGCTATTCAGAAGGTCAGATTAGATAATCGTAGTAGTCCCTTCTGGCTTTAAAATGCATGCCTGTTTTTCTACATTTAAACAAATGTACTGCCTACTGCTTTTAGTAGATTCCTGTGTGGGTGAAGTGGGTAGTTTCAAAATTGAACTTACTCTAATACTGGTCTATGGATTAGTACAGGTATTTCTGATTTTCCTTTAGTCACTGCGATTTCAGTTTAAATTTTCACATTTTCAAAACAGGCTGTTGTTCTCCTCATTCTGGTGCATTTTAAAACTCACTCGACTCCCTGCATATCAAATGCACAATTACCCAGGTATTTAAGGAAAAGTTCTTAAACTGAAATGAGAACAGTGAAGTTAACTTCGTAATTGTTCCCATAATGTTTAATTTAGAATCTTTATCAGTGTATTCATGCTTTATGTTCATTGGTCTCTGACTGTTTAAATTTATCATATGTGCAACTAAACCTGAACATTTCGATAATTACTTTGCAATAAGTATGTTTGCCTAAGCAGAAGGCATAAAGTTAACAATGAAGTAAATTTCAGTGCCTCTGTGACATTCCCAGTGATACAATGTTTAAGATGCAATTACTGCAAATAATTTTTTTTTAAAGTTATGGCTTTTTAAATCTATGGTAGCCTTGTTTATAAACTAGGAAGCCCTTGTTTTTTTCAAATCTCAGTTTTTGGCTACTTTGGACTAGTGCCCTTTTAACATGCAGCGCAGTAAATTCTGGGGTTCTTTAGGAACTACAGTGAACTTTCGTGTTTGTTTGCTGTTATGTTTCTGAGTTCCTTCCAGTAGAGCTTTCCAGAAACTGTTTTTGGATT
This sequence comes from Gavialis gangeticus, assembly GCF_001723915.1. Taxonomy (NCBI): domain Eukaryota; kingdom Metazoa; phylum Chordata; order Crocodylia; family Gavialidae; genus Gavialis; species Gavialis gangeticus. The sequence goes on from NW_017729032.1 coordinate 44,529,242, forward strand.
CATGTACCGGTTGCACATGTTGTCTAAATTCCCCTGGGTCTGGTGAGTCTTCAGCCTGTTTGGGCACAGGCTGTCTACTGCCACTTCAAGCTGCCCTGGACTCTCCCATACTAGAACTGATCCTCCTTCAAGCCATTCCTGTTGCTCAGATTTCCCCCAGTTCCACCTGTGCACGCTCAGCTTAGTAGTTTAACTCTTATGTGTGACAGTTGAACAAGTAGCAGACACTTCATAGAGGAATTTCTAGCCAATCACTCTTATTTCTTAGATAAATTACATGACGCAGAGAGAAAATGCTTCCTTTTGTTTCTCTTCTTCTGAGTCCTTACCACATAAGTGCCCTTAGGGGGTCCCCACATTTCCTCCCCTGGGCCTCGCTTCGTCTTCCTGGTCATGGAGCCTTCTGACTGTTGGCAGTTAGCTCCCCTAAGTTTGTCCAGATCTGACAGCCAAAAGGTTTCCCTCAGTGTTTTTTCTGATACTCAACCCTAAAAGTCTAAGCTGGTTCTCGTATCTTATTTAGTCCTCCTTTTCTACTTGGTATTTTTCTCTGTTCCACCCGTTTTTCTCGTTAACCTGAGAAGACTTGATTTTTCTCTTGTGCTGTAGCCAACTCCATTGTTTTAAAGTGCTTTTATTTAAGTGACAGGATTTATAAGGATACTGACTCAATGATGCCTGGCTTGGGAGATGTAGGATGCCTTTCTTGGTCGCAGCTGGCTAACATAAAAGACATCGAGGTAGTCAATAAAATGTCAATTAAAAAATCAATGTCAATAGGATCTTCATGTATCATTTTTTTAATTTGATTTTTATCCAAGAAGTGATCCAAGAGTAGAATTCTAGTCCTTCCAAAGCTAAACGTTTTCATGAGGGTAGACTGTCCTTAGCTCTGTAGTTATTCCTAAGCTGTAGATTCCTTTTATTTCAGATTTTTTTGGAAGGCAACTCTTTTTTGCGACAAACCTGAAGGATTGAAGCAAGGCCTTACAGTTCATGTGCCCATCTAAAAATGGTACATTGAGTGGGAGTATTTGAATAGGAAGAATTGTTCAGTTTCAGTGGTATTTCAATTGAATTGAAATGCGGTTTCAGTGGTGTGAAACTTTTTTTTCCTAGTACCATATTTACCCTGAATGTCAGACAGCCTCCCCCTGCCCCCCACTAATTAGATTCAGTGCATGGAAAATTTATGAATTTATTATAATTTTTCATGTATAGAACCTGACTATTGGAGGATCATTTTAAATTGACATCCCCTTTCCCTGCCAGCTACTGCAGGTGGTGGGGGGAGAGGTGATTGAGGAGGCTAGTAATGGGGCAATCAATGGTGGATAGACGGTGGGACAGGTAGTAGTGCGGGGCATGTGATAGGGCATGTGGGGGTGGCAGTAAATGGGGACCTGAAGCTGTGGGTGTTAGAAACAGTGTGGAGAGGGGAGGGGGTAATTGGGGAAGCCTGAGGCTGGTGGGGGCAGGCACAATGGTGGGTAAGTGTTGGGGGGGCAGGGGGCAAGCTGCCTGCCACACTGGCTTTAAACTACCTGCCCCCCCTACTTACCTCCCATTATGCCTACCTCCCCACAGCCTCAAGTTGCCCAAATTTCCCCCTTCCCCTGTTCCCCCCTCCACTCCACACAGCATCAGGTTCCTGCCACCCTTCCTTCCAAAATCTTTCCTCCTCTCCAGCCCAGCCCTGTGTCTTCTAATTGAGTAAATATGGTAAATTATTTTATAATGGTACATTCTGCATATAGCAAGAGACCAGGTGCTGATTTAAAACTGGCATGTATCCTTACACAGAAACTGTTTTTTTCCCCCTTTTATTTCCTCTGTCTTGTAAATGGGCATATGTAACACAGACCAGCATTTCATTCTAGATCCAAGCCTCTGTACCAGTTCTGTCACTTATGATCAAGGATCCTGGTTTTCTCTGATTTAAACCCCCTCCCCCCAAAAAAATCCTCCAATTTTTGGATTAAGAAAACTAACCGAAAATCTACATTTATCCACGATCAAAATGAAATGCCACTGTGTGTGTGTGTATACATATTATAAAAGCCTACGTCTTTCTGTCTGTCCATAACGCTTTACTTGCGCTCTGATTGGTTGACAAACAGCCAATCAGAGTGCGAAGAAGTGTTCTGACAGAAGGAAGCCCGCTGCCACGATGATGGGGATACAGGAGATGTTGACGAGGGGGAGGCCAGCTGAGCTGGCCTCATTTCCCGCCCCCCCCCGGCCTGTTCCCTGGAGGCAGTGGCAACAGAGCAGATGGAAGGGGGGGGACAAGGCGTCGCCCCC
>NW_017729032.1:44531556-44540896 GCF_001723915.1 Gavialis gangeticus
CCCAGTCCTTCCCCTGCATTGGCCCCGGGCCAGCTCCTCCCTTCCCCCTGCTGCCATATCGGGGAAGGAGGGGAATGGGCCTGGACCCCAAGCTGCAGGAGGGGAGGGGAGGCCCAGGGCTTCATCCCTGCCTGCTTCCCCACCCCTCGGTCATTCTTGATGGGCAATTAGCTGGTAGTATTATAAAAGCCTACGTCTGTCTGGCTGTTTCCATCAGCCAATCAGACTGCGAATAAAGCATTATGGACAGACAATCGGAGTACTCCAAGCATGGGGGAGCACTGCCATGATTCCAACGCTGCACCGAGGACTGGACAGAGGGTGGGGGAGCCAAGGCGAGCGTTAGTCTTGGCTCCCCCACCCCGGTTCCTGCAAGTGGCAGAACAGTAGCAGCATGGGGCGGTAGGTTGTGGCACTCCATCCCAGCCCCTGTCATTCTTGATGGGCAATTGGAGTGGCGTTTCATTTTAATCACAGAAAAATGTAGATTTTTGGTTACTTTTTTTAATCCAAAAATTGGGGATTTGTTTTTTATCAGTGGATACTAGGATCCCTTCTTATGATGAGAGAATAGATGCATCTTTTTTGGCTTTTTTGTCTTTCCTCATCTTAAACGGAAATCCCTTGGCTCCCTTCTTATCTAAGGAAAATGTCAAGTTGTCATAGCCATTGGATTCTAGGATCCATATTGATTACAGCGGCTTTGCTTGCAGGCAACTTTTTAATTACTTTCTTCTGAATCATTGGTTTCCTTGCTCTTTAAACTTTTTGTTCAGTTTTTTTCCCCCACCTGACTAAATCCAAATCACTTGAAAATCCAAAACTCATTTTTTTTTCTCTTTGATAATTCCCTCAGATGCAAGTCTGTACTGTTGGAAGTCAAATGAAAGACCAAGGCTGGTCCAGAGAATGCTCTATGCCTGCTTGCGATATTCAGCAGAAAGACAAGGTTTCCCCACCCCATCCCACTTTGACAGTCGTTTCTAGGGAAGTCAGTAAAAATAAAGTGAGCCTTGCATCTGTGGAACCAAGCATATGTAGATTTAATTTGGATCATTTGTTTTTTCCCATTGTTGGAGTGGAAGCCAGGAAGTTCCTTTTCTGAAGGATTATTTCTTCAGTCTGTACCTGTACCTGCTAGAAGGGAGTTAAAAGCTCTCTTAATGTAGAAGTATCTAGATTCATGTTTTGCTGGATATTTTACTGCTTTATTTGCTCTTCAAAACATAATTAACTCAAGAACAGTATGAACAGACTTCAAAAGGCTTTAGTGGCAAAATCTTGAAGAGATGGCATGGGAAAACTATATACAGACCTTGAGGCTGTGCATCAAGATAAACAATAAGTTACAATTTCTTTTGCAGGTAATAATGTAAACTGCAAGGTATGTACGTAAGAAAAGTTGACTATCTTTCTAAGCTGCTGAGGAATGGTTTATAAAGAGAAAAATACTTGTGGCTTCTTACTGTGTGTATAAATTCTCTTTATTGCAGAATAGCCTCAGCATCCCTAAATTGTAATGATTTTGTTGTCCTTTTGTATGCTTTTGCCTCATACTCTTGAATTTTTTGTTCATAGAAAAAAATCTGTCAATTCACAGTGACTATAGAGCAATTTGCAGAGTTCCCATCTCGGACTCCAGGGAGTCACCAGTATTGTTAAGGCAAACTCTGTTAATATTGTTGTCTGGCCTCATTATTGTTGTCTGGGGTTAATTATTACAGGTCAGGCTGGGCTTCCTTAGTTTGGATGGTCTGGGCATGTTGTTAGGATACAGTCTGTGATGCTGTGCCCATAACAAGCTCAGTATTCCAAGAAAGAAGCCGCAGGCTGAATTCAGTTCCTAATAACAAAAACTCAGCCAGGTTTATTGTCCATAAACACGCCTAGACACTAGTATTCATGACCAAGTGATACACAATGCTCAGTGCTGGATTTTGATAGCCGTAAGCTATGTCCAGTTTAAGAGGCCCCATATGATAAAAAGAATCCACGAAAATGGATTTTCATGAAATCTTAAGATGAATTATTGTTATTTCTGCACAAGTCTATGAACTCTATATGAATAAATGGTGGAGCTATACATATGTATATTTTTGTCATATTGGAATGAAAATGTCCAGTTTTTTTCTTATTTCGAGGCCCCTCATATTGTGAGGTCCTAAGATGTGGCTTAAGTAGTTTAAGCCTAAATCTGGCACTGACAATACTAGCTGAGCTATTTGCAGCATGATACAGGCATGAACATAAACCCAGTACAAAGTATTAAGGGTTTCTAGGCCTGTTTTTATACACTGGTCAAAACAACTTTGTTTACAGCATACACTTCCTAATGCTCACCAATTACTAAAACATATTTAGGTGACATCATCTACATGCTACTTCTCACCAATTAGTGCAAACTTTCCACCAGATTAGTGACCTGGCAAACAGGTTTCCCTCTAATCTTTTGTTTTGGTGTTTTGTGCTGGTCTGATCAATTTTCTGCCTCTTGGCCTTGGAGGCATCTCTACACTAACCAGTTACTTTCCCAGCATTTCTGTGCAAGTTCCATATGTTATGCCCTGTTTTGTATTCATCAGAGCCTACTTTGGTTCATGCATAAACAGGTCTTCCATGTAATTTCTATATGCACTCACCTGTGGTTGTATTAATGCATACATTAATACAATGCCATGACCCCTTAGAAAGGAGAGTCCATAAGGAATGTTTATTCCTTAAGAATGCAATCCCTGAAGCGCAAGGGCAGTCCATCCTGTCCCACAAGAAATGCAGTTAGCGGGCAGGGAAGCCCCCTTGGTTAAACAGGGAACTGTTAAACCTCCTGAAACTTATGAGAAGCCTATGCCAATTGGAAAACAGGAAGCATCACCAAGGAGGACTACTCAGCACTACTCGGCACATGTAGAGAGCGGTCCAGAAAAGCCAAGGCAGAAACTGAACTCAGGCTAGCCACAAGCATCAAGGACAACAAAAAGTCCTTCTTCAGATATATGGGAAGTCAGAGAAAGAACAAAGGCAACATTTGATGATTATATGGTCAGGTGGATGGCAAATTCGCTTAAGGGTTGCACCCACAGAGGTGGTAGATGGGTCGGTATTGACCTGGAAAGATGTGGGCAGTGGAGTCCAACAAAGTGTGGTCCTTGGACCAGTGCTGTTCAGTGTCTTTATTATTGACTTGGATGAGGCTGTGGAAAGTACTCTGTCCAAGTTAACACACTAGAGGGTAGGGAACAAATCCAGGCAGATCTGGACAGTTGGAAAAGTAGGAAGAACAGAATAGGATGCAGTTCAACAAGAATGAGTACAAAGTGTTCCACCTAGGGAGAAGGAATCGCCAGCACTGCAGGCTGGGGCAGAACCGTCTCAGCAGCAGAAAGTGATCTTGGAGTCATTGTTGACACCAAGATGAACATGAGTTGTTAATGTGATGAAGCAATCAGTAAAGCTAACTGCACTTTATCATGTATTAGCAGATTCATGACAAACAGGTCCAGGGAGGTGATACTTTTCATCTATGCAGCATTGGTCAGGCTGCAGTTGGAGTACTGTGTCCAGTTTTGGGTGACGCAATTAAAGAGGGATGTGGACAACCTTGAGAGGGTTCCAGGGAGGGCCATTTGTATGGTATGGGGCCTGCAGGCAAAGCCCTACAAGGAGAGATTGAGGGCCCTGTATCTCTTCAGCCTCTGCAAGAGAAGGCTGAGAGGTGAACTTGTGGCCACCTACAAATTCATCACGGGAGAGCAGCAAGGAATAGGAGATGCTCCCGGGCATCCCTTGGAGTAACTAGGAACAATGGCCACAAACTGACGGAGAGCAGATTTAGGTTAGACAGGAAGAACTTCTTTATGGAAAGGGTTGCCAGAATCTGGAATGGTCTCCCCTACCTTGGGTGTCTTTAAGAGGAGGCTAGATCTGCACCTGGCTGGGGTCATCTAACTCCAGTGCTCTTTCCTTCCTAGGGAAGGGGGTCAGACGCAATCATCTGCTGAGGTCCCTTCTGACCCAAACATCTATGAGCATTGGACCCCTGCGAGATCAAATGAGGCAGCTGACGTTTGATGCCCAAGAAAAGGCCATTCTCCTAAATGATTACTCTGTGTCAGTCTTCCACCCGCCCATGGGGGTCACATTGTCAGACTGGACACAAAACACCCAGGGAATGGGAGATGGGCCCACAATTGACGTAGATCAGGTGAAGAAACACCTCAAGAAGCTAGACATCAGTAAGTCTGCAGGCCCGGATGGAATACACCCAAGAGTCTTGAAGGAGCTGGTGGACATCATAGGGCACGCTATGGCGAAGATACTTGAAAACTTGTGGCGCTTGGGTGAGAATCCAGAAGACTGGAAAAGAGCCAACATGGTCCCAGTCTTCAAGGAAGGAACGAAAGGGGAACCAGGGAATTACAGGCCAATCAGTCTGATGTCCATCCCTGGAAAGATCTTGGAGAAAATCATCGGGATCCATCAGCAGCAGGCTACCAGAAAGCAGCCTTCTGAATGCCAGTCAACATGGCTTTGTTACTGGTAGGTCTTGCCTGACCAACCTCATCTCCTTCTGTGACCAGGTGATGCATTGCCTGGACAAGGGAGACTAGGTTGATGTCATATATCTGGATTTCAAGACTTAGTCTCCCATGATGTCCTCATGGTTAAGCTGGAGAGCTGTGGCCTCAACCATCACATGGTCTGATGGCTAGGGAACTGGCTCTGGGGTTGGACCCAAAAAGTACTAGTTGGTGAAAGCAAATCAGCATGATGCAAGGTGACCAGTGGCATCCCTCAGGGCTCGGTACTTGGGCCAGTACTCTTCAACATCTTCATTAATGATCTGGATTTGGGCGTCAGATGCAAACTGGCAAAGTTTGCGGATGACACTAAACTATGGGGGAAAGTGGTCCCACTGGAAGACAGGCTGGGGTTACAGGTTGACCTGGATACGCTTGAAATGTGGGTGGGAAGTACAGGGTGCTCCACCTTGGGAGAAAGAACCAGCAGCATACTTATAGGCTCAGCAGTGCTACGCTAGCTAGCACCACAACTGAAAGAGACTTGGGAGTCTTGATTGATCACAAGATGAATGAGCCACCAATGTGATGCAGTAGCTGGCAAAGCAAACCAAACTCTGGCATGCATCCACTGATGCATCTCAAGCAAAACCAGGGATGTTATCCTTCTGCTTTACTTGGCTTTAGTGAGGCTGCAGCTGGAGTACTGCGTCCAGTTTTGGGCCCCCCACTTCAGGAGGGATGTGAATGAGCTTGAGAGAATCCAAAGGAGAGCCACCCATATGATCAAAGGCCAAGAGGACAAATCTTACAGGGAGAGGCTGAGAGACATGGGACTCTTGAGCCTCACGAAGAGAGGGCTCAGAGGGGACGTGGTGGCAGCCTACAAGTATATAAGGGGGGTGCATCAGGACTTGGGAGAACAATTGTTCACCAGGGCCTCCCAAGGGATAACAAGGTCTAACGGTCACAAACTTCTGGTAGGCTGATTTTAGACTGGACATAAGAAAAAACTTCTTTACAGTCTGAGTGTCCAGGGTCTGGAACAGACTCCCCCCAGTGGTCGTGCAGGCACCTACTTTGGACTCATTCAAAAGGAGTCTGGATGTTTATCTTGCTGGGATCATTTGACCCTAGCAGACTTCCTGCCTACGGCAGGAGGGCTGGACTTGATGATCTTGCGAGTTTCTTCCCAGCCCCTTTAACGTCTATGGAATATATGAAATACTGTAGCAAAGCCTACATTGGGGTGGGCAATATGCGTCCCAGAGACCGGATGTGGCCTGCCAAGTCATTCTATCCAGCTCGTGGGACCCCTAAAAATTTAGAAAATTTAATATTTATCTGCCCCGGCTGCTTATCGTGCGGCCCTCAATGGCTTGCCAAAACTCAGTAAGCGGCCCTCTGCCCTAAATAATTGCCCGTCCCTGGTCTACACCATCTACAGAGTGGAGCGCCACTGTCTTGCTTCACAGAGGTGCTGTGAAAATAAATGCATGTTTGCATTTGAAGCACTCTGCATAAATGTCAGTAAAAAGCCAAAGGAAATGCTGCACTAACAAGCCAAACCCTGCACTGTTCAGTAAACAGCAGCTTTGGACATACAGCAAAAAGGAAATACAAAATAACTTTATTCTGTGAGTGTTATCTATTTGCAGTGTAGGAAGTGGGTGCCCTGTGATTAAAAATGTGACATGATCAAATAATTAGACTGTTTTTAATGCATATGAATGGGATTGGATTCTGGTTGCATGGGAAACTTTAATTTTTGACATTCTCTTAATTTTTGAGTGTTTGTGTATGCAACCTTAATGTCTATTTAATATAGCTTTCTGTATGTAAACTAGTCAGTATGAAATCATGCCATTTTTTAATCTTTGTTCCATGACAAAGACTGAATACTTACTCTTTTAGCTTAGAATAGTAAATTTTAAAAGTATCAGCTTAAAATGTGTAACTGTTTGAGTTCTGTTGCAAAGTATACTTTAACCACCGATTTGTTTTCCCACCAAAGCATAATTAACACTTTGCAAGTTTAAAAAAAAACCTTACATCCAGAACTTTGTGTTAAATTGTATCTATTGACTTGTGTGTTTGGGAGAAAAAAAAATCAAGGTACCACTTGGTTTGTTTTGGAGGATTACTTTTGTTGTGAGATGTTTCCTGATAGGGCTGGGGTAAGAGTACAAATTGTCTTGTTTTTTGTTGGAATAGATTAGGTTTTTTTTTTCCTTAGAACCACGTAAGTTTCTTTATTTATTATGTAGATATAAAAGTTTGCTATTTCCTATAAAAATACTGTTAGCCTGACATTGTTAAACCAACTTATTATGTGACTGAAACAGCACGAGAAGACTTTGTTAGAGTAATAAGGAATTAATACTCTCTGTACAGCTGATTCTCCATTCTTCTATCCAATTATCCTGTTTTTGTCCCATCCCTTTTTTATCCAGCGAAGATTTGGCTAAAATGTTTATCTTAATTTTGAGCAATGACACTAAATCTTTTATATCGGGGGTGGTCAACCCCTGGCCTATGAGCCAGATTTGATCATTGGTGCCATATTGTCTGGCCTGCGAGACTCCCCATAGGTCCCTGGGGAGGCCTGCAGGCTGTGGCCATGTATGCTAGAGTGGGGTCTTGGCACAGTGTAGGCTGTTATCCCGGAATATGGACCGGCCCTGTGTCACTCATTTGGCTAGTGGGACCAAAAGGTTAAGTACTACTTTGCATCAGTAAATCTGTTGTTTGGAATGCATTTAAATTCCCTGACTGGTTTGTGTAAGAGCTTTCTAAACCTTGTCAAAACTTATCACCACATTTACGTTGCACGTTAACTGAAAACATTTCGTGGATAAATAGAACCTGCATAGCAGATACCATCCTTATGGTGTTGTATATTTAAGGAAAAATCAAGTCAATTCGATAGTCTCTAACATATCTGCTATCTTTAAGTGGAATTTAGTATTGGGCCTTTGGATTTCCACCAGTTTGTTCCTTTTACATCTGCCCCTGCAGCATTTAAAAATGTGGAGAGACAGTGTTCAGGGTGAAGAAAACAGGTCTCAGTTATTCCTATTCCCTCCTGTTTCTGTTTTTTTTTTACAATAACACATTATACAGGTGTACAAACCAGTTATCTTAACTGATCCTGTGCTCTGTGCTATGCTACATTTTTAACACATTTTCATGCTTCGTTGACTGAAGAAGCATTTTTCTGAAGTTCTTTAAATACAGTTTGTGTGTGAAGTCAGTTGAGGGGAGAGACTAAACTATATTTGTTTCCTGTTCTTAAAAAAAGAAGGGACTGTTAAGAGCCGATCCCATGACACTTCCAATGAGGAGTGTGCAGATCTCTTACAAAATCAGGACTCCTCATAGTCTTGTCTGTGCTTTTAAAACCTAACAGATTCAGATGCTGACAACTCTAGATGATTGAGTGCCAGGTACTGCTTAATGGCAAGTCCAGGTGAAAGATAAACTGCAGTCAGCACCATTTCAGAAAGTGTGTTTATGCTTGTCTGCATATGAAATGTTTGTCATGGATTTACTTTCACTGCTTGCTTGACAAGTTTTTAGCAGGAAACTACAGGAGTCAAGGCTTGAAGGAAGCTTCTGCTACCTGGTTTAAACTGTCAAGTTTTTGACCCATCTATTAATTTGTCAGTATTTGGTCTTAGTAACTAATAACTACTAATTTTATTAACATATGAGACATAAGAAGAGATTTTCTTGTAAATGTCTCTGCTTATTTTGACAGCTGGTTCTTGTGGGGAGAGAACAAACAGCAGTCTTGTGTACAACAAATCAAAGTGATGAATATATATATTTTTCAAGTATATCCTATTATGTTGTAGGATAATATGAGTTTTGAATTGAGTAACTTTGTAATCTGGATGACACAAGTTTTTAAAATCTTCCTGTATATGGACATATTTGTAATATTATATAATGTGAAAAGTTAATTTCTTCAACATATTTGCTGAAAGACTTGAATGACAACTGGTTATTGGATTATAGAATCATAGAAGTCGGGTCGGAACGGACCTTGTAGATCTTCAAGTCCGACCCCCCGCCTGGGCGGGAGAAAAACTGGACTCAAATGAGTCCAGCCAGGTATAGGCATCAAGCCTCTTCTTAAAGACCCCCAGGGTAGGAGCCAGCACCACTTCCCTTGCAAGTTGGTTCCAGCTCCTAGCTGCCCTAACTGTGAAGTAGTTCTTGCGGATGTCTAATCTAAACCTACTCTCCAATAATTTGTGTCCATTATTCCTTGTTATGCCAGGGGGCGCTAGGGGAAACAGCGTCTCCCCCAAACCCTTCTGGTCCCCCCTAGTGAGTTTATAGACAGTTACCAGGTTCCCCCTCAGCCTTCTCTTGTGAAGGCTGAACAGGTTCAGGTCCCGCAGTCTTTCATTGTAGGGTCTGCCCTGTTGTCCCCGGATCATGCAGGTGGCCCTCCTCTGGACCCTTTCAATGGTGTCCACATCCCTCCTTATGCCATATGAAGTTTGTTTATATCTTGTTTGCAGCCAAATAAACCAAGAAGAACCATGCCTTTGAGCTTGTAATTGCTTACATTTTAACCTTGTTGGGGGGGGGGAACCTGTGTGTGCTACTAATGTAAGGAACATAGACCATTTAGTTAAAAACAAACAAAAAACTTGGGTGAGTGAATGAGTTTTTACCTAAGCTGTTCAGGTACACTTTGTGTGAGTTTGTGCCGAATTATATAAGGACTGAATTAAGCACAGGCTCAGACCTGGATGTTCAATTTAAAACTTTTATTGTTTCACAAAGTCATAAACTAAGGAGGTCTGTTG
>NW_017729032.1:44545896-44572044 GCF_001723915.1 Gavialis gangeticus
TTTTATCATGCTGTCAGCATTTCTATTCAAGGGTCAGAGAGTGAAAACCAGAAGGTCAGTCACTGACTTCTCAACCTCCTTGAAGCATTCGGGGAGTTTTAGTGCGTTGTTAATTATGCTAGGCCTTGCTTAGCATGAGCACTATCTCACACACTTGGTGTCAGTTGAATTTAAATACCTCATTGATGGACCCATTAAAAAAAGCCCATGATGCATAATAAGGTGAAATATAAAATGAAGGGTGTAAAATGGACAGTTTTACTTAATGGTTAGTGCAGTGCCACAATCAAAACTGGAAAGACCATTTCTGTTAGAGAGGGAAAAGCGGTCCCTGTGCTTATTCAGCTTTCTTGCTTTAAAGAAAATATCAGTTCAGCTTCCCTCCAGCCTTGTGGCCACTGCAAAAGGAAGGGAAGACTTGCTGTAGTATCCCCCAGCTTCTAGCCTGAGCCACTGCAGGAATGTGGCTGCACTTCTGGAATCAAAAGTGAATGTTTGTTCACTTACCGGTTCAGTTTACGCAGGTTAGACTAACCTGCAAGGTTGGAATCAATTCAGATTTGGACTTTCTGAATGTCTGTAGTCAGCCCAGAAATTCAGTACACATAAACTGCTTTCAAAATGGCTTAAACTGGTTTAAGATAAATCTGGATGGATGTAGTTAGGTTAAACTGGTTTATTGAACTTCTATCCCAGATCCCTTCAAGATTTAATTTAACTCACAGTACCCTAGCATCCCAGGATGTTTTGTACCTCCCCCACAAACCCCACCCTCACAGGGTGGGCAGACTAGCCTTGACCCTAGCTGTCTGCTCCAGCTCAGCAGGAAGACATGCTCTAGCACCCCCCAGCTTCTGGCCTGGGCCACTGCAGGCTTGTGGCTGCATTTCTGAAATCAACAGTGAATGTCTGTTCACTTGTTTATCGGTGAAGTCTACGCAGTTTAGACTAACCTGTGAAGATTGAATTATTCAGCCTCATGCTTTTTGACTGTACTTAGCCTATTATTAGACATGGGGTTGTCAGCCAGGGGTATGTGTACCCCTGGGAATATTTGGACCGGTCCTAGTGGGTACGCGTGGGCAGGCACAAATAGAGTGCTACTGCCTCCCAGGAGCAGAGCCAGGGCAGGGTAAGAGCAGTAGTGACCCTCTGTGGGTCAGGAAAGCTTGCACACGGCAGCCACTGCTGCCACATCAGCCCAGTGAGCTTCCCCGCCCTGCTCCTGGGAGGCAGCAGTGCTCTATCCCCGCCCGCCCGTGCGCCATCTCCACCTCCCTGCTCTGTGTTCAGCTGCATGCTACCCCACTCCCCCTCAGCATCCAATCACGTACTACCCCCCCTTCTGTCCCAGCTGGGTGTCTGGTTGCTGGGGGTACTTAGACTAAAAAAGGTTGAAAAACCCTGTATTAGAGTATTCCATTGTAAAACCAAGGGGTCATAATTAGGTTCAAAATAAATTAGAGAAGATGTTTGCAGCTGACTGCAGCAAGACTTGAGATCCTGAAATGGCCTCTATGTAAAAGTGTGCTTATATGAAGCATTTTATAAGACTAACAATTTACACCAGGGTCCCTATATAAAATTTCCTCTCCTGACTGTGATACATAGCAACAGTGCCAGTTAGCTTCTATCCACAGGCCTATTAAGTGTGCTGCTATTTCGAAGAAAACTATAGTTTTTGGATCTCCACTAAATAGCTGTCAAACTTTGTACAGCTGGAAGCAATACTTTTTGCAGGTTAGTGAATGTATATGCAAATTGGCTGAATTTGCAAATTACAATAAACTATCTTAAAAAAAAGAGCCAATTTAGCATCTTTGCAGTCTGGGCAAATGAACCTTTGTTTTTTATGTATAGGGCAGGAAAAGTGTGAGTTTCTCCAAATTATGCTGTCTTCCCAGCATGCAGCTGTCCAAGTTATGGGGGAAACTTCTGTTGGGGATAACAGGGCTGATTCACTTCTTGCTGCCTTTTCTCATTTTGTCAGTTACCACAAAGCACGGTGGTGAGTTTGTGATGTGGAAACTGGAACTGACTGCTACCAAGCATCTACTACAAGGGAGCACATTTAATTCCTACTTGGTTGGTTGAGTCTGTGTGGGTGACCTACAGTTGGTGACCTTTTAGGCAGTAAGCTCTAAATATGCTTAGCAATGTTTTGGGGCACCCAGTCATCCAGTTCCTAATAAACACCGATGTTTGTACCCTCCAGAGCAAAGGCTTTATTTCCAAAAAAAAAAAAGGCTTTTAGAATCGAAGTCTGACCGTAAGGAATTTATATAGGGTCTTCTTGCTACCTGTGGTTTGCGGGTCACCAGTTGGACAAAGCATCTTTGTCTGACTGTGCCGTTTGTAACCATAGGACCCGACTCTGCTTTTAGGGCCGGGAGTAGGACTCTCAAAATCCTGATACCTAGCACCCTACCACTAGTTCATAAATAGGTATGCACCATTATAGTAAAGTTGGGTATGTGTCCTCCATTCCTTTACAGGAAACAAAAGCATGCTTCTCCAAACAATAACTTCAACAATGCAAGTGGCAAAAGTCTGTGGTGTTAACAGGTTCAAGCCTGACCAATAAATCATACAGGGGTAGGCAGACCAGGTTCTTCAGGTAAACATTAATGCATCTTTAGGCTTTTTTTCTTACCGAGACTGACTTACGAGTGTGGGAATTTCCTCCCATAAGGTGCTGGATACTCTGAATAAATTAGAATCTTTTGAACTTGCCTTTTTAAGGCACCCTCTTGTGCTGATCCTCCTTCCATCTGCTTCCCCAGAGTATGTTGACACAGTCTACCCCAACATGGAGCTTTACCACACCTTCCAGTAGCGCTCTTCAGCACTGCAGCAGAGTACGTCTAGCTCTGCCGACACTTGCCTGTGCCAGGGCCTGTCTGTGTAGATGACAGTTTTTGCAGCATGTTAAGGTGGCCTATCCTGGTGCTCTGCCATGTCTCAAAGAAGGGAGGAGCAAAAAAAAGTTGAAGATGCCAGGATTTGACATGAGTTGATCTAAGCCAGGGCTGTCCAACTAACAGTGTGCAAGCAACATGCAGCCTACTTACATCCTCAGCCCTCTCTGCTTTGCCCCATGAATCAGGCACTGCTTCCCCAGCTGTCACTGCCTCCCTCCATTGCCTGTTACATAGCTCACTTCTCTCAGACTTTGTTCAGCTTCTGCTTCCTGCTGTACCCCTAGTGACATACTATTGTGGTCCACAGAGGATGTGATGAAGGGGTGATATGGCCTGTAGCCACTCAGAGGTTGGAGGGCCCTGGTCTAACCTATGAGGCGTGTTGAGAAATGGGTACCTAAAAAGGTATACTTAAAAAAAAATCCACACAAATCCTAACCTAGTGTATTTATTTAAAATCTAGTTATTTGCAAGTATACTGTTTTAATTGAGGGATTTTGCTTTTATGCTATGGGGATGAATGTGTTTGCTGTCTGCATTTTATGTCCTTTGAATTTGTTCTTCTGCCTTCCATGTTTCCATAAAGTGAGGATTTGATTTTTTGCAGCGTTTCCAGCATAATTTTGTTCTGTGTCTATTCTGCTTTCTGGTAAGCTTGATTCTAATGCAAGTAAGAACCTTTTTATTGCTATGCAGACTGTTTTGTATATCCTTCTGAAATTGTTATTTCTATAGCAGTAAGCAATTTATAGTAATGAAACTTTCATAGATGTTTTAAAGCTGCTTTCATTTCTCGTTCATACTTTTAGATTGTTACCTATGCAGTCGGCTAAAAAAAGTCAGGACACAAAATCCTCCTATTAAACAAACAGGAGTTCAGCCTTAAAGATGTAACTATCTCTTTAATTCACCCTGTTGTTTGTAGGCCTTGCAGCACTCTTATACCACTTGGTAATATTACGTAGAAGACAATGCAAGAGGGTGAAGTCTGAATTTCTTCTCATAGAGGTTTATTGGCTCGTTCCCCTTAAGAATAAAAATGACTGACATGTAAATATCTGTCAACATCTCCTAAGGAAAATCAGATCACAATCACATACAGCTTTGAATTCCAAACGAGCTGTTTCTTAGAAATTTGAATGAAGATGATCAGCTTTCATTATTTTGTTTTGTTTCCCTTTTAAGCAATGCACATTTGATTGAGCTTTTTCCTTATTGGCCAGTGGAAAATAGGTAGCCTAGTCCTTTACCATCCTTCATACCAAAAGGTACAATTTTCTAATATATTTTGTAAAGAGGGGTATATATGGTGTGGGACAGCTATACTAATTATACATAAGGGTAGAGACAGAAGTTGTACATAAACCGGTTTAAAGAAATCAGAAACTGGTTTAAACCTGTAACAGAATAGAAGTTCAGTGCACATAAACCAGTTTCAAAATGACAGTTTCAAGATAAACCCGGTTGAATGTAGTATCAGACTTAATTGATTTGAGTCAAACTGGTTTCTGAAACTTCTGCCCCAGACCCCTTGCTGGTTCAAGTTAAACCAGAGTATGTGCCCTGCCTCCATTTGCACTCCTCCCAGACCCAAGCAGCAACTTGCTTGGGCAAGCTGGGAGGTGCTGGGAAAACTTTTGGAGCGGAGCTGACCAAAATCCTGGACATTTGCTCATATTTTTTTATCAAATGCCCACATGGAGATGGGAGGATCCAAAAAGAGGACATGTCCAGGAAAACCTGGATATAGTAACCCTAAGAGTATGCCTTTTCCCAAGGCTGATCAGTTTAGTTTAGGACAGGGGTGGCCAATCTGTGGTGCATGTGCCACGCACAGCTGCAGCTGCTGTGTGGAATGGGAGCCCTGGAGGCTCAGAGGCCAGAGAGCAGAGTGCTGGAGCAGCGTAAGAGAAGGTATTATTGCCAAGAGCCAAGTTAACCCTTCCTTGGCCCTGTAATTGCCTCCAAATTCAGGACTCTTGTAACATGAAACTGCAGTTTGAGGCCCAAGAAAGAGTTAACTTGGTTCTTTGAGAGGGATACTTCCTCTTGCAGCAGCGTCCTGCCCCAACTCTACACAGCTGCAGCCAGAGGCTGGAGTCTCCCTTCCTACATTCCAGCACCCCAGGACACAAACTTTATCAGGAGCACCTCGGAGGCATTGGCAGGGGTGGAGGGAGCTGAATTTAATTTGTGGCACCCTGGTAACGGGGTTGGCTGCCAGTGGCTTAGGACCTGGTGGGATGAATTCTAGTTCAGTTTTTCCTAGTTTAGGTTACTTTGAGATTCCTCACAGCCCTCCTGATGTTGACCAACCCAAATAACTCATTGTCATTTTGCAGATTTTACTGTCTCACTTATTTTTGCCCTGTCTATGTATCATACTACTTCCTTTTTCTGCTTTTTCTTTTAAAATTTAAAAACACCATCTGTAGGGACAAGACTACAATCAGTGAGCCTCTGCAGCTGTAAATTTTAACTTGTACAGATCAGATTGCAGGGATGGGACTTTGGGTGGTAAATTAATTTGGGGGCAGGAATGGACTTGTTTTATTCAGTCCTTAGTACATTTTTGGTATTTTACTTACAGGAGTATTTTTTGTATTGGGTCTGTGGTTGATTTTGGAATTTTTTTTCCACCTCGGAATTTTACTTTCTAGATGATTTTTTCCCCCTCCAAGGATTTACTGTCATCTTCAAACCCCATACTTTATTTATACCTGATGCCTTTGCTTTTTAACAAGCCAGTAATGTTGATTATCATACCACTGTAGGACCTTTAAGGTTTTGGGTGGAATTTTTAAAAAAAAGTACAAAAATATATAATGCTGCTTACTTGTGGAGCCCAAGTTTGTGTTCATGGTACTGCAACTCATTTTATTTTTACATAACTGCATAACAGTTAAAAGCAAAATTACTTTAAAACCGTTGCATAAGCTAGCTTATTTTTATTTTATTTTAGTTTAAGGGATAAATCTTCTAAGGAGAGGCACCAGAAGGACAGGGGCCAGGGGCACACCCTGCCCCTCCCCCAGTACCGGGTACTAGTTGCTTCTGCTGCTTGCTGTCTATCAGCTTTGTTGTCTGTTCTTATGATGTACATTGCTGGCGCAGGCCGTGTGTGTCATAGAGCACAAGGTGTTCTGGGAATGGTAGTTTTGTAGAGCAGCAGTGGAATTTGCTGCTGGTGGGGGAAAAACTGCCCCCCATTTTTTTTTGCTGCTGAATTTAGCATAATTCTCCTCCCCACCCCCACATTGGCTTTGCCTGCAAAAAAAAAAAAAAAAGGGGGGGGGGGGTTTTCTCCAGCAGTAGCAAACTGTACTGCCAGTCTAGAGAACTGTTTTGCAGAATGCCTTGTACTCCATGGCACTACCTGGCACTGCTCTGCTCTGTTCCTGTGTCTGAAATCAAGAAAGGTAGTAGGAGACTAGGGGAGGGATGAAAGGTGACTGCCCATGGTGCGTTTTTCCATATTATGTCTCCAGTGTTCCGTTTAACACCCTCACGCTTCAATCTCCATGCTGATCCCAATATGTGAAAACTTTTAGTGTGGATTAAACAAAACGCCACTTTCTTGTCCCCTTTCCTCTTCACTGCTTTGTTTTTGCAATCACAAGAAATGACTTTCAGTTGAGAGAGACTGTTTCTTCCTTCCTAGATTGTTCAAGTGAATCTTTTCTTCTGTGAGCCTCTTAGTTTGTAAACTCTTTGTTTTTTTGTTTTTATAGGGTGCCAAAAGCCACAGATAATTAAGGGAATAATAATGCAATCCTGCCACTTTGCCTCTTTGCAACTGTAGGGAGTGGCATTTTGTGCATGCCAGAGTCTAGGGCAGGGTTGGCCAACCTGTGGTTCCAGAGCCACATGCAGCTCTTCAGAAGTTAATATGCGTCTCCTTGAATCTTTGCACAAGTACACAGTGACCAGCTTCCATTTGGTCACTGTGTGCTTGTGCAAAGATTCAAAGAGATGCATATTAACTTCTGAAGAGCTGCATGTTGGCCACCCCGAGGGAATGGAATTTGGGGAGGTCATGGAAAAGGCAGATGTGGTATGATGACACACTGATTATCTGAAGGAGCATTTCAGCAGGAGACAACAGTGGTGGTATATTCATGAGGTGTTGGACAGGTGGTATAAAGTAGGCTTGTAACAAAATGTACAGGAAGAAGAGTGAAGGGTCATGATTGACACCACGGTTTATGCATAATAAAGGCAAATGGAAGGTCAGAGGAAATTGGATTGCATGTATAAGTGCTTGAGGAGTAAAATGTGCCAAAAAAAGAAATTCTCAGACTTCAGTAACAGAAGCTGAGAATAGATGAGAAGTTAGTTGATTATTGAAGATTGTTTAATTCCTTCTATAGGTATTAGGTATCCAGGTTGTAGCCGTATTGGTCTAGAAGAACAGGCAATCGGGACGCATGGTAGATAAAAGATTGTAAGCCCAAGATCCAGAGGCTCCGTACCAGCTATAAACTGATTGCCCAGAGCAGTTTTCCATCTGTTGACTCCTGTGTGAAATCCTGTGAAATATGAACTTTCATTTCTACCCAGAACTTTTTACAATCTTTTCTCCACTGCCTGGTGAAGGGCGTTTGTGCCCAAAAGCTTGCAATTTAAAGACATTTTTTGCAAAAATCTTGTTCGTCTAATAAAGATATAATATCTCTTCTATGCGTCCTGATTGCCTTCTATAGGTATTATTCATTTTTAAGATTGTGATATGTTTATAATGCAGCGCAGTGGGATAATAACTCTGTTGTACAAATATTTTCATCTTTGAACTAGGTTTTTCTTTGAGTAATGAACTAGCAAAACTTAACTTTTCTGTTATCAACTGTTAGTGACAGAGTATTATTATGCTTAAAAGTAAATAATTTGTCAGATAAATTGCCAAGTGTTAAAAATGAGAGGATTTTTTTAACTGTTTCCTTCTGCCTACAGTTGTTCCAGACTACCTGTGACATTGAAACAAGTAATACATTACTTTGTATGTATGGTTTCCAATGGCATGTAGAGAGAAGGGTCATGCTTGCAATGACTGTTTATAGATAAACTTCAATATTGAGAACACAGAATGTTGCTTAGAGCAATTCTTACGAAGTAAAAGCAGCTTTGGTCTCATTATAAAGAGGTATTTCTTTAGAAAACACTGCTATGAAAGTTGATGGTACTTTTATCTGATAGCATATTTGACTGCTGAAAAGTGTCGTCTGATGTTTGCTTCCAGTAGTGTCTGCTGTTCTGTTTGCTTTGAACTTGTACAAGGTAGAGGTAGTGATACTCAGGGGTTTCAGGTACACAAAAGTCGGAATTAATTGCTAGCTACAACCAGAAGAGGGTATAGCCCATATCTTATAACATGAAATAGATATTTGTTTATGACACTGAAGATTCAGATAACTATGTTTCCATTTGTTATACTGCCATAGCTGCTATCAATGGCGACTCTCCCAATGAAACTTCCTTTTTTTCAAAGGAGGGGGGCTGCTGGGATTGCATTTCAAGTGAGCAGAATCAGCTTTTAGAACATGCCTTTCTGTTAGGTCTGAAGTGGTCCATAGCTTTTGGCAATCACTTTATGCCCAGTGCCCATTTCATGACTGTGGACTTTGGGAAGTGCTGGGTTTTTATTGGTAGGGTTAGGAGTGTTGTGGTTGTGATGGTCCAGGAAGTATGTGAGAAGTAACAAGTTTTTTATGGTGCATGTAGTTCCAGCTGTGGACTTGATCCAGCATGTGAGGCTAGTCTGCTCTAGCCTGCAGATCTGATTTAACCCACAGAGTGACTCTGTGCCCCTCATCCAAGGCCAGATGAATTTGACACCCCTGCTTTAAGTGTTAGAACATGAAAATCTTTGCCAGGGGATCAGTTACCAAAGCAGCCAGTGCAGTCCACTTGTCAGTCTTCAACGAGCATAAAATATGATATTAAAAAAATATTTTTTCTTATTAAAGATTATTTGGCACTTGGTGGGGACTAATTAACCTCACACAGGAAAGACTTTAATGTTATTAATACCCCCCTCTTTTCCCCCCAGGCTCTAGTAGCAGGGCTAATAGTTGATTAGAATCTTGCCTTTATATAGGATATTTCATTTTTTATTGCATTCAGAACTTTAAGTCATAAGTCCATGATGGAGACTTTTTTGTTTCCTTCTGATCTTAATTTTTAACTTGCTTAAATACTTGCACAAATATTAAACAAGAGCCTTTATGTATATAAAAGCAGCTGCTCTTTCCTTAAAAAGCTGTAAGCATCTCTAAAAACTGTAAGCATCCCTATTTTTCCTTCTGTTAGAATGCCCAATTAGTTGTGCAAACTGCCTGTGATTCCCCCCTCTCCCTTTAAAACATAATTCTGTCCTGTTAGTAGGAGATCTTAGAACAGCAGAGACTCCCTATGCTTGAAGAAGGGTGCTTGTGCTCGATAGCTTACAAAGAACTTTTTTCCAACCACACAGTTGGTCTAATAAAAGGTATCACATCTACCCAAAAAAGCTTGTCTGTTAGCAGAGCAGTACTTTTAATTGGGGCTTTGTTCCAAACAGTGCTGGCTTTTTAAGGAGAATCAAATTTGTATCCTCATTCATGCTGGCTTGTTTTTTATTGCTTTACTTTCTCATGCGAATGGAGGCCTTTTCCTTTGGCCATTCTTCCTCTTAGCCTCTGTGGAGAGGATGAGAGAGCACGCATATGATGGATTAGTCATGTTGCTAATGCTCTGCTCAGTGGTTGATACTATGGTGATCAGTGATATGAAAACCTATATAGAATAAAATACAATTCTAGCATTCAAGGGCTCAAACTCCCCTTCCTGGGAAGTCCCATAAGCGAGAAATACATGTCCAGTAAATTTTTTTCTTAGAATGCTGACACAGTGGTGGAGTGAAACATATATGCTAGCTCTTGGAGACTTTCTGAGGTTCCTTTCTTAAATATGCATCTATATTGCACTAAGCACTGGGGTGGGCAAAATATGGCCTGCAGGCCAGATCCAGCCCACCAGTTGATTGTATTCAGCCCATGGCT
The DNA here is from genome assembly GCF_001723915.1 of Gavialis gangeticus. Taxonomy (NCBI): domain Eukaryota; kingdom Metazoa; phylum Chordata; order Crocodylia; family Gavialidae; genus Gavialis; species Gavialis gangeticus. The sequence continues at coordinate 44,555,855 of NW_017729032.1, forward strand.
GTCACCGCGGCGCTCCATATGGTGCCGAGCCCTGCCTGCTCCCATCTGGGGCAGCCTGTACCACACTTCCACCCACACATGCCCCATGCCCACCCATGGCATTGCCTCAGCCCTGTCCCCCATAAGCATGCACAGCTTCCTGGTGTGATGAGCAGCCACCTATCAGTGGCCAAGTGGGTGAAAAGTGGTCAGGAGCTAGAGCTGGACCCCTGTGTGCCTGGGGTAGGAGCCGCCTGGCTGCAGCTTCCCCCATGCCTGTCTGGGCATGTGCTGCCACCACTTCCCTGCACTATCTGCTGCCCGGTGTGATGCAGCAGGGGCTGGAGGAGGAGGAGAAGTTTTTTCGGGAGGGTGGGGGGAAGCCAAGCAATACTAGGCAGCAGCAGGAGCAGCTCTTCCAGATGAGGGCAAAGGACTGCAGCTCCACTGCAGTGCCTGCATGCGCCCCTCCCCACCCCCCTCCCCTCCCAGCTGGCTCCCAGGACCTAGCTTACGACTAGCTCTCTCCACACATGCACCCCTCGCCCACAATACCATATTCAAGAGCAAAACTTTATTTTGAGCTATTATGCAGTCACCTCTATACACTATTAAAAAACTATAAATTGAGACAAAAATTATTTTTTGAAATAAAATTAAAATATTATGGTTGGTGTTTGATTTTTATTGTATGATTTGATTTTTATCTATAATTTGTTAAAATTATATCTGTTGAAAGATTTTTATGTGCAAAACCCTCAAGAGCTCACCAAAACTAGTTAAGTGTCCCACCAGTTGAAATAATTGCCCACCTGTACTCTAGTTTCTCGAGCCCTTTAGGAGGCAGTGCAGCATATAAATCTTATATGTTAATAAAATAAATAGTTTGTAAATAAAATAAATAGTTCCAAAATGGGATTTTGGACTGAAGACTTCTTGTAGTTCTGTGATCAGCATAGCAAGTTTGATGTTTAGCTGAGGATCTGTAGTCCATTCCTCTGACCCTTCAGTAAGTGCCATAGCACATAGGAACTTGGCTTATACATGTTACGCCAAAACTTTGAAATTCCTAGTTACACTCTTTTAGTTTACTTTTAAGCATACTGAAGATTGTTGCTGCGCCTTGGGGGCACTAAAAAGTGGAAACGCCAAATGTTCACTGCTTTGAATGTTACTTCAAGACACCTTTCATTCTTTCTAATGTGCCACTACTTTGTCTTTCGGCAGGTTCCTATCTCTGTTCATGTTTAAACACAAACCTAAAATGCGGTGACTTTCAGATATTTAAACTTGGTTTACATTATGAAATCTTTGGTGACAACTTGGGTTCTACAGGTCAAACCATACTTGTGACTACTTTCAGGGCTCCCCTGGGGTAGCAGAATCTCTTCCTGTTACTGCCTACTTCGCTTAAAGAAGTTTTCTGTTGGCATCTCGCAAAAGAAATTTGTGAACACTTCCATGCATTATGTTGGCTACTGTGTCTCCTTCAGCAGCTGATGCCATCTTTGGGTGCCCTTTCTGGTATTGGCACAACTGCAGTGATGGAGACTTTTGGAGGCAACAGAAGTGCATGGATCTGAACACATTCCAGCTGCTTGCTGGTGGCAGCTGCTGTCTCTTGCCAGAAATTTCTGGCAGTAGAGTTGCTAAGTGTAGACAGGGGCTTAATATCAACATACCACTTGGGAAAATTAGTATGAATGCTGCAGTTTAATCTGCATTAACGTCATCATCGTAGCTAAGATTTAATTTTGAGGACAGAAATGCTATTGTGATAATGCCTATAAATAAAGCATTTAAGTTCCCTCTAGTTCCTTTATTCAAAGTGCTTTCCAGCATTTAGAGGAGCCAAGCTATTGGATTTTTTTTCTTGTCTGTCTCCCTCACATATTTGAATATTACAGTTTACTGTAAATCCTAATTTAACTATCATGCTTATTAATATTTAATGTTTAATAATGAAATTGACTTTCACTGGTTATACAGTTAGAGGGGGGTTGTGCTGCATAAGTCTCAGTTAATCATACAAAGCTAAGGTGTTCTTTTGCAGAAATTCACAAATGACTGGATGAGGAAAATTAGAGTAGCAAATTGTACAGAGAACTTTGAATGAATGTTGCTGAGACAAAATTACTTTGGCATTAATTTAATGGTTATTTTTCAAGGTGTTTTAATTCTAATACTATTAATGGTATATTTGAAGGCAGAATGTAAAATAGACTGTTTGCTTTCTATTCATCACAATTTGTTTCTATTCTTTAAGAGAGTATGCTCTATCAACAATTAAAAGCGTCATTTGTTGCTATAGAGTAGACACTTCAGAGGGAAATGAAAAATGAATTCTCTTTGGGTTTAAGACAGTGGAATCTTTTTCTCTAAGATAGATAGTTGCAAATGCATCACATGATTTTTTGTTTTAAGAAGCTACCTTAAACTACAGTCAATTAAAATGAATTCCAGTGGAACTTTTTAATGCAATTTAATGCATTTTTGGTTGAAGTAACCATGCATGTTATTGCTGCTTCTGAAGCTTCAGGTATAAATTTTCTCCCTCCTATCTTATTGCTTAACCAATTTCAAATTGATTAGATATTTTGAATAAAGGAGGTCATGTAACAGTATGGTGTCTGGGAGTCCCAATCAGGCTTTTCATTGGATATCCTTTTTTATATGTATATGTATGAAGACAATCTATTCACAAGCAACTTCTCTTCAAAGGTTTGATTTTTACCAAGTGCTAAGGCAGGGGTTGTCAACCAGGGGTACTTGGGAAGGCCCCAGGGGGTACATGGCAGCGGTGCGGAGAAGCAGGGGCACTTCTGGTTTTGCCACTGGCACTCCTGGCTTTGCCACTGTGCAGGGTGCGCCCCCCTCTTCCCCCCCCCCACCTTTCCCATGATCTCCCCAACCTCATTGACCAGCCGAGAGACTCGCTGCTTCTTGACTGGCCGCTGTTTGAAAACCCGTGTGCTAAGGAATTCCTAGAGGTGCTCAATACTTAGGTAGTGTTGGCTTTCAGTGTCTTGTATAGAAGCTGAGGATGCTTACCACCATCTGAAGTAGGTACTCCCTACAAGATAGACCATGAATGTTGCAGAACATCTTGGGGATTGGTGTTAAACTACACAGCTTGGTGCTCCTTAAACGTACAGTTTTCATCCTTTATGAGGGTTTTTTTTTAATTTATAAATGAAGAGCTATCTTAATTAATTCTTTAACAGGTTATTTTAATATTATTAGGCTTCTTGAGTAAGTTTCCATTTTCCTTTATGCCTTTGCATATTAACTTTGGTTTTTTTTTTCTTTGCCCTTTTTCATTATAATTTCTTTCATTAGATTATATGCTTTAGAAATACTTTCCAGGTTATTTATGTCTCTACAAAATATTTTCAATATACTTTGTATTCTGCACTCAAATAGTTAAAGCAATCAAGAAAAAATGGAAGCACAGTTAATATAGTGTGCTAACTAGTACACAAGTTGCTGCATTTTACTAGCACCTATGACCTTTATCTGCATTGTTACTTAATATTCTGAATATAGATGAACATAATAGTACTGTCCATACTTAGTTTACCTGACATTTTGCATAAAAGATCCTGTTTCCAGATGGCTATCTACTGTGTGAGATGATAATTTTCTTACTGAGATGACTTTTGTTTCTTACCTCTTTAATTTCATTGAGGTTTTCTTAAATTTTATGTGGAAGAAGAACAGAATTAATCTACCTTCCATGTACACATTATTGTATGTGCTTTTATCATGTCCCTACTTACACAAGTAAATTATCCTTGGCTTTTCAGTGTCTCTTAGTGTTGTTCCCTTGCCACTAATTTTTGTAACTAATTTCTATGAGCTTCTGCTAACTTGTAAAATACTGTTTTTAAGATGAACACCCAATATAGCATGCAGCCTTTTTTAGTAAGACTGGCTAGGCACGTTGGTTGGGCACGTAGTAGTTAAGTGTTCTTATACACCGAGATCTTGATAATAGTTTCATAGTTGGTAGGGTTGGAAGGCACCTGAGCAGATCATCAAGTCTGACCCCCTGCCATGGGAAGAAAGAATGCTGCGGTCAAACGACCCCAGCAAGGTGTCTATCTAGCCTCCTCTTAAAGATCCCCAGGGTAGGAGTGAGGAGTGAGCACCACTTCCCTTGGAAGTTGGTTCCAGATCCTAGCCGCGCTGACTGTGAAGTAGTGCCTCCTGATATCTAGCCTGAATCTACTCTCTGTCAACTTATGGCCATTATTTCTTGTTACTCCCAGTAGTGCTCGGGGGAACAGGGACTCTCTCATTGCCTGCTCGTCTCCCTTAGCCAGCGTATAGATGGCCACCAGATCCCCCCTCAGCCTTCTCTTCTGGAGGCTGAACAGGTTCAGGTCTCGTAGCTTCTCCTCGTAGGGCCTGCCCTGCTGCCCCCTGATCACGCGAGTGGCCCTCCTCTGGACCCTCTCCATGTTGTCCACATCCCTCCTGAAATGCGGTGCCCAGAACTGGACGCAGTACTCCAGCTGCGGCCTGACCAATGTCATATAGAGGGGGAGGATCACCTCCTTGGACCTGCTCGTGATGCATGTGTGGATGCATGTGGACAAGGTGCAGTTAGTCTTCCTGACTGCATCCCTACATCGGCGGCCCATGTTCATCTTGGAGTCTGTAATGACTCCAAGATCCTTTTCTGCCTCTGTGCTGACGAGAAGGGAGTTCCCCAGCCTGTAGGTATGCTGCTGGTTCTTTCTCCCTAGGTGCAGAATAATGTATTCTTTTAAACTATGGTACTGTGAACACTAGGCTTTTAATATGAAATGCTGCAAGCGTATATCTTGTATTTAATGTGTCTGTTTAACAGGGGATAAAACCCCTCCCTGCCCCCTTTACCTCAGGGGGACATGCTGGCCAACATCTGGCCAGGCCCCCACCTATATCACTGGAGAGTTGAAGGTAGGAGAGGGGATGGAGGGGGAATCCTTGCCCCCTTTGCTTTCAGGGGCCATGCTGGACTGGTGTCTAGCCATGCCCCCACCCCACCTCTGGAGAAGCGAGGGGAAGAGACCCTGATAAGGGGCTGCTCTGCCCCAGCCAAGCAGATCCTTCCTGGGGTCCCTGGGGAGGGGGAGAGGAGGGAGAGGAGAATAAACCCCTTTCCTCCCCCCTTTGCCTTAGGGTGCTATGCTGAGCCTGTGTCTGGCCAGGGCTGGGGTTTGACTATGCCCCAGCCCCCACTTTTCCCCTCCTCCATGTCAGTCACGTCCTGGCTGGAGTCCCTGCAGGCCAGGGTCAGGGTTTAAACTCCCAGCCCCCATCATACTCGAGCTCCCTGGGCCTGGCCATGCCCCTTCCCTTCAGGCATGTGCCTGCATTTCCAGAATCAAAAGTGAATGTCTATTCACTTGCTTGCCAATCTGATCTATGTAGGTTAGACTAACCTGCAAAGATTGAATCAATTCAGGTTTGGGTTTTTTTTAATGTCATTACTTAGCCTAGATAGCATGGTACTCACTGAATCAAGATGCCAGGAGAACAAAATTAGAGGTTAATATACAGTTAGTGGTTTTTTGGGTGCATTTATTTGCTTTTTATGAGAATGAGTTCAATGTAGCTTTCAAACTAATTAAAATAAATTTTAAAGTTGGTCCTCTTCATGTGACTTAAACTGACTCTGTACATTTTGTGCCATTATGATTTTACTCAACATGACCATTTGTCCAGTGATCTTCTTTCCTGTTAATTTGCAAAATGTCTCTGACAGTGCCAGGTAACCCACATCCAAGCCAATATAGAAGGCACTTTGACCCATATTTCAATACTCTTAATGCACCAAACCCCGAAACCTCTGGAAGCTCGTTGGTTTGTTTTTCTCTTCTTTTTTCATTATAATTTTTTAAAAGGTTGTGGTGATTTGTTGCTGTGATGGTGCAGAAATTTTTGCCTCACATTTAAATATCTTCACACTAATCATTTGAAAATTGAAAGTTAACAACTTTTTTCTTAAATAGCTATACCCCCAAGAAATTCTGTGGCTGCTAATCCAAAACATGTTCTTGACACAGTAGGGACTTGGTTCTGTAGGCCTTTAAAGACCTGGGTTCTCAGAGGTCAAGGACAGAGGACTCAGCTCTGTTCCCCCGTGCCCCGCCTTCCCCTGTTAGCTGCAGACACTAACAATAAAAATAAATCTCCCAAGCTCCACTTTCAAATGTATCCCACTTATTAATGGTTAACAGTAGATTTTGGGCCTGTGGTCTGAAATTTTACAACGGGCACTTACCAGTCAAAATTGGTAAGCTGCTAGGAACTCATTTTCAGTATGAAATGAGTTTGAGGTTTAGAGGAAGGGCTAGGTAGGCTTTATAGATGCGGGTTTTGGGCTAGTCATGGTGTTCATGATTTGTTTTAAAATATAGCGGAGAGTCACTGTGTTTCAGAGTAGTAAGATGATGTATTTGTAATTTTATCTTTCAACGCAGCAGTCGGCAATATTTTTCTGCAGCAGGCTGGAATGGCACAGCTTACATGTGAGACAGACAGGTGCTAGGACCTGGTCACCACTATTGTTTCTCTCCCTGCCTATCTAAGGCACAACAGAGGCAACACTCCTCACCACGCAGCATGGGCAAAGCCCTGGTTTGGTGGGTTGGATTCATTGGCTCTCTGGGCCATAGGTTGTTGCTCTGATAAGTTGCTTGTGCCCTAAATTGTAGAAAAGGATGGTGATGAATTTAAATATAACTATACTTTAAGTCATTGCATTTACAAGAATTTAAGCATTCTTTATGTAATGACAACTGTTATATTAATGTTAGTTTATCAGTTCAAGTGTTGCTCGTTTGTATAGCGTAGCACTTGTTTTTAAGGTAACTGTCAATTAAAAACTATCAGACAATAAAAAAGTATGCAAGGTGCAGAGACTGAATTGACTATACACTGTTATCTGAATAGTGCTGAAAAGTTCACTATTATTTCACAGTGCATTTTTTAAAAAAACTTCTTTTCTTCTTTCACAGGAAAGATGATAAAGATTATGCTTTAAAACAAATAGAAGGTACTGGAATTTCTATGTCTGCATGCAGAGAAATAGCAGTAAGTAATATTAGAACTTTTTACTAGCAATAAGATTTTATTAACTGATTGGATGAATGCATCTGAGTTCGTATGAGTTATCTGCTTTTCTGAATCTGGAAAGTAATGTTTACATTCTGAGATTTAAAGTAGCCCCTAGCCCTTAAAGACTTAAACTTGGTAACTTCTTGCTTAAAAACAACTTGTTTTTCTTCAGTTCAATGGTATGATTGTATGCATTATTTTTAAATCTGTGATTTAAATAGCTGAGTTTAATGTTGTCATGTATTTGTTTTTTAATTTTTCCCCAAAAAATTATTGGTTGGTAAATGTTAAATATGTTGAGCTGCCTTTGTTAACTGAAGAGAGAAAGCGAGCAGCATCCACTTAGCAGAGGCACATCAACATACAACTTTCTCTATGTTCATATATGTATTAGTGATATTGTTTAACATGCTTTTACTCAGATTAATTTTTGCATCTTTATTATGTTAGCAAATGATGATTCTTTTTTTTTTTACAGAATACTTATTAAGTTTTTACCTTTGTGTCAAGCTGTGTTTGGATAGGAAATTAATTTTGGTTAAGTGTACAAAATGTTAAATAAAAAAAACTTAAATAGAACAGCATGTGCTGGATATAAAAGAAAAATAAATGTTTCCAAACATGCTTTACTTTTAAGAATGACTTATTAAAAAAGGGACTATTTGTATTAAGTGAATTTGACTACTTGATTTTGGTTGCACTGCTCTGATGCATGGGTGAGATCTAGCTTTCATTGATTGGAAGAGGAAAACAAACCTCTGTCTTTAAACTTCCAATTGGTTTCTTAACTTTGAGCAAACTAATCATTGAAGCAGTTTGGTCTGACTTTCTTTAAAATAATTGCATCAGTTTTTTGTACTACTTTAGATTTATTTAAAGAAAATATTTTATAATATAATAAACTCAGGCCTTAAAGTAACTTGGCTGTTGTAAATTTAGTATAACAGAGATACTTTTTGTTTTATAAAAATAAACCTATTTTTATAAACCCCAATATATTTGTGATTAAATATTAATCAGTATCTGAAATAAAAATGTTGATATTTTTTCTGTATTAAATAAGAAACACCTTAAATCATTGTTAACCTTATCACACAAATTATTGGCAGTTATCTAGTAACTATTTGTTTTGGATATAATCTTTTACTGTTTATTTTCTTCTTTTCCTTTTTCCCCGCTTCAAAAGTATGTTCTCTGAAATGTAATGTGCAGCTATCCCATTACGAGGGGAAATTTTAAAACAAGCAGTCTCCAAAATATGTTGGGAGATACCAAAGACAATGGAATTAATGTATTTGATTCACTGTACTTCTGATTGCCTTTTGCATATTGTGTCTTTATGGAGTGTTTTTCCTAATACTTTGTATAAAGAAGTCAGCTCCATTGACTCTGTTTTTTAAATGCTATGTTTCAGTACTTCCCAGCTTCTGGAAAGTATCTATTCCTCATGTAGAATATTGAAAATGATTGCTCTTGTATCTGTCACCTCTCTAGTTACAGTTCGTGATAATAAAATACTTCTAATGATTTCATTTGCACAGATTTGATTTAATAGTGCTCTTACATATATTGTTTTCTTTTTTTGGTTAAAATGTCAGTTACTGCTACCCACAGCATAAACTCAAAAATGCTTTGTTCAAGGTCATGTTTACACGCTTTTATTACCAATATGGCTTCTTAATGGTCAGAAACATACTATTTTTTCAGATAATATGCAATTACACTAGAATTAATAGCAAAAATGTTTTAAAATAGTGCTTAATTTTTTTTAAATACCAATTTGTGGTAACAAATAAAAAGTATGTTAGATTAGAGTGAACACTTTATGAAGTGGCTAGCTTTTTTTTTTTTGAGTTCTTAGCTAGATACCTGAAAGGGGCTGATGTCCAAAGAGTGAGTGATCAACTCTTGAATTCAGTACTCAAACAGTAAATTCCCCCCCAAAGCACTAATTGTTTCTGAAAATCTTGCTGTTAATGTGTAAACCTCTTGGGTGTGTCCTTTTTTTTGTTTTCGGAGTCTGTGGCTATAATAAGTCTTCCACAGAATCAAGTGGAGAAGTGAAACCTATTGAAAAAAGAGTTTCTTAAAGATACCATTTTTCATTAGAAAACTGAGTATCTTAATGAGAGACTTGGCATTAAATAACATCTTTATGTCTGTAGTGACTTTTAAGAAGAATAAGTAAAGGAGGATCCTAGAGCATAAGGACTGCCATCTATTGGGTCAGACCATAGGTCCATCTTGCCCAGTATCCTGTGTCTTACAGTGGCAGAAAGCATGCTGAAAGGGATAGTGAGGAGTTTTTTCCACTGTTCACCCCTTACAGCCTCCAGGATTTAATGTCTAGGAAATTCTGATTACGAGTTTGTATCCTTAATACCCATGTTCGGTAGCTACTGATGCACCTTTCCTTCAAGTATTTGTCCAATCCCCTTTTGAATCTGGCTAAATTGTCAGCTTCCATGATTTTGTGGCAATGAATTTCACATTGCATTAGTTAATGTGTTGTGTGAAAAAGAACTTCCTTCTGTTAGGTTTTTTTCCAGTTTAAATTAACTTGCCATGATGATGGAAACGTATGTTTATATTCTGAACTGTTGTGCACCTAGTCACTGCCAGTAGGTAAGGTTTCCAAATATTACCCATTTTTAAGATTGTTGTCAGTTGCTTGTAAATTTAATAAATTGTAACCACTTCGGCTAAAACTTTCCATGCAGAGTACTTGCCTCAGGCTGAATTTTTTGAAAGATTCATCTAAAATACTCCAGCCAGTTCAGAGAGAAAGGGGGAAAGTAACTTGCATCTGTTAAAACAGTTCTTTCAACAGCTTCATTATGTTCTAGTGAATCCATGAATCAGAGTGGACAGTTAGCTTGGGAGGATTTTTACGTGGTGTCAGGACTTTACTTTCTACTGGGCCATTGAAGTTACCCTCTGAATGTTTGAATCTGCTCAGTAAAGATTTTAGAGTTTGGCTGCCAAATTTTCCATCTATGCTCGGTATGCTCTATCCCAGGGATGAACAGGACTTTGTGCAAGTATTCTTCACTGCTAGGGACTAATAGAGTGCTAGATGTGGGAGCTGTAGGTTACAGGGAGGCTATGCTTTGTCTCTGCTCCATGCTTCAAGGACCTGGTGACTAGAAAAAGGCAGAAATACTGGAATACAGAAGTGAGAAAAAGTACATGCGAAAGGAAGGGGTTGGAAGAAGGGACAACAGAACGAGGTGTTCCAGAGCAGTAGAAAAAGCACACAATAGGATCCAGGAGTCTGGGGACAAGTGGGAATCAGACGTGCTAGGAGTACAAAGGCAGAAAGATCTATAACTGTGGTTCTCAAACTTGGGGTGCCACCAGATTTTTTTGAAGTGTGCTGGGAGTTGAGAGGAGATGAGCAGGTAAATTAAGCAGATAAGCACAGGCTCAGACTTGCTCCTGCCTGGGTGATTCCCCACCCCCACGGTCCAGCCTCTCTTCAAGGAGGGTAAGTACTGCAATTAGTTTTCGAAATTGGGTGCCACCGAGTTCACAAAAAACATGGAAGTGTTCCTCTAGTCTGGTGAGGGTTGTCTCTGGTCCAAAAAGGTTGAGAACCAATGATCTAGAACCACTAGAGCAGGGCTGGGCAATTATTTGAGCTGGAGGTCCACTTAGGGAGTTTTGGTGAGTTGTGGGCTGGGTCAACATTTCCACCCCCGACCTCCTTCCCAGCACTATGCTGGGTCTAGTCAGAATATCCCACCTTCCAGCCCACAACAGCTCACCACAAATTGCTAAGTGGCTCTTACCTGGGGCCCAGCCCTTCACTGTCACTGCCTAGCGATTCCCAGCTCTGGGGTCTCCATTGAGACTAGCCTGGGACCCCTGCGTGCAGGGCACACTTGGCTGGGTGCATGGGATGGGTGGGCGGAAAGTGGCATTTGGGATCAGGATGGGCAGGTGGGGCTAGGGCCAGGATTGCAGGGTGGTAACAGCGTGGGGCCTGGAGCAGAGATGTGATCCATTTCTGGCATGGCCCTGCTTACAGAACTGGCACCCACTGCAGGGACATGTAGGCAAAGCAGATCATGGCTCTACTCCAGGCCCCAGCCCCGCACTGTCACCACCTTGTAATTCTGGCCCTGGCTCCAGCCCCACCTACAATCTTCCTGCCCATACTGCTCCAAGATGTCACTCTGCCTGCCTGTGGCTCCATTCCACCCCAACTGAGCATGCCCTGTCTGCTTGAGTCCCCAGGCTGTTCCCCATGTAGACCCTGCCCACCCACTCCATCTGGCACCCCCGGCAATGGTGCAAGGTGGACAGGCTGGAGTGCCTGGGCAGTGGAGCAGGGTCCGGCAGCAGCATAACACTGGCAGTGAAAGCTGAAAGGACCTGCTGCTGCTGGGGCACCATGCCACACCTTGGTTAGGTGGAGCCAAGGGACCTACCACTGGCTGGATAAAATCCGTTGGTGACCCAGATCTGGCCTATGAGCCATGTTTTGCCCATCCCTGTGTGAGTGCTCTCCTGTACAGAATTTTTCATTTAACCCAGGTATATCTTCTCATATCTGTCTATCAGTAGCTGTGAAAGTATATCTATCCTCTCCTTCCTCTGTGACTGGTCTGTACAGAGTAACAACCTACTACAACTACTAGTAACTCAGTAGATCTGTTGGACAGCTCTGCATTAGGTCATGTGGCAAACACATTCATAGATTATTCTAAAGGATTGGGTTGGGGTGTCAGTATGGTTTACATGTAGAATTTCTGTTTTAAGGTTCTCAGATGGTCAGAAAATTGTCTCTAGAACAATGTGGTGAAAGAATCCAGTTTTCTAAGGCAGCGTTGAGCTGCCTTACCCATGAAACAGTTACCTGTTTCATTTGTTTTACACCTTCCAGCTTCTATAACAATGGAGGGCAAGAATCAGTCATCAGCTGCCTTACACCGATTCATTCTCAGAGCACCAACCATCTTGTGCTCTAAATGAGACAATAGTCCAATAGGGAAAACTAGTATGTGATCATGTAATTAAAGATTGCGTTATAATGCATATGCACAAGGGGGACTGAATTAAGGTTTCCTTAGCAACCTTAATACTAGTATTAACTTTGGTGCACTTGATTTCATAAAGTTAATATCCTTTGTTATGCTTTCTTAAATACAACATTACAGACTTTTTTTGAAAGCTGCATTGTTTCCATCCTTTTAAAACTAGTAGTAGTTTTAAAAAATGGTAAATGTTTTTTTGTGTGTGTGTGTAAACACAAAACAAATATAGAATTAGAGAGGGTATGTTGTATTTAGTGAGGCTAGAGTTAGAATTGCTGGTTTCCCTCCATCTTGTCTATTTACATTGTTCTTATCAATTTTGTTTGCACGTATATGAAGAAAGAAATGCCAGCAGACTAACACAAATCAGTAATACTATGCTGTAAGTTGCCATCTGTGTGCATCTAATTAAAAAAGAAGCCTTTGGTATAATTATACTGAATTTTCAGGGTAGGATTAATAACTGCCAGCCTTAATTAAAAATAGCTTTTTCTAGAGAACCTTATTAGATGCATTTATGGGCACTGCAGTATTTGGAGGAAATAGGAAGATGTGAATTGCATGTGTCATTCATTTCCTTTTTAAAACTTATTTTCTTGGTAGTTCAGATGTTTTGTATTTGGCCATCTGGATAGCTTTTCACCTGGAAAGAATAAGTCTTGAAATTTTTTTTGTTTGTTTTTTAATTGAGTTGTCAAAACCAGAGAAATGCTAGAATGACATCTCCTTGTGTATTGGACACTAATTTTCAGTTTCAGGTGAGTTATCTTAATAATATTTTAATGCTTTCAGCATACCCTTCAAGTAGCTCTATTAGACCCACATAACTCCGAATTACTGTGGGCCTCTGGATACCGGGTAGGGCTGTGAACTTGACTTCTGAGTTAAAATGTGACTTGAGTCACTTCTTGCAGGAGCCCAACTCGTTTTATCCTTTACAAGCTTAATCATGAGCATTTTTTGCATTTTATTACTTCCTACTAGAATTTTAGGATCTTGACTAAACAGATTTTGTTGCAAATAAGCCAATTTACTCTCATTTTGATGTGGTACATTCAGTGCTCACTATGTGACATTAATTCTGTTATTTGAAATAACCATCTTAATAAAAATTCAATGTCGGTGTTATACTATGTCCATATTTCTTTTTCTCTTCTGCCCCAATTCTGTAACATGGTATAAACATGTAAAACCCTCTTTCACTGAATTGTGGCTGAATTGGTCTGTTGCAACCTGTTTGCATATTGTTCTTTGTAATTATTTAGGAATATACAGGACTCTCTTTCTGATTCTAATTCTCTTTTTGTTGAGCTTTATTTAATCTTTAATATGGGTGAGAAGTAGGGGGACAAACAAAACTAAAGAAAAATCCTGGTTTGCTTTAACTTTTGAATGTACAAACCAATTTCTAATAATACAGTTTACCTTAAGATGGGAAAACTATTATAGGTGTATAAAAGAACAGGACTTCTCATCAGCTGTATGAACCAGGCATACAACAAATTGGAAGAGGGGGTGAGTGACTTGTTTAGAAGGTGTAAATCCACTCAAAACTAGGACATACCAGTGCTGCCCCCTCTCCACTCTCCCCCACCCCTTGCTGACCATAATTGAAGAAAACTCTTCCACTTCTTTTAGAGGATGTTTTTGCAGGAAATTGTAGTAGGTGACACTTCAAAGTGCTTAGAGTAAACGAATTGTCAAGACAATGTATTGGTGGGGGGATGAGTGTAGACTAGTACCATCCCATCAGTTGATCTTGCTTTGAAATTCATTACATTGTAAGCATGTTTTCAGGCAAGTTCTTCTGAAAAAGTAAAAGTAAAAAAAGTAAAAAAGTAAAATGTGAAGAAGTAAAATAATGAGATGACCCTCTAATGGTCTTGGCTTTGAAACAGGTGTAACAAAACAATATTGTTACCAGGAGCATCCACAATGTGCAACACATTGTCCAAGCACACATAACAGTTCCTGCCTCCTGTTCCCGTTAGCAGACTTTTGTTGTTTGCTTTTCACTTTGTTGCCTAACAAGGTTTCCATTTGCTCTTACCAGCAAATAGTTCTGGCATGAGATGGTCTTTTGTCCTTTTATTTCCTATGTAATATTTTCATGATGCTTTTTTTTTATATTACTGTCCTTTTATTATGTTAAATTTCTTTTGGCAACATACATGTATAATAACTACTACAGGGTTTATCATGGGGGAGGGGGCCCTCAATCTATATAATTCCTGTTCTGTAAATATATATGGTCTGTCCATGGTCTAGTCTGATCATCCAAAGAATGCTACGTAGGTGAAGCACAGCATCATAAAACCACCAAAAAGACACATACCTACCTATCCAAGTATAATTTGTCTCTAACCGTTTCAAATATTGGTGCTTATCTTTGGCAGGTGAGGAATAGTTTGATGTTAGAAAATGTAGTGTACATTTCTGCTTCTCAGTGAAACAGATCTTTGATCTAGCTTGGGTTTTTGGATGGTCCTGATTACTGCGGTTGGGCAGAAATATGCGTGGGAAAGTTTTGTTCTTCACCTAGCTCTTTTATTGATAGATAGGCTGGGTTAGTCTTTATTTATCTGGAGTAAGACTGTCTACAGGTAGTTACTGCAAGGTAGCTGATGTACTGTAAATCCCTGCCTTCAGTTTCCAGCATATTAATTTTATGTGCCTATGCTCAAAGCTACAAGCTAAACCAGCTCCTGAGACAGCCCTAATCTGCATAGGGATTACAACAGAAACATAGGGAAGCCATAGGTAGCTGAGATCTCCCTTTTTTCCCACTCCACTGTAACATTCTTGTCAGTTGATGTTAGTAGCTGTGCTGGGGAGAGGAGTCGGCATTCTTCTACACTCGGGTGCCTGCTCTGCCCACCTTTTGGAGTCCATGGTTACCAAGCAAGGGAGTTACTATTAAAGCACTTCTGCTCACACAAATATCTTCAGGGATTACAGAGGATGTAGCTGAAGGCAGCTGGTCTACTAGGCCTCAGCCTGAAGGCAGTCCCATTGAAGTGGGCTGATACAAATGCTTAAGTTTAAGAAAAGCAGGGTTTGGATCATTCCCATTGTGCAACCAAGTTTACAATGTCATGCTCAAAGGCCACAAACAATGGTTTAGATTGCTGGGAGCCAACCTTTGTGACAGGCATGCCATAAGGTAAGCCCCATACTCTCCCCAAGCACCACACTGTTCCCTTTGCCCTGCCTGATCAGTTGCTCTGTGTTCTGATCCCTGCCTTGTCTGTTGTTGTGTTCTCTGCTCCCTCCCCAGTCTGCTGCATGCTACAGACAGGCTTGGGACAGAAGTTACAAATAAACCAGTTTGAGTGATCAGAAACTGGTTTAAATCTGTAACAGGTCAGAAGTTCAGTGCACATAAACCAGTTTCAAAATGACTGAAACTGGTTTAAGATGCACCTGATTGAATGTAGTATCAGACTTAACTGATTTAGGTCAAACCAGTTTATGAAATTTCCGTCCCAGACCCCATCCAGTTTTAAGTTAAATCACAGTCCCCCAGCATACTTTGCAGTTCTGGACTGGACTGGAGTGGACTGGACTGTGCTGTGCTGTCTGCTCCAGAGAGCAGGGCTGCCCCCACCCCTCTGTTCCCTAGCCAGAGCAGTGAGGGCTGGTGATGGGGTTAGGGAGGAAACCTGGCTGGGGACTGCAGCTGGGTCTGCCTGGGTGGGGGGAGGGGGAACACCTCCTGCCAGACTTTTCCCTGCTGAAGCAGAGTGGGTGGGGAACATGGGCTGGCAGGCTCAGGTGGTGGTAGGGGAAGAGGTTTTAAATCCCCTCTCCCACTGGCATGGGCCCCCAAGATCTGCTTAGCAGTGGCAGCAACCCCTGCCAGGCTACCCGCTGTTCACCACTGGAGCAGAAGGGGCAGGGTGCAAGGTGGGTGGACAGGAAGCCTGGGAGGGAATTCCCTCCCCCACCCTGCCAGGCAAACCCAAGCAGGGACTGGGGTCAGGGAGGGGGTTGGCTCTAAGGTGCAGGGAGAGGGCAACATCCTGAGAGGGACTGCCTTTCTTGCACCTCCCCCCCCCCCCC
>NW_017729032.1:44572080-44577778 GCF_001723915.1 Gavialis gangeticus
CCCCCCCCCCCCCCCCCAACAAACCTGACTGATGGGATTTGCTTGTGGGGGCAGTCCTACCCAGGCTTTCCCAACCCCTGGCCGGTGGGGGGTTGCTTAGGAGGGCAGCCCCAGATCCTGCCCCTTCTGTTCCAGCAGCGAGCATGGAATAGCTTGGGAGGGGCTGCCCTCTTCCTCCCCTTAAGTGGGGAGCCCCGCATAAGCCTGGCAGGTGCTACTCCCCTCCCACCCAGGCAGACCCAGGCTGTGGTCTCATGTGGGCTGTGGTGGGGGGTTTAAAGTGCCCTTTCCCCTGGCCTCAGCATGCTAGCCCTGGGCTGGGGCCTGGCCACACCCCCTCTGATGGAGCAAGGAGCTTCAGCCCCTTCCCTTTGGCAGTGACTGGGAGGTGTTCTCTAGCACCCTCCAGCTTCTGGTCTCAGTGAGTGCAAGCATGTGGCTGCATTTCCTGAATCAAAAGTGAATGCCTGTTCACTTGCTTCTCAGTTTAATCTCTGCAGTTTAGACTAACCTACAGATGAGGTTTCACTAATCCGTTGCACACTGGCATTAATACTTTTCTGTTTTTACTGGAAGTACTTTACTTGATTCCATTTCTCTCCTTTCATAATACATCATGTTTGTGCCTCATAGTAGATTACAGGATGATTAATCAGCTCTGGTCTTTCCAGACTCTGCTCAATTTGCTCCCCTTTCTGTAACACAAACTATTTGCCTTCATTTTCAAGGTCTTATCCCCTACCACACCTATCATTTCTCATTCAGTATGCAATGGCTGACTCCTAGTTCTCATTGGCCCATGATGTTAGACTCCCTCCTGCACCTTTCACTCATGGAGTTTTCAAATGAAAACCTTTGTGCTTTCTCCAAGGCTGCCTCACACTTGGGAGGAGCTGCCGACAAACACCTAGGACAGATGATTAAATTTTACCTTTGCTATGATGCTTACAGAAATCTTGACAGCAGTTGGGTTGGTGGTATTCCTCAGTTTACTATCTTACATGTGGATTGTAAACTCTTTGGTGCAGGAATATCTTCTATTTGTGTCTGCACAGCACCAAATATACTAGTGTCAGTGACTAGGCTTCTAGAAGCTCTAATAAAAGTGATAATCAAAAAAAAAAATTCAAACATCCATTCTTTCTTCTAAAGAGCTGGAATTGTTGCTGCATGTGGCTAACAAGGGCTTCAGTTGGGATGAGCTTGGTTGGCTTGAGCTTTCTTCCCTGTGTTTTAAGCAGTGCATTTTCAATTACATCCAGCTTTCTAGAGGAAACAGTTTATTTGAAACAGTTTTAATTTTGGAAATAGAAAATGCTGATTTTTTTCTTTTGTATCTTGTATTCATATACTATTTTTTATTAACTCCATTGATGCTTTTCAAACTAGCCATGTTATAGTTCTTTCTAAACTATGATCTTCTCTGGCAGACTTAATGTATGAACTTATCAAATACATGCTGCAAATGAAATACAGTTATCCGTGGTTTTTCAGTCATAAGGAAGGTCTGGTCCATAAATGTTGCATTTGCGTTCCACAAGCTAGCAAGGCATGACTCTTATACTTTACTAATTAACTTTTATTTAAAAAAGGGGGTGGGGGGACAAAGGAGCATACTAACACTGAGGTGGCCTACTACAGTGAGCAGTTATTGGCTAGGGGAGAACTCAAAGACCCAAATCGGGAGTAGAGTCAGGGGTCAGGAACTGGAGTGCCTGAGACAGGGGAAAAAAGGTTGAGGGTTGAGATCCAGAAACTGTGGTCAAGACAGTTTGAAAGACCAGAATCTAGGATATTGGGGTACTAAGTAGGAATGGGAATCAATTCTGAGAGAGAAAATCTGGGAACCAGGGGTTAAGATAATCAAGGTCAGGAAACTGCTTCAGGGGTGAAGTACTTTGTGCAGCTGCTTAAGCCATCCTTAAGTCTAGGCCCACGACCAAATGAACTAGCCAACTAAAAAGGCAGTGTATTGGAGTAAAATAATTTTAATGTTTCTTCAAGTAATGTTGTGCTTTAATTGCAGAATTATTGTGACATGAACAATAGAGATCCAACAGGCTTGTTGTGTCTGCTGGCTTAGTCTCCTAGATCCAGATCTTATTCTCTGTCACTGAATTCATCAGATTACTTGTTCCTTACTGTTAATATTATTATTACCCTAACGGAGTCTAGTCCAGCCGTAAATAATTTTCGCCAGATTGCAGTGATTTCAGACGATTAGGAATAGTGAAGAGGAAACTAGGAGGTCAGATTGCATTATAATGAGCAGGAGCCTGTAAGGGGGAAATGCAAAATGTTTGCTTTTTTGTTTAGAGACCTGTGTTTATCTTGTGTAAAAAGACAAAGTTTTAACTAACTTCACTGTTTTCTAAATGTGTTAGTCTATAAGATGCCATCCTGCTGTCTTCTAACTTTAGGCTAACATGGCTAATTACCTCTCCACTGTTTAGTTTGTAAGAACTCAAAAAGTATATTCAAATAAGGGTATCAGTATCCTAAAGAGGCTTGTGCCCTAGTTTCAGTCTAATTTCAAGTTGATAATGAATTCCTTCCTTAAAATAAAAATAAGCATATGCTGTTTTTGTGAAGTAAAGGCTTTGAAGAGTATTTTATAAAGACTGTTTTAGAGGGCCTTAAACTACAAATAAGTTGTTCTGTCCTTTTAAAATTTCCAGTTACATAAATTTTAGTATAACAGATATTCTTTATTTTGCAGTTGCTTCGAGAGCTCAAGCATCCAAATGTCATTTCTCTGCAAAAGGTGTTTCTGTCTCATGCTGACAGGAAAGTGTGGCTTCTCTTTGACTATGCTGAACATGACCTCTGGGTAAGGTGAATTGCTTGTAGGTAATAGGCTTTGGGTTTCAGTCATAGTAAAAATATAAATTCATTTTAAAAAATGCTGTACCACAGTAGATAGTAGTGGGACAGATATTAATGTGAACGAAAAATATGGACTGCATCTGACAGCAAGGAATGCTACATTGTTAGTCTCTTTTTTCTGAGGGGACTTTGAAGAAATATGGTTCAGCAAACTCTAGCATCTGCTGCAGTTCAAGTAGTAAAAGCAGAAAGGAAAATACATATCATGATTATGTCAGTGGCTTTTCTCAGAAAATGAGATTAACTGAGTACTGTAACAATTATTCAATATTGGTTAGAAATCTTGTATTTTTTACTTGTGTTTTGGTAAAGCTTCAGTCTTCTAGTTGGATTTCTGTAGTTTTAATCGCAAAACAGTGTAGCATCCTTGGCAAATTGAGGAAAGGCTCTTTAGCGCACACTGCATATTACGAACTGAGATCAGTGGTAAAATGTACTAGTGGAGTGGATTTGCTAAAAGTATATCTCCTATCAACCTATAACTGAGCTCATCTGTGAAAAATGAAGTAATAATGAACTCAAATATACCCATCTGAAATTCACTGAATTTTCTAGAATTTGAAATCTGATCTCAAATTCTTCAAATAAGTTTTCATTTGTTTGGAAAGGGAGCTGTTTTGTCTTTGCTATGAAATTGATTTTTTAAACCTAAATTAATAGCTGCATGTAAGAAGCTTATCTGGATAATGTTAATCACTTCAACTATCAAATGTTTTCTGATGAGAACAAATATCATGGTTCTTCAGATACTGTTGCTCTTGTAATTTTATTCTGAAATGTTGCTTTTTAAAAAAAAAAGAGCAAAAAAGGTTAAAGGGTTACTGGCAAGTCCATGTAAAGAATCACTGGAGGCTTCTCTTTTTGTAAAACATTACAGATCAAAGCATTGTTTTTTTTCCCCTCTCTCTCTCTCTCTCTCTCTCTCCTTCTCTCTTCCAGCACATAATCAAGTTTCATAGAGCTTCTAAAGCAAACAAGAAACCAGTTCAGTTACCTCGGGGAATGGTGAAGTCCTTATTATATCAGATCCTAGATGGTATTCACTACCTGCATGCTAACTGGGTGTTACATAGGGATTTGGTAAGTTGACCTGCAGTGGGGATTAGCATGGGGTAGAAGATTTGAGAACAAAGATAGCTGGTTTCCTTATTACTAGTCAATGGTGAACAGAGATCTTTGTATACTAAGGGCATATGTTAGCAAATATTTATTTTGTACTCAACTAAACTTTTAGTGAATAGACTTAAACTGTGTATAAAGTCTGTAATTATCTGATATGCATTGGGTGGTTCCATTTTTAAGAAGATAATCTGACATACTTCACCTTTTTTCTTTTTTCCTCTTTGGAGTTTCTAAATCTCTTTTAAAATTATTTAAGTAATAGACAAACCGTGTCTCTGGTTACATATTTTCAGCTTCCACAAATCATTAGTAATTGTATTGGTGTGTAGGGTGATACTTGGACATAAGGAATTCTTTTAAGTAAAACTACATGTTCAATTTTCTCTTGATTTATAAGTTTAAGAAGGTATTCAGAAGGTACCAATGTTGTTCCGCAGAATTTTGAAGTCTTTTTCAAAATAAACCCGTTTATCATAAACGTGTTTTACTTAAAACTTCATTGCCTGAGCTAGTGTTTAATAAACAAATTGTCTTTAACATTGGAAGCTGAAAACACTTTCCCACTTACTGTGCATTTATTTTCTTCTGTGCCCAAGACTTTTTTGCATAACATAATAGTTTATCTGTTCCTCTTCAACTGAATCCTGCAGTGCTCTTTCTTGCTGCGTAATCTCTGTTTTTTATCCTTTTCTTTAATAGCACACTTTTTCAGGCAATCTCTAAACACAGTGCTATAAATGAAAATTTAGCTCCTGACTGAAATGTCGGTGATGTATATGTATAGGAGTAGCACATAGAATTAGTCTGATCCTTCCCATATATATGCTTACAGTACTAGTGCTATATTTTACACTTTAATGCATTGAATCCAGGCCTGCATATTAGCTACTCCACTGTCATATTTTTAGCTTTAATTATTTTACTGCAAAATGTAGTTAATGATGGTTATTTAATCTTTAACTTCCATGCCTAGTAAATGTTTTAAAACAATACCAATGGTACTATGTAACTGGATGTAAAAGCTTTACCTTCTACAAAAATTAAATTTTCAGAGAATTAAAAATGTAAAGAGACTTTGTTCATGAAAGTATTGTACTTTAT
Organism: Gavialis gangeticus; assembly: GCF_001723915.1. NCBI lineage: Eukaryota > Metazoa > Chordata > Crocodylia > Gavialidae > Gavialis > Gavialis gangeticus. The sequence continues at coordinate 44,577,190 of NW_017729032.1, forward strand.
AAATATTGCTTCCAATTTTCTCCTGATTTTAGAAATTAGACATTTTACTGAAATTTGTGGCTGATATTTTTGCACAACTTTATGGACTGGAAGGATAAATCTCAAAAGTGTAGAAATACCTAGGACATACATTCTTCTAGTTAGTTAGGCACATCTTGTGTTATACAAAAAGATGCCTTTGTATTGTAATTTTGTCTGCTTGTTTACCTTTTTATTATGCTTGCAAGTGTTACAGGAAGCAAATGAGCACTGTCATCAAAAACCTAAGTTTTGCTAGAATTTGACTTCCTGCAGTTTCAGATCATTTACAAACCAAGTTTTTTTTTGTTTTTGCTTTTCTTAAAGACTGATATAGACAGAGTGCAAAAAAATATTTATGTTGTCAACTGGATGGCTCAGGAGATTGCTACTTTATTATAGAGCCTGTCACATGCAGTTTTGAACACACTCTGTTAGTAGGTTTCCGAAATTATTCCATTGCTATTTGACCTGTATCAGATGAGTTGGTGGTCTTAGTCCAGCATCCACGTTTTTTAATTTCTTCTTTCCCTGAGTGTCCCCTGCCCCTCCCCACCCCTTCTCTCTCCCC
>NW_017729032.1:44577825-44582307 GCF_001723915.1 Gavialis gangeticus
AGAAGACAGAACCCCCCAAAAAATCCAAAACAAAACACCCCACTGTTGTAATGGCAGCCTTTTTTTAGTAGCCTAAACACAGAGGTGTGAAATATGAGCTACCCTTTGGTCCCAAAAAGCTGTCCCAACAGAGTACAGTTGAGGAATGTTGGCCTAAAATAAAAACAAGGCTGTGCTATGCCTGGTTGTGCTGTCTAGGTCCACAGACTTTTGCTTTTTGGGTTCCAGTCTAAAACCACTATCAGAAAATGCACTGAACTTAGAAGTACGTCACACATCGGAATATAGGGTATATCTGTGTGCCTGAGATGTTTTTCATTTAGTTTTCCAGGGTCAGTGGAAAACTTTCCTTTCTAGAGTGGGTCTATAATATACTTGTTTACTTGTTTGCATCAATGCTCATTTCATCTAATGAGTCAAGGATATTTTTGAGCAAGCTGGAACTTGCAGAATAGAACCTGAGTAACAGTATGCTTCTAGCCTATGTTGGGTAGAATAATTAAGTTCAAACTTACATTTGAACTTGGATTACCACTCCCAAGATACCTGTAAAAGTAAACTTTAAGGCTTTTTGACTGTACTGGGCTAAAACACCGGCCTTTTGACTTGCCAGAACCCTGTTGATTAATAGATGAATACAGTATTTAGATTTTGCTCCTGTCCCTTTTAAAATCTGTCACCATCACTGTAATGAAATCAAAATGTGTTTTCTTTATTATATCGAATGTAAGGTATGTATGTTAACTTAAGTATCTTAAATAATATACCTAATTTTATTCTAATATTTAGATAAGAGACCTGGAAGAAACTAGAAGAATATTAGTAAGATAGCTAGGCAGATAACTTATTGTTCTCTAAGCCTGGGAAAAGTAATTTTTTTCTTCTTCAAAGCAGAAGAAACTATCTCTCTGAAAAGGGCTTTGTCTCCAGCTAAGCAGTTTAAATTGTCTTTATAAAGTTAGCATTTAAATGTTCGTAGGTAGGCATTGAAGTGAAGCAGTGATTTTGCTGACTACTAACCTTACAGCAAAACATTAATTTACATTGTTAAAGCTGTCTTTATAATAGAAGAAGTTGGCAAACTAGCTTTAACAAATAGGTATGTATGGTGGAAGGATGGTCTTTATGAAATGGTAAAAATTGCAGAAAGGCAGTAATTGCTAAATCTATAATATTCCTGCACCTGCTGTCCTGTCCTGTCCCATCTCGTCCCTCTCCCCCTGCCCACCCCCACCACGCCCTGGCCCTGAGTCATCTTTTTACAAAGATAATGTACAGGGTCTACGGCAATAATCTAACTTTGATTTATCCAGCAGTGTACTGAGAAATTGCTTCTTGCTTTTTTTTGTTGTATGGAAACTAAACTGCCCAGTCCAGTGAACTCGCTGCAGCCCCCAGAATGCTTATTTCCCATTGGAATCATGCAAGAGTGATTTAATTTAGAATATGATAAAAACTGTGTATAAGCACTAGTATTCTTATTGTAGTAGATGTATTAAATCTATGAAATGTATGAAATATTTGAATTTACGTGTCTTTGTTTCTTTCTTTTAATTAATTTTTAGAAAATGTAAATTCTTAATGGTTTATATTCTGCCATTGTCTTTCTTTGAATACTTCTGCTGCTTTTTTTCGAATTAGCCTTTCATCTGTCTTCACAGCACTTTTCTGATTTTTTTTTCCCTCTGCTGCCTTTTCCCAGCTTATTTTATCTCTTTCTTTCTGTTATCTGTTCTTTACTGTTCCTTTACTTGTCCATACTTGTCGCTTATTTGTTTTCAGGCCTTCCTCAGTTTTCCTTTGAGTCGTACTTCTCTTTCCTCATTGCGTCTCTCTCTAGTATAGTACAGCTTCTAGGGGCTGGGCCATGCTCCTTTTCCCTCACCAAGCTGCCTCCCTTATTTCCTTTTGCACAGCCAGATGGAGAGGCCACTGGCCAAATCCAGCCCTTAAATGGATTGGGCATTGCCCATCCGGCCTGCCAAGCAAAAAAGTTTGAGCACCACTAATTTAGACTCTCCCCCAAAAGGTTGGCTTCAAGACTTAATTCCAAAGGGACCCCTCACAGAGTATGCCCTGCCAGTGATTCTCCCTCACTTCATATAGAGGGAGCTTCAATTTGAGTGCTTCTTCTTATCTCAACTCTAACAGTACACCAGTATACATGTGGGAGGAGGCAGCAGTTAGCAGATGATTGTGTCCCAATGCTACCTGGAAGCTTGTTGAAAACGAATGCAGGTAATACAACACTGGTTTGATATACATCTTGGCTTAATTAAACAGGTTGTTACATCCTGAAGTATCTTCAGCTTCTGAATAAAGATGGACTGTAGAGTATGTAGAGTGTACCACAACAATTTAATCCCTTTTGCATGTTGATTTTAGTCATCTTGCAAAGTGCAGATGGAAAAATTCACCCCCAAAGGATTATACCCCTAAATTTTACATTTCTTGCTCATGATGGTTTCCTCTTTACAGTGGAGAGAGTTGTTTTGACAACTTTATTAACTGCCTTCCTCCAGTCCACCAACAAGATTGCATTCTTCCCTGTGTTTTGATAGTTCTTCAAGCTCACCTGTGCTCTGGATAATTTGTTTTACTCTATCACATCTGAGCCAGTTAAGGGAGATGCTGAATGTAATCAGTAGTGGCTTGTTGCAGCATTTATACCTTCCATGTAACCTTCCAGCAGCCTCATATACGAGAGCAAAAACTGACAATATAGACCTCCATGATGGTCTCACAGAAGAACTCTTGACACAGGAATGGTTGCCCACATATACCGTTAGGGGTTATATCAGAGTTAGGAAAGTGTCCCTTTAACAGCCTCATCCCCTCATAGTAGTGTCCACAAACAGTAACACGATGTCATACTTGGTTGGTGTGAAAGCGTTTTGAGATATCTTAAAGAATTTGCATAGACACTTTTTTTTATCTTTGGGAAGAAAATACAGCAAAAGCTGTGTTATCTGGCACTTCACCAACCAGAAAGCTCCACTAACCAGCATCTGGCAATCTTCTGAAGGACGCAGCAAAAGTGAAACCGGAAGTCCCACTTCTGGTTTTGCTGCTGCGAGCTGACTGTGATTCTTCCTTGTGGACCATGGCCTGGGGCAAAGCAGCCTGTGCGGGGCCCCCCTCCTTGGCCCCTGGCAGACCAACATACACACGTAGTGCACTGGCACAGTGATGTGGTTAATTTGATTGACTGGCACCCCCCATTTCCAGGGGATGCCAAATAACAGAGCTTTTGCTATAATAACTTGCACAACCGGTGTAGATTTTTCCCTTATATTCAAGCCTATAATCAGGTAGATGGGATTCAGAAAAAATGAGGAATGAAGATGTCTAAAGTTATTCTGCCATAGCCTATGCCTAACTTTTCAAGAAGGCTGTGAGGTTTTTTTTTTTTTTATTTCAGATTTTTCTAAAATTATAAGAGGTGAAATACCAGCTTTAGTTGTTGGGTACAATTTTAAATTCTAAGGTATTTGACTGACCACATTTACTCAAATCTAAGGTGACCTGGACTATAAGACAACCCCCTGATAATTAGATGTTATATATGGAAAATGTATAAATTTGTTATAATTCAAGGTATAGGATCTAATTATTGGAGCTTTACCTTGAGTTTGTCCCCTTCCCACTGCTAAAGCAGGGAAAATAAATCTGGGGGGTCACATTGCCTCCTCCCACCCACCACCCCTCTTATTGTCAGACCTTGCTCTCTCTGAGCATATAGAAGTGAGGGGCAAATTTGAAAACACTGACACACAAAATAAACAATTTACTATACAGGCAACTTACTACAGGTACCCATCAGCTTTAGTTCAGTCAGAATTGATGCATTTTACCTTTTTTAAAAGTGGTATAAGTTTTAGAAAAAGTATTCCATAAACATACTTTTAAGCAGGACTTTTGTACCTACTTATATATAGTACACACTATGCATTGTTTAAGTCCAAAACCGAAAGACTCATGCTTCACCATGTAGTTCATAGGACTGGGCCCCACCGGAGTCGACAGCATTTCAAGCCCCACAGCTCAGCACTGCTCAGTGCCCAGGGCAGGGGGTCAGACTAGAAGATCTTCAAGGTCCCTTGTGACCCCACATCTATGAATCTGTGTGTGTGTACTCCAGATACCCCACCCACAAAGGATCCAGTGCTAATGAGTCCCCCGCTTATGACCGGAACTTGGTGTTCTTGCCATGAATCGTGGAATTCTTCAAAAAAATATATGCAGATGAAGCTCAGGGCAGCCTAGTCCAGCTCCTCCTCATGGAAGGTCGGGCCACACTAATTAGATGTTGTGGCAGAAAGCCACCTTGGTTTCTCCCCAAAAAATCTCTGCCCTGTGACACTGTGATTTAAATCTCTGTGCTGTGACCATTCAATTAGGATGGGCCCAGCACACAGGGGACCACACCCTCAGCCTGTCTCTTTGGGGAACTTGAGCTGGCTGCATTCCTGAGGGAGGGGG
>NW_017729032.1:44587307-44601862 GCF_001723915.1 Gavialis gangeticus
GGAAGATGCTTGTGAGTAAGCTACTCAATCTGATTAGATATTTAGCTGGAAGTAACACAGATGCGTAATCAAAAGGCTACCACAGCCAGGCTGTTTGCTCTTTAGGATTTCTAGATATTGCTCTATCCTGTACCCTAGTTTACCCTACCCCCTGTAATCAATAAAGTTCTCCTTTTTGACTGGTGTGGGAGACTTATTGAGGGGTGGGTCTAAATTATGCCTAAGAGACTGCTTAGGTCTGTGGACTAAGGGGACTATACCTTTTTGCCCCTGGACTTGGGGAAGTACCCCAAGTGCCTGTACTGGGTTGAGTACCCGTGGGACTTTAGGCCTGTGTTACCCCAAGGACACAGGGCCGCGAGACAGTCCATTCTTGGGGTGGTGGCAGCACGTTACCCCTAGATTAGCGAGTGTGCTCCGGGAGAGGGGTCGGCCGGACATAAGGCGCCCCTAGGGAGGCATTCGGAGCCTGGAAGGTGGTCGGGCGCAGAGAGGTGGGCGGCTCAACGCAGGAGCACCCCCTACCGGCCCGCCTTACGTGGTGGAAACGGCGGAGGGATACAAATACCCAGCTGTGTTCCTGAGGTGGGATCTCTGCACCCGCCACAGATGTGACAGGTTAAGAGAGGGGGTGACAGAAGGATTCTGGGTAAACTGTTTGGGGCCCCACTTGATGATGTTTGTTAGACATTTAAGGCTGGTGAAGAAACATGAATCACTAGAAATGAGAAGAAAGGTGCACCTCAGTTGTGGGAGTGAAGAGGAAATCAAAATGTATTCAGTATAGTGGCTCACCTTGACTTGAAAAAGTCAGTGCTGAGAGGGACTACATGCAAAGGGTACTACCATAAAGCTTACTTAGATAAGCTGCACTAACATTTCCTTGTGGTAGATTCCCATATGGGCCTTGTGTTTTATAGCCATGCTTGGTGTTGGCTGAGTTTAATCAACTTAATATTTGGGTTCCATTACTGAGCACATGTTGCTTTTGATAGCAGTTGAATGATAGTGTATTTAATGAGGTTTCCTTCTGTGCAACTGTAAGATGAGAGGCTTCCTACCCCACTGTGCTAACTGGTGGGGGGGTTCATTTTGTGTTCAAGTAAATACGGTATGTAAGCATTTATCTTTGTATGCTTCATGAATCCATATGACAGCACAATGTATTCAGAAAAGTGTCTTTTGTTTGGTCTTTTGAACTTTTATGTTTTTCTATTGCTTTAAATTAGTTATAGAGAAACGCATTAATTTTTGGTTTTAATTTAAAATACCACAGAATCAATACAGTATTAACTATTAAGTTTTTCTGAGGGAGGTGAAGGTATTAGTGCTTAGTTGCTGCCGTCAGAGATCAAGCCTGGTTCATTGGCCATCTTGTGTTTCTGCAGTGTGTTTTCACTTTTCTTTTTGGTGTGACTTGAATGCTTGTGAAACCATAAATGCACTAATGTTTTCACAAGTAACTATACAATGATCTAAGTATTTGTGCTAATAATTTCTGTATAAATATATGCTGCTTACAGGTAAAATCACTTTCCAACCAACAGCTTTGCAGACCCAGTTGCAGATCTTGGTCAGAAAACTAATTTTCTTTCTTCTTTTGCATCTGTAGACCAAACATTCTGTCCAGTTATACCTGTGCAAGCCTATTGTTTTTAGTTGTAGCTGATTGGTACCTAGCAAAAAACATTTCTTGTTGATGACTGACGTTTTTGATCTCTTCAGTATGAATAGGAGTAAAAGTCTACTGTAGAATCTGCACAAATGAAAATTCCAAGTCATAAATGTACAATATACTATTGTAGTGCTACTGCCCTTCAGGTTAGGAAAACGAATTTGAGCAAACAAAGTTTAGAGATTAGAAGGTTGGTAAAATTATATTTACAGTAATAAAGGTGACTTTGGTGACCTTGCATGTAAATGGGGCAAATGTTATGCTGGGAAAAAACTAGTAATTTCTTGACTGTTTAACCTAAGTTTGAAGAAGCAATCATTTAAGTTTCTTGGATGTGCCTTTCAGAAACTGGAAATGTTGTCCACAGTAAATAGAGTAGAATATAAACTAGGATTGAAAGATAGGATTATAGGAAGCTGGAAGAGACCCTATTGTGGTCTCTCAGTTCTTTACCAGAAAATAATTGCTTTATTTTTCTATAGTCAAGAAACAAATGAAAGCTAAGAACTGGCATGTTCCAAGGGGTGCCTTGAATCTGCATACCTTTCATTCACCAAACTAATTACCCTGTCTCAGGATGAAATTGAGAGAATGATATGCCAGGTGCCTGCTGCTTGGAGTATAAATAAACCAGGTGCCAGAGCAAGGGACAGCAGGACTGTGAGACTTGATAATGCAGCCTGCACATTGCCATCATATGGAGAGGCAAATGTTTCTGGGCTCCCTGTATTTTCTGTGCATTCGGGTTCAAAGCCACCAGTAGCTTTGGTGATCACTCTAGCCCTTTTTTCTAGTGAGGATGGAAAGGAGTATCTTTCCTATACTGACCCTGAGCAGAACTGTTTGCTGCATCTTTTGACAACGGTACCCACAGGCCATATGAAAAAAGGTATAATTACATTCATCTCTAGGCATCTCTGAGCTGCAGTAGTCACTACACAGGGCCAAGTCTCTGAGCCAGAAGAGATTACATTGGGACCAGAGCTTCCAGATTTTTAGGAACCTCTGGTGTCTCCTGTCTAGACATCTAGATCTTAACCTGGACTGACATAAAAGTGCCAGTCCTGGTGACATTGAGAAGGTTGGGTGTTGATCTTTTGCCAGTACTTCGGCAAGGTCTTTGATCTTGGGTTAGCCATGGAGTCTAGTGACTTATGTGGGAGAAATAGCTGAAGCTAATTTTTCCCTTGAGTTCTGAGCTTGTACAATTGGCAAATTAATTCTTGGGGATATGAGAATCCCCCAGACAGAAGAGGCATTGTGTATGCCTGTTAGATATTGGTATAAGGCTATTACCCAAGGGACATGGACACAGTCAAAAGCCTAGAGAGCAAACCGTTCTGAGCAAGTCCATGACAAATGAAAGGGGTACCATCCCATTCCTCCACTGGAAAAAGAAAAACAGAAGTGAGGTTACCCTGCAGTAAATAAGTGAACGTACAGCAAATGTTGGCAAGGCCACAAAATGGCATTGCCTGAAGCATCATCAGAAAGGAGTTGGGATGGAGAGTTGATATAGATGGTGAGGTGTCAAGCCACAAAAGAGTCTGCTTGCTTTTTTCTTTTAGAAAACCCAAAGGATCCACATGTGCTTCTTGGAATGGTGGAGGTGTTAGGGAGCACTTAATCATTTTTCTGTTCTCCTAAGGTTCCCACTAGTAGGACATACACAGCTCTGTGTCTAGCCAGGTGGTTAAGAGAAACTGAGGAACAGCAAGTGTATGCCACCCTTTATCCTTTCAGCAGTTAAGCATCAGAATAGGTGGGCCTTGTGGCACATTCAGTGAGTACTGCTAAGGCAAAAAACACAGGTTTGGTCAAACCACAGGGTATGAGAACTTCTCCCTGGAGGATGTATATGTGGCCAGTTATTCCAAGGAGGACCAATCTTATCCAGTTCCCTAGAGGAAGCAACTCTCTAATCATGAGGAGAAAAAGTCTTTGAGAAAGAAGGTTAAAAGTGAAGTAACTAATTCCTTAATTTTTAAACTACTGCAGGCTGGTAGGTTAAAACCTCACTTAGTGGTGTAGCCTCAGTGAAGAGTGCTGTTGTCTTTCTGTAATGCTTTGAGCATTTTTAACCAACTCCAATTATGTAATGTGCAGTATTTTCACCATGAGATCTGTACTTCTGTATGTATTCACTATAGTATTGGAAGGCATAAAAATTAGAGGAGAAAATCAAACGTGATACAGTAAAAATGATCTTTCTCTTAACACTTTTTGTAGCATAATGCTTTCATATAGTTGAGAAGTACAGTGGTATTAATGGCAGCTTTTTTGTATCCTCACGTCCCCAGATTCATGCCACCAGCACTTTTCCGTGCTCCGATCCCCCCTCCCCCCAGTTGAAGCATAAGCACAGCTGGGAGCTGCCCTGTGCTGGAGCTGGGGGCTGGGAAAAGCCCCTTACTGCTGCATGCTGCCCAAGCTGCCTTGCTCATGTTGTTCTGGAGCTAGGTTGTTCCAGCCCATAGTTTCCTTAAGGTTGGTGACCCCTGCTATTAAATATTTAAATTCAGTGACTAACATTCTGGACAGAGGAAGCCTTTAGTAGTTGTAGTTTGTTTACAGCTTCTGCTAAAACAGTACAATAAAATGGACAATAAAAGTATCTACATTATATTAAAATTGTACAATTTATAGGTTTTGGTGAAAGCATGCAGTAAGATAATACATTCTGCCAGTTCTACCCTAACTAAAACATCACTGTGTGATGATAAAGGAAAAAAGAGGTAAAATGAAAGTGTGCAGTAATGAGAAGTATCTATTTATTTGATTGTGGCTCTTGTTCTTTGTGCAAGTAATGCCAGCACACCCAAGGAGTGTAGGACAGGCTCCAAGTCTTAGCTGTTAATATATATTCCATAGCTTTATCTTTCATTTCTTGTTTAAAAACTCAGAATTTTCAACTGAGACCTCCCAACCGTCATCCGAAAAACAGGTCAGATTAAAGTTGATAACGTCAGTATTTCTAAGGTGGAAAAAGCAAGTAAAACCCTTCACTTTTTGGGGCTTCTTCCTGGATTATAAGTGCCCAAATCAAATCTATAAATAAATAAATAGATAATCTTTGGTAGGTCATCTTTATGAAAGGAGGGCATAGTCTGATGGAAGCAGCTGTATAGAGTGAGTTTCATGAAGGGACTTGGGTGTGGTGACACTGAGCAGCCCTCTTCTGAAATGTTAGGTACATGCCTCCAAGAATAAATTTCACACAGATTGTTTGTTTCAAAAGGAACATATAATAAAGGTAAAATGATTGACCTGACTGGGTTGAATATTAATATTTGGCTGTCAGTGTAATACAAAATATACCTTTTAATTTTGCATTCTTGGAAATTGTAGTTTCTAAAGATGGTTAGACCTCAATATCTCCCTTCCTTCCGTTGCAATCATTTTTTTCCAGAGGCTGCCATTTAAAAGGCTGTGTGCATAAAGTATGACAGTGTTCAGGGGGTAAAGATGACTTCTAGAGAAATGCATTTTAGCACAGCGAAGGAAAATATAGTATTTTGTACTTTTTTCTAGTTTCAGGAGTTGACAAACTTCCAGTCTCATTGAAAGCTTAGTTTAACGAAGAATGGTTTCTCTGGTATCTGTTCTGAGTCACTATACTTTTTATGTCACTAATGACATAAAATGTTCTTTGAATTCATTTTCAGTGTCCATATAAGAGGGTCAGGTACCAAATTCAGGTTTTGTAAACACTTATCTAGTGTTATTTTTATCAAACAGAAAAAACAAACAAAAGGAAACCAGTGTTTCAATGGAAGCTCAATTTGCTTACAGTGAGCAGTTCTGGACATTACACCAACCCCTGACTTTGCCTGCCATGTTTGGGAGCTTTCATCCACACTTTGCTGTTTTTTCATGCTTTTCTCTCTCCTTTTGCTATGTGAAAGACTTGCATGTAGGCCATGTAAAAAGTTGTGGCTGGATGAAGAAATGAGATCTGCTGGGGTGGATCGTAAGTACATATTGTACTGTGGGGACAGACAGTGAAGGACTTCTCCAGTTTGCTGCTTAAAAAAATGTTCCTTCAGTTGCCCATCTAGTCCTTGTTTTGGTTACATTTGTTAGTTTATCATATATAGAATCATGGTGCTAGAATAAATCTGAAGAAATGTAAGAATAAGAGGAATTGAGCTGAATAATATGTTTAAAATAATTGAAGAATGATCATATTACCATTGAGTGTTGCAAGAAAATGCACAATTGTAACAAGTGAGCGTCCTGGGGCCAGTCTGAAAGTAGGCCCATCCACTTGCTTCCAGACAAACCACCTGCCTACCTTGCCTGCCATGCCTTGATGTTCATTAATGATGTTCATCAGGCAGGATGCTGCCCTTTACCTGCCCTGATGACAAGGGCCTATGTACACTACTTCAACCTCCCTTTACTGTGTCTCATGCCTCACAGATGTTTCATGGACTAACACCTGGCTTTATCATATTCTTAATATACGTACTGGGCCTTCAAGCCCCTCTCTGAGCCCCATGCCCCATCCCCCTATGGGATTAGGTCTCCAAGTCCTGTCCCACTGCACTGCTTAAGTTAACCCTTATCCCTTTGCCCAGGAACTTCCCTAATGGCTCCCCAAGGCTCAGGTCCCCGCCCCCCTGGAGCGCAACTCCCGGCTCCCTAGCGCAGCCTCAGAGTCCACTGCGAGTCTGGGCTCTGCCTCAGGTCCTTCTGCTTGGCCTGGGCCCTGCCTCAGCACTCTGTGAGCCAAGGCTCCCCCTGTCTTGATTTTGATGCCCACCAGGGATGTGGGGGCTGGAGTTATCAGGCACCCCTACCTGCCTTGGCCTGGTATTTCTGAAGGACTGTTTTGCCACGAACAGTCCTACTAGGCTACTCTTCCCCAGCAAGGTGCAGTTTCTGGCCATGCCCAGGACCAGGAGTCTCCTACCATCCCCAATAGCTCTTCCCTTACCTCCGTGTTGTACTGAGCAGCAGCTCAGCTGGTGATATCTCTCCAGCTCCTGGCAGCAGACTGCTGCTCCTGCTGTTCAGGGCCCAGCCCTTGTATATAACAGCTGGGCCCTGTTCCTCAATCAGGCATCATTGCCTGATAGAGATAACAGCCAGCTGTGGGCTGCCTGGTTGCTACCCATGCCCTTAGGAGTAACAGAGTGCCCTGTGGTCTGTTACAAAGAAACTCATGGAAAAATATATTTACAAAATCTCTAACAGATTATCAGTTCCAGATTCTTCTGGCTTCTAAATTAATTTTCTCTATAATATACTATAATTCTGTTTCTACAAAATAGTGAATCTGTCCCTTTTAAGAAGTTGGTAAGAAAGCTAAAAATTCACTGGGTAAGAGGTCAAGGGTTTTCAAGCAGCATAAACTAGTTAAGCGAGAATCTGGTTGGAATAAATGATAATTTTGCTTCCTGTCAAGGGATTAACAGTGGGATGCTAGAGAGATTTTATAAATTATTCATGATAGAAGAGAGTAAACAGTAGGTTGTCAACATATGTGGGTAACTCATTTAGGGATTGTAAAACACTTAGCTCCAGAGGAGCTTGTGGACTGTTTTAACCCTTTATTAGGGCAGTTTCCACCTGTGCACCAGCACATGTGGTCTTAAAACAGCCTGTCTCATCCCATCCAGATTGCTGACGTTCTCAGAATGGGCAGCATTAAATTTGGTTTCTGGGGCATCATGGTATCCTCCCTTTAATGCATGGTGTTGATCCAAAAAGCAGATAAGAACAATGAAGAAAAATGTAGGAACTAATGAAAATATTAGTCATCGCAAAATTGGATGGAACACTCTTACTTATTTCATTTCCTACTCTGAATTTTAATACATGTTACGAGTAAAATTATCCAGAGATGAATAATCCTCCCATATGAAAGATGAGCGAAAAGGTTAGGGCTGTTTTGTGAAGCAGGTGAAGTTGGAGAAAGAAAGGAGTACAACAGTTGCATCTAAAACAAATATTAAATAAGGTTTTCTGCTCTTGTATTACAAAATACAAGAGAGAAAGTGGAAGAGCTGTGACCCAGCATTACCAGGATCTGCTCCTGTTTTTTCTGAAATTGCTTGCCATGTCTGCAGTCAAACATGAGGATCTCAGATTGGCCTTCTTGGTCATCTATGGGCCCACTGATGACAGTCTTCCAGTAAGTATGGAAGTTATCCACATAGTGAGGAACTGCCACTGACAAATACAGAAGAGGAGAACAGTCTGCCTTTCGTTTTTCTGTTTCATGTTTTTTTTTTTGATAGCAGAAACCATTACGTCTAGAAGTCACTCCTACTGTGGCTCTGGACAAATGCTGCTTTTAGTTGTTTTAAGAGGGGAAAAGGAGTTCCTGCTCAAAAACTTATGGCAGCTGTTCAAACATAACTGTTACGTTTGCCTGCTTCTCAGGCCCTGGACCTCAGTTAAACCACCAACCAACTCTGAATGAAGCAGTTATGTGGAGACATAACAGTTAAATTAAATTAATTTATAGCAGTAAACATTTGATAGTTGTATAAATGTTACACCTATTGGTGCTCAAAACATCTGAGCAACAGCTTTCCATTAGAGCAGTAAACTTAAAAGGCATACAAATACTTCTGTTTCATGGCATAAACAAAACTAGTCATTATCTGCCTGTTAGGAAAAAATGCCCCTCTATATGCAAGCTGTTTGTGCACCTTCCTCTGAAGTCCCTGATATTGACTGTTATCAGAGATCATATATTGGGTTAGATCAGGGGCAGGCAGTTATTTTGGGCGAAGGGCCACTTACTGAGTTTTGGCAAGCCACCAAGGGCTGCATGACAGGCAGCCAGGGGCATATAAAAATTAATTTTCTAAATTTTTTTTAGGGGCCTCACGGGCCAGAAGAATGGCCTGGCGGGCCACATCTGGCCTGCAAGCTGCATTTTGCCCACCCCTGGGTTAGGTAGACCATGCATCTGTTTCAGTATGGCAGTTCCTGTATTTAATGTTTCTAGTCATACAAGAACACTTTATGGGGTGCAGTTTGTATCAAGGCAGATGCCCCTTAAGGCCTATTGGGGATAAAGGTCCAGTGGCCTTGCCACTAGGTCTGTGAATGATTTCCAAGCAGTGTCTGGGCTGCGTGAACTACCTCCCTGTATAAGTTATTGAATCATAGTTGAACCATTTATTTTTCTAATACTACAGCTTGCTCTTACTCTTTATCATTCTATGTCCTCGTTTTGTAAACTTGATTAACCTGTTCTAGACCTAGCCTAGAAAAATCAGCCAAATACTTCTGGTAGAATGTACAGAAAATTACATTTTGAGCAAGGCCAGGATCTCAAGCATTTAAACTTTTTTTTTTTTTGCAGATGCTGTATTTATATAGCTGTATAATCACTGCACTAAAAAAACACAAGCCATCTTATATTTGAAGATTCACCCTCAAACATTTTCCATTATGGAATCAACAGATTTTTTTTCAGCTGTAAAGTTAATTTTCTATAGTGTTATGTCTGAAACATATTAACTTGAGTGTTTTTATTCCTGTACATGTCCTTACCATTCAGGTTTGTTTGTTTTAATCTTATTTCTGTTATAATTATGTAGTGGTAGTCCGTCCCATGAAGCTGATATAAAAATATATTTTTGGTTGTTGCAATCAGCTCTTTGCCTGTAAGTATCTGTATAGCAAAGCAATCTTTTTGATTTGAGTCTTGCTTTCATATACTTTTAATTATCTGTCTCTACTCCTCTTTTGACCTATTTCCTTTCCACTGTAATTCAGTACAAATCAAAATGACAGAAAGCACTGTGCATTAGAGGGTTGGTTTTAATACTTCATATTGCTCCAAGTTACCAGGAGTTGAATGACAGTGGCAGTGATAAAATTTAGGATTGTGTTCAGAACTTGAAAATGTGACAATGAAGTCATGAGCTTTCATGAGGCAGAAATATGGTATATTGGTGGTAACTCTCAGAAAGCTTCCTTGAATTGGTAGGAATGTGACATTCCTGCATTCAGTTTTGTCTGAAATCAAAATGTTTTGATAATTGTAGTAAATGCTTTTTAATTGTTTTCAGGTTTGATAGACCTCCATGGCTGTTTTTGTAGTTCTTGATTTTATTTATTTATTTTTTAACTGAGAACTTTAATTAGAGCTCTAGATTTGTAGGCTGTTTTCAGTGAACTTCACCTGTGGTTTTGTGACATGTTCTTTGAGATTATAACCTAGAAAGTGTTTTATTAGGTTGAAATGTTTCATTTTCTAGATGTTAAGTAGAACTGTTAATTTTAAGTAATATTTTGGTAAATCCAAAATATAATATCTTGGGTTTTCCATGTATATGGGATGGAATTGGAGAATACATATTTTGGGTAATTCAGTTAATCTGAATAAATTTAAGTGCTTTTTATAGGGAATCTTGATTTTTCTTAAATCTGAGTGTAAGTAATTCCCATTTTCAGAACTTTTCTCAGTCTCAGTCCATAGGGTATAGTAGTATTGATATTTTTGTTTGTTAATAAATCTAGGTAGAACTTCCTTTCAAAGTGGAAAACTTTATATGGAAATCCTTTTTGTTAAAAATAAATAAATAAATGCGTGTTGAAAATAGCCAGTTCTGATAGCCAATGGCATTCTAGGGAAAATAACGTTTTGGCATCTTGTATGTGACTTCAATAAAATTGCAGTTTCCTCCTTTATTTTGAAAAGTTAACAAAATTGTTCACAAAAAAATTACCTTTATAAAGCTCAAAGGCTTGTGGTTCATTAAGCATGATATTAGGTGCAAAATTCCTAAAGTCTAGTTTCAGCCTACATCCATCTTTTTGTTGTACACAGCTTCTCTTGTCACTGCACTTAAATGCAAAGTGATGGACCATATTCATATCTTAGTTTTCTACACATTTGTCACAAACAGTATGTTATCAAGTAGGTTATAATTTCAGGAGTGACAAGCCTGTGAACTTTGCTCTAGTCCTTCAGAATATTTTTTTTTTTTTCTTTTTCAGTGTTGCAGAGTTAAACATTGGTTGTACCTAGCAATCTTGTTACTCCAAGGATTGCAGCTTAACTACAGTCCTAAATTCTCAGGTCCCTGGCGGGTGTTACATTTGTCATGAAATATATGCAAGTTTCTCTTGATAAATTGTACCATGCCACAGGTCAGACCTTGTTCCCCCTGAATCTGGTAAGCAGTTGTGGTCCTGGGCTGCCCACCCAACCTTTAAATTCCCTGGCATCAGAGTAGCCTGAGACTGAAGAGCCACTGCCTGGTTCTGGACTGCTCATGTACCTTTGAAAGTCTTGGAGCCAGGAAGCAGCCCCTTATTGCCCCCGGCTGGAAAGCATGCATTTGTCATGCTCTAGCCAGGGGACTTTTAGCAAGTTGCTGCCCACAGCTCTTTGTTTTAGTGCTACAAAATTTATAGCACTACAGGATGCAGATCTAGAGGGGAATTCAGATATCTGCCAAATCTACAACAGTGATTTTCAACCAGGGTGTTGGCAGGCCCCTCAGTATGCTGTGGTATGGGCACTACTGCTGTTGCCACAACAGTGGCCCAGGTAAAAATGCCCTGTGCACTGCAAAGGACTGCAGCATGTATCTGCTCTCCTACCTCATTAGGGTTTTCTGATAACCCTATAGCAGGTAGGAGAGCCAGCTTGTGCTGCAGTCCTTCCCAGTTCGATCCCGTCATGCTCTTCACAGACATAGAGGTGTGTGGGACAGTTTCACCTGCTCTGTATGCCTCTGTTTCTAGGAGGTGCCATGTGGGGTCAGACTAGGAAGGGCTGCAGCATGGGCTGACTTTCCTGCCTCCTGTAGGCTTATCAGGGGATCCTAATGAGGCAGAAGAGTGCACGCATCTGCAGCCCTTCCATGTTCATCTGTATAGCTGGCATGTGAGGCACTTCATACGATGGTGGTGTCAGCCACGCTGAGTTGAGAACCACTGAGGTAAGTTAAAGGAGCACAATTGGGGTGACGCCAAATTCAGAAAAGTTGGGAAGGGTGCCTGGGACCTAAAAATGTTGAGAACTACTGCCCTACAATAATAAATGGTGCCTTTGTGTACAGTTGTACCTATGAATTTGGCCCAGTTCCTGTGTGGTGCCTTTTTTTTTGAGTTTAAATGCTTGTTGGGCCTGAAATTAAGGCCTTAACAGTGTCCGTTTTAAAGCCTAAGGCTAGAAAGGTGAACATTCTTTGGAAAGGTAGAACAGCTTGTGCAGTGTTTTTAATTTAAACCAAACTTCTTTTAAGAGCAAAAATATACTATTTATTACGTCAGCTATGCCTTAATACAAGGATGGTGTCTGCCAGTGGGGATTACTGGTGAGTTTTAAGGTGGCTGAGGAGTCCAATCCATGCTCTGCAAGTTTTTTCCTCAGACACGTGGTGCCTTTGGCGGGGGACCACAACTGTGGGCCAGGATGTCACATGCTTTCCTTCCTCTGCCATTTCTCAGCTTCCTGAGCAAAACAGTTCTCTTTGAAATGGGCTGTAGCTTAGTGTATGGTACAGCACCATTGAGACCTGTTACAAGCCAGCACTTCCCACTTTGTAGGGTTGATGCCACTCTTCTTAAGGTATTCTTTCAGGGTATCCTTGTAGTACTTCCTCTGTCCTCCACAGGTCCTTGTACCATGACTAAGTTGAGAGAAGAGGACTTGTTTCAGGAGATGAGCGTCAGCCATCTGCACACAGTAGCAAGCCCAGCGAAGTTGATGTTTCGTGATATTTGCCTTGATGCTGGTTTTCTTTACTGCAGAGAGGATGCTGGCATTAATGCAGTGGTCTTCCCATGTAATGCAAAGAATCTTCCTGAGGCAATGCTGATGGAACCATTCTAGGTGCTTAAGATGGCTTTAATATTAGGGCTGTACGAAGCTTTGGTCACTGATTCGGTTTGGTGTAGATTTGGCCCAATTCAGTGGCTGTATCTCTGAATCGAATCAGGAGACCCTTTAATCTCTCCAAATCGAATTGGAACCCTCCAAATCAATTCGGAAAGATTCAACAATTTGGACATAGACACAGATTTAAATGTTTTTTAACGTCGCACAGGAACTTCCTCAGTAACCCATATTTTGATGAGAAGTTGGTGAAATTTTTGCATTAGTGCTGTTCCACCAGCTTTGAAGACCTCTGCAGGTATGCCATCTGGGCCTGGCACCTTATTGTTCTTGGTCTAAGTAATGGCATGCTAGGCTTCCTTGAAGGATGGGGGATCAGCAAGAGGTTCTGTTACTGGGTGTTGAGGGATGGATTTGATGGTGGCAACTGACACCTCAAATTCATGGTTAAGTTAGTCTTGAAATGTTCCTTCCAGTGCTTGATGGGTACATTGTCCGTGAGAAGGGTGGAGCCGTGTTGA
This sequence comes from Gavialis gangeticus, assembly GCF_001723915.1. Classification (NCBI taxonomy): domain Eukaryota; kingdom Metazoa; phylum Chordata; order Crocodylia; family Gavialidae; genus Gavialis; species Gavialis gangeticus. Next base: position 44,600,320 of record NW_017729032.1, read on the forward strand.
GATTGCCAGGGGATTGGGCCCTTGGAACGTGGCCCATGGATGGCTTTTATTGCTTTGAAAGAAGCTTCTCGTATCATATCAGTCAGCGAAACTCTGGATCTCCATGGCCTTCACCTGCCACCACTAGTTCTTGATGTCCTGTTAGCCTCCTCTGAACTACAGCTTTGAGCAAGTGGTAAGCCTCTCATTTTTGTTGGTTGGAGGGTTCATTTTGCCAGGTGCAGAATGCAGCTCTCTTCTGATGGATAAGTGCTAGGATTTACTCATTGTTCTCATTAAAACAATGTGGTGATGGTAACTGGAGTATCCAATTGATTTAGTGCATGCCTTGCGAATAACGTTCTTAAGCTCCTCCCAGTGTGCCTGGATGTCCTTGATGTCATCAGGTAGTTCAGAGAGTCTCTCAGTGTGGCATTGCTGAAGAGCCTCGCATCTAGCTTGGTCTTGGAGTGCGTGGATGTTAAATATCTTTTGCATTCCTTTTAGTTGTTTATGGTGTTGTGGCGCAAGCTGCATGTCCATGGTTGATCTGACTAAATAGTGGTCTGTCCAGCAGTCATCTGCACCTCTCAGGACTTGGATGATATGGACATCAGTACAATTGTGCGCTCTGACAGTAATATAGTCAAGAAGGTGCCAGTGATTTGAACATGGCTATTTCCAAATGGTTTTATATTTGTCACTCTTTCTGAAGATATTTGTGATGAGCAAGTCATGCTTTGCACATTTGCTAAGGAGAGGGGATACCATTGGAGTTGACTTTCTGCACCTGCTTTTTCCTAATGGTGCCACTCCAGAGTTAAGAGTGTTGCCCAACTCTTGTGTTGAAGTTCCTCATGAGGATGAGCTTGTCTTTCTTGGCAGTGGCAGTCAGGACTGTCAGGATCACAGTAGAACTGTTCCTTGTGGACTTCTTCATCATCAAGAGTGGGGGCGTATGCACTGATGACTGTAGTATGCTAGTTGTTACTGAGCTTGAGGCAGAGAGTCATAAGGCATTCATTAATGTCCACAGGGAGTCCTGAAAGCTGGCTGACAGTCTTGTTCTTGATGGCAAAAGCCGACCCCATGGATGTGCCTCTCCTTAAGTGACTTTCCTTTCCAAAAAAAGGTGTAGCAACCTCCTTCTTTCAGCTGGCCTTCATCTGCCCAGTGGGTCTCGCTGCCTACAATGGTGGTGGTTCTTTCAGGGTGCTCACTGTTCAGGGAGTCCATGAGAGTGCAAACAGTTCATGCAGCAAACTTCAGAACTTTATTTTGTTGATTTTTGCCACAAGTAGAGTGATTCCATTGGATGCAGCAATCCAGCCACGGGGGTTTGAGACAGCTTATGTTTAGGGCACCTTTTTTAGCCCTTCCCCAGTCACTGAGCAGAGGGGATCCTAAAGAGGACTGCTCAGTCACAGGTGCAGCTGCCAAACTGTACTTCTGTCTAAGTGCAAAATGGCCATCACATAACTGCCACCTACACACAGATTTGTGGCTAGGGACTCCCAGAAATCACTATTCCTGCCCCCCCCCCCCCAACCATTTGTTTGGGGTC
>NW_017729032.1:44601928-44630520 GCF_001723915.1 Gavialis gangeticus
CCCCCCCCCCCAACCATTTGTCTGGTGTCACAGGACTTAGTTTGTGGAAAATGTTAACATCCCTGTCAGAGGCCTGCTCATGTCATCTTTTAACATGGTGAAGCCAATGCACAAATGACAATCACACAAGCTTGACAGGAGGGAGCCCTGAACCCAGTGGCAAGGATGTCCAAGGCAACTGGAGACTTCTGTGCCACTGCAGCCCTCAGTCACCTTCACAGCCACAGAGAGCCAGCAGGTCTTCAAGTGCGCTTGTTATACCATTGGGGTCTTTAGCAGTTTGGACTGTGCTTAGTCTGGGACCTCAGATCAGTTCACCAGGAGAGACCCTAGCAGGAGTACAAGACTCCAGATAACATAGCTCTGAGGGTCATTGGAACACACAAGTATGGTCCAAGGTGAGGTCTGTTTATAGTGGCTCATCAAAGCTCAAGATTTGCCATCAATAGTTGACATTTTTATCATGTAGGGTTTTCCTGGGGAAATTTTAATTTAGGGAGGGTATTGATGATAGATGCATAGATATCGAGATATATTATTAAGTCTTACAGTGTAGAGATAGCAAATATAGTGATCTTGTTCATTACTTTTCATAATAAAAGGCCATATTCAAATTTAATGATGGCATGTGTGTGTGTGGGGGGGTGTTTGTTTTTTTACTTGATTCAGTTTTGCAAAGAACTTACTGCCACAGCAGGGTTATAGAATGCAAAAAGGGTTAGACAATTAAATGGACAATACCTGTATTAACAAGTTGCATAGCTTTGTATTGGGATATGATGTACTCCAGTGCTAGGTGTCAGAATTCTAACCCTCATGTTTCAGGCCAGGAGAGACTTTCACAAGCAAACATTCAGCAAATATCCCTTTTAAAAGCAAGAAATTACTAGGTCATTTTTTCACTTCCATCCACCCAGCATGTGGATGAGGTGCCATAGCAAATCAACGCTCGCATTGTGGATTTGAAGTCATGAGCAGTGTGCCTCAGTTTTTTTGATAGACTGGACTTGAACACTGTAACTTAAATACTGATTTGGCTTTAATATTCCAAAGACAAAACATGTCAGCTCTGAATTATGTGAATCTGCCCTCTGAAAGAACTTAGCGTTCTCATTGTGTTTTTAATCACAGTAAGGAGCCCTTTTTACAGTATACAGGACTGTCTAATGCAAATTACTGTGCTGGAGGGACAGTCTAGTACAAGTTATTAGTGACATATTAGTCACAGCTCAAATAATTTACTGTGTATCTATTAGCTAGAGGTTAAAAGCTTATCTGCCCAGATGTAGCTACAAAAGAGAAATGGAGTACAGCAGTGCCCTGGTAAGAAGTCTGGTATGACAGATTGGGTATGATATGCTTGTAGGGAGATGTTTCCTGGTCCTTCTCAGAAGTTAACCCTCTCAGGTGCTATGTGAAAGGATGGGAGTCTCTCATTTCATTTCTAGTACCACGTGAAGAAATAGAGTATGGGAAGGGAAGTTTCCTCTACTTTCTCTCATCTGTGAATCTTTGCTGCCATTGCTGCTGCTCATAGTTTTCCCTGGTATAGCATGAAACTGGGATGTTGGTAGCCAATAAAACTGCCAGGAATAAGTTTCTGACCAGCAGTAGTAAAACTGATTGGTAGCTTGCTAATTAAAACTTTGGCAAATCTTTGAAGAGCTGCAGAGATCTATAAGCTGTTTGCAAGCAGGAGGAGACAAAAACTTACTGATTTATGTACAGTTTAGATTTTTAAGCTTATTTTTCTACTAAGTGTAGAAACTTAATTTTCTTAATTAAAGCCTAAATTCTGCCAAAAACTGAAGCTGAGGAATTCATTCATCTGAATTTTATCTCTGGTATAAAGGGGTAACATTTTTATTTACAACTAGCATATTTTACTTTAACCATAATGTCTAAAGATGGTTAGACATTAGAAAGGGACACAGGGTGAGCAGAGGGCAAGGGGTTATGACATTGTTCCAGAATGTTAAGCTTCTATTGCCTCTCTAACACACATTTCATTGCATTACACCACTAACATTTTAGAATTCCATGTTTATTTCTACACAGTGTTTACCACAGACTTTGTTCTTTAAAGAAGTGTTATTTACTTGACTATAATATGACCTTGAATATAAAACAACCCTCCAGTGATTAGATTCTATAAATGGAAAATGTATACATTTGTTACAGTTTTCCAGGTATAGAGTCTCATTATTGGAGGTTTGCCCTGAATTTCTCCCCCTTCCACTGTTACAGCAGGGCAACTAAATGTGGGGGGTCAGGTGGCCCCATTGCCCTCTGCCTCCCCCTTCTCCCTTGCCCTTAGATTCATGGATTGTAAGGGGCTGGAAGGGACCTTGCAAGATCATTGGGTCCAGCCCCCTGCACTGGAAGTGAGGAACAAATTCGAAAAAAAAATTACTTTGTACTACAGGTACCCATAGACTTAGTTCATCCAGAATTGGTGCATTTTACCTTTTTGAAACTACTGGACAGAAAATTCTATAAACGCACCTTTAAGCAGCACTTTTGTACCTACTTAGACCTAGTACAAACTATGCATGATATTAGTTCAAAGCCAAAAGACTCATGATTTCATGAAGAATCATAGAAAAGTAGGGCTGGTAGGGATCTCCAGGGGTCATATAGTACAACCCCCATATGGTTCACTGGGTTGGGCCCCCGCACAGCCAACAGCATTTCATGCCATGATTTTAGCCCCATAGCTCAACACTGCTCAGTATGTGTGTGTACTCCAGATACCCCCACAAAGTATGTGCTAATTAGCCTGGCCCATGACTGGAACTGGGTCCTAGGATCCTCCAAAAATGTATATGCAGATGAGGCTCAGGGCAACCTAGTCCAGTTCCACTTCATGCAGGGCAGGGCCACACTAATCTTATGTGACAGTCCACCCAGAATATCTCTGTTGCTACCTTCTCTCAGCCTATTTAGGACCCTATTTGATGCTTGCCAAACCAATAAGGCTGGTGAAGAAATGGAAAAGGAAAGCACAGCTCAGTTGTGGGGTTGAGGAAGAAATAAAAATGTATTCAATATAGTGGCTCACCATGACTTGAAAAAGAGTCAGCACTGAGGAGAACTGAGAATGATGGGCACTACCATGTATATTATTCAGAGTGGCTGAACTAACCTATCTTTGTGGTAGGTTCCCATCAGTATATTTGCCCAATCAATATAGGCTATGTGTTTTATAGTCATGCTCAGTGTTGACTGCATTTAAACAACTTCATAGTTGTTTTCAATTACTGAGCACATGCTTCTTTTTGTGATAAGCGTTCCTGAAGGAATACAAGTAGTATATTAATTTACGATTCAATCTTCACAGGGATGTTTTTACTACCCCAGAACCAAGCAGTATAAATCCAGGAAAATTCAGAGTTAAAATAAAAAACAAAACACCCCAAGCAGATTAAGGTATAGAAATGCACAGTACAGCATATTGCTATGTTGTCCAATAACTATCCAATTTAATATTATATTTCTTATTAAACCAACTCAAATAGCTGGAAAAAATCTTGTTTGCAAGCTTTCAGGTACAAATTCCCTTTATCAGGCTGAGGAATCGTCTACAGTATACCCCTACAGGTTTCCCTTGCTTTATGTGGGCTCTGTATGTGCAAATTTGCTCTTATGCTGTTGGTGTGGTGGAAGCCCGCAGTCGCCTGCTTAGTGCAGTGCATTTTGGGAGTGTCGTGTACTAAAATATAGTCTTGTATGTGTCTGTGCTCCTTGCTCATTGTTTGCGCCATGTTTCTGTAGTTTCCATCCCCATTTTATGGTAACATTCACCACTACCCTGTGCTTGTGTGTACTGTCTGCTGTTGGTGAGCACCAAAGTTGTCTTGTAAAAGTGGTAGAAATGGGTTTGGGAGTCAGTACACCCGAGGTCTCGGAACATGTCCCTATTTGTTACACTGTAAAGTGGGTTCCCTTTATGCGAATTTGAGTTATGTGCTGTTTTCCAGGAACACGTCTACAGCCTAAATTGAGGGAAGCTTGTAATTAATATTAAAGCATATTAAGGGCCATGATCGCAGATTACATTAAACTGATTTTTAGACTTTAGATGTTGCGTTTTCCTCACCCCGTTATACACTTACAGTTGAATGCCCTATACTGTGCTCTTTCAGATAAAATATGTCTGCATTTCTTTTAAATGTAACCTTTATTCTGATTTTGTGTGTACGTGTGTTTGCAGTGTTTCCTTTTGGAGTAATTACAGCTTCCCTATGTTTCTCATTACTCATACATGCTCTCTCTGTTTTTAACTCTTTAACATAGGGCTAGGGCTCTTTAGTAAAGAGCATAGCAAAACTGAGGCTTCTGAAACCAGAGTTGTGCTCCAAAAAGCCTGTGTTCAGTTGTCACTTGAACTTGAAAGTACCTAAATGAGCTAGACACCTCCACATTGACTTAAAGATTCTACAGGGGTCCTGAGTAGTGCTTCGCTGCAGATCCAGAACCATTCTAAGTTTGTGCAGGTTGTGCAATATAAAAAATGATTATCCCTGTCCTTTAAAATTGGCGACAGAGCTTCATGAGCTATGCATTATCCATGGTTTTAGGAGGCACAGTAGAAAAGTAGTGTGAAAGAGTAGGCTTTGTGTGACTGAAATGGAGACATTCCACTTGAGTTATGGAGACCTGACCTCAAACCCCCACACTACCGTGTTCCAGGTTTGCAAGGAATACCAAAATGTTTATACACAGCATCACAGGGAACAGCAAAGGCAGCTACATGTGAACATGCTCTGCTGAACTAATTGTCAATAGCAATGTGTTGGTTAAACTTTCATGAATACCTGGTGTTAACAAATGACCTCTAATTAATGATCCATATGAGCAGTCAGATTCCCTGCTTATGCATCATGGGATGAAATTCCTTACTTGAGAAGGTTAGCACCAGGCTTTTTTTGTCAAAAAAAACCAAACAAACCATGGGTAGCATTGTGGCTGAAGGTTTAGTATCCCTCTGAGTGACTTGTGTAGGACCAGATCATATGAAAACTTAATTTGTGACTTTTCTAATCATAAATAAAAGGAGAAAGGAGTATTACTTGCTTCTGATCTGTTGGTTTGAACCAGAAGGTTAGGGTTTGGGTTTTTCTGTTTTGGTTTTTTTGAGGGGTGGGGAGCCTTAAATGGTACTAAAAGGAATTCCTTCACCTCTATAGATAAAATCTGGGATGAAGGTAGGATGCAAATATATACCATTATCTATTAGATTACCTTAACTGCAATTAATTCTTTAACAGTTGAACTGGGAAGTTGGAGGAGCTGTAATCATAAACTGTAGAACTAATACTTTACCTCCATTTATGTCAGAGAATTTGGCCTGAATAAAAGGGACTTTGTAGCTAAGTGTGGAAGAGAGAGAAAAATGAATCTTTTGGAATAGCAAGGAAAAGTCTGTGTTTGTTCGGAGGGGAACATTGCTATTGAGAGGAGTCAGACCTTTTCTTTTCTTTTTCTCAATAACAGATGAGACTCTAGACCAGTGTTTTTTTTCAAACTGGGGTATGCATATCCTCAGGGTTACACAATGCTTTGCACAGTGGTACATTACTAAGTTTTAATAATGATGATGAAGATTCTGATTCATCAGCAGAAGATGAGTAATGGCATAGGCATGTGTTCTCATAGGTGCTGATGGATGTGTCAGGTCTAGAGGGTACAAGTAGCAATATTTTACAGGTAAAAGCATATGCAGCCAAAAAGCTTAAAAACCACTGATCTAAGCTAAACATTGTGCTTAAATTAGTCTAGATGCCAACCACATGAAAACAGTTCTTGTTTTATTCCTTTGCTCCTAAGAAAATTGTTTTTGTATCGTTAACCTCAAGCAGTCTCTCTTAAGAGACTGGCAAAACTCATGTGTACCTCTACAGAGTTTGTGAAAGGGATCCCTTCTTGACTGGTGAACCAAGAGAGGCAAAGTTATCCTCTCTGACTGCAGCCCTACCTGACAAACCATCACTCACGAGGTGAGAAGACTTATGGGCCAAAGAGGAAATACAAGCTGTCAGAGATACCAGTGACAAACTTGTTTCCATGTGCATTTTGTAGTACCATTCTCCAATTTTACTTCAAATCTAGGATGGTGGATTATGATACCACAGAGAATTCCAAAGAGGAATAAAAGCATTTGCATTTCCTTAAGCTTTCTTAAATACAAGGTTTATAAGTAATGATAGTTGGTACAGGCCTCAAGCTTTAAATTTCCCTGAATTCTGAAGTGGTGCTTTTTGTTCCATTAGATAAAATTCTTTTAAATGATCTTTGTCCCATATTAAAAAAAAATCATTCCTGGATTACAGGAAAACTTAAGGTTCTTGGATTGTCCTCTGAAAATAGATTCTTAGTGTTGTTTTTTGAGGGGGGGTGTGCTGACCTTTTTGTTTTCCATTTTTTAGTATTGCAGTATTACTGTTCACCATATACAAATTGTTTGTACTCAGGTTCTTTTGCATATCATTGTTGTGCTAGTGTAACTCAATGTGATCTTTAATGTGAAGCTGTTCTGGCTATTAGGAAAATAAAATATGTGATTTTTGTCTACTTTACAATATTGTGTCTTCATAGCACTCCTCCAAGTTCCTTTTTTAAATTATTATTAACTGGTCTACAAAGAAAATGTGACAACACAAATTCCCACTATATGCCAATACTTTAATTATTATGCAGTTATAGTAATCAAATTATGTTCGAGCCTTTCACACCAAAAATATGTTAATCTAGCAAAAATTGTCATGAGGCACTTATTTTTTTAATGCTCGTTTCATATTACCATAATTTCTTGTGAGTTGCACTTCAAATTAATTTTTTTTAAGTTTCTAAATAAGTACTTCCACAACAGCCCAAGGGTTGTAATATTCTCAATAATTTTAACTTTAGAATTTGTCTAAATTAATATTTGTAGTATATTGTGGTCATTTCTTCAGAGCTGTTGTGATCTACTGTGTTAACTTTTACTTGCTAGATTTCCTTTCTTGGCAGTGTGAAAAAAACAGTAGTACTATATAACACTAGTTACCTTTTTTAATATTAGTTTTAAACCAGGAAATCAAATCTAGAGCTGTAATTCTGTCATGAATTTGTCGTCTTTTGGTCGAATGTTGTGGTGTGAGTGCTTATATTAAAATGACCTGCTGCTTAAACGCCTTGTAGTTAAATATGGTTTTGGACTCTGAATATGGCTATGGATGCTGAATTTTCTGGCTTTCTCAAACTGAGTAATACCCTTAATGCAACTCTAATTTATGCACACGCACAATGTTAGCCTTTTAGGAATTTATGTTTGTCTGACTGCTAGGTAAAGATTAGCTATTTAAAAAACAGAGGAGAAAAAGAAGTAGGAAAAAAGGCAACTAGTGGCACAAAGACCAGATGAAATTGGGGGACAAGGCCAGGAAAGACGCTGAAGATTAAGAATTTGGAGCACCATAAGAACGATGGATGGCGCTAACCAGCTGCACTCTAGAGTTCTCACACTATGTTTTAACTTATTTTATTGGTAGATAGAAAAAGAAGGGAAGCGTCCTAATTGGTAATCAGTATCACAAAGTAAAAAGCCTCCTAACAGTAGTATTCATAGCATCTACTAAAGCAGGCTTTAACCTGCAAAATCTCTTGCTTCTCTGAATCAGTTAGTCTGTAAGTTGCCACCCTGCCCTGCCTTCTGTCTAATAGTATTACGGTTATGCGGAATGTGCATCTGAGGGATTACCTATTTATACCATGATGACCAACCTGTATTTTGCTTGAGAATTTTCTTGTTCATTTAAAATGTCTGTCTGGAAATGTGCCTCATAACTCTGGGCAAAACGTGTCATAGAGACGACCACCTGGTCCTTTGTTTTCGGGGGTATTTTGAGTTTTGAGGAAGAGGCAGTGAGAAGTAGTATCTCCTGCTGCGGTGCTGAGTTCGTGAAGCTTTCTTGGTTGAAGGCTTGAAAGCTTATGTTGCTTGCTCTTGCAAGCAGAAGAAAGAAACCTCCATGGCAGTTACTCTGGGGAATGTAGTGACAAAGCCTGTTAAAGAAAAGATGTAAGGGCATATCTTAGAGGCAGATGTAGCAAAGGAAAGCCTTGTGTCTATATTCTTGCACAGCTTTACCACAAAGTAAAAATGATCACTTCCTCAAAATGAATTTGGTTTAAAACTGGTGAAACAAAGCTAACATATTGTTTCAGAGACAAATGTTTAGGTTTATCTTGGTATATGTATTGTATATTTATTTTTTTTCCACAGAAACCTGCTAATATTTTAGTTATGGGTGAAGGTCCTGAGCGAGGAAGAGTAAAAATTGGTATGTTACATCTTTGATAAGTCCCAGTGTAGCATTTAAGTTAGAATGTTCTGACGGTGCAGTTGCATCACTTAAAATAGTTTCTCTATTACTAGTATGCTACTGGACATTTTATTTGAAGCTATTTTCTGAGTGACTGGCTTTTTGATATTATACTTGTGCACAAGATCCTGATGGGGGGAATATCTGCCATACTGTGGGGGGAGGAGGATTAATATAGTACACAGAGGTGCAAAAACAAATATAGAATTAGTGAGGTTTTAGAATTGCCTCCTTTTACAATCAAAGTGCAGCACCTTGTTTCTTTTTATAAAATCTAAATAGGTAGCTTTCATTATTATAAATATTAATTTTTATAGTAAAAACTGTTCAAGGCAGTTGTTGGCTTCAGCTGCTCCTGAAAGGGTAGCCTGGCTCCTGGATGATGTGGCAGAAGGGGTCTTAAAGTTCAGAAAACCTTAATTTAGAGAGAGATGTTTAGAATGAACAGTAAACATATTCAAAATGATTTGGAAGGTTGGGGAAAACCAAAACTTGTCCTAGTATTCAACCCTCTTCTAGTGGGAGATACTTTCACAGTGAAAGAATAATTTACAGCCTCAATTATTCTACATTAAAAAAATAAAAAGGAATGAATAATTAATTATAGTCTAACTGTACAAAGTACTACCATGATGTGCACTGTTATGCTATTGATGCACCAATAATTTCTTAATATATGCCCAATCTATGTAATTATCTAATATAGTCTTGCAATCCAACCCGGGAAATTTTTTTTAAAAAGCATTGCTTATATTTTTCCCTCATGCTTTCTCTTATATGAGAGTATTCTTCTGCAATGTTGCATTGTATGCTATTGTTTTGCTTATTTGAAACAAACCATTAATTACTAGTATGCTACTTAACTGTAGGTTCTTACTGAAGTTCTCAGTGTTAGCTAAACTCTTGTTTCATTAAAGCCTGGGAATTTTACCACTGACTTGAACAGCAGTAAAGTTAGGCCAAGTCTGAGCACTTCAGAAAATCTACACTGAAAGGTTTTAGCACCCTTTTGAGGTTCAAGATTGATTGTAAAGTTTAAGGTCTTCTCTCTGCAAAAAGGTATGGCATGGACAAGAGAAGTGAAATTTTTTCCCATTAGTTTTGTTCATCATAGAGTGCGAACTTCTAAGAGTAAGAACATAGGTCAATCTACAGGCATGTTAACGTCAGTTGTGATGCAATTATAATTGCACATAGACCACCAACTTACTTATTTCATAATTGGTAGCTATTTGCAAAGTCATTTGGGAATAACTTTAGATCACTACTAAATTTAGTTAGAATTTGTTGATGGACAGGTGAAATATTGCCATAACATACCACCAGTCCTCTGAGCCATCCAGTCCCAATAGTGGGAAAAACTTTTATTTCCTTGTATTATCAGAATGAATATTTTTCTATTTTTAAACAACTTGACAACAGTAGGGAAAGAATGTAGAAGTATTCCCATATCAAGGGGTTCCACTTCTCTAGTATTAACACTTTTCTAAAAAATACATAACTGGTATACTTAACATAAAATAAGCTTGATAGACTTTTTGTGTTAGCTTGAGTGATAAATTTACTTTTTATGGATTAGTTTTTCTATACATTTTTCATAGATACCTTTGAATTCATCATATGTTGGATTATCATATATTTAATACAGAAAATTGTAAAACATTTATTTTTAAATTGCAATAAATACCTTAAATAGGCATGCACATGGAGGCAAATAGTTGTTTCAGATTGTGGAGCAGAGTTAGATATCTGTATTTACTATGTAAGTTTCTGTTAGTAGCTGTGAGATGTTATGTATGAGCTGAGCTTAACTCCTCTGTCAAAACAGCTATAGGCCTCATCCACTTTTCTCAGTCCTTCTCACCATCTGTAAGTCTCATAACCATACCAAGTTCCTTGGTGTTTGGGACTTGAAACAATCTGATTTGGTTGGGGAATCCCTGCATGTTCTGCTCTCTATACACTTTGTCCTGTACCATCTAAATTGTGTATAACTGAGACTTTGAGAAGCTGTCAATTACAAATCCTATGCAGCATTTTAGATATTTTTCTGGAGTATTCATAGGGTGTTGTTCCCAAAATAGAAGCAACATTTAAAAGAGTTCAGCTCTGCCTTTATTCTGGTACTGGTAATATTTTTTGGCAGAAAAGGCTTCCGGGGAAGAAAGGCTGTCATTGGGTTAGAACTGCTTCTTTTTTAGGAGGCAGTTATATATAGGTAGCCCTTGAGACATGCATGTATTACAAATCATTCTAACCATTACAGAATTAGCATTGTGCCTGGATTTTGTATAAGCTTTTTTGAAAGAGCATCCGGATTTACCAGTGCTTTAAGAGTGAGAGATGAGCTGACATGCTTTTTTAGGACAATGGTAAATTCTTGATGCTAAATTGCTTTTGTTAATAATGATTTATAATGATACACTTTATAGTCAATGGCACCAGTAACTTCAACAAATGCTATAAGAAAGTGATGAAGTTTAGACTAACAGGTTTCATAGTTACTGCCTTGTGTTTGCTTGTTAGCACAGTGACTGTGGTGCTAACAAATTATCTCAGTCAATTCATTGATTAATCCGGGCTGTTATAATTTAAAAGCATTTTCGTTTCTTTTCTTTCTTTCTTTTTTTTTTTAATTTTGCAGCTGACATGGGCTTTGCCCGATTATTTAATTCACCTCTGAAGCCTTTAGCAGACTTGGATCCAGTAGTGGTAACATTCTGGTATCGAGCTCCAGAATTACTTCTTGGAGCACGGCATTATACCAAAGCTATTGGTAAGTAAAATACGGGACGTCTCAATTACTTGAGCAAAATGCCTGTGTAGTAGAGACTTTTTCACGAGAATACCTAGAATAGAGGAATGTAAAAGAGTTAAAATTGCCATTGACTTTCTTGTGGAAATATTGAGCCTTGAAGAACTGTATTTAGTTGAGGCAGTTTTTACAATGACTTAATAAATAAGCTCTTAGGCTGCTGACAGACATGGAAAAAAACCCCAACACTTTACTGGAAGAGTCAGTGTGTTAGTTCAACCTGGTTCTTCGGTGTCCGTATAGATGACACACTTCAGCAGGGCTTTATGGTGCTTTTATTTAAAGCTGATTCAATCAGCTATTAGATAAAAGTGCCAAAAAAGCCTCACTGAAGCACCCAACCTATACAGGCATTGGGTGAGGTGCATCGCAACTAATGTAAAGCCTCTTCTGGGCATATGCTGTGCTCGGTGTGGGGGCGTACAGAGTTTGAAGAAAATCGCCTCTTTTTTTTTTTTGACATCTGTAAGCAGCCTTAATTTCTACACTGCTTTCAAATGCTCTGAAGCAGTATAATTGTAGATAGTTGATTTTTTACCTGTCAGGGGAAAACTTACTACTACTTGCAATAAAAAAAATGGGGCTATGACTTTTACAACTGTTGTCATAATCCAATATACATGGATTTGATTGTTAGATTTTAACAAGCGTGTAAAGCAAATCTTAAGATTTAAGATGTTTTCAAACTGGAGAAGATCCTGTCCTCATTTAATCTGTGCTGCAAGGGGAAGGGTTGCTGTGACTGTGCCACTCCTCTTATTTATTTGTCTTTTTGTTTGGTTTCTTTCCACCCCCTTGCTCCCCAAGAAACTATTCAGTTTTCTTATGGAAAATGAGACTTGTTTAAGCTTGTTATTCAGTGGGAGATGGGGAGAAGTTGTGACCCAGAATTTTATCTCAAGGCAGTTGGTGGTAAAGATAAGTGACTTGCAACAGATAAATTACCAGTAGGTTTCCCCTCCATTTCAGTCCATCTCTAAGAACCACCAGAGAAGTGGGGGGAAATCACTTTCTTTACCTGCTTCCCCTGCTTTGAACGGCTTCAGTGGGACAGTGCTATCGCTCTGCCACGCTCAGTGCTTGCCTGTCAAATACCACGCTGAAGAACTGAATGTAAGAGAAAAGGCTTGGTGGGCAAGCAGACTGCTGCAAGGCAGGCTTGACAGCAGGCTGGGGTTCAATATTTTTTTTTATGATCATTATAGAGGTACAAGGGGAGAGAAAGAGAGAGTGAGACTAGAGAATTCTCCCTTCCTGGTACTTTTTGACTGTTTAAAGGACTTGAAAATTGAATAATTGGATTCTGCTGCATGTATCTTTCACTTCTGTCCTTGTTCTTGGCCTTTTACTCTTCATTCAAGGTTCTGTATAGCTTTGTGAGGTTCAGTTAAGTATCTCAAATATTTAATACTCAAATATAAAGAGTCTTAAAAAAATCTCAGAACATACAAACTGTCTGACCTGCCAAACTAAGGCATATGGTAAAGTTTCTACTTTTTTTCCTGTCCCCTCCCTACAGCGTTAGAAGATTGTTTTGACAGTGAATTGGCTGAGATATTTGTAGTCATACTTTCTTTCTAAACATCCTTTAAAACAAGCACCTTTGGGGCTATTTATTACCTGCCAGCACTTATCACTGACTCTGGAGAGATAATATAAAAATGACAAAGAAAAAAGGAAAGAAAAATCACATGAACATTTTGAAGTGGTCAATGTGAAGACCAGTCAGTTTCTAAATTATTTTTTGTGGATAGGCGGTCCTTTATCGGTTGTCAGATGAGTGATTTATTAATCAAATAATTTTTGTAGCAGTGACTAGTAAGCAAACCTTTTATATATGGTTTCTCAGCTTTCTTTATATCAAGCCATTGTAAATACAGAAAAATACTGTGCTGTACACTATTGTAGCCTAAAGGTAAAATTTGAATTATTGTGCTCATATAACATTTAGATTTTATTTTGGAATTCAGGAATCTTATTTCTTAGAAGTCAAAATTAGTTAAGGATTAATATTTTCAACTGACCAAGATACAAAGTGGGGTTTTGTGTGTGTTTGTCTATTGGAGTGCAGAGGAGAAGGAGGAAAGATCTATTTGATATTTACTATTTTTCTCCTTCCTTTAAAGATATTTGGGCTATAGGGTGTATATTTGCAGAGTTGCTAACATCAGAGCCAATATTCCACTGTCGACAAGAAGACATCAAAACTAGTAATCCTTATCACCATGACCAGCTGGACAGAATATTCAACGTAATGGGATTTCCAGCAGGTATGCATTGTAACTTTATTGCTGTTCAAATACAGAAGATATCTGTGTTCTAAATTGTTAGTGTCTTTGTTATGGAGGTTACAGCTGATCAAAGAAATAAAGCTGTTCAAATATGACCTTTGCTTCGTGATATACAAAACCTAGGGTGTAATTCTGCTACAAAGTCTGGTTTTCTACTGCCAGTGATGGAATAGTTTTGAAATATATTTGTGTATGCTATGTTTTATCATTTAAAAGGATTTAGTTTTAATAAGGGAAATGAAAACATGACCTATATTTCTGAGCATCTTCTCTGGTGTTTACATAATTTGTAGATGACTGCCAGTTCTGCAAAAAACATTGCACTAACATTAAACATTTTTTTCAAATCTTTTATGCAAAACCCCAAACTAACTTGCATTTTCATTTCAAATATTTTTTTGAGTAGAAAATAATTCTGAGATAGATAATGGGTCTTTTCCCCCAAGAATAAAGACCTGGTAAACTCAAATCTGAAGGAAATTGTGAACAGAAGAATTCATGTTCCTCAACCTTACTCATACTTTTGTTTCACCAGATGTCCCTGATTATCTGTTGGGTTAATGAGCCATCTTCATGTTTATATGGCTCTGCTGTTTTGTCAAAGGGGGAAGAAGTTTTATTTTTAATATATGGCTATCTCACTTCTCATCGCCTGTATCTTCCTCAACTGTACATTCAGCCTGCTGGTATTGCTAGTCACCTTTTGCAACCTTGTTAAAATCTCTTTATTGCACTTGTTTTTCCTTTCATATGGAGTTTAAGCTTTGTCCTTACCTGTAAGCTCTATTATCCTGTTCTATCTACATATTTCATTTCCTCTGATTTACTACTTTTCTTTTAATTACTTAGTCTGCATATCCCACTCTTGACTTCATGTGGTCTATCATACTGCTCTAAATTCTGGGAATGATCTTCATTTCTTCATCTTTTGCTCTTTCTTTCTTGTTTAAAAGCTTTTTGTAAAATCCTGTTTTTTCAGCAAGCCATTCTTCTACTTTTAGTCTAACTTGTATATTTTCTTGCATTTATCTTGCTTCATTTAGTCTCTGAATTCTTTGTGGCACATGTAGCGTCTGTGAAATTCTCTGTGAGCTTGTAGGATTTTAAAATTGTTTGTTTTGTAATAACTTTGGGTGGCATTGTCTGAAGGTCACTGTGTGGTGTGAAGGTTTCTACTTCTTTCTGAAAACATAATAGTTTATTATTGACTCCCTTTCTTCTTTCATTTCTAATTGACTATAATTAGAACAAAGACAGACAAGTGGAAAAGAGGAAAAATAGGGGAAAAAACAAAAGTGGAAACACTCAGATACATTTCTTAGCCAGTCATAATTTTCTATTTTTTTCCATTCCTCCTTTAGTTTAACTTATGTGCATTAACTTCACACATGAAATACCCATGCAGATGTCCTCCTTCTGAAGTAAATTTGTTTTAGTTCTTTGTTTATTTCCAAACATGTTTAAGCTGAAGTGAGCTAAGGCCACTTTACTTCCTGATGCGAACATTCACATGAAGCCTTACTGCATTTTTGTTTTTGTTCACTACCATCTCACTTTCAGCTACTTAGTCTTATCTTTGTATATAGATAAGCTCTTAGGGCATGGTTATACAAATGAAATTGCTCTAAGACAGGGAACCTCAAGGCACAAGCATACAAACAAGCAGCTGTTTTGGGGTAGCATTTTCTGGGTTAGAACAGATTTACAATGGCACAAGGGGTCTGTGTCACATGGCAGCAACTTTTTCTCTGTCCACCTGGTGTTTCCTAGGTTATCTTACTCATTGTTCAGTGGCCTTTTTGAACAGCTACAGCGTTTTGTTTTAGTTAGAGGCAGACCATCTGATTCATCAGTGTTGTTATGACTAATACTACTGAAAATCAGATCACCTAGATAAAATCACCTTAAAAATGAAAGAATCTGTGCCAAAATCTCATGCTGTTATTTTCTGTACTGCATAAAAATTGCTCTTTTCTTTATATAAGCCAAGGAAATGTTATCTGGGAGGGTGTTTTGCTGTCTGTCTTCAGTGTTTTCTGGTGCAATGTTACTTGCATGTAAAATGTTGCTGCAGTTGGACCTGGGCTAGTACTTAAGGGCATGTCTATACAGTGGGAGCAGCAATGCACATCCTGCTTCTTCACGTATGCTCCAAATGTGGACATATCTTGATGAGGCTGTTCTAGGGCCTCTCTCTGCAGTCAATCTCAGGAACTGACTCCAGCATTTGGAGCAGGGGTGAACAATTATTTTGGGCAGAGGGCCGCTTACCTGGTTTTGGCAAGCTGTCAAGGGCCACGTGGGTAGCCTTGCCCATTGATAGGTGCCCCGCCCCCTGGTCACCATCTAGGGACCAGTGTCCCAATGTCTTGGGACCAGTGGCCCAGGCCAGCACCGGTGGGGCCCAAAGCAGGGCACAGGCTGGCAGGGGTCTGTGGAGCTGGGCTGGGCTGCATGAGCAGGAAGGTGGGGAGCTGGCCTGGCTCCATAGATCCCCTGCCAGCCAGGACCCTGTACCCCGCTGCCTTGCTCTGGGCCCTGCCAGCAGGGGCCCCATGGTCCTGCTGGCTCCCATGCCCACTCACTCCCAGTGCCTCCCCATCCCCACAATATGGGCGGGGGGCAGCATGCAGCCCAGACCCCTTGTTCTCTGGCACGGAACGAGCTGCTGCTGAATGTGGGGGGAAAATGGCCCCTCCCCTGCCCCATGTCCAGCATTCCCTGCTGCAGCCACTCGCAGCTCGTGCAGGTCTGTCCTGAGCAGGCACAGGCAGCCCCATGCAGGCTGTGAGCAACTGCAGCAGAGAGAGCTGGCGGGGCCACTTTCCCCCGTGCTCAGCACCAACTTATAACCCATCACTGCTGCCAGCCTGGGCTGGCTCCGGGCTTGCCCACTGGGGCTGTGCTGTGGCGGTGGCAGCAGCTGCTCAGCATAGAGAAAAGCGGCCCCCCTGCTCACTGTGCTGGGCAGCGTTTGCTGCTGCTGCCCACCTGGAGCTTGCACCCTGGGCTGCACAGAGGCAGCAGTAGCAGCCACAGTGCAGCCTGCTGCGGTGCGAGCTCCAGGCAAGCAGCAGCAGCAAACACTTTTCCCCCCGCACTCAGCACCAGCTCTTTCCCTGCCACTGAGCGGGGGCGGGGGAGGGGTGTCAGGGCTTCGCACTGTCCCCTGCCTGTACACAGGGCCAGCAGGGCACTAGGAGTGAGCGGGTGCGGGAGCCAGCAGGAGCATGGGGCCTGCACTGGTGTCCTGGGGCCAGCACCGGTAGAGCCTGGAGCAGGGCAGCAGGAGCACAGGGTCCTGGCAGGCAGGGGCTCTGTTGAGTCAGACCAGCTCCCCCTTCTCCCTGCTGGTGCAGCCCCAAAGAAGAGGAGCTGAGCTGGCCAGGCCCTAAGGACTGGGGCAATACCCATGGTCCTCCCCTGTCCCCCCCCCCCTTCTTAGCTGAGTTTCCCGCGCCAGTGCAGCCATGAAGAGCCACATGGTCTCAGGCCAGAAGTCCCCACTAGGCAGGGGCTTCCAGCTGTGGGGGGCAGGGCCAGGCGGGCCCTGCTGTTGCAGGAGCCTGCTGGGCCTTCTCCTGGGTCCTACTGCCCCAGGCTTCTGTCATCTTTGACAGGAACCAAGCACAGATAATTAATTTTCTAAATTTTTTTAGGGGCCCTGCAGGCCAGATAGAATGGCTTAGTGGGCTGGATGTGGCCTGCAGGCTGTATTTTGCCCACCTCTGATTTGGAGAGTGACTGATAGAAGTGACCCCCAGGGCAGCCTTACTAGTGTACTTCCAGGTGTTGGAGCAGGTTAGCAGGGCATACTTGCAGGTGGCCTGAGCATGAGGCAGTACTGCATATGCCATAAGTTTTTTAACTTAGGAGTCAATTAGTACATAGCCAGGGTATGTTCCTAGTGGTTTCCTGTGAGGAGGGGACTTAGAGGTGTACACATCCTGTGTTCAGGGAGTGCAAAATGAAGGTTGGGCGGATGAAAATGGATAATAGATGAGACGGGTACTATAAATGCCATTGTCTCTCTTCCCCACCCTCCACTCTAAAGATAGTCATAAAGTATCAATGAATGTTGATCTTACAGATAAAGATTGGGAGGACATTAAAAAGATGCCTGAACATTCAACATTAATGAAAGACTTCCGAAGAAACACGTAAGTTAACATTTTGCTGAGATTTCTTTAGAAATTGTCTGTTTTATCTTAATTAATATCTCCAGAGGTGGAATCTTTTCCATAGTGGGCACCATTTTGTGGCTATACTATAAATGATGAATACAAATGATTGTAACTTAGATGGGGATTTATTAAATATTCATCAATCTGTTGGGCTATTCAAGTGGAGAAAAATTAGTCAAACACCAGTTATTTATATGCTTACATATAAGTAAACAAAATGTAGTCATTTGTGAAATGGATGAAGCTGAAATTGCTAATTGGAACCTTTCACAATTGTTACCAATTCTGATTGGTACCAAACCTATGAAATAAAAAATTCCTGTGTAATAACTATATGAAAAGAATTGGTGATGGTGGTGTCCGTGATGACTTGTGTTTTGAACGGTTTTCAACGTTTGTTGCATTGCCTTCTGGGTTATTATGCTGTTTGGCAAAAAATCAAAACAAAACTGAATTTTCAAGTATTCTGAAAGACAACCTGTGCATTATATACCAGTGATAAGACTGTCCACAGAGGCCAAAAACTTAGCCGCTGGCACTAAGATAGTGCAGCATGAAATGGTCCTGATTTGTATGGGTGTTTAAACTTGCTGAAAGGAATATTAATAATTCACGTGGGTCTTAGTGCACATACACATTTTCTAGAGCAGTTTTACATGTGGACATGCTATTTTACAAACACAAAAGGAGGATAAAAAAGAAAATCTTTCCTTTGTGTCGAGAAGAGCTTTGAGGAAACATCTTCTGGTGCATGTTCTGTGGATAGAGAGATACCAGTAGACACATCCCAATCCAATGTAGATGCCTAAACCAGATTTTTAACTGGAAGAAATTATGACTGGAAGGAAAAGTGTCAGTGAGACATTTCACCTGGGCTAATTAGCATGGAGCACTGGGCAGATGAGGGTTTGTTGGTTCGGAGACCCTAGCCATTTGCACCATACGCTGCTCGGTAGACTTATACTGGGAACCTGAACAACTATCAACATGAAGCTGCAATGTGCTTGTAGACATACCATATTTTTCAGTGTTGTTGTTCTTTACCTGCCACTGGCACTATATGACCAGTCACTGATGGGGTACACTATTTTTTGCAGGTACACCAACTGCAGCCTTATCAAATATATGGAAAAACATAAAGTTAAGCCAGATAGTAAGGCATTCCACTTGGTAAGTTTCTTGTAGCTATTACCAAAATGAGGCGGTTAGAAATGGTCAAATTCAAGGCTGTGTCGATACTAGATGCTCTGTTACTTCAAGTACTCCCAAAGTATTGTAACTGATAATTTGCAGTGTGAAAACCATGGGAAGTACTTCTCCTTTTATTGTTTCCAACTAGTAAAATAATCCAGTTAAACTATTCATGAATTTGCAGCCTGAATACAGATCATTAGAGACTTTCTATGTTTAATAATTATGTTGAGATTTTGGTTCACTGTTTATGCCTTTTGTTCCTCTTTGCATATTTTAAGAAGGGAAACTAAACTATAGTAATACATACATAAATTTTAATTGTAGAAAACACATTGATTTGAATTTTCTCCTTTTTTGATGAATCAAATATTAACTTCGAGGAATATTGTATTTCAATTTTGAATGTTTAGTTTAAACATTTTAGAAGCCTGATTCCTAGATGTATTATTCTTCACTTCTTCCTTATGGATGTAGTAAAAGGTTTTCAGTAAATCAGTGCCTCTAAACCATCCTGTGTTTCTTCACTAAGCCTTCAACATGCATGACTTAAACCACATCAAGTAAGCAGAAGGCAAGGCAGAATAGCACCTTAGAGACCAACTAATTCAGAAAGGCGCACAACCTTTTGTAGGCAACAGCTTACTGTGTCAGATGCTGTGCTATTTTATTGTCCGCAACAGCACGTTCCTCTCTGAACCAGTGAGTCTCTAAGGTGCCGCCCTGGCCTGTGTTCTGCCTGACTTCAGATTAAGACAGCTAATTAGCGCGACATCAGGACTGTCCAATTTCAGGATGGCCAGGGGCTGCATTCCACACCAGACAAGGGCCCTGGAGCTGCATGCTGCAGAGACGATATGGGTTCCCTGTTATCCTCGTAAGCAACATAAAGGGAATTTACAACCATTGAACTGAGCCTATACCAGCTAGTCATATTTCCATTCCCCCTAAGGCAGTGGTTTCCAGCCTTTTTAGACTTAAAGCCCTCCTTCGTTAGTCTCAAGGAGCCCCTCAGAAAATGCTAGCTCTTAGTTTTCATTCATTTTTTTAACTACAGAAAAATAACAGAGGAATTCTACTATTGTGAAGACCTCGGAAAGCCCACAACAGGTCAGAATGGTTAACGCAGTGGATTTCTGTTTGAAATCTTCGGATTTATCTTGTGTATCGTGTTTGCACATCTAACATAGCTAACATTGTGTGGTACTTTGTGGCACCCTGAAAGGATCCCAAGGCACACTGGGATGCCATAGCCCCTGATATGGGAATGACTGCTGTAGTGATTTCAAGTAGTATGGATTGTGAAAGAGTTAAGGTTTACTGTTGAAAGATCCAATAAGAATGTTGTTCTTGGCTTTGTTCATCCCAATTATACTGTTAGAATTTTGGTAAGATTTTTTTTTGCATGTGAGCTTGGATTTTGGTAGCTGCCACCCATCATTTCCCCCAGGACCTCTGTGTTATCTGATGGCTTTGTGGGGGATAGAATCTAGCTTTGCAGATGGGAAGGTGACTTCGTTTTATCTTTAGGAACAAAAATTAAGTCTTAGGTGTAGCACAGGACTTTCCAACTTCTCAAGCTCCCTGGGGCCACAAACTGTGAGTCATGGGCTACATACCATGTGGATGCTTTCTTGTAATGCACACCCTTCCCCCCTCCATTGCTGCACCACATGAGTGCAGTTTTATCCCCCCGTTGTAATAATGTGGGTGTGTACACACCCTACTCCTTACCTTTAACTATTTGTGCTGCTCTGTACCACCCCATTCCCTCAGGCAGAGGCAGAAAACAGCAGCCAGAAGAGGGAGGGAGAGCCCAGAGATTCCAGGGCTATTGCAACTGAAGGGAGTAACAGCTGATGAGAGGATGGGGCTACAGTTTAACCCCTTGATGATGGTATGTTGTCCACAGGCCACCAGTTGGACAGCCCTGGTAGATTCAGTGATTGTTAGGGGCTGGATTAGACCTCGCAAGATCATTGGGTCTGGCCCCCCTGCGCTAGGCAGGAAAGACAGCTGGGGTCAGATGGACCAAGCAGGGTGACTGTCCAGTCTCCTCTTGAAGATTTCCAAAATAGTTGATTTTACCACCTCTGGGGGGGGAGTGTAGGGCAGAAAGTGTCATTATATACCCCCGAAAAACACCCTGTAACAAGCCAATGAAGCCAAACAAGTGATTCTCAACCAAGGTGTTGCCAGATCCTTTTAAGTGCCACAGGGGGCCATGCAGTCTTACCACTCTTAGGTGTGCGAGCACCTACACATGATTCACAAGATGAACCCAGAGATTTCAAAAAGGAATCCAGAGTGTCAAAAACATTCTGACCTGTTACAGTCCTTCTCAGCTCTTTGCAAGAGAAGAATTGCTCTATTTAATTTTTTTCATAGTCAAGAAACAGCTAAAAGTTAAGAGCTGGTATGTTTAGAGGGGTGCCTTGAGTCTAAAAAGATTGAGAACTACTCAGGTAGACTGTAAAGGGTGCGTTCCCATGAGTGGGAATATACGTTTCTCTGGGGACAACTTGCAGTGGCACAAATTTTTGTGACACTGCTAGTTGTTCCCAGGGAATGCCTCTGCACATGTGCTCTGGTGCACAGCAAGCCACCCTGAGTTGGGCAGGGGGGAGATGGGGGCCAGCACATGGGATGGCCCCTGCAGCCTTACCTGGGGTCCTAGGGGCCTCCAGAGGCTGCTGCAGTGGCGATCCAGGCACACACAGCCTGGCCGGCAGCTGGATCATGACTGACTGGCTAGACAGCAGTTTTGGGCAGGTCATGCTGCCGCCATGTGCGCTGCCCTGCTTTTTTCTGGCACAGTGATTTTTTTTTTTTTTTAACACTGGGATCTCCTACAAAACTTACTGTATTAGTCCCTCCTAGGTATACTCAGGACTCTTCTATCTAATGTGCTTCTTTCTGCTCCACACAGACACCTGTAAAGGCTCTCATTGTCTGAATCAATGCAATTAAAGGACCTGGGTATTTTGTTTATAATCCTTCCTATACAGTATAACCTCATAAATCTGGACATCAAAAATCCGGAATTCCTGAAAATCCGACAATTTTTAAAAATGCACTACTGCCAGACGTGGAGGTGGAAGGTTGCATGTGGTGGCAGCCACTGCCATCCACTACCCTGTGTTGCCACTACACGTAAGGCTGCTGCTCCTGGACTGGCTGCTGCTCCCTCCCCCACCCCTCTAAACCACTGCCATCCACCACCCAACTCTGCGTGCGGCTACTGCTCTAGGACTGGCCTCTGCTCCGGCTTCAAAAATCTGCAATTTTCAAATTTCTGGCAGGTTCTTGGTGCCAAACATGCTGAATTTATGACAGTTTTATACTGTGTTTCTTTTTGATATCCCAGTGCAATTGCAATATATTCCTGATTCAAGTGAAAATTTGTTGTATGAAGCATTCAGCAGAGCCTTTCCAGTTTTGCAGCTGGACATTTTTCATAAGCTCCCAACTTAAATTTGCCGCATGTTTCCCTTTTACATATGAAGCCATGCATAGACTCTCTCTCGCACAGGACTTATCTGTTGGGAATTTCTCTGGGATCCTTTTCCTTACATGTTGCCTCTTTCTTTCTTTATTATTACTATTATTTCTGTGTTTTCTTCCTTACTGTCTCCCATGAGAGCTGTATGCTCAGATATCCATGCACACAGCAACTCTGCTTCCAGTGTGTTGAAATGCCAAGCCATTCCTGAACAGTTAGACAAGGCTTCATCTCCTGCTCACATACACTTCTGATTAGACCAGCTTCAAACAGTAGGATTTGTGCTGAGAGGGTTTCATGGAATCACAGAGCTGAAATACTCTGTACCATTTTTCTTTTCTGCTAAGGCAAGACAATAGTTCAATTCCTCACTTAAAGTTGTGAGGAACTTGCTTTTTTACCCTCTGCCATCCTACGCAACGGAACAAAAAATGTCTGATCTCTTCTCTCACATTGATTGCATAATCTTTCATCTCTGTTTTTTCACCGTGACTTCTATTTTTTAATCATTCCAATTTACGATCCAGTGTGTTCACAGCTCCTCAGCATCTGATTTAGCAGCATAATTTAATTGGCATAGCACTGAGCTAGGGCATTGCATTGCTAATTTGTGGTCTCTAATGCTATTCAGCATGTTGGCTATCCTTTTTTACTCCTTCTTGGCTGCCAAGAGAATCTTTAAGCAATACTTAAGATAACAAGACAAAGAGAATTCCATTTGGACTGTTACTTCACAGAAGGCACGTGCAGACTTGAAGAGCTCCTGTGAATCTCAAGCTGCAAGTTGAAAATAACTTTCTTAAAGACTTCTCTTGGTGAGCAGTTAGAACTAATTGAAGTTTGGTAAACCATTATGTTGTTGACCGGAAGAAGAACTAAAGTAGGCTCTGCAGTAAAGAGGAGAAAAAGGTCATTTAAAAATATGCCCTGAAACTAAATACTGAATATGTACAAGAAGCAGACACCAAATCAGGAAGTGCCATTTTTTTGTATAGTTGCTTTTCGCAGCAGAACTCCACTTAAAAAGCACTGTTTGGTTGAAAATGTAGCAATTTGCTTGTGGAACACCAGTTTGTGGTGCTATAGTGCATGGTGAAATTACAAATAGACTTCTTTTATCTTCCCAATCCTCTGTGGGATTGGCCTAAAATACATGAAGAACCCTGTCACTCTTCATGACTTCCTGTTTCATAGCTATATTCTGTGGACTGACTGTCAGCTTAGGTGTATCTCGTGTATGGGAACCAGAGCTTTCTTGGTGCATGTCAAGTGCTCTTGGAATACAAAACTATTGCATACCATCCCTTTTAGACCAATACAAAGATCACTACCTTAACCTATTCTACTCAGAGTACAGCCATCAAAATGCCTGGGATCTGGAGAGAGAATGAGAGATTTTTAGGTGTGCTCCCTTCAAAATTGGTGTTGAGATACTATAGCATCTCAGATGTCATATAAATGTACCAACAGCTTCTGTAATGCTACTATTTCTCTCTCCTCTTATAGATAAATTATAAGAGTAGTACTGTGTGTTGATAGTTTTAAGGGTTAGATCAGTGATTTCTATTGGGTTTAATTTAGATCTAAAGAGCACCCTATACATCTGTACATATAGGCTTACAGCCTTTGAGACTGTAAGCTGCCTTTGAGACCAGTCTCTGTCTGCTTCTTTATCGTTATTTCATAACACACTTTTGGATAGAAATGCTGCTAGTCTTTCATATTAATCACTATTTTAGCTTGCATTTAGAAGTCTTGGTCTTTCTCCTTCCCATCTATGTTTACTATCATTGGTATTTGAATTTCTGATTGTGAAAGTACAGGAGCCATTCTAGTAATTGTGTGGAAGCTTTCTCAAGACATCTTTACAAGTGTCCCATTAGAACAGTCTACCTGAATTTCTCTAGTGTCCCATTGGAATATTCTTATCCTTTGCCTTGTTTTTAGCACTCATACTTTGGTCTTCATAGTTCAGGTAGAGTACAAATGTCTTGACAGTACCTAGAGTGAAAAGCAGTCTGTAATGTAGCTGATAACTGATGACTAATGTCTATGAAGATTAAGACCAGCATCTTAACCTGGACCTGAAACCCAATGGAAGGTTGAGAAGTACCAGCTAGATGTTCTCATGGGCTGTGTTCACACAAGCGTGGACATTTGTTTCCCTGGGGACAAGAACACCTGCTGCTGCTGCTGCTGCTTGTCTCCGGGGAACATCTGTGCCATGCACCCTCTGGCAAGTGGCAGGTTACCCCAGGTGGTGAAGAGGGCTGGGGCCAGCACTGGGCTGGCACCAGCAACCTTACCAGGGGTCTTGGGGACCTCCTGGGATGGCAGCAGCCGCAATCCACACATTCTGTCACACTGCATGATGGAAGTTATCTGACCAGATGTCGTTTCCTGTAATATTCAGGCATGCATTGCATGTTTGCTGTCTTCTTTTGGGAGTGTTGAAGAGTGTGCTCTTCCTACTTAGAATGCAACCCCTTCAAGATAAAGACTGACTTATGTCTTCAAAGTACCCTGGGTGACAATGGTGCTATATAGAAAATGTGAATAATGGCCTAACTTGAATATTGGGTCTTGGTCAGAACATTGGTTTACACATTACTTAAAGGTAACTTCTTTGAATTAAGTGTGCATATCAATGAGACATTATTTAGTGTTAAAAATCCAGGGTAATTGTGTGTGTTGAAAAAGTTTCGTCCTTCCATGTAAACTGTTGTTTTGCAAAGGTAGAACAGGAAAAACCAATACAGAGAGAAACTTTAAGATTTTTTTGTATACAGCACTGATGAACAGAACTAATCGAGTGAGTTCTAAGTTATTTTATACATAAACAGGTTCTTCAATGGTAAATTCAATTAATATTAAAAAGGGGGGGGGGGGGACGTTTCCCAAATATGGGAAGTCATATTTGGGACTTAGAGACTGGGTAGTTGCATGATAAGTGTTTTGTCTTTGGAATATAGTGGTGAAAAGGTTTTGATAAATAGTTTTGATAATGCTGAACTTCTTGTGTTTAACTCTGCTTAGCTTCAGAAATTGCTTACAATGGATCCAATAAAGAGAATTACCTCAGAACAGGCTATGCAGGATCCTTATTTCTTAGAAGATCCACTTCCCACATCTGAGTAAGTGGTCAGTTTATTAATCCATGAGCATGTCCAGAGATTTATAAAAATATATGATTTTTATTTTTGCCTGTGGTAAATGTCTGCCTATTTATGTGAATGCTGAATTAAATGCTTGCAAGCAAAGAAAAAACTAATTTTCAAAATGCTATTTGAGGTTTTCAAAATTAAGTGGCATTCTTACTAATCTCTGGTTTTATGGAACTTTGATCCCATTAGTCACAGCACTAATCCTGTTATTCACTGACAGGTTGATTATGCATGCTACAGATCTTTGTGGACAACTGCTAAGTGCCTGCAGGTCCCGTTTTCTGTTCTAGAATGCCAGATGACATTCACTAATTAGTTTACATTTTTCTGTCTTAGCCTTTGTTGTAAATTCAGTGGGTGGAGGAAAACAGTTCAGTTCTGTCTCTCTGCTTTTATATTTCACAGCCTAAATCCATTTTGTGTAGACAGTTTTTCTTTTCATCTGCCAAGGAAGACTTCTAGAGGAAAGAAAGTTTAGGAACAAAAAAAGTGTGAGATAAAGCTCCCCAAGATGGGCAAAGAGCATGGTTATCCCTATTTTCTTAGAAAGGCCAATAACACATCCCCTCTATCATTCTGTCCCGTTATTTAGGGAAGACCATAAAACAAGAAGTATATCTTTATAGCAGTTAATTAAAATTAAATTAATTTTGCAGAGCTTAGTGAAACATGTGTAACTGTTCCTGACCTGTCTTTATAATCCAGCACTGTATGTGAGTGGTTTGGTTTTGAAGAAACTGCTCTCAGGTCAATACTTTTTTCCCAACTATATATTGACATTTTAATATTAAAACAAAATTGTTAATACAAAATCTGTTAACTAGTAAAAAAAGTTGCTTATAAAGAAAACCATATCCATATGATTTAAGAGCAGAAAAATCTTAGCAGAAATAACAAATTATTTGCCTCAAAGTGTTTCCAGGTTGTGTCAGCTAACATGGTTCATTGATGATGACATTTTTAATCACCCAGACCATTACCGATATGTTTAGTCCAAAACTTATGAATTGTCGTAACAGGATTAAGGGGGAGAGGGCTATCCGGCTGTCCTCTGTATTTGCAGGGGCTTTGCTTCTAATATCAAGTATGTCTCTTAAGTAAGTCTGGTGACCACATTTCCCCAAACGCACAAAAATTGGTGGAAGGTTAGAGGAGAATAATAGAAGTGATTGAAAGATTAAAGAAATAAGTGTGAACACAATGACTTAAGTAGGCTGTTGCTCAGGAAACATGAAACTAGACTCAGTGATGCTAGTTATCTTAGGTCTCTTCCATGACTAACCTCACTGACTCCAGGCAGACGCATATAGACTCATTTTTTCTGCAGTGTTTTTGCAGGTTGTCAGATCCCTTACCCAAAACGAGAGTTTCTAACAGAAGAAGAACCTGATGATAAAGGAGACAAAGTAAGGATTGAAGTACAGTGTCATAATACCTTTTGACTTTTAGAGTATTTCACATTTTCTGGTTTTGTATGGTTTTTGAGTTGAATTTTTTCTTTTGTTTAACCAATTGAGAAGAACCAGCAGCAGCAGCAGGGCAATAACCATACTAATGGAACTGGTCATCCAGGGAACCAAGACAACAGTCATACACAGGGACCCCCATTGAAAAAAGTGAGAGTTGTTCCTCCTACCACTACCTCAGGTGGACTTATTATGACCTCAGACTATCAGGTACCTCCACTTTGTTTTTTTCATATGCTGTATATTTGGGTCTTGTGAAGTGCAACCTTATGGCACTGCAGGCAGTTTTTATTTTTACTCTAAAAGTGATTCTAGAAAATGGCCTTGTATTTATTTTCTCTTTGGTAGTGTTCCTAACTGCCAACTCAGCTTGTGATCCAAGTCAAGTTAGAATTGTTTACCTGTTGCATTATCATCACATTTAGGAGCCTGCCCCAAAGAACTGACAATATTGTAAAGTAAGAAAAGGATGGACTGTCCAGCTGAGGAAGTAATACAGGAATATGGGTCGTCATCAGTGGTCTCCATAAAACCAGCAACTTGGCCATAAAGTTATTACTTAGGTGTCATAAAAAGAGAATTTTGGTATTTTTTTAGCAGGGATTCAAAGGCGGACAGTGAGGTTAGCATTTTGTCTGTTTAAAGGAGCTTATCAAAGCAGGGGGCTTGGATGAGGGAGAAAGCACAAAAGTTAGGAAGATGATGCCTGGGTTGCAGGCCAGAAATGACAGAAATATTATGGTGGTGATGTCCACAGTGATTCAGAAAAGAGATATGGGGTAGGACTTAGTAGGAAAGACTTAAGATCTCTGTTTTAGCATGTTGCTGGTGTCTGGACATCCATGGGGAGATGTCAGAAACAGACTGCAATTTTTAGACTGGACAGAAGGAAAAAGGTCTGGCTGGAGCAGAATGGTAGATCAGTGAGTCACTATCATTAAAGGTAGTAGATAAATTTATATTTTCAGGTGAAATTACCCAGACCTAAAGTGCAGAGGATGAAGAAATGACCAGGAACAGAGCTAGGTGGAAACCCCCTGGAAAACTGAAGAGCGGTATGAGGATCTTCTATAGAAACGGAGAACTATAAGAACCAGAAAAGACCAGTCATGGAAGCCAAAGCAGGACAGATAGAGTCAAAGGGGCTAATGTATCAAGGAGGATGAGAAAGCACTATTAATTTTGACCTTAGACATTGGAAGTTTTTGTGAGGTGGTTTCAGTTGACTGCAAGCAGTAGAAACAGATTTAAGATGCATAGGATGGATTGGAAGAAGAAAAACTATAGTGGGATGATAAAGCACAATGAATAAGTTTGAACATAAAAAGAGAAAAGGGTGCTTGGAAAAGAGTGAGCCTTTAAAGAAGAGAAAGGTGAAATCATGCTTATATTATGTGGAGAGAGGAAGCCAAAGGAAAGCAAAAGATAAAAGGATCCTATCTCTGTAAAATAGCTTCCCATTGTTCAACCTACTATTCCACAGACCCATAATGAAAGTGCAATAAGTTTTTTTTAATTGAGTTTCAAAACTGGCTCTTGGGAAGATTGATCAGATGTCCTTAGGCAATCCAGAGACTTAGCCTTGTTCTGTAAAGTAATATTTTTTTTTTTTT
>NW_017729032.1:44630694-44644657 GCF_001723915.1 Gavialis gangeticus
GTGTGTGTGGACTTCAAGCACCTTGACTAGAGTTCTCTTCTGTTCTGGGGTTGGGTTTTTGGGGGGTTTTTTAAACATTAACCATGATGTGGAAAAGCCTGTCTCAAAATATAATCGTTCTCTCACCGCAGTATGCATTGCAAAGTATTTTCCTATTCAGGACTGATGCCTCTTAAATTGGCATGCAGCTAAGTCGGTCGCTGTCCAGAGATTTTTTTTTGGCATCTTTTCAGCTGCTTTCTTTCTGTCTGTGTCTTTGAAGAAAGCAGATGCAGCTGAATCTCCCTTTAATCTTCCTGTTGTGCTGAGTGACACAGCTGAAGAATAAAGAATCGAGGAATATGTATACTGGGGAGGGCAGCTCTATTTACTTTCACTATTAGCATGCTCCTCACTCTGGTCCATACATCTCCTTCAGCTCAAAAGAGTCTGCAAATCAGAGCAATCGCAGATCTGTTATTTGAGCAAAGACTTAGGTTTACTGAGTCGGAAGTCAAAGGACTCTGAATCGCCCCCAGTGGATCCAGGGATTCTTTAGGTTTTCCATCCATCACACTGAAACCAGCCACAAGACTTCCTCATCGTTCTCACTCCACTGACATCCATTTCTTGTTTATTGCTGCAGCCATTGAGAGTTTGACTGTTTTTCCTGCTTTTTGTATGGATTTTTGGTGGTCTGTATACAGTACAGAAAGAAGTCTTTTTACATATGTGTACAAGCTGGCATTAAAACTAATAATTGCCCATAATTAGACTTTTTCTGAATACAAATTTAAGACCATCAGGCCTTAAAACTGGGAAGGAGAAAAGAAACAAAGTGATTAAACCTGACAAGGAGCAAAGTCTGTTGACTGAAAGGTGAGGTGTCATCAAAGGAGTCCCCATCCCCCTACCACAAGAAATGCAAGAATGACAGTTCAGCCCTTGTCAAAGCCATGCAGGGGCTTCCAAGCACTAGGGCTGCAAACAGCTCCCAGAGCACCAGTTCTTCCAACACAGCCATTGGAAGTAATTGTAGTTCAGTTATTGTATGCAAATGTTCCCAGATCACTTCCTTTCGTCTCTTCTGTCTCCTTCGCTTCCCTCCACCCCCACCTCTCTTTTCTTCTTTTTGTTATTCCCTCTTCTCATAAACTGTTGCAGTGGGTGAGAGGGCTGTGATCACAACAAGGTGTGAGAGCATCCCTTACAGCCTTGTTAGTTTTTTTGCAACCTTGGGAAATGTTGCAGGCGATGGGAAGGAGAGCAAAAGTTGTGGGGCCTGACCAGTGAAGGTTTGCGGGCTAGAGGAGAAGTACGGCTGCAGACTGGAAGTAACTACATTGCCCAGCACACATTGCAGTGTACATCCCACTGGCAGACCTGAACAGCATGCAGATAGGATGGATTTCCTAGGGAGGAGATAGGAAAACAGCTTCCCAGCAGCCTTCTTTAATGGTGAAGCCTCTCTTCCTCACCCTGCTGAACTGAAGCTGCCCGACCTGCATTTGTGGCAGCAGACTGATGATGATGGTGGTGTGGAGCTGCAGACTTTTTAGATCCCGCAACAAAATGGTGGCCATGTTCCACTGCCCATGCTGATGGCCCAAAGTTTTGTGCTCTTCCTCCTGAAAGGCATAATGTTTGACTTTCAAAAATGCATTAAGGTTTTTTCAAGTCTTGCAATGAGGCCAGGAAACTGCAGCGATAAGGTATGTGGAAGATGTGGAAGGTGAAGAGAACTGACAAGCTTTTCAGCCCCAAAACCACCATTTCACTTGTTGATGGGCCCAGGTCTCTGAAAGAACATTTCTCTGCTTCTCCTCCTAAGATTCCTCAGCCCAAGGGGGCTGCAGTTTAAATGGCTGTAAACCAATTCCTTCTTTCCTCCTTCCCTGCTTCAGGGAGAAATACTCCTAAAAAAATCTTTATTTTGAGAAAATAAGATTATTTTTGGTGATTGGTTTTACTTGCCAGAACATGTAAAAATGTCAAATATACCACTCTTGACCAGAGACCTGTCACTTCATCCTTCACTGAGTTTTGCTCATTCTGTATATCTAAGGCCTTGGAGAGGGACCACCATCTATGGGGAAGTTTACTAGGACTGCTTAGTGGTTGGAAAAACTGTTAAAACCCTGATTGAATGTCTGGAGAAAGTTGGTTTATAAGTCCCTCCTCTTTACTCCTGTAAGAGTCCTCCAGGTATGTATACTTCCACATCCCTTGGCCTCAAATGTCACATGATGCATTTAATGTGACAGCACATAAATTAAAATTTGTCTTGCTTCCATGAGCTTTTGGCTGAGGAGCATGTGGGTATACAGTTGAACATGGAGAGGAGATTGGGATTTTTACTTTTCCCCTCTCAATTTACCTGTTGCACTGTGTTGTGTACCTGGGTCTGGTAACTGGCCAAATTTTATTAAATAAGTGCTTCAGGATATAGAAGTCTCTCTAATTTTTACTATCACAAAGAATACATTAATGGCTAGCTTGAAAACAGTTCAGCTTCTAAAGGATTTTTTTTTCAGTTCTCTGCATTTGCAGCATGTTTGGTCAAAAACTATATGCGGAGATTTTTGCTGTGTTAAACTCATTTTATATCTGTTGTGTAAAAATCGATGTCTGTTGCTTTGATGCATCTATTTGAGAGACTAGTCTGTTTCTCAAGAGTGCAGTTAAATATCATACAGCTCCTTTATCTTGTGGACACTACTCTGCAATGCTGATTTGTTTCTGCTGATAGAAAGTGTTTCTGCTGATAGGAAGTGCTGCTATAGCCATAGCTTTTCCCCTCCACACTGACTGGACTCAGCACTTGACTCAGTCCTTATAAACACACGTGCTCTTCAAGCAGAGTATTCACCTACCATACTAATGTCTGGCTTTACAAAGGGATGTATCCCCTCACTCCTTTTCTTTATGCTTATATAGAAACCTGGCTTTCGGGCATTGGTTCCCTACTGCGATCCCCTATTTGGTCCTAGATAGCTTTTATGAGTAACAGATTTGACCTGCTTGTGAGCTGTTTGTAGCAGGGACTTTTCTTCCTTGAGCATCTGGAAACCCCTGAACTCATACTGCTGCTTCTATGCAAACATGTCCCAGAAAAGAATACTGAATTATGTCAAACATTATACACCTGCCCCCATCACCCATAGCCCCAAATTCATTACCTTGGAGGAAGAAGAGGCCCCAGGAGAGCGTTGATGAAGATGTTGGCTTCTAATACATGTTCCTGGTGTTCATATCCTTAGTAACTTGAATCAAATTCAAAGTAAGTGCAAATAGTACCAGAAATATAAGTGATTGTGACCATTTCCTTTAGTACCTCTGTGGCAATAATTAACCCACCTCAAAAAATACGTGGGTATTGCAGTTTATTTTGTAATGGCATCCCCTTTTAAGGATAATTTCTCTTCTCTTTTCTTCATTCAGCGTTCCAATCCCCATGCTGCCTATCCCAACCCTGGACCAAGCACATCGCAGCCACAGAGCAGCATGGGATATTCAACTACCTCCCAGCAGCCTCCACAGTACTCACATCAGACACACCGGTACTGAGCTGCACCTGAATAATGTCAATGCACTGTTGTTCATGCTGCAGGACTGGTCGTGCAGCTGTCTGCCTGGAACCTGGCTTGGGCCACAAGAATGTACTGTACAACCACACCTTCAAAATGTCTGATAGCCAAGTTCCACCAATTTTCACAGATTGAAGTAGTGGCTCCCAAATTGTACCTGTTTTTGGGTTAGACTTGAAGAGAAAGTGCTAGCACAGTTTGTGTTGTGGATATGCTACTTCCATAGTTTACTTGACATGGTTCAGACTGACGATGCATTTTTTTCAGTGACAGTCTGTAGCAGTTGAAGCTGTGAAATGTGCTAGGGGCAAGCATTTTTGTTGTTGTATGTGGTGAATTCTCTTGGTGTAACAACATTATCTGACCAATAGTACACAAAATCCTTTAACTGGTACTTGAAGCATATAGTATATGTTCACATGGCAAAAAAAAAAAGAAGCAAAATTGAGACAATTTTGATATGTGTTTATTTTTAGTGACTTTTGTGGGTTGGTTCACTTTCCACATAGATCAATGTTTTATGACCAACACAATTGCTACAATGACATTTTTTTTAAATGAAAAGATTAGCATCTTTCCAGCTATTACAAACCTCCCAAAGATTAATTTCCAACATACGTTTTTGGGCTTTTTTTTGTTTGTTCTTAAATCTATGACTTGACTGGTATTAAAGCTGCTATTCGATAGTAAAATGAGTATGTTGTCATTGATATAAACATGTTTGGTTCAGCAAACAAACTAAAATGATTGTCATAGACAGTGTTTTATTTTTCCTGTTGGTGTTAATGATTTGTGAGCATGCTTTGAGATTAAAAAGCATGAATATTTCCTAGAAAAAAAAAAGGGTGCAGCATCCATTCAGATATTTCGTCATGATTTTTGAGAACCGGCTTGGTGTAGTGGATTTTAAATTTCATTCAGTTAAATTTTTTTTAAATACATTTGCACGTTGTTTAGGGGTGCCCTTCTTACAGTGAAGGATAAGGTGTTAGGAGAGCCTTAGGATTTGAAGAAAAACATACAATGTACTGTATCAAACTATTTTACATGAATGACGCAAGTATTCTGAATAAAAAAAATTGAACATTGTTAAAAACAAGGTGTTATGTAATAAATTTATTTTTCATAAATCTGCATATGAACTTTGCCTGTGTTCCTTTTATTAACACAAACATGAAAACGTTCTGTCCTAGCATCAATATATGGGTGCTAGCTGAAGAACCAAATTCAATTTAATGGCAATTTTGATTTCAAGGAGGGAAGTTGCTGCTGTTGTGTGACATCTACTTTAATAGAATAAAAGCTACAGATTCCATCTAAAATCTCATTACCCTTTCATAAGTGTGCAGATCTGCTGTACAGGTATGCTAAATTGTTTTTATATAAATATAATTACATTTTATAGATGAGGCATCTGATCCTCCTACCCAGAATCTAGTGTTACTGGTTTATATAAAGGCACCTCCAAGCTTTTGTAATTTTCTTGTCTAGGTATCCAGTGCCACAGTATGATCTCATGGAGCCAGCAACCCTTATTGCCTGTACCACTTTTTTGTACAAGTGTAAGTGTTCAATAATATTTCAGTGCAGCTGTTCCATTAAAGTGGAAGGTTACTTGCTGACATGCCCAGCAGCAAGACGAAGAAAAAGCAGAAACCCCAAGTAAGTTGGGAAATGACCCCAAACATCAAACTTGAATAAAGAATCTGAGTATTCAGGAGCAGTGTATGGCTTGAGGCTAGACTTGAAGAGAGAGTTATAAATTCAGTGAGCTTAGAAAGCCACACTGCTTGAATATAGCAAACACAATTTCTTAACGTTGAGTTGTCATCTTTCCAAGTGGTTTTAGGTTAATCAAAATGTATTAAACCTGAGGTTTCTTTCTCTTTCAAATAGAGCTAAAATAGCACTTTAAACTAGCTTTATTTCCTGCCTAGTGCAGGGGGACTGGACCTGATGATCTACAAGGTCCCTTCCAGCCCCTAACAATCTATGAACCTATTCTTTTTATTCATTAATGTGTAAATGAGAGTTATTTGAGGATATTACATGTGTTTAATATCTGTAGCCTGGACTGAAACTATGGATTATGTTTCTCCAGTATTTTATTTAAATCCAGCTAGTGCTTACCTAGCTTTTTGGCGTATTAGGTTTTTTTGTTTTAATTTTAAGACTAGTGAAAGTTTGAAATAAATACATCGCAGAAATCTCAACTTTGATTTTTTTTTTTTTTTTATGTTGTGAGATGCATTAATTTTATGGTCTCTAAAAAGAAGCATTATTGCCAACTGACAGAAGAAATGCTATTAATTTGCAGGGCAGTACATTTTTTGTGGCTTTTATTAATAAGAGCTTCAGCTTGTCAAGTGGATGTAATAAAACTAAATAATAATACTTTTATTACTAAATAACTTCATAGGGGTTTTGTTATTTCCTTCTCTACTTTTAGTAAGTATATTGCAATGTATCCTCACACTCAATAGTATCCTAAAGGTGCATCAGATCTTAATAGCTTAACTTAGTTGGTTGTTAAATTCAGTCTTATTTTTGGGTGGTGGGAACTTGCACAGTAGTTTACCTCCCAATATCAGAAATACAGCCTTTATGTCACCTCTGCTAGCTAGTACCATGGAGTTTTATTGCAGGCCAAACTGATTTGAGTCTTTCCTGATGGTTATAAATGATATATCCAATCAAATGAGGCTTATGTGGATTTCAATAAACTTTTCCTACATAGTCTATAGATTAGGTGTGGCCAACCTGTAGCATGGGGGTGCCCCACATGGCACAAGCAGCCTCTGTATGTGGCAGAGCAGAGAGAGGGCAGGGAGCAGAAAGCAAAGCAGCAAATCAGGCAGGGAGTATAAAGCTGGGAACAGAACGCAGTGCAGTAGATTGGAGTGGTGCTTGGGGATGTTGCAAGGCTAATTTAATAGATTTCATAGACAGGGCTGGAAGGGACTTTGTGAGATCATTGGGTCCAGCCTCCTGCCCAAAGGGCAGGTCAGATGACCCCAGCAAGATAATCATCCAAATGCTTGCCTGCTGAAAAGTTTGGCCCCTATTGATAGAGACGATGCATTGTATGTATATAATGGCCTAGATTCATCACTACGTAAGTCCTGATGTCAGTGGAGCAGCACTCATTCTAGCAGTATTTGCACCCATAAGTTTGAGAGCCAAGTTTTCATCCTAGTGATAATTTATTTTTTTGGAAGTGGGACTGAGATTTTACCTCAACATTAATCTTCTATTAAATGTCCTTTTCTGTGCTTTTTTGTTTGTTCTGGCTGTCCAATGCATCAGATATCCTGTCTAATAATAGTCATTAACTGGTAAGACTTGTCTCCTTATCTCTCAACCATGATTTTTCATATTAAGAAAGTAATTCTCTGCCTGCTGGCTTAAAACACTTCAACAAAAATCCATTTATAATATAGTTCAAGAAAAATTGTGTTGATTTGGAATGCAACAAATTCCACCGCTGCAGAGTATCCTTCCTTGCCATGCAGAGCTATGGTACTGGGAACAGAAATGTCAACACTGTTACTCACCAAATGATTATGTTGACCAATTTGAACTGACTCTTGAGCTCACTTCCTGGAGATTTTTGTTACGTTAGTTTGATTATGCTCAAAATGACTATTGCTTTAGATTGATGCTGAAAAGGGGCTGTGAACTTATCACAACCCACAGGTTTAAATTCACAGGTTTAAAAATGATGTATTTTAACCCTGATTGCCATTCTCTAGCAAATGTGACAAACTTGACATAAGGGACAGCATCTGAATGGATAGTGCATAGCAAGAACCGGCATTTCTATATACCCTATATAAAGATGGAAGGATTAGTATGTTTTAGGAAAGCAGTTACAAGTCAGTGTTCTGCCCTATGGGATTTCATTTATTGGTGTGGGTGGGGAGTGTGTTTGTGTGTTTGAAAATACACATGCTTGGGAAATTCACTTCAGTGTCCTATATTGCAGGAAAGTAGTGTCCAACTTGCTGCCCTTATCTCATTCCTGGATAATCACAGTGCTATCTCCTCTACACAGACAGCCCATTATAATCCATAAAGTCAGAATGACTGTCATTTTCTCATGACTGGCTGATTCATAAATGGTATTGACATTCCCCACAGAAAGTTGCATCTAGCATACTGCACTGAGAGGAATGATAGTTCACATGTGGTTTTAAGGTCAGGAAGGAGAATGTTTAAAGCAAACCAGTGAGGATCTGGGATGGTGAGGGTCTTAAGATTCTCGATGGTTTTAAATGCATGCAAAGTCAATAGTGTTGGTTTTCTTTTGCAAATGTTGCCATACTATCTCTTCCGTGAAAAGATGCTGAATGTCAAGAATGTATGTGTCAGCATGCGCAACATACCTGTTTTTCCTGCAAACTGCTGCTCGCTTCCTTATGCTTGTCTGCCATGCCTTGATGTGATGTGAAATGAATAAAAGGAGAAGCTGAGTGTTGGTACCCAAAAAGAGTAACAGCATTTTCTCAGCTGGGAGTGTGTGCTCTTCACAGGGCTCCATCTTCCCTACACCTACTCCTTGCCACATGTGCAAGGCTGATGCCATGGTCTTTCCAATATGGTTGAGTCTCTTGACCAGTAGCTCACCCAGTCACTGTTGCTTATCACCCAATAGGACTCACTGGGGTTTGCTTGATCCTGATGCATGCTCCTCTCATCGGTGTACACGCTCTCTGAGTCTAGCACCTATCATGGGGTCCTCACACCCTTGGTTGAGGGGTTCTCCTCCACACACTATTACTTCCTCACGTAGGCCTCATGGATACAACTTTCATCCTTGTTGGCCTTGCTTTAGAAAAATCGCCCATCTTCCTCAGTGGTGCCCTTTGGTTGGCCTGTGAACTCCACCAACCAGTTCCCCAGCAGGACCTCCTAGCCTCTCCCCACACTGTGCAGCTTGCCCATACCCTAGTCTCTTTACTGGTGGGTTGAGTGTCCTGCTCTTTCCTGCCAGCTATCCCTCACCAGTTTCCACTGTAGGTGTCTGACACTCATCCCAGCCAGAGCACTGGTCTGTTGCTCTCCCAAGCTCTTCCTCTGTGCCTGCGCAGAGCTGCACTGCTCTCCCCTAAGAGACTGTGCTTCCCATCTCCGGGGGACTAATGGACCTCGATCCTCTCACTTTTGAATCTGCCAGGCCTCTTAGGGGCCAATCACATTTGGCTCCCTAGCCATGTGGTTGCCAGCAGCTGGGATTAAAAGGAAGCTGGAGCTCACTGGCACTCTCATGCTCCAACCCCCTCTCCTCTCCCTCCCTCCCCCCACAGGCAGGCTCGTCGGCAGTGGCAGAAGCCTGGCATGACTTCCAGCTGGATCAGGTGGTGGCCCAGTCACACCCGAGATCCCGCTTATCTTGGGGGTCAGGGACATTTCTCGGTTGCACCCGGGAGAGCCCACTGGCAGCAGTGGAAACTGGAAGCTGCACTGAGGTTAAGTTGAGCAGCACCCCCTGCCGTACTCGGGGGAACCACTTGTAACAGGGTCTGGGAGGTAGCTCCTTGTTACCATTTGATACAGAGTAGGCAACCCTCAATCCCCTGGATCATGATGTACGCATAAGAAGTCTAGTCAGATGCCTGATGAATCCATTTGTGACTGACAAGCCCAGTTCAAGAGCTACACAGCTTACAAGTTTCACAGATCCATGTGTTGTCCAAGTTGGAGTTGAAATTTACAGCCTTCTTTCTCGCTTTGCTTCCATCCTCTGGATCAAAGCTACTTTGTGTTGAACTGTACCCACTGTCAGATGTTCAGTCCAGATCAGATGGGATTCTGTACACTCCTTCCAGCTTTCTACTTTGACATTGCACAACTTTGTATCACTTTTGCTCACGTTGTGGTACTACCACAGAGAGTGATCCTGCTTCCTAGAGCCATCTCAAATTTCACTATACAAAATATTCTTGGGGATATACTCTTCTCCCACTTTCCTGACATGGCCGATCTATCACAACATCATCCTGATAGTGGTTTCTAAGTGTGTCAGTCCTGCATGCTCCACTACCTCTGTGTTTGGCGTTCTGTCTTCCTACTTTATTTTCAGGATCTTATGCAGACATCTCGTGTGGAAGCTGTTCAGTATCTGACGTAGGATCATAGGAAACCTTATGAACGCCAGCATAAACAACATAACATAAACACTAGCACCTTGTTATTTCTGTGTTTTCTGTTTAAATCATGGCAGTTCTGTCTGTATTATTCTGTGTGTGCTGGGCACACTGTACAAATTAAAAGAAGAACACTTTTCCCTTTCCTGCTTTCTTAGAAACAGATTATTCCTCTGCATATCATATAAATGTTGCCTTTAATAGTTCTGCATAAGTAGTCAGCAGTTGCTGTGTTCTCTACAAAAGACCATGCAGAATGGGATTTACAGGGCCAAAAAGTTACAGTAGCATTTTAGCATTTTATTTTTTGTGAGCCTGCATTACTTGCTGTGATTTTAGCTGTAAGTTTTATATCCAAAAATATAAATGCAAGTTAAATCATGCTCTGCCTACTAAAATAAGATGTCCCAGGAAGGACATGGAACTGTCTTTGTGATTAAAGCATTTCAGATTAAGCCCTGTCAAGTTTTCAAAAGTGGCACCTGTTATCAGCACAGCTCTAAGCCCCATATAAAAATGTTGGATAATCACTACTATAAAGTCACATTCCCCCTCATACCATCTGATGTTGCTGGCCTAGTCAGCCCTCTGACCCAAGCACAGATTGCAGGTGGGTGAAAGTAAGATTCCAACAAAGACTATTGTAAGAGTGTTTCCACATGAGGAAAAATTACTGTTAAAAACAGCTCCATAGAGTGTGGTTGGCATCATTCATTGATTCTTTATTATACCTCTTTTAAAAGTGAGCAGATATTCTCTCTTCATCTCTGCCCCAGCTGGCTGGGTGGTTATATGACTCGCAGTATACAGTACACATGGGCTCAGAATGAGTCTTTCCATAGCAGCATTCCCTAGCTTGGTCTTAGGATCCATTTGTTGTCAAGAATTACTGCCCCAGTGTTTGACACTCTTCCGTGGATTAGTGCTTTCAGTAGAATAATATATAAGACAGTCTCCCTGAGTACAGGAAACCCTTGCTATTCACGGGTTTGGCATTCACAGGGGATACAAGAACATATCCCCTGCAAATGGCAAGGGTTACCTGTAGTTAAGAGTTTTCTCAAGCTGATTGTGATACGTGGATAGAGTTTGTAAATCTGTTTGACAGCTTTCATTTAATAACATCTCTTTACTCTTTACAGTGTTCTTGAATTATTTATAGAGTTCTACACTCCTAGCTGCATGTTCCAAGCTCAAGGTAGTGTTGGTGAGAACTCTATATGGGGCAAGGACAAATAGGTATCTTGACAGCTCCAACTTGTTTCAGCCAGACCTCCTCTACTGATGAGTAGGAATCATGTTTAGCTCTCCATTGAGCTTTTGAGAACATAGTTCTCTAGAGCTAAATTCTGCATTTCAGTAACCAAGTGATGTCATCACCCATTGTCATCATCAATGAAGGCTGTGTACATTTAAGAGGGAGAGTCATCTTGGTGTAGAGGGCTTGTGTGAGGCCTATATACATGACCTCTACTTACATCCCATTTGAAATAGGTCTTAATACGTTTAAAGACCTTGTATTGGCGCACTCTGCGAGGGGAAGAAACAAGGAGAGAAAAATGAAACCATAATGCCATGTTGCAGCCTACAGCTCCAATGTATATGCACTTCTTATTTGTAGGTGTTTCTTCATATGAAAATATTTAAGGCAGGGGTTGACAAAACAGCATTTAGTTTTGTAAGGACTTGCTGGGTATGCTGTGGACTTTTACTGTTTCCTGTCTTGAAGAACAGCCTGTGTCTGAGTAATCTGGATGAAGCTTGTCCCACATTCGCAGCCTAGTGGCTGATTAGCAACTACTTTGTCAGAACTCATCAAGCCTCTGCTGCATCAATACTGTTGCTTAAGAAATGATGCTATCATTTAAAATCGTGCTTTTCCAGTTCACCAGGAAGCATACAAATTGCTGATCAGCTCAAAGAACAGGAAAAAGAAAATCAGTGAAAATAAAGACACTAATGAACCAACCAGGTGAGTCTGAATACCAGCTTCAATGCTGCTGTTGGAACAGGAGAGCTGAAGGAAATTGTTTTGAACACTGCAGGAGTCAGGTGTCAGACCAACCTATTTGCCAAGGAGCTTGTTCCTCGCTGCTTGAAAAATTGGATAGACAGATAATCAAGGATTCAGAGCACTTGTAAGAGCAGACACCCTAAGGCAGATCTAATTGCCCAAGCTGAGACAGGAGAAGGAGACAGGCGTATGGAGTACACATGCCTTATATAGCACACAGTTGTCTGATGCTCTGTATCCTGAATGCTTGCTGGGAGGAGTAGACCTGTTCACAGCCCTTAGAAGGGCTTATCATTGTGCTCTTGCTCTGGGGATTTTGAAGAGTGTAGCATTACAAATTTAAAGTACAGCACAATGAAACATAGCACCTCATATGACTTGCTTCAAATCATAATGGCTGAAACATTTCAAATCACTCCCTGGACTTAATACCAGTTGATTATTTCATCTGTGTGTGGACCTCTTTGACCAGAAGATTCAAGTAGTGCATGGCTTTTAATCAGTGTGTGATATTACTGGAATATGAGCACAGCTGATGACTTTTGAGTTTGAAATGTCATTTCAATGTCCAAAACAAGAAAGAAAAATGCAGTCTTAAAACACAGGCATGATGATCACTTCCCTAACTTCTGATATAGTTTCTGTTTAAGCAAGACATCTCTAGAGCTATTAAGGTGCACTGCAAAGAGTTATCAAGGAGAGAAAATTCCAGGCGAATAAAGATTTTTTTCAGCTTTTTTCCTGGTCTGTCATCAAGGTGAGATGTGGGTGCAGCTTTCAGTCATTCTGGGGCCAGACTCTGAAGAAGTAAAGAAAAGAGAAGGCTCTGTTGTCTGATGAACATAACAAACTCTCTTTTTGTTCTGCCAGCAGTGCTGTAAAATTCCTCATGCATTCAAAGCAGCATTGCATCAGTGTGACAGCAGAAGCAGGATAAGGAAAGAAATTAGGATTTACCAGAAATAAGCAGCAAATAAAAATACAAAAAATGGATGTCATTTTTGGGGTGTAGAATACATAACTCACTTCAGAAGAATGACACCTAAGAGAGGCATGTTTTTGACTTCAAGACAAAGCCCTAGGCAAGGATTTTTATGCCTTTACCTCAGCCAGATCTTAGGCTGAACGCTTAGCCATGCAGCTGTGGTGAACGTGGCATCAATGATTCAGAATCAAATATTGTTTGGAGCTGGGCTAACTCCCTCCAGAAAAATAGAAGTCAGGCTCTTGGCTCAAGCAAAAGAGAAATGCTGTCATACCCCCAAGGGTAAGAAAATCATTTAGTGTCTGAACAGGTGCTGCAGAACTAGTTGATGAAAATACCAAAGATGAAGTCACTAGAGAAGAATTCAAAGAAATACACGGATGCAAACAAATTACTGATCTATAAATGCTTTTGAATCAAACCTTTCCTTGCTGTAAATCTGAAGTAGTCAGAAAATAGTTTGGGCCTCAGGACTATGGAGGCTAAAGATTTTCAGTAGCTTGTGTTCCACTGGAATGCCTAAATGGGGTGATCTTGCAGGGGTAATACAGCACTGTGCATGAAGCCTGAACCTTCTTCATTCATAATTTAAAATGGGAATATTGCAAAGGTGGAAAGACAAGTGACCAGAGGGGATGAGAGTTCCAGAGGGTGGGAGTCACCCATCACCTCAGTGCGTCCTTCCCTAGAAGCCAAGTAAAAATTCTCACCACTTGTTACTTAACTGCAGTGATTCCCTTGTGTTGGGTGGTCAGTCACTTCCCTTGCTCAGTGCATTCATCACATGGTTTGAGACAGTGAGACACTTTGGGCTGGAATGGCACCAGCGCAATGGTAACTACATCTTCTGCCATTGCACAGTGATAGAAAGGTTTCATAGATTCTAGGGTTGGAAGGGACCTGAGCAGATCATCGAGTCCAACCCCCTGCCACGGCAGGAAAGAGTGTACTGGGGTCTAACAACCCCAGCAAGGTATACATCTAGTCTCCTCTTAAAGACCCCCAGGGTAGGAGCCAGCACTTCTCTTGGAAGTTGGTTCCAGATCCTAGCCACCCTCACAGTGAAGTAGCGCCTTCTGATATCTAGCCTAAATCTACCCTCTGCCAGCTTGTGACTGTTATTCCTGGTCACTCCTGGTAGTGCTTGGGGAACAGGGACTTCCCCAGTGGCTGCTGGTCCCCTCTGACTAGTTTGTAACAGGCCACTAGATGCCCC
Organism: Gavialis gangeticus; assembly: GCF_001723915.1. Classification (NCBI taxonomy): domain Eukaryota; kingdom Metazoa; phylum Chordata; order Crocodylia; family Gavialidae; genus Gavialis; species Gavialis gangeticus. The sequence continues at coordinate 44,644,622 of NW_017729032.1, forward strand.
CTCAGCCTTCTCTTGTGGAGGCTGAACAGGTTCAGG
>NW_017729032.1:44645136-44646048 GCF_001723915.1 Gavialis gangeticus
ATGTCCACTGCTACCCCTGCATCTAAGGATTTGGTGACCTGGTCATAGAAGGCCACCAGGTTGGTCTGACAGGACCTGCTGCTAATGAACCCATGTTGGTTGCCCCTAAGCATAATCTGCCCCCCTGGCCCCTCGTGGATATGCGCCAGAATAATTTTCTCAAAAACCTTGCCCAGGAAAGGTCTCTGGATTTGTTCAGTATCTAACTGGGACAGCAGCTTGGATGAGAGTTATGCTGAAGCAGGCCTTCCTGTTGGATTAAGGAACTGTTTCCAGGAGACAAACTGATCTTTTTCTTACAAAGTATGTTGTCCACTGCTTGTAGATAAAGAAGTGGTCCTTGATATTTACACTTGCCTCTGTTGCTCCCATGCTGCCTACTATTGTTCTACTCCAGGTTACCCTTGAAGATCACATATAGAGCAGCAAAACAACAGCCTGGTCACTTACTGAGGTACCATTTGGCCTGGCTACCCATTTTGTCTGATTCCAGGTATGTGGGTTAGAGGAACATTCAAGGAAGCATAATATGGTTGGGATCCTACCTGTATTGCATCTCCCTTCCTACCCCATCCTGGCCATGGAGATCAATGGCACGCTCGTGCTGGCTGCCACTGGATTTGGATGTCCTATGACTGAAGATGAAGCATCCCCAGTGACATGGGGGAATGTCAAAGGGATGAGGGGGTCCTAGGCTCCACTGTTTTCTTCCCTCTGCTTCAGGAAACATAAAAAGCACATTGTAAACCATCTGTGCCTCTCAGGCATTTCTTGGGTGAGTGGAGTGAACAAGGTGAATTACTTCTCTGGCTGGAACATCCTAGTTCAAGTTGACCTTTGTCACCATCTTGCATCTACTGTAAGGTGTGTGTGTGTTTTATAGTTTCATAGTTTCTAGGGTCAGAAGGGACC
>NW_017729032.1:44646059-44647209 GCF_001723915.1 Gavialis gangeticus
GCAGCACTCCGTGTCGACACCATCATAGGAGTTGCTGAGTTTGGTTCCTCTGCCCTGTGCTAGCAGGAATCAGCCTCTGGGCCCCTCCTGCTCACCCTTCGGCATGAACGCCAGCGCAAACGCCGGCACACTCTTACAGACCGCGCCTGTTTGCACAATCTGTTCGCGCAGCTCAGGAGCACGGCTCCCTACCGGCTCAGCTAAGAGGGATTTTTGAAAGGTTACAAACACAAAAACAGCAATCAGTACGACTTGCGTATTCTGTTAAATGCTCTCTTCTATCTTTTCATTTCCCTTTCCCCTGTTCTTAGTTCCCTTCTGTCTCTCCTTTCCTTTCCCACTTTCACTATTTAGTTTTCCCTTCCCTTCTAGCTTCCCTCTTCCCCTTTTGAATGGTGTTTCTCTTATTTATCTTCCCAATATGTATCTGCTCGCATTTCCTCAGTGACTGATTCTCCCTGGTCCCTTTTCTTCTTGCTTAGATTCCTTTCTTCATCCCCCTTGGGTGCCTGTCCTCTGTTCCTCTTTCAGTTCTTTACACTGTTTCCTGGGCCCCCATTTCTCAGTCAGCCTCAAGTCCCAGATCCCCCATCCCTCTTTCTCTTTCTACTCATGTTCTTGGCTTCTTAATGTCTGCTTATTAACTTCTTTCCATCATCCTGTTCACCACAAACCCAGAGCTTATAGGGGAATGGATTCTGTTTCAGAGGAATGTGCTCCCTGAGATAACAAGAGGAGGAGTGGTCCCTGGAAGGCAGTGCAGGTATGCTTAGCTCAGCAGTTATCTGCAGGGCCCCCACTGCTGTGGATGGGCTCCTGGGAATGCAGGAAGAGGATGTTCAGCAGGTCCAGTCTCCAAGTCGTAAAGAGAAGGCAGTTTGAAAGAACCCAGCAAAGCACCTCTGCTACCAGGCTCCAGGAGCATAGGGAATGCTGTCCCCAGGCACAGACTCCCAGAGGCAAAGACCTGTGCACACACTATGAAGTCCTGGGGACTGGCTCTTTTCCTGGACTTGGGCCTACCTCCCACAAGCCCATGTAGCCTGGGACAGAACCCAAGATTTAGCCTATATATGGTGGACAAATACCATCAATAAAGCTCCTTGTCAGGTACCTCATTCTAGTCTTTAGTGCCTTGAGTTACAAGGTT
>NW_017729032.1:44652209-44653175 GCF_001723915.1 Gavialis gangeticus
AAGCTCCTTGTCAGGTACCTCATTCTAGTCTTTAGTGCCTTGAGTTACAAGGTTAAGGTTCTTTGGGTAAATCTGATATCTTTTATTAGACCAACTAAATAGCTGGAAAATTCTTTGTTAGGAGTTCACCAATGACCTGAAACGTAATTTGCGGCTCCATGTATTTCCTTTCCCTTGGTGCTCTAAATGTCTATAACAGAGGTAAATTAGCTTGTAGCATACAGGAATGTGAATTTTCCCTTAAAAGCGAATGGCAGCTAAAACAGTGGTTCATTTTCCCTTGTCACAGTTGCATACATCCCCCGATGTGAACATGTAAAAGCTATTTTGTATGAGAGAAGGACCCCTAGTGTCAAAACAAGTTTTAGCTCCATTGAAAATACAGGTTGGCCATTTAACACAGCATCACACAGGTGTACCAAGCCATGTTGTTGCTGTATGAATGTCTCAGAGATGATAAGGAAATGAACAAGGACACACACAGACAGTTAAATGCATATCAAAGCCTCACTCTCAGGGAATTAAGAATACTGTACTGGTGTTAATGTAGGTCAGACCAGGTTCGCCTGCTACCATAACCCACAGTAGACAAAACTACCTGCAACTGTCAGTGGTGACATGTAGGGGGCGCACAGGGGTACATGTGCACCCCCAAGAGTGCTGGTGCACCCCCTCACAGCAGTGTTCCCTGCTTAAGCAGCGGGCAGGGAGGGCAGGCAGGAGTGCTGGTGCCCCCCCTGGGAGCACTGGCAGGGGAGTGAGGGAGTGTAGGTGTCAGGAGAAGTGCTGCTGGTGCTTCTGGGCATGTCCCTGGCCCTTCCAGGCATGCCACTGGCACTTCTGGGCAGTGTTTCCTCTTAGAGACAGCTAAGAGGGAATGCTGCTTCTGGGTCAGCGCACATGACCAGCTGCAGGGAAACCTCCCCACTGTTTGGCGCTGACTTGCCACGGGGGGGGGGGGGGGGG
>NW_017729032.1:44653360-44657559 GCF_001723915.1 Gavialis gangeticus
CGGGGGGGGGGGGGGGGGGGCAAGTGCCCCTCCTCCAACTTGAGTCACCAGTTGCCCATGGCAACTGCTATTGCCGAGTGCTGGGCAGTAGTTAAATAACCAGTCAGCCTCTAGGGTACCAATGGCTTTGTGCAGTAGAGTGCTTAGATGAGGGCAGTAGTCATACACTTGGCAAAGGAAATTCTGCTAAAAAGTTGTGGAACTAAAGTCCACTCCATGATAGGGCAGACTGGGCTCTTTAACCCTAGTCAGCAGCCTAGTCTAGGGGTGGAGCCCTGAGAGACAGACAAATGGATGATCTCCTTTGCTCTGGCACCTCCTGTGTCCAAGCTGGTTCCAAATGTACTGGCACATGTCTTTTCTTTGGATTAAATCAGCAAGGCTGAGAGGGGGAAACTGGTGTCTGAGCAGCTCAGTGGCTCCACACACACTACCCAGGGTTTTGCACCCTAGAGAGGTCACTCCAGCTTCACTTTATCTTTCAAGCAAGGATTAAGTTTAGTAAGCTGCTGTCTTATTCAGTGTAATTCTGTTGTCTCGTGACACAGACAGATGCCTACTACACAAAAGAGAACCGAATGTTTGAAGACATCGCAGAAAACCTGTCTCAAGCTCTCACCTTGAAACCTCATGTAGCGAATATTTTATTAATAAATATTTTAGAAAACTGTGCTCTGAAGATGGTTGAGGCATTGCTGTGTGGTGTTTTCTGCCTGGAAAAAATATCTGAGCTGCTTGGGTATCCAAACACTTAATATGCAGAATCTGTTGCAAGGAAAAATGTCTGAGGGTGAAATGTCTTTAATAGAAAGAGGTTAATAAGTTAGTGATTTATCTCATTTTAGTAATATCTTGCCTGCAACACAGTAACCTCTTGAACTGTGTTTAACAGTGTTCAATAAAGATGATCTAAGGAGTTGTTCATGCCACTGAAGGATTCAAGAACTGTAGGCGAGAATCTATACGTTACAAAACTTGTAGTAAACAGGGAACATGGATAAAGCCCTTTCCTGTGATAAACACATGGAATGTGTTGTTCCACTAGTCATTGAAACAGAGTCTAAATGGCTTTGTGAGGTGCCTAGATTTATTTCTGTGGAAGGAAGGTCTTGTGGGAGAGACTTTCATTAAAAAGAAAATACATTATGTTAAAACAATGACCTGCAGCAGCAGTACTGCTATAAGCCATTCTTGCCAGGACTGTCCCTTGAGAACAGTGCAGTATAATAATAATAATAATAATAATAATAATAATAAAAATGTTATAAAGCATAGCCAGGAGATTGGTTTGAGAGCTGTCAGAATGAAGAGGCCCAATGGGCCTGGTGACTTTATCCTGGATCTGATTTGGAAATTCTTCAGGCGTGCAATTGCACATTTCTAAGCAGCTCTGCATGCCAACTGTATGACTGAATATTGACCCAACCATGTGCAACTGCTTTGAATGCAAAATGTTATTGATTAATGATTCTGATGTGTGCTTTTATTGAACCATATTGTTAATTGTATTGGCAAATGAGGAAAACCTGAGGCTGGCTTGAAGGGTTTCAAAATCAAAACTAAAATGTCTTGTCTCCTAAAGTGTCACCTACCTTATTGACAAAGACTGTGTGTGTACACACGCATACACGCGCTCTCTCTCTCTTTCTCATACTGACAAGAGCTGTTCAGAAAACTGCATCTTATAGTAATGTGTGACAGCATAGTTTTGGCTCACAGCTTACAAGAGTTTGGTGGCCCTTCCTTTTGTAAAAAAGGATTTTATATGAGGAAGAGAGTGTGCAACCACATCCTTACCAGGGGTGAACTGGGGCATTTATTATTTCATATTTATACTGTGGTAGTGTCCAGTGACACTACCAGAGATGAGGTCATAGAATCATAGAGAAGTAGGCCTGGAAGGGACCGCCAGAGGTCATCTAGTCCAAATGCCTGCTTGCAGAGCTGGCTTTTGGGAAAATAGTACCCTGGTTGAACTTGTATTTTGGTGCCTCTCCCCCCTCCCCCAGTATGCTGCCCCCCAAGTCAGCAGCGCTGCTGCAGGCAGGAGCAGGTGGGCAGGGGTGCAGGGTGCAGTCTGGTGCAGAGACAGAGCAAAATGGTGCACCAGGCAAGCAGACAGGAAGGGAACTGCACTGTCAGGCCCGGCACCATCTGGGCAGTGGCTGGAGGAGAGCCGGGAGGAGGGGCGGGGGCTGGGGTGGGCAGTGCTTCTTCTGCCTGGGGCAGGGATTGGCCAAGGTAGGGTGGGGCAGGGGGAAAGTGCTGTTGTGAGTGTGGGCTGCTTGTATGTGTGGCACCCCCCTGACAATGGTGCCCTGGCAATCACACACCTTGTCCACCCCTAAGAACAGCTCTGCCTGCCTGAGGTGGGATCATCCCTATCCAAACCATCCTATACAAATTCATTATCTAACCTCTTAGCAAAACTACACAGGCAACCCTGATGCACAGAAGACATAACACTTTAACCTGCCATCACACTAAGTTCTTGATCATACTAAGGTCTGCGCAAACATGCTCATTGATCTCAATGAATCTGCATCAATTTAAATCCATAGATTCATAGAAGTCGGGTCGGAAGGGACCTTGTAGATCTTCTAGTCCGACCCCCTGCCCTGGGTAGGAGAGAGAACCGGGCTCAAATGACCCCAGCCAGATAGACATCAAGCCTTGTCTTAAAGCCCCCCTGGTTAGGAGCCAGCACCACTTCCCTTGGAAGTTGGCTCCAAATCCTGGCCACCCTGACTGTGAAGTAGTGCCTCCTTATATCTAGCATGAATCTACTCTCCGTCAACTTATGGCTGTTATTCCTTGTTACTCTGGGAGGAGCTTGGGTGAACAAGGTTTCTCCCAAACCCAGCTGGTCCCCCCCTAGTAAGTTTATAGACGGCTACCAGGTCTATAAAGTCCTCACCTCCTCTCTCCAAAAGTCCTCTCTAAGGCCATATCTCTGCTGCTATGTTTTATTGCATTGGTTCACTCTAAATCAACCAGTGACGGAGCTGAAGTGCATTTGCACCGCATTGTTCCACCACCTTCATGTGCTTCCCTTGCTAATCACTGCATCTACACAGTTGTGTGGGGTTTTGTTTTTTTTTCAAATCAATGCTCAGCCCTCTGGAAAGATTAGCACAGTCTAATGTTCTGCTGCTTAGCTGGATGCTCTTAATTTTTTTGCAGTGCATCTTTTGAAGACCACAGGAATCCTGGGTTGGTTCATCAAACTGATGAACTCCTATGATTTCCTCTCCTGACATCTGTAAATCCTATCAGTGTCAGGTTTGCACAGACATACTGCTGAGGGCCATGTTTATGACAGTCTTATATATGAACAGGAGGATGCACAGACAATCAAGGGTTGTGTTGGTGGATGGATTTAGCTCTATAAAACTGGCTGTAAAGCTAATGGAGGAAGAGGAGAAGGAGAATGAAGTGGAAAAGTTATTTTTTCAGCGCATTTATCTGGTTCAGTTTTGCTTGGCAGAGAACTAATTCTGGGATTTACCATATAGCACTGACTGATGTGACAGGGTAGCAATGGGGAGCTGAGAGGACCCGTGGTGGCAGCAGGACTTAAGGAAGACAAATGCGTAGACTAGGCCAAAGAATGGGAGCAGCAGAAGTCCAGCATATGCCACATTGCCTCTTGCTAAAACTAAACAAAAAATCTCCACTAACTTGGAAAGCTCATGATGCAAACTTAAGGCTAACAGATCTGAGGCATGCCCAGACTAAATAGTGCTCACAAGATTGTGCACAGCCCCAAAGGGCTTCATAGAAACAGTAGGACCAGTACAGTGTGTAATGGAGGATGTTCCCTAACAGCTGTGTGCATTTACCTTCCAGGGCCCTGGCATTCTTTTTCAGGCCTTAAGAAGGTTCCGGGAAACCATCTCTCCACAACTTTTGTGGCCTTCTGTTGGGATGCATTTAAAAGCTCCTGGGACAAATCCTCCCCTACCTCCCACCCCACTCTTCCTCTATTTTTTAAGTGGGAGATTTGTCAGCCTCTCTGTGGGTAGTAATTTCCTTCTGAATCAGCATGTGGGGTAGGGCGGGCTACCACTGCGGGCTGGGGATGGGGTAGCGCTGGGCTCTTCCCGGTGGAGGTCTGAGCTGGGATGCGCTTGTGTCAGGCATTGGTGGTGCTGGAAGAGGGCTATGGGGGGTGGGGGAGCTGCAGCCACTCCAAAATT
>NW_017729032.1:44657577-44664724 GCF_001723915.1 Gavialis gangeticus
GCCCCCCCCCCCCCAACCTCCCTCCCAGTGCAACCCAGCCCAACACCCCCACTGGGAAGAGCCTGGCACTGCTCCAGCCGACCAAGGCAGCCTGCCCTGCCCTGCATGCAGATCCAGGGCTGCTTGCCCCCCTCCCCCCCCCCGTGCCCTCCTGGGGGGTATGCAGCGGCAGGAGTCACCTGTGCTTCCTGGATGAGCCTCTTGTGGCTCTGTCCCATGCTCTGTCCTGGCTGTGCGGTGCCTGCCCCAGCCCCTCTCTCTTCCTTGCCACAGAGACCTATGGGGGGGCTATGGGAGGGGCTGCAGCCACACTAGAATACTCCGTAGCCCCCCAAATCGCCCTTCCAGCACCACTGTCACCTGCTCTGAGCACAGCGGGGCCCAACCCCCTTGCCGGGAACAGCCTGGCACAGTCCCGGCCCCAGCCCGCAGCCTGCCCTGCCCCATGCACAGATCATGGGGCATTTGCCCCCCACGTCCTCCTGGGGGTGTGCGTAGTGGTGGCACTGGGAGGGAGGGGCTCACTTGTGGCAGCTGCCACCACCCTGTACTGCTGCTTCCCACCGCTGCCACCGCACCCCACACTGCTTTCCCATGGCTGGTAGCATGTACGGCTCCGTGGGCTGCTGACAGGCCTCGCAGGTGGCCAATCATGAGCACAGAACACAATTCCTTCCCCGCCCTTGCCATTCAGACCCTCGCAGCTCTGCAGGAAGAGGGTGACCTCCTTGCTATCGGCTATTGGCTGAGGGTGGCAGCCCAGTGACCGATCAGCAGAGTGAGCTGGGGTGAGGATGGGATGGCACTGTGATGTGCAATGTGGGGCTGGCAGTGCCCGGCATGCTCCTCCTTTTCCCCCGGGTAAGAGGAGAAGTGAAGGAACGTGCAGGGGGAGATGCCACCGTGCCCTGGGGTCTGCTCTGTCCCCACCCACCCGCACCCCCTATGACCTTTCTAAGTACCCCTAGGGGTATGCATACCCTTGGTTGACAACCCCTGAGTTATGGCATTACTGCTGCTAAGGGAGTACAAGCCCCCATAATAATGTCTGGGTTATTTGTTGGCAGTCCTGTTTTTAGGTGCAAGGATGTGGGCCTCTTGGACATGTTCTGAAGGCAGTCCCTAGATCCTGCTGCAGTTGGTGGCTAGCTGTTACACGTGGATCCCCACGGGCCCCCATCCTTACCTTGAAGGATACTACCCTCAGCCAAATCCTTTGGAGACACAAAAGGTTCTTATTCAAAATGGCAATGAGTTTAAAGGAATCTGGGATTAAGAGAAATACTAGTAATGGTGCAGTGATGGGACTCTGATCATGGGGATGTATGTATACTTTCTGGAAATGAAACTCAAACCCTGCTGTAGCTTCCGAGCTGCTTCCTGTGGAGACCCTGAGGATTCAGTGGAAGCAGCCCAGGGCCTGGGTGATTCTGAAATTGCCCCCAACTCCATGTCAACTGAGTCCTGCCAGACAAATGAATCCAGGCTTCCAGAGGTGCACGTCATGAATAAATGCTCCTGGTTTGTGAGCTAGGGCCCTGATCCAAAGTCATGAGACATATCAGGGGAAAGACTGCCATTGATTACAGTAGCTCTTGGATTGGGCTCTTTCTTAGAATGTAGCAAAGGAATGATTCAATGTGCTTGGGTCACTTTCCTGGGAAAGAAAAAGCTTTTGGACTCTCTAATCACTTTGGAGGTCTCAAGGAGATTCATTGTTTTGAGAGTGGTGTTTGAGCTTCTATGTAACCCTTCACTGTGGGTCACCTTTCTCCCTATTCACCCTGTAAGCAACCCTACTGCTTCCCTCATAGAAAGCCTGATTTGACTCCCATCTCCTGAAGTTTTCCAGCAGACTTAAATGGGATAAGAAGCAAGCCCTGGGTGGTAGTGCAGCACAGTGTAGAGGCAGCAGCTAGAGGTTCACCACTACAGGGGGAAAATGTCTCTTCCTTTTTTCGCCACCAATGTGTGTCAAGTAGCTATTTAAACACTGGTTTTCAGCGGCAAAAAAGTGACACTCCCCACCAGCAGCAGGGGATGCAGGCCCCCCTAAGAGGCAGGTGGTCAGATTTGACAGTTATAAGAGTGTGTGACAATTTCCCCCAAACAACAAAGGAGGAGGATGTCCTGTATGCAATCACTTGCCCATTTAAGACTTTGTAGGAACTAAGTACTTGGCCACCAACGACACACATTGCTCTGGAAGTATTCTATGAAGAAATTAAAATGGGGCCTTAATGATGTGATGAAAATGGCAAGCCTCTCTAGCTCTGAGCCAGCCTATCCTTATAAATATTCAGAATAATAAAACTGTTAATGCGGCATGATTACAAAGTTATGGTTCCCTCAGCAACCAGAACACGGCTGCACTGCACATGCGGAAGGTCTGAGATTACTGTCTCTGCTGTTAATTTTATACCTTCATCTTTATCTGTACAAAGTAGCTGGGTGAGAGTTGCCATGGGAATAAGTGGTCAGGTTTTCCACTGGTGTGAAGGTAGAATTTTCCCATAACACTATTTTAGTGCTGTTGCTCTGCATTGCCTTGGGTGCTGTTGTCTCCCCTGCTCTAACCTCCTTCTGCTTTCTATTTTCTAGCCTGTTCAAAATGCTGCAGCTAAAAGCATCTTCCTTTGTTCCTCTCACAATTGCTTATCCCCACATCCCTACACTGGCTCTCCTTCACTTTCCATGTCAGCTTCAAGCTAGTTATCTTCACCTCTGAATGAAATCCTAGCCCCACTGAAGTCAATATCGAAATTCTCATTAACTTGAGTCAGGTCAGAATTGCACCCTATACATCTCTAAAGTGTGACCTTTCTGAATCTGATGCCCCATTTCCTATTGTGCCTAACTTTGCACCCTAACCAATTATTTCTGTTTGTCTGTTTAGTGCTTTTTTAACTCTGTTCTTTGTACTCCTTCATCTGGGAGTTAAACTTTCTTTGGTTAGAACCAAGTAAATAATTTACAACAAATATTATTCACAGAATTTTTCCATTATTTGTTTGTAAATTCTGTGCCTACAAGTGGGAATGTTTCCTTTTTATTACCTGTTCAAAATTATTTGTATATATAATGCAGCCAGTATTTTAGGTTTGCAGGTTATTCCAGTGTCAAGAATTTGTCAGATATATACAACTCATATTTTGTATTTCAATTCATATAAGTAATATAACTATGGAGCTGGACAAATTCAAACTGGGAATATGGCACAAAGTTGTACAGTGAGGATAACTGACCATTAGAACATCACACCAAGGGGCATTTAGATCCTCATCACATGAATGACTTTCTAAAAGAATATCTGTCTAGCTCCCCATAAATGATTGAATTTGATGCAAGAATGTCTGGGTGAAATACAGGAGGTCAGACAGGATGATCATAATAGTCCCTTCTGGTCTTAAAATTTATGGATCTATGAATTTTAAACTGTTCATGTGATTTTAGTATTTGCAATTTATAGTACATTTCTGGTCACTGATAGGATGACATTTACAGTGCCACATGACATGTAACTAACCAAAACAGCAGATACTGAATTTTGCAGTCCAAAATCCAAATTTTCATTTGCTTTAAGCAACTATTTGATCATTAAAGCTAAATATGCACTTTTAATGACTACTTCACACAAGCTAAGCACGAGGGTTCAAATATTCTTGCAGAGAGACCATGGGGCAGCTTTCAAACAGAAGAAATTCACTTCCAAATTTCAGCCAATGCTTGTGGGCATTATCAACTATCCTTAAAAAAATGACATCTTCTATCATCTTTGTCATTACCCAGGCCCTCATGCCTCTCTCCTCAATTTTGTTTTGTATCTTTCCAAATGAGGTTATAAACACCTTTGACAGGAGTTTATAACCTGGAGGATTATCTCCAGCTTGTTTTTCAAAGTGCAGCCTCTGATGCTATAAGATCAATTACAACTATAATTTCAGATGCAAATGCTTCACATAAAATCACTTACAAGAACATTAAGAAGAGATGGATCTGAATCAAGCCTACCATCAAAAAACTCCCACATCCTCTTAGTTCTGCATCTGAACTTCCCATACCAGGCCCATTGAAAAACATTTGTGATATCCCCAGCTGCCATTTTAAATAACCAGAAGTCAACCCAAAAGTCAAATAACCAAACTTTGCAGTATCTTTCTTTTTATATAATCCCTTCAACTGTTTTTAATCTTGACATATATAAATAAAGAAATGTTTCCTCAAAATGGTTAAATAATGAATTGTTGCTTACCAAATTTCTGTTTTCTTTTCTTCTGTAACTTTATTATGATATGACGTGCTAGCACTTTACAGTAGCAGAAATCAAACTGTAATTAATTAGGTTTGTTAAATTTAAATCTAGAAGATGTATAGCAAGCAGTAGAGGAAAAAAGGGCCATTGTTTTATAAAATACTTGTTGCGATGAAGACAGAAATCTTACATAGATTAGTATGAAGACTTGAAATTTCTTTGCAGAGGAGAATTTAGAATTTCTTAAAAAGTTGTGTTATGCTTTTTACCTTGCTTTCTGGTAGCTATTGTGCCAATGGGCTCAAGGATTTCACATAATAAGCAAGAAGCATTTTTCTCCAGCTTTCTTCCACGTGCAGTTCTTCCTGATACCAGTAGAGGGCAAATACTAAGTTCAGTCAATTTCCACACCTTTTATTTCTTTTTTCTTTGGTGCTCATAAAACAGAATTAACACTGATGTCAGTAAAACACACCATAGCATTACAATGCCATTATTTCTGATTTGTAACACAGTAGCACCCAGAAATCCCATATACTAACAAACATGTTTCACACCAACATTTTTGTAAACTAGCAGTGTCAAAGATCTGGCCTGCGGAGCCACATCATCTCGTCCCTGGTGCCCCTCCCCCCATCTGTACCCGCTGCACCCACTCCAGCTGGTCCAGACTGCATCACAAGTGACACCCAGTCTAGCCAGTTTGGGATGCAAGTTGCGTGTGGTGCCCACTCCAGCTGGTTCAAGGCTGGAGCTGTGTTCAGCATGGGTCCTGAAGCAGGCACCGCATGTGGTACAGTCCTAGACCTGGCAGAGCGAGCACAGCAGGCACTAGGGCAGGGCAGGATCTGCAGGTGTGGGCCCACAGGGCCAGCTCTGTGCAATTCACCCAGCCTATGGACTTTGACAACTGTTTGAAAATATTAGGAAATACTGAGATTTGAATCAAAACCCAGAATGAAAAAGAAAACCGCAAACATGAGCATTTAGCTCTGACTCTAAACCTTCTACGCCATGCCCATTACAAAAATCCATTTGTACTTCCGATTTGATGAGAAAAAAGGTTCCAAGTTTAAAATATAGCATTGCATAGAAAAATGGCGCAGTTGAAAAATGATTTAGAACGTTACCTCAAAGCCTTACTTTGTTGAGATACATTATGGTGGTTCACAAAAATAAATCTCTTTTTTAGCTTTAGAGTTTATCCACTTACCCATAACAGCTTCTTGGAGTCCAGAACACAGCGTTGGTACTGACAGGCAGCGGCAGACACAGGAGTTGAAAGTACAATGTACCAGGAATATGACTAACAGATGAAACTGCACATAATAGAGGAGCTTTTAAAGCCAAGACTCCTATTGCATCAAAATACTGAATAAAGGCAGCCCTAATTCTTCTGACCCTAATGTCAGCTTCCTTGCCTGTATGTCCAGGGAAAGCTTGCTACTATTTCAGCTCTTGAGCACTGAACAAGTTTACCAGGAAGGGACTGTAATATGATGTTGTGTATCCTATTGACTTCAGTGCTGCTGTCTGCCTTTTATTGTGAATCTTGGGCTACTTTTCATATTCATTAAGCGTTGGCTTATGGAGTAATGCAATTTTATGAGAATTTCAGCTTTCATTCTCTTAACAAAGGAAGTTTTCTAATCCTTGTGGAAAAACCCCAAAATGTGGGAACCTGCAAATTTCCAGAATCAGAAGGTAAACTGAAAATTCCAAGATTTACTATTATTATTTGTTTAAATCTCATGCTGGAATCATTACATTTTGTCAGGAGCACAAAGGTCTGGGTTTTCTAAGATCTATGTAGATGTGAGGTGTGTACAAAGGCCTTCAGTGCAAATTAGAACAACCTTACACCTACTTTAACTTGCTCTCCATTGACTATTTGTTGCTTTTATGAAGGTCTGGAGACAGCAACTGGCTCAGCTGAATTGATTTATTGATTAGGACAATAAAGACCATATTCAATTAGCAAGACACAAAGTTATACATTACCAATCCAATGGAGTCCTTTGTTATGGGGCTGCAGCAACATGGTGGAATGGATTAAGATTAATGTAAAAGGGGAGTTTTGTTTGATATGTTCTGCTGTTGGTATTACATTATTAATAATATAATTACTAATGTATTTTTGCATTAGAGCTAAGCATGAGTATAAAGTATTCTGTGAATATAAGACACAAACTAAGAATGCAAGGCTTTAGCTAACACCTGACAAGAACAGTTCTCTTCCTGACAAAGGACCTCTGAGACACAAAAAGTAGGTGGGATGTAGCAGGATCCAAACCAGAAATATTGGAACCAGTAAAATAAATGGGTATTTGCATTTACTACTAGGATTAGTCAAACAATGTGGGAACCTAGTCCTGGATACTGTCAAATTCTTCACATGACTTCACTTTGAAGTCTCCTCTCCTTTGTTACCATTGTTTACACATATTGTACAATGCAGGTTGTGTTTGCCTTTTTCTGGAAAGCAGAAAGTAAAGCTGAAACATAATCGTTACATGGTGGGGGGAGAGGGAATTCAGTTAATTTTGGATGGATTCAGTAGCATTTTACAGAGGTTAAACCAGGGGTGGGCAATTATCTTGGGTGGAGGACCGCTTACCCAGTTTTGGCAGGCTGTCAAGGGCTGCATGGGTCGCCCCGCCCCATGACAGGTGCCCCGCCCCCTGGTCACCATCTTGGGACCAATGTTCCAGGGCCAGCACCGGTGGGGCCCAGAGAGGGGCACAGGCTGGCAAGGGTCTGTGGAGCTGGGCTGGGCTGCATCAGCAGGAAGAGGGGAGCTGGCCTGGCTCCATAGAGCCCCTGCTGGCTGGGACCCCGCACTCCTGCTGCCCTGCTCTGGTCCCCACCGGTGCTGGCCCCGGGACACTGGTGCGG
>NW_017729032.1:44664808-44668383 GCF_001723915.1 Gavialis gangeticus
GGCAGCACACAGCCCCAACCCCCTGCTCACCAGCAGGGAAGAAGCTAGTGCTGAGTGTGGGGGAAAGTGGCCCCTCGCCTGCCCCATGGCTGGCGCCCTGCGCATCGGGCACTCACAGCCCACGCAGGGTTGTCTGGAGCAGTCACAGGCAGCCTCATGTGGGGTGCCGGCCATGGGGCAGGTGAGGGGCCACTTTTCTCTGTGCAGGGAAGGAGCCCAGCGAAAAGCTGAGCGCGGGGGGGAAGCAGCCTCTCCCCCATGCCCAGTGCCCCATGCTGCAGGCACTCGCAGCCCGCATGGGGCTGTCCAGAGCGGGCACAGGCAGCCCCACATGGGCTGTGAGCAGCTGCAGCACAGGGCACCAGGTGTGGGTAGGGAGGGGCCGCTTCCCTCCCCCACCCCATGCTCCTTCCCTGCCTGGGGTCCCCCCCCCCACTTACCTGAACTTCCCGCACCAGGGCAGCCACGTGCTCCCAGCCCAGAAACCCTGTCTGAGGCTTCCGGCTAGGGGGCAGGACCAGGCTGGCCCCCCTGTTGTGGGAGCCCACTGGGCTTCCCCTGGGTACTACTGCGTTTGGTTCCTATCATTGTTGACAAGAACCAAAGGCAGAGAAATACTAATTTTCTACACTTTTTTAGGGGTCCCATGGGCTGGATAGAATGGCCTCATGCACTGGACCCAGCCCACGGGCCGTATTTTGTCCACCCCTGGGTTAAACCATGAAGTGAGAGACCAGAAAAATAAACAGGCAATATATAAGCCCAGGGGATGAGGGGATAAGTATTTAAGGGCCTTTTTACACCTTACATTGAGAGCCACAGAAATGTTGAGTGTTAGTGCTAGCTTGGAGTTTGGAGCAGTCATATCCTTACGGTGCATCTACACGAGATGCGTTAACGCACATTAGCCTAATTTACTGCACAGTATGGGCACGTATCTACACGTGTGTGCCTTTACTGCTCAGTAAAAATTAGCGTGACTAAATGATTAGTTAATGCACAGTAATGCACATGTAGACGTGTCTCTATGTTGCCTAAGACTGTCAGGGTGATGTCCACGTGCATTGGCTTTGCAAATTCTTGTTCTGCGTTTCAGGGGAAGTAGTGGTGTTTCAATCAAACTTTTATATACTTAGGGCTTTTTTCTTCACTTTTCCATAGTTTTGTTACTTCTATGTACAATGTTGTATTATTACTAATGTCAAGAGGATGATACAACTCTTGCTGCCATTCCTTCAAGTAGAACAATTCCAGGCACTTCCAGTTTCCAAAGAGGCTTCGGTAATACATACAGCTCATAACTGAGGATTTGCTAACTTCAAAATGTATTTGGATAACCCAACAATAATCAGCCATGGCCAGTGTAGGTTCTGGTACTTCTTATGTGAAATGTCAGGAGCCCTACCAAACTGGTTCTGGAAAGCTTTTTAGCCTATGAACCCTTCCTACAGGTCAAGGATTGTTTTGGCAGCTTTGGTTTGATAACATGCTCTTCCATCAGCAGGCACAAGATGGCAATATACAGAAAATAAATATTGCTGACTTTTCACACAGGAACACCATTTCTTAGAAGCACATACTGTGGGTAGACTCCAGTTACTGAGTTTAACGGGGCATGATCTGCACTTATCACTTGCCTAGTCATCCCTCCCCCTAGTCTGCTAAAATACTGACCTGCTTATTCACAAAATGGAAGTTTGTTTCCTGTAAGACAGATAATCTTGTGCAGACTGTGTGCAGAGGACACGAAACTTCCTCAGACTATATAGATGAGAACATGCTCTGGGAAGAATACGATGACACTGGGGATGTACCCATTTTTTTTCAGGAAATATCCATTTTGCATCCAGACACATTCCTTTTACACATTGGCAGATAGACCCCTGTTGCTTACATGCTGCCAGAATCCATCTCTGGAGCATAGAAGTACATCACTGAAGAGGAAATATGTACATGAACACTGCCGCAATCAGCAGAAAAGGAATCATCAGATTGGAGGTGGAAGGACAGACAGAAACAAAGGACAAAAAAGGGCTTCCTGGTTCCTCAGATCCAGCGCGCTGGTCTCTTAGGAATTCATGTCATACAATTCCTTTCCTAAAGTTATTAAGCTCTATTGGCAAATTGAGCTCACGCATGTCTAGTTCAGTGGTGCCCAACCTTTAGCACAGTGGGCCAGCTGAGTGCTGGGGGGGTGGATCTGTAGCTCCGATCCAGTCCATGGACCAGATTCAGTGAAACTGGATTGGGGCCCAGTCTCACATTCCTGATTGCAGCCGCTGTCCTGCACCTAATCAGGCCCCACCACCCCAGCCCAGTGTGTGCTAGATCAGGCCCCGCTGCCCTGGCTTTGGCTCTAAACCCAGCCTCATGCATGTCAGATTAGGCACCACTGCCTGCCCCTAGCACTGTATGTCCAGGTGGCAGGGGCACATCATCTGGCCCAGAGGGCATGAAATATGGCAGTTGGGGAGTGGTGGTACCATTAATTGGCATCGTTCATCCCCCAAGCTGCCCCCTCACTCCTCCCCCTCCCCCGCTTCCCAAATTTCCAGACCTTTGGGGAGCCCCACTGGCCGGATGGCTGGGCAACTAAATTTTCCATGTGTATATTCTGAGTCCTTTAGAGATTCCTATATGGGTTTTGGGGTACCAGGTCACAGGAAGGACAATCCTAAGAAACTTTCGTCTCTTTTATTTGCTCCTCCAACCTGGATAGACCTTATTTGGCCCATTCTCCCTGAAAGGTGCTGTACAACAGATGACACTGTGTTTAGAAATCCTAACAACTGTGGACCACAGCATGTTAAAATATGTATTAGATAGATGTAATGTTGTAGAGTACCTGTTAGATTTAGTGACATAGAAAGCTTGACAGCTTTCTTGAATTTTGGTAATAACTCCTTTAGGTTAGCCTCATAAAGTTATTACAGCTGTTTAAAGGACTATTTGACTTGAGCATCAGTAAAGTCATAGACATTTTTCTGAGATTTAGACTGTAAGAAACAGTGGGAGCTTACGTAGAGAAATTAAATGTTGCCTATCATAATCATCAGCTAAGCTTCTCCCATTGGTGTTTAGGCGCTATAAAGTAGCTGTGGTTTGGAGTGGAGACTGTGATTTTAGAATGATGCATATTTTTTGACAAGTCACTTATTTACAGAAAAAATGCAGACTGAGGACAGCTGAAGCTATTCCCCAATTTGTCTTTAATTTAGTGAGCAGTGAACAGTTTGGGGAAAGAAAAAAATGAAAATATTAAAAGGATTTGTTTTGACATTTCTCAAATGATTGTTTTTTAATTTTGTGGGCAACAGGGGGTTCAGGTACTATTCAGAACCACAGCATGACAAGTTGCATGATTTTTAGGACTGAGCATAAACTCAATGGCAGACCAACTGGGGGTGGTATGGCCCCCAGGCGCCAACCATGTGGGGGGGTGGCAGCCAGGCCCTTCAGAGTTTTTATTGCTTGATGTGACCAGGGCCAGCGTGTCCTATCTGTGAAACCTGTGGCTGCAGGGGGCCCTGCAGAGCTGGCAGTGATGGCCGCGTTTGTTATATAGCCTGCCCCCC
>NW_017729032.1:44668446-44682593 GCF_001723915.1 Gavialis gangeticus
CTGGATATTTAGTTACCTGCTCCAGCCAGAGATTCTGGCCATCACTCCTCCCCCTGCATCTGGTGTGCCAGGACTTTCATTTCCTTCCTGGCTGAAACAGGTAACCAAACAGGCCTGGGGTGGGAGACTTTACGTATTGCTACAAGAAGGACAGAGGGAGGGGTGGGAGGTGTGGCAGGGTGCAAATGTAGGCATTGGTCCTTGGGCACCAGAGACCTAACTTACGTCACTGCATAAACTTCCTTAGATCCCAGTCATGTGATTAGGTTAGCATCTGTGGCAGGTGATCTGCCAGGGGCCTAAGAGTAGAAATAGATATCACCTGATGTTGCATTTGTGTCACTGTAAAAATGTTTCAAGTTTGTGAACAAATAGATGTCCCTACCCTTTGTCACACCACCTTGGTGGTGCAACAAAAGGTAGTCTACTTTATTACAGTGGACTCCTGTCTGTTTGCTTTGTGGTGGGAAAGTGTAGGCAGCCCAGAGCTGCCTGTACTCTCCAGCTACCCTGGGCAGGTGCTCTGGGGGCTTGAGGGGCCTGATCCTGTGCAGCCCAAGAATTCCTGCATGCCTGCCGCAGCTTGATCCTCTTTGTTCGTCTGTTTTTACCCTTAGAGACATTTGAAATACAGAATACTGTAGGTGTGGTACTAAAATGTGCCATTAGAGGGAGTTGGTTTATTATGGCTTATTTGACAGGACCACAGTCCTTCAGCCAGTGGGTGACAAGCAAGTAATGAGTCTGAAGGAAGATGTCAACAAATGAAATGAGGGGAGCAGCTTTAGGTATGTGAGAGCGTCTTAGATATCCCTGGAGATAAGAGGCTGCCAGCACTGTATGAAGCGTCCATCCTGTGGACAGATGTGTTTCATAGCCATAAATAGATTCTTATCCATGTTGTTATTATATCTGTTATGTATTTCTGAGGCTTATACCAAAATATTCAGAAATCCTTACCCTTCAGATGGGCTTTTCGACATTAAAACTAGAGAGATAAACCTGAAGGTATTTTGGAGTGAGGTGGGGTTCCTGCAGTGGGAAATCTCTACATTTTAGGAAATCAGTGGCTCTGGAAAGAGCAAACAAAACACCTTTTACAAATTTAGGGTGAGTAGCAACCAGAGAAGAACCGTACATAGATAAAGGACTGCAAAATCCTGTCTCTACATCCTGTTCAGTTCAGCTCTTTCTTCTCTCTCACTAAGAATGCTGCGAGGCCAAAGAGGCTGAGACTGTGAGAGCCGATAGAGGGATTCTCAAGAGAACTGGAAATGGAGGAAGTGATTAAGAAGCTATTGGATCAAGAGTGACTGTGTGCGCCCTGATCTGGCTTCAGGGAATTAGGAGCAGATTCTTTCCTGAAACTCAGCTGCACATGTGTCAGGAGGCAGGCATTTACTGTCTTCAGACTGAGGAAGGCTATTCTATTTGACAAAGATCTGATGTCTTCTCAGGTGAAGGGACTGCAAATAGCCTCAAGCAATATTCCCCCTAATCCAGAACTGAGTAGAGGTAAGTACTCATTTTCTTTAAGCTATTAGAATTCATTTTGAAAACAACAACTTCCTTGCCTGATCATTCGTTTCCACACAAAGAGAGACCTGGCTATATCATCTTGATAGAAGTAAATGACAATATAGTTAAATCTGAGCTTTGTACGAATTAACTCTGTGGAGTTGTTCTCCCCAAAAATGTTGCTTCTTCCATGTAGTTTCTATATGTTGGGTCTGTTTTTTATTCCATATGTTGGGTCTGCTTTATTTTTAGTAGATGATTCACATTCAAACTTTAGGGCCAAAGTTTTAAAACACAGGAGTCTAACCGTTAAAGAGCATGGGCTCAATTCATCATTACCCTGCCCTTAATTTACATGTGACCAAAGTAAATATAATATGCCACCTTTCTAATTCAGTAGCGGTCCTGCTTTTCTCTGTGTTTGAAAGTTGATACAACTGAAGTATAAGTGAATTGGAGAGACTTCTCAGTACTAATCTGGGCTGTAAGCAGCAAAGTAGCACTGTAGGAAAACAACTAGTGAGACCTGGAACAAACAGAGCAGGAAAAAAGAGGACTCGGCAGCTTTCATGCAAACCCAGAGGGTAAAGTTCCTTCTGCTTTGAGCCTGATTCTAGAATTGCAGGATTCTGCGCCGAGTGAGACCGAGGGAGTGAGAAACCTGATGACATACAAGAAAAGTCTTGAGAAGCTAGGAACTACAATTACAGCCACTGCATTGTAGGCTGCTGTGGCATTACAGAACCAAGATTTGACCTCATTCCTGGTATCTGAGGCTGGTTTATACCTGAGAAATTATAGTGGTGTAACTGGGTCAGTTACTGATATTATCTTTTTGCAGATCAAATTATAATGGTAGGAGCCCTCATGCGGGTATAGTTATAGCAGTCAGTATAAAGGTATCTTATACCAATATAGATTGTTTCTGTACTTAGATGGGAATGAGCTCTCCCACTGTAAGCACCTTAATGCTGGTGTACCAGTACACACATGGGGTATGTGACTGTATCAGTCTAGTTAAAGTGGAAAAACGTGTATAGACAAAGCCTCAGAGAGTGGAGTTCTTTGAACTACATTGTGCTTTCTGCTAACCAGGGGGATTTACACTTATCTTTATTATGGATGTTTTAGTCAGGGAACTTATTATGCCTGAACAAACACTGGTTTATTCCAAGATAAAAGGAATAAAAATAATTTATTCCAAATTCATTGCTTATTCTTGTTTGAAATTCTCTTACAGCTTCTAAAATTCTATTTTAAGGCTATTCCTTCCTTGGGTGGGCATTTGACTTTAATTAATTCAGGATATTTAAGTGCTACATTTCAAACAGTGCAGAAACAAGTTACAGAGGGAGATGATGCTGGATCCTTTTTTTAAATTTTAAATAAAGTAAATTATGCTAACTGATATAATTTGCTCTGTGCAGCAGGAAGCTCTAGGTTGAAGTTCCCACCATGACCACAGTTTACTTCTGAAAAAAAAAATCTACCTTCTGTGAACAGTTTTAAATATAGTAACCTGGATGACAATACTGTAACAGACAAGTACACTTCTGTCAATGTTCAAAATGCCCATAATTCACATGCAAACCCTCAGCATAGCAGTGAACCACAGAAGGTGCATACATTTTTGAGACTTCCTATATTAAAACTTCATAGAATGAACAAATATTCACAACAGGAAATATTTTATATTTTAATGTATTTAATAGACTAGGGAGCTATATGCAGAGAAAGAATGGCCAAAGGAGGCATGCAAGCTGGAACCTGAAGCACTTGGATTTTGGAAAATAAGAAACATGGCTTGGGTGTTTTGCTACCCACAAGTCAAAGTGCAGCTTCTTGCAGTACATCTGGTTTTAGGAGAAGGATATCAGATTTCTGTTTGCTTGAGTGCATCAGAAAAGGCCTAGCTTTCTTAAGCTAGGAGCAATCAAATCCAAATTGTAGATGGACTCAATGATAACATGTGTCCAGGGACCAGAGTCCCTAAGTAAGTGTAGAACGTTCTACCCGAAGCTGGCACCTGCGTATACTAATTCGTTTTTTTAACAGATTTTTCATGGTACTATTCACTAAAATTCAGTTTTATAAGTTGGATACCTGCAGAGAGCCACTTGCTGGTTCTTTTTCAAACCGTACCTTACCTCCCACTACTTGCCTGCTACACCTTTGTTGTTGTTAATTGTTGATGGGAGAGGTCCTTGAGAGTTGGTAGTCAGTTATCTCTTGGCGTAGGCTGATCTGTCCACCTATACCTGGGGCTTTTTTGCCTTCTCATGGTACTTCCCTTTCTAGGGGACACACCCCATTCGTTGCTGGAGCACTTGTTGGGGTCTCAGCTGTCACAGCCTCAGCCCCCTTTTCCTCTCTGGCCACAACCTTCACCTGAGCCTACTGTTCAAGGCCTCAGCCTCCAGGGTTCAGTCCGCTTGGACAGCAGCCCCTTTTCTAGGGTACACCTGCTGCTCAATAGTGTCTGTCTTTCTGTCTCAGAGTCTGACCTCTGGTACTTATTGCATCCTCAAGCACCCCTATCCATGGCCTCCTTATTGCCCCTTTTAGCCACTCCTGGTCCACTAATAGTGTCAATTAGAACATGAACACCAGCCTCATGACTGTACAAACAGTATCCTCCCAACCCTGGGTTAATACTTCCTTGCAGCCTATGAGTTCCCCTTGGCTTCTTCACAGCTCTCTCGCACTGCTCAGGCACCAGTCAGTCCACCTTCTGCAACCAGCTTACAGAGGAACTCCTTAGCCTACAACCTACGGGACTAGTCTGTCCCTTTCCAGCTCAGAGCCCCCTTCTTCAGTGCCCCCTTATCCTTTTGTCTCTCTTTCTCCAGTGTCACTTGCAGTTAATTGCCTTAGTAGCTGCCTGGTGTTTTACCCATTCAAACTTTCTTAGTAATGGGGGCAGGGATTTCCTGTTACAATAAATCATTAAGATATTACTTCAGATGACCTGGGATGCAACCATAATGATGTAATTAATGGATGTGGATGCTTTTAGTTTTATGGGAGGTATTTGGATAGTATCTTTGAGGGAAATGTGAGACACTGAAGGCATGATACTGAGCTTCTCAGAAGTAAAAAACGATCACAATTCAGCATAAAGAGACTAAGTTACATTTTTTTGTAAGTGATTGACCACATGGTGTTGCATGGGATGTGTGCTTATAAGAGTGGGCTTTTCTGGCCAGCAGTGACTGTTGGGGTTATGCCTGCACCTTGGCTGTGTCACCCCACTTTCCAGTCAATTGCATTATTGGGCAGGGTGAGCCCAGCCATTCCCAAGTTTTTTCTCATTGCCAGTGTCAGCATAATAAGATTCCCTCAGGTATAGCAAATCATACCAGCAGCTTTGCAACTGCAGACTTGAATGTCTTGGAAGACCAGCTGAGCAGTAGAGTTGCCAACCCACGACAAATTCTTTTACTGACAATCTGCAAAGTTTTTACTGACAACCAAACTTTTTTAGTGACATGCAACCCTTCTGCCAGGCCCTAGACAATGGCTGGGTTCAAATTTAGGATTTTAACACCAACCCATATTAAAAGAAGTTTGGTTGTCAGTAAAAAGTTTGTAGAGTATCAGCAAAAAATGTTCTTGGGTTGGCAACTCTGCTTGACTGTAGAAATGGTTTTATAGTATACTGCCCTCAACCCAGGGGTCTTCTATTTATCCCACAACCTGATGCCCCACACCATATCCTGCACCATGCTGCCTCCACCAGCCCACTCCCCAGTTTTGCCCCTTCTGGCTCTGTTCCCTCATCCCAGAACAGACCACTAAATAAAGACTACTGTGTGCCTACCAGTGTACATTTATGGATAGTTGGCAAGCCTACCAAGCAGGTACTTATCAGAAGGTCAAGTGGGGATTATCAGGAATTTATTTCTGCATAGATTCTTCTGCAGATGGAGAAACCAAGAATGAGGACAAGACCCACCAAACATTCTGTCCAAAGATGGAGGGTCTAAGTATAGGCTCTGCACTTATGTTTTTCTCATCTTTGGAGGTATAGGGATCATGCATGCCCCTCCATAAACCTCATCAATAGCAAGAGCCCTGAGGAGACTTGTATAATATACTGCATACAGCAGTAGTGATCATGCTAATATCAGCTTAATTTATCTATTATTGATATTCAGACATAGTGAACTTAGCCGTCAGCACAGCTCACAAGTTACTGCCTCACCTTGCAGAACAAGACTTGGATTCTATACTGTATGTAGCACTGTAGATGTGAGGTAGCAAACTACCACCAGAACAAACTGTTAAGATGAAGTCTAGAACATATTAGAAAAAGACTCTTACTAGACAGCTCTTGTGTTGACCTATGTTGTCCATGTGGATTCCATGCCCTACCATCTTTCCCAGCATTACAGAAGCCTATGCTATCTGGATTCTGTGCTGCAAAGAAAATGAAGGAATGACTGGAGGGCACATGCACATCCAGAGCATAGGTATACCTTATAAACCAAATTAAGTCTGATATCATGAACACCAGAACTGGATACATGATGCATCTCAAGCAACCAGAGGTAGGTAGCAAGTCTTTTTTCGTTGTAAGTTAGCATATAAACTGATCTAATGAGAATGACAAGTATTTTTTTCTTTACTCAAAATTTTAAGGGATAAAAAAGTCACATGGAGAAGATCAACATTCCAGAAGTAAGGTCTGATTTTATTGCCTTAGCACTGTGTAGTGTGAGTGGTAAATATTATTGAATTCAACTTCTCCACTTATTCAGACCAATGGGAGTATTTTTAAAACCACCTTGAGCTCAGTCTTTTTTGATTAAAATAACAGAGGTGGTAAAGAACTGATGAATCAGTTCTAAAGCGCATAGTATTTATGAGCCAAAAGTGGTGAAATTTCACACATGGCCCCAATTTTTGGTTTAAAAAAGTAACCCCAAATCCACATTTTTCCATGATTAAAATGAAACACCACTAATATATAGATATATAGTCATAGATTCATAGATGTTAGGGGCTGGAAGGGACCTCACGAGATCATCAGGTCCAGCCCCTCTGACTCCAGCAATCTTTCCTGCTCAAGTTCAGATGAGCCCAGCAAGGTGAGCATCCAGGTGTTTTTTGAAGATATCCAGAGTAGGTGATTGTATCACTTCTGGGGGGAGTCTATTCCAGACACGGGACACTCAAGTTATAAGCACATTTTTCGTTATGTTTAATCTATAGTGGTCTTCTAGCAATGTATGACCGTTAGTCCTAGTCTTCCCCTGGGAAACCCTGGTGAAAAGATATTCTCCTAATCCCTGATATGTATCTGTAACAGGGCACTAAGGAGCCTGCTACTTAGAAAGCCAGAGTAGTGGCTCAGGTGCTGGTTGCTAGGGGCAGCCAGAAGGAGCTAAGGGCCCACACCCTGGTGAGTCAGCTGACCGGAAGGGGCAGGGCTGACTACTATAAGACACAGACTGGAGGCTGTGAGTGCTCTCTCTCTCTTTTTCTCTGCCTCTGCCTCTGCTGGTAGCCAGGAAGAAGGAGTCCTGCCTGACTAAGGGAAAGAGGTCGGCCTTGAATGTAGGAAAGAGAAAAAGGCCTGGATGTATAAGCCTCTAGTTACATGGGTGAGAGATGTGGTGTGGTTTGGAGAACGTTTAGCCAGGAGGATTAACTTTGTGTTATAGACCAGGGTCTTGTGTTATTGTTTGTTGTTGTTGTTGTTACACTGGAGGACAGGGTGAGGCTATTAGGAGTTGGAGGAGGCCTCATAGGGGCTCCCCAGTAGCGTGGGGACCCCGGTGCCAGAGAGGGCACATCAGTCAGGGGTGCATTGACCCCAGCCCCAAAGAGGGCAGTTGCGAGACGCCCCGGAAAAGGGGCGGAGATTGTTGATGAGTGCCACGGAGCACGGTTGCGAGGCAAGCCAGAAGCGCCGGTGGGACGCAGGAGAATAAAATCGACCAAACAATGTCTGGTACATCTGCGAGGCTTGGGGCGTGGTACAGGGGTGGTTGGAGCCACGAGTAGCCAATAAGGCTGGGGTGCCTGGAACCCCATTATGGAACCGAGCTGCAGGGGGAACCAGCAGAACTGTAGTCAAGGGAATGACGGGCAGCCTTCCTACATAACTACAGGACATCAAAGACGTGGCAGGAGAGATTGTGAGGGTGCTTCAACACCAACTTGGCACGGCAGGGGGCACTAGGGGAGACCACAGCCACCGCGCTGCTACAGCATCCTTTATATATTGGCAGGCTACCACCAAGTCCCCTCTGAGTCTTGTCTTCTCCAGGCTGAACAGACCCAGTCTCTCAGCCTCTCGTTGTCTAGCCTGCTCTCCATACCTCTAACCATATGCGTAGCTCTCCTTTGGACTCTCTCAGCTTCTCCACATCCTTCCTGAAGTGTTGTGCCCAGAACCGGATTCAGTACTCCAGCTGCGGCCACACCCATGCTGAGTAAAGCGAGAGGATGACATCTTTAGTCTTGTTTGTGATGCATCAGTAGATGCATGACAGTGTTTTGTTTGCTTTGCTCCCTATGGCATCGCATTGGTGGCCCATGTTCATTGTATGGTCTATCAAGACCCCCAGGTCTCTTTTGGTTGAGGTGCTGGGAAGTGTAGCACTACCAAGCCTGTAAGTATGTTGCGGGTTGTTTCTCCCCAGGTGGAGCACCTTACACTTTTCAGTGTTAAACATCATCAGGCTTTGATCCACCCACCTTGTGAGCCTGTCCAGGTCAGCCTGTATCCTCAGGCCTATTCTCCAGTTTGACTTCAGTCCTCCACAATTTGGTGCCATCTGAGAACTTTGCCACTCTTTTTTTAACACCCAAGTCCAAATCATTAATGAACAGGTTAAAAAGCACTGGTTCGAGTATTGAACCCTGTGGGATGCCACTGGTCACCAAGCACCATGTTGACTCAGTTCCAGGTATTATTACTCTCTGGGTCCTACCTCGGAGCCAGTTCACTAGCCATTGGACTGTTGGGTTATTGAGACCACAGTTCTCCAATTTACCATGACCACATCATGGGAGAGCAAGTCAAAGGCTTTTTTGATGTCCAAGTATATGACATCAACCTCATCTCCCTTATCCAGGCGGTGTGTTACCCAATCATAGAAGGAAATGAGGGTGGTCAGGCATGACCTGCCTGCAATAAAACCATGTTGGCTATTTGGTAGAATGTTGCCTTCTGTTAGCCTATTGCTAATGGATTCTTTGATAATTTTTTACAGGATTTTTCCAGGGATTGAGGTCAAACTGATTGGCCTGTAATTCACTGGATCCTCCTTCCTGCCCTTCTTGTAGATAGGCACCACATTGGCCCCCTTCCAGTCTTCTGGAACCTCTCCTGAGCACTGTGAGTTCTCAAATAGTCTTGCCATGGGTCATACGATGATGTCAGACAATTCTTTCAGTACTCTCAGATACAGTTCATCTGGGCCTGCTGATTTGATGTTCTAAAAAATGCCTCTCTAGATGTTCCCTCACGAGATCTTTGCCAATTGTAGGTAGGTGATCGCCCCCACCTTGATCATCCTATATCCTGTCAAGCAGGGTACCATCCTTGGACTGGTGGAATACTGACACAAAATAATTGTTGAGTTTGCATTTCTCCTGGGCATCAGTTGACAGCTGTCCCATTTTGTTCAGCAGGGGTCCAATGTTCCCTTATTTTTTTTCCAACTTCCTATGTATTTGAAGAAGGGCTTTTTATTGCTCTTGACTTCCGTTGCCAATTTGAATTCAGTTTCCACCTTTGCTTTTCTAATCCTCTCCCTACAGGTGCGGGCTATTGCTGTGTACTCTTCCTTGGTGGTATTTCCTGACTTCCATCCCTTGTAAGTTTCTCTTTTCAATTTCAGGAGGTCCATGACTTTCCCATTGAGCCAAGAGCATCTCCCAGCCCTTTTGCTACCTTTCCTGTGGGCCAGAATGGACTTACTTTGTGTTCCAAGGATTGCATCCCTGAGGAATGACCACTTGTTTTGGACCCCCTGCCTTATCAGACCATGGTCCCTCAGGGCCTTGCCAGCTAAACTCCTACGCTTGTGGAAGTACATTTTCCTAAAATCAAGGATTTCAGCTCTGCTGATTTCCCTGCCTTGTGATGGACGGAGAAAGTAGCTTCCCTTCAAACATCAGGTCACCCACTAGATCGGGGTGGGCAAAATGCAGCCCATGGGCCAGATGTGGCCCACCAGGCCATTTTATCTGGCCCACAGGGCCCCTAAAAAATTTAGAAAATTAATATTTATCTGCCCCTGGCTGCCTGTCATGCAGCCATGGATGGCTTACGAAAACTCAGTAAGCGGCCCTCTGCCCAAAATAATTGCCCACCCCGCACTAGATCATCTCCTTTGGCCAGGGCCAAATTCAGTACTGCCTTATCCCTTGTTGGCCCGTAGACTTCTTGAGTCAGATAGAGCTCATCAATACAAGTGGGGAACCTTTGTGACTGATCAGATTTCGCTGAGTGCTCTTCCCATGAGTTGTCTGAGTAGTTGAAGTCACTCATGACGACCATGCTCCGAGACCATGCAACATCTGCCAGTTCTCTAGAGAACTCATCAAGCTCTTCCTTTTGGTTCAGTGGTCTGTAATAAACTCCTACAGTTATATCCCCTTCACCATGTTCTCTCTGCAATTTAACCCAGAAGGTCTCAAGTAGCCCTTCTCTAGAGCCAAACTCCACTTCTAAGGATATGAACTGCTCCTTAACATAGAAAGCCCCCTCCCCCCATTCTTTCCAACCCAATCCCTCCTGTGCATGGTGTAGCCCTCTATGCTCCAATCATAGGTGGAGTCCCAGCAGGTCTCTGTTATCCCTATGAGATCGTATTCCTTATTGCTTAGCAGGGGGGCCAGTCCCTCCTGCTTATTCCCCATGCTCCTGGCATTTGTATACAGGCAACTAAGCCTGCCATTGCTGTGGTATTTATCCACCTGTCTCCTGGCAATCTTTGTTTAAAGCCCTATTCAGGAGGTCTGCCATTCTAGCTGAGAAAAGCTCCTTCCCCTTTGGCATGAGGTGGATGCCATCCCTTCCCAACAATCCACTATCTCTAAAGTGTATTCTGTGGTCAAAGAAGCTGAAACTCTCACAGTGGCACCAGCACCGTAGTCTTCTGTTCACTTCTTCTATGCATCTATCCCTCCTGTGCCCATGACCTATAACAGGGAGGGCTGAAGAGAAAACTACCTGTGCCCCCGTATCCCTGAGCCCAGCCCCAAAAGCCCTGTGGTCACTCATGACCCAGTCAGGATTGTTCTGAGCTATGTCATTTGTGCCCACATGGATGAGGAGCATGGGATAGTGGTTGGAGGGCCAGACAAGTTTAGGAATCCTCTCTGCTACATCCCAGATATGGAGGCAGCAGACCTCACAGGCCAGGGGTCTGGGCAGCAGATTGCTCCCTCTGTGTGCCTCAGAAGGGAGTTGTGCACCATCACCTGGCACTCCAGAGACCTCATTAAGGAGCATATCCCACAGGTGCAGGTGACCTTCCTCATTCCCAGTTGCTGGCAGCTGTGCCGGGTGGCCCCTATAGCCTGGAGCCAGGTGCTCTGTCTAGGTGGAGGCTGGAACCATAGGCTCCATATGGGTAGAGGCCTCAGTGGCATGAAGGGGGGGAGCTTCAGCTGGGGTTGAGGTGGGAACCACGTTGTACAATGTGTCCCCACCATTGTATGGGTAATAAACTATGCGACTACTGAGTATTCAACTGCTTCTCGGGCTTTTTTTCCGAGGCCTCTTGCCCTTCCCATGCAGCCTTCCACACAAACTCCTGAGCTAACTCACACACCGGGCCCAGATGTGTTCCTGTTTGCATGCTTTCTTCATGCGGCTCCAGTCATGCAGCTCCCTAGGGTGGTGACATAGGCAGCAGAAGGGGAGTACCCCCCGCACTTCTGTGGGATGTGGGGGAGTCCCCCCGCACTCCTGTAGGACTCTCTATCCATCCCAGCATTGCAGCATTCACGAGCCACACTGGTACCTCGAGGTATGTAGAAAAAACATTTAAAGCTGTGTCTATGTCCGAATCACTGATTCTCCAAATCAGCATTGAATCTTCAGATTTGGATTCAGCTGAATCAAATCAGGAGCAGTGATCCGAATCAATGAATCAAATCACTGTCCCCCAATTTGGGCCAAATCCAAATCCGAATCAAATAGGTCCCACTTTGCACAACCCGAACAAGCAGCCAGAGCCTGCAGGTGGGCAGGAACTCAGCCTGGCTAGGCCCCATGTGAAGCAGCACCCAGCTGAGCAGGTAAATGTGTGGACGGGAAGGGGCACGGGGGAGGGAAGGGGCATGGGGTGGCAGATCAAGGATCCTGTGGGGTTGGGTGAATGGGGCCCTGGAGCAGGTTGTGGAATGCTCACTGCCCAGATGGTTCATTCAGGGGTGTGGGGGGGGTGGGGCTCCCACTGCTGCATGCACCCCTGGGGCAGGCACAGGGGATATGTGCCCCCTGATTTGTGCTGTGTGTGAGGCGGAGGCGGCATCCACTGCGGGCTGCACCCCATTGCCAGTGCCCCGGAATCCATGCAACACCATGTGCCTCCCACTGCTGGGCAGGTGCTGCAGGCAGTGTGCAGGAAGCACCTGGCATCGCGTGGCTGCTGGGACACTGGCAGGGGGGTTCAGAGCACAGCCCGCAGCGGCAGCCATCTCCACCCTGCAGGCAGCACAGATCAGAGGGGGTCACATATCCCCTGTGCCTTCCCTGGGGATGTGAGCAGCAGTGGTCACCCTCCACTGTGCCCCTGGACAAGCCGCACTGGCTCCGAGTGTCCTACAACCCACCCTGGCCCTGGGGACCCATTCACCCCAGCCCCTGCCCCTGTGTCTGCTCCACTCCCTCCCTCACCATGGGGGCCTCAATCTGTCTCCTTGCCCCTTCCCCATGACAGGCTGAATTGCTGGGGCAGGGGGGCAGGGGTGTGTGCTTGTGCACATGTGCTCTCAGCCCACCCAAATCATATTTTCTTCCTCCGCCTATAAGCGGCAGGTAAGAAAGAACTTGTTGGTGGGGGAGGGCATTCCCCTCCCCAGCTCCACTCAGTTGCCACATCCCACCCACTGCAGCATACCACAGCCACATATGTATGTCCCAGTCACTGCAGTTAAGCCATGGCTATGCATGAGTGCACACATACACTCATGTGCACATCTGTGCACAGATCCCTTCCCCTATACATAATAGCGTTTCATTTTAATTGTGGAAAAATGTGAATTTGGAGTTACTTCTTTTAACTAAAAATTGGGAATTGTTTTAAATAAAAACCCACAATCCCTGGTAATTAGAAAGATGTAGCCTTCAGTTCCTAGTCCTAAGTGAACAGCTAACCACTCTATTTTAAACCCTATTTTACTAGAGCCCTGTGAAAAAGTTCCCATTATCCACTCCCTTGCTCTTGGAGATAACGGAGAGTAAAGGCACAGACAGAAGTGATAAATATTGCCTGATCTGGCCCCTGAAAACACTCTACACTCATGATCTAACACAAGTGCATGGCTGCAGAGTGTTTGAAAGGGGCCTAATCCTGCAACAATTTGAACCTTCATTATATGAGGGTTCAAAGGCAGGTACTCCAAAGTGGAGTGCCCCCTCCCCCGCCTTCATTGATGCAGCCTTGCCCTGCTCCCAGCACTGGTTTCAGAATGGGAAGGGGGGGAAGGGAGCTGAGGGAACTCATTCTGGTGAGTGAGGGAACTCATTCTGCCCAGCCAATGCTGGAGAGTGGGGCAGGTGGATTGGAGCCCCCTGAGGTTGGGGGCTCTGATATGCCCATCTCCCCATTCCACCGTAGGTTGTGGAAGCCCCGGAATGGATTTCCCTCCCACGCCTTCTCCTTCTCCCATCCTGAGGCAGCGTGGGGGTCCAGGAGAGGGGGGCAGGGCTAGGGGAAAAGAATGCTGAGATGCAGCCCCTCTCTCTGGATCAGCTTCAAATTGGAGCTCAATCCCCCACCCTCCTGACCCAATAGCTAACATCTGTTGGGTCAGGAGAATTAGTCTAACTCATGGCACTTTATGTGAAGTGCCATGAATTAGACCAGGGAACTGCACTTCTGTCTGCACCCTAAATCTCTTGACTGAGAGCAGTGAAGATCAAATTCTTTAGTTAAGGTATGATCTGCTATTATGGGAAGCTGTATTCCCCATATTCATTCAGCACTGGCATAGATTTTACCTTGTTAGATGCACCTTATATCACTTTATGTAAAGAACATTCACCTAATGTTGGTGGGCAAGCTGAGGGACTGTGGCATTGACGAATGCAGTCACATGGTGGCAAACTGGCTCCAGGGGTGCACCCAGAGGGTGGTGGTGGATGGGTCGATGTCAGCCTGGGAGGGTGTGGGCAGTGGAGTCCCCCAGGGCTTGGTCCTTGGGCCGGTGCTGTTCCATATCTTCATTAGTCACCTGGACGAGGGTGTGGAGTGCACCCTGTTCAAGTTTGCTGATGACACCAAGCTGTGGGGTAAAGTGAATACACCGGCAGGCAGGGACTGCATCCAGGCAGACCTGGATAGGTTAGAGAAGTGGGCGGATCTGAACAGGATGTGGTTCAACAAGGACAAGTGCAGAGTGCGGCACCTGGGGAGAGGGAACCAGCATTATGGTTATAG
>NW_017729032.1:44687593-44698328 GCF_001723915.1 Gavialis gangeticus
ACTGAGGGGGGATCTTGTGGCTGCCTACAGCCTTATCAGGGGCCAGCGGCAGGGACTCGGGGAAAATCTGTTCACCAGGGCCCCCCTTGGAGTCACCAGGAACAATGGCCACAAGCTGAGGGAGGATAGGTTTAGGTTAGATATTAGGAAGAACTACTTCACGGTAAGGGTGGCCAGAGCCTGGAATAGGCTTCCCAGAGAGGTGGTGCTCTCACCTTCCCTGGAAATCTTCAAGAGGAGACTGGATAGGCACCTGGCTGGGGTCTTATGACCTCTGCCACCCCCAGTGCTCCTTCCTGCCTGTGGCAGGGGGTCGGACTAGATGATCTGTCCAGGTCCCTTCCCACTCATTGATTATATGCTTCTATGATTCTAACCCAAATTACCTTCAGACACTTTAATGAGGAAAAGCCCTGAGACCTGGAGAAGAAGGGCACCTTTGGAGACAATAAAGTGCTGATCTCTCTTCTATTTCAAACAGTTCCATTAACCATTCTTCAAAGCTGTTTGAAAGGTAACATACAACAGGTATCAGTTACTGGTAAATGGTTGAATTATACAATTACTTAACTAAATTCTAACTGTGTCATGAGCTTCTTATGAATGGTTTGCACTAGAAATGTTGAATTTTATTTTTAGGTTCATACAGATGAAGATGATCTTTCTTGGCATCACCCACTTATACCTTGAACTGTCTGCAGCTGGGGACTTTAAAATAGCTACACTAATCAAATTTTAAATATTCTTTACTATAATCTCTTGCTTGAGGGGCTAACACTGCTAAACATGGAAAGCTTTATGAGGCATTGTAATGAAGGATGATCCACAATAAAAGAATCAGAGTAACAATACCATTATCACAAATTACAAACCCCCTTCAAAATCATGTTTGACAGTAAATTACAGATTGTCTGCTGCTTCCATTCTGCAGCTGTGGGTTGTTTACTATTTGAATGTGCAACCTTAAATTAGAGGGCAGAGATAAAGAAAGGAAATGGAAGCTGAAGGCATATACTACATAAGCAAGCATATGCAGGGTGTATGTGGGGGAGTGTTCATGTGTGTCAAATGACCATCCTGTCTTCATTCAAATTCCTCTTTAATTCACCTCTGCAGAGGATTTCAGTGCTAATCCACCACAGAGAGAATTTATACACAAACAACAAATTAAAGAATTGCATCAGTGACATGAAATCCAAAAAGCAAACAGTCTTGTATCCCATCTGTAGGGAACTGGATCACCCCCCCAAAAAGAGGTACTCCCATCATTTCATTTCCAATTATCTTCATTACTAGTCTCTGCAGTCTGTTATCTCAGCATGGCCTGCTTTCCAGAGGCACTGAACACACTCAGTTTCCACTGAAACTGGTGAATTCAAGCAACAGCTGAAGGTAGCACCTCTGGCAACCAGACAACATATCTAAGGGGCTGAGAAGAGGATGTCTAACTTTTGGCAACACAACTGGCAAATTTCAACCAAGACTTTTACATTTCTGCAGAGCAAATTTTGGAAGCACTGAGGAAGTGCTGGAGTAATGATTTGGGGTAAAGCAAACCAATGGCATTATATCATAATCCTTGGCTGAAGATGATTTTATTGAAATAACAGCAATCTTTAACATAGACCAAGGCTGTCTGTTGTGATCTTCCAGAAAGTAAAAGTCAGTGATATTCAAAGCTTGAAAACACAGAGTTAGATATATGACCATGCAACCTTAAATCTATTTGCATGGAATTAGTAATAGTGAGGATTATCTATATGTACTCCAGCTGTGTTTGGTGACAGCTGATTTTCATGGTGAAACGATTAGGTGGGGCAGCATGGCTGAGACCTGATTATGATAGATAGCTGGGTATTTAGTAGGGCTGTGCGATGCTTTAGGTGCTGATTTGATTTGGAGGACATTTGGCCTGATTCGGTGGCCAAATCTCCAAATCCGAATCAAATCAGGGGACTAATAAAAAGGTCCCAATCGATTCAAAGCTCTTCGATGATTCAGACAGTCCCCAGTGGCTGCAGCAGGGAGCTGGTAAGTAGGGGGCAGGGGTATGGGGGCTAGAGGAGCGGGGAGGGGACAATGGGGGGGACCGCTGCCAGCCCCCAGCCCCTGTGGGCTCCCCCAGCCCCCCGCCCTGATGACTACCCCACCCACACCAGCTCCCGGTGCTTTAAAAAAAGCCCCTACTCACCGGGTGCTGCCGGGCAGGGGGGGCAACCCCCATTCTCCCCCATTGCCCCACACTGCATGGGGGCTGTGCCACGAGTCCCCTGACCCCTCCCTTACTCCCCTGCCCCCACCATGGCTGCTCCACCTGCCCCAGCTCCGGCCCTTTAAGAAAAAAAAAAACCTGAGAAAGGCCCTGGGACTCACCGGCTTCTGCAGTGGCCACAGGGCTTTGGGGGCTCATGCAGAGCCCCCCATGTGGTGTTGGGCAGTGGGGGGCAGCGGGGACCACCCCCCGCCAGACAGGAACAGTGAGTTCAGGGGGTTTGTTTGTTTCTTTCTTAAAGGGCCTGAGCTGGGGTGGGCGGGGCAGCCGTGTGGGGGCTGGCACAGCAGAGGGAGGGGGTCAGGAGGCTCAAGCAGAACCCCCCATGCAGCGTGAGGCAACCCCCCATGCAGCGTGATTGCCCCCCCCACCCAGCAGCACCCGGTGAGTCTGGGCTTT
The DNA here is from genome assembly GCF_001723915.1 of Gavialis gangeticus. Classification (NCBI taxonomy): domain Eukaryota; kingdom Metazoa; phylum Chordata; order Crocodylia; family Gavialidae; genus Gavialis; species Gavialis gangeticus. The sequence goes on from NW_017729032.1 coordinate 44,690,265, forward strand.
TTTTTTCACAGTGCTGGGAGCTGTGGCAGGTGGGGCAGCCATTGCCAGGGCTGGGAGAGCGGGCAGGGGATGGCCTGCTTGATTTGGAGATTCGGAGATTTGACTGCTGCCGAATCTCTGAATCAGATTCGGCTGAATCGATTAGGAATAGTGATTCAAACCCCCGAATCGGCCTAATCTGAAGCAAATACTAGCCGCTTTGCGCAGGCCTAGTATTCAGGATTATATTCTAGATGGGATGGGTGGTGAGTTCCTATTTGATGTCCAAGTACATGATGTAAAAAAGAAAGTGCATGTGCAGCTCAGGAGATACAGTGTCCTTTTGTAGCAGGGTACTGTGCTTTCTTGCCATGGACACTTGGGTGGAAGTATGTGGTGTGTGCATTTAACAATGTGTAAGTGAAAGTATAGTGTTAAATGGTTTCATGTAGGTAAGGGGGACAGAGACAGAAAAAGGGAAAGAAAGGACTGCAGAATTCAGCAGAGGTGGTGTTCTCGATGATCTTCTGAGGTCTCTTCCAGCCCTAATGTCTATGAAATCTATGACATCTTTCTGCCAGTAGGACAAGCAGAGGCAGCTCCAGTTCAGTTCAAAATCAGAGTGTGAGCATGTGTATTAATTGTGTGCTGTGGCACTGAGTAGAGGGCAGAGGTAAGGGGTGGAGGGGTTGTAGTATCAACTTTAGACTTCATTTTCTGGTTTTCAGTAGTTGAAGTTTTGCTGAATCAACTGTCTAGCACAGCATGAGATACCAGGCAATCTTAACTGTACCGATAAAGCTTTCTGTTATTTAATTGAATAGTTTTCTTTCCCTTTAAATGAAAGGGAAATGTTTCTCACAGCAATCACTTTTGCTGTTTTAATTTATGCAGGTTTGCCTTTAGGATGCTGTGTTGACTAGAGAAAATAAAGGATGTTATGTGGTTCCTATGTACTCTTCTCCTCTCCTTATGCTTGGATTGGGGATTATGGTTGCGCAGTATAGTGTTACTAGGACTAGTAAGAGAAATCACAGACATGATCTATGTCCTAAAATCTTATTTTGTTCTCTGGTAGTTACAGTACTGTCACGCCTGTTAAAGAAACACAGTGTGTGTCTCTGCTTCTACAACCCATTCTCCACCATCCCTGTAACATATAGCACTTCTAATTCATGCTCCCCTATTATGCCAATAATATGAAAAGTTGCTCCTTGCTCTTTGATGCTCTCTGCTGCTACATACCTATGTCACAGGCCCACAGTTTGCTGGAGAATCATACATTTCTTCAGCTATGTAGCTCACACAGGGCACCCCTGAATCTAGTTTGTATGGAGGATTTAAGGAGATCTCAGACCCCTCCCCCTGGAGAAGGGCAGGGACCTCCCAGCACTCGAGTATTAGGCTTGTGTCTTTCTATAAAACTTAACTCTTTTAATATTGTGTTCAATATTCCTTCCCCAGAGTGAGGGGAGGGTGAATGCTGAGTAAGTAAGGACCTCATCAATGCCACTAAATGATTCCCCAAGGATATGCAAGAAACTTCAATAGACTGTCAGCCTTAAAAAATGGTTTGGTGGGAGATGAAGATGCTACATCATTAAGTCAAATGACTCCAAATTCAAGTCACTAGCCCCACTCTGTACCTCTGAGAAGCACATCATATTTAATAAATGTGGATTTTTTAGTCAATCTTGAAACAGCAAGAAGTTCTCAAAGGAATGTGTAGTCCATTCATTTCAGTGTGATGTTGTCAGCTGAAAGACAACAGCCCCACCATGTGTTGGGTTGTATTTCAGGAATCCATCACTCAAATGACCCTAAATGTGGAGCCTTTAACTCTATCTCATACTCACATAAGGCATACCACATCTCATGGCAATCTGTGCTAGAATGTGGATTTGTGGAGCACTTAGGAAAGTTAGTCTTGAAGCAGAAATGGAATTTGAAAATTAACTAGACTAAAGCTACTGCTCCACAATAATTTATACCAAGGCTGTTCAACTTCTAAGCCCCTGGGGATAACATGGCTTATACCAGGTGCACCATGTAGATGCTCCACCCCTGCCCCACTATACTGGGCATGACCCCTATTGCTGCACAGTGTGAACATGATCCTTCCCCCCTCCCTTCTTTCAGTGTATGCCCATGTAGGTACTTCCCCTGCATGCGGCCCCAATCCTCTCCCCACAACAGACATGGCATTGGACTCGCCTTGAACTCCCCATGCTGCTGCACTGCCCCATTCTGGAAGTGCCTACATGAGATGCCTTACTGCGCAGTGGACTAATGTACTCTGTAGTAAAGTGTCACTAGTGAACCGTGCACTAAGCTACTTTATATTAAAACAGGCTAATGTGTGGTTTTCTAGTATCTGAAAATACAGGTACTAGATTTACTATGCATTAGCTAAAGCACAGTAGAGCACATGTAGACAGTGACTGGGAAGAAATTTGCTCCTAGTAAGCCAGACCACCAGGGGCAGAGCACCATGGCTCCTCTAGCCCCAGGGCAGAAGTAGCTTCTTAGCAACCCCTGCCTGGCCTTTAGCTCCCTGGCCTGGCCCCTGGACCAGCTGCTGCCTGACCCTGGCCTCTGTGGGTTCCTGCGGTGGGCCTGTGTTGGCTGCAGCAGCGCTGCACAGCCCTAGCCTGTGTCCCAGGGCTCTGCTGGCTGCTTCCCAGCCCCTGGGCATCATGCCTCTGCATCATGGGCATGTGCTAGCTCCAGCACTCTTGCAAGCCCCTGGCTTGTCTTGGGACCTATGGCTGCAGCTGCCTGGCCACTGGGCACTGTGCCCCTTGCTGGTGGCTATGAGCCAGAGCCAATGTCACCTGGAGTCCCTAGCAGAGGCACCCCTGGTGATGTCAGCATCCCTGGCCCCTGGGTGAGCAGCCTGGAGCCCCAAGTGTGTGACAGGGGAGACTGCTGACCTCGTGGCAATTTGGGGTGAGGCGGAGGTGCAGAGATAGTTCAGCCAGGGCACCAGGGCCAATGCCCACATATACGAAGACATGGCACCCCGCATGAGGGGATGTGGCCATGAGTGGGTCAGGAGGCAATGCAGAATTAAGGCCAAGGACCTGTGGGTGCAGTGGGTCTATGTGACAGACCACAACCAATGGTATGGGGTTGCCCACGGGACAATGTCCTGCATGCAGGAGCTGGACAAAATTCTGGCTCCCAGGGACCCAGGCCATGGGCGGCACATTTATTTCAGCACCACAGGGCTGCTGGACCCCCGCTGTGGGCCACTTCTGAGGAGTAGTTGCCAGAGAAGGGCCCCTCGGGCCAGCAGTAACAGCAACCAGCAAGCTCCCTGCCTGTGTTCTCATCCTCCATTGTGGGCTGCCCAGGCTGGGATCTGCCTTGGCAACTGTGGGTGTGCACCCATAGCAATGAGGACAGACCAGGAGGGGGCCACTGCCCATGTGGCCAAGCACTTGGCCTCCTTACCCTTGTACCCTGCAAGCAGCTGGACCACCTCCCCGCCACCAGGCTCAGAGTCCGACCACCAGGTCTACCTGCCATGCCCAGCCAGTAAACCCCACACAGGAAGGAGGGTGTGGGGGTGAGTTCACCACAGCCACCCATGACCATGCCACTTCACCTGCCTGCTTTTGGGCTGCACAACTGGTGCCAGGGGCCCCATGCAGGGGGTAGGGGACCCCCTCTCCCATCCCCTTCCTGCACCTCCTCTCTGTGTGGCCAAGCTTTCCCCTGCTCCACGGGGTTCTCCCCTACAGCAGGCAGGGAGGTGGGAGGCAGCGTAGAACCTTATTCACCAGCCAGTTTCCTCTCAGCTAGGCAGCCAGGGGCCTGTCACATGCAGGGAAACTCAATGGCAGTGGTGATCTCCTTGGCCACAGGGGTCAGGGACCCTCCCCCAGAGTAGGAAGAGGTACCCCTCCAGAAGCAGTGCACATTGTGGGGAAGTGCAGGCTTACCTGGGTCATCATTGAAGCTCAGGGCCCCATGCCAGGTTCTCAGCTGCACCCAGGGCACCATGGAGATCAGCAGCAGGGCGTAGTGGGTCAGGAACCCCTTGGTGTGATCAAACAGCTCATCACAGTATGCCCAGCAGACTCTCAGCAGGGGCACGCGTGGGGCACAGGCCACATGCAGGGTGGGTCCTGCCCCTGGCTGCCTCTCTGGAGAGGCCTTCCAAGGGGTGGGCAGGGATGTCACCAGCTCCATGTCTCAGCCAGGCTAGAGCCCCTTGCCCCTCAAGCCTGGCTGGTGTGGGCCTGGCACTGCAGGAGCAAACTGCCTGGCCTGGAGAAGGAGAAATGAGGGACTTAGGCTGGAACAGCTGTGGCCAGCCCTGGCTCAATCTGGGGAGGGGGCTGAGAAGGCAGGCTACCTGCAGCAAATGACAAGTGGGCTTCCTGCCCCCATGGGGGGAGCAGGGACAGAGGGCTTGGCTGATGGCCACCTGTGGCAGGGGCTGCCTAGTCAACTTACCATGGTCCCTAGGCAACTGTGCATACATCCCTGATCTGAGGCCTGGTCACTCACAGACCCTTGGTATAGTGCAAGTTATCTCTGAAATGTTGCAGACTATCACAAAGAGCCTCTCTGTCCTTGCTCTGCAGGTCCGGCAACTGCTTGCCAGGGGAGAGGCACTAGCCACTGCCATGGATGCGGTGTCAGGGATGGTGGCCCCAACAGCTGGCACCCTCTGCATGCACTGCCTCCAACAGCAGGGTTGGACCCTGCTCCTGGACCAGCTGGTACCATACAGGAGGAGTGGCTGGTGGACTTGTGGGCATAGTGCACTGAGGATGTTGTGCACAAGCAGGAGAGGGATGTGCACGAGCAAGAGAGGGACTGCGAGGAGCAGGTATACTGTGCCAGGCTCCTGGACCTCGAGGAGAGGCACATTGCCCTCCTTGAGAGAATGGTGGCTGCCCAGGAATGGCAGGCCTCCATGGCGGCTTGGGCATTGGGGATCATGGAGGAGGACCACAGTGTTCTTGACAGCATCCTGGTCCTAGTGGCCTCCTTCATGCTGGTGGCCACCCAGCCACTGGCTCCAGCCCTGCATGCTGCTTGGTAGTGGCTCGCTGCCCAGCCATAAGCCCCAGCGCCACCTGCCACCTGGTAGCCATCTGCCTCCCAGTCACTGGCCCTGGCCCCACCTGCCTCCTGGTAGTTGCTCACCACCCAGCCGCCAGCCCTGGCCCTGCCCGCCCCCTGGCAGCCAGCCACTGGCTCTAGCCCAGTGGACCTGGGAGGAGGTCCAGCAGCAGGTGCAGTGGCTAGGCCCTCCTGCCCCAAAGCCAGGTCCCTCAGCAGCTAGGCTGCCTACCTTGGCTGGCACCCCCCATTCTCCCACCCACCATGTGGCCCCTGAGCAGGAGATGGCCCCCACTGGGCCTGGCCCCATGGAGGAGGAGGGGGAGCAGGGTGGATAGCGTCTGCCTTCACCCAGGGCCAAGCCCCCGGGCCACTGGCCTCACTGCGGTCCGCACCCATGGTGGTGCTGCCAGAGGCTGGGTGCTGGGCATTTCTCCATAGGCTCCATGCCATAGGCACTGCCAGGCCACCATTATCCCCTCACACTACACGAACCACAGTCTTGTAAATAGTTGCATGGGGAAGAGGGTGTTTTATTCATGGTGGACATTGAAGTTGTGGAGGGCATGTTGTTGGGGAGGAGGGATGGGAGGGAGTGTGTTGGAAGGAAATAAAGATTCTTGATTGGAAACTGTCTGAAGTGCACATAGTCTTGGGGGTGTGCTGTGGGCCTGGGGTCCATGGGCAGCAGCCTAGGTGTCCTACTGCAGGAGTTGTGGGAGGAGGTGGTCTGAGGGTACCTAGCAGACATGTAGTCCTATCTGCCACTGCTGGTGGAGAGGGTGGGGAGCATCCATGGTGAACTCACCACAGGCTCCCAAGACAGCAACACCTGCCAGGTTGAGCCTGTCTGCCCCCTGGAGATCCCTGCCTGGCTGGGACTGCCTGCCCCCTGGAGACCCCTGCCAGGCTGAATCTTCCCAATTCTTGGAGACCCCTACCAGGCTAAGCCTGCCCGTCCCCCCCCGGAGACCCCTGCCAGGTTAAGACTACCTGTTCTCCACTGAAGACCCCTCCCTCCCCACACAGAGCCCCCTGGCACCTGGGCAGTTGCAACTGGAGGCTGCAGCTCCCCCTGGTGGCTGAGGGAGGTCAGAGCAGGGCAGGGGCAGCCCTGGATCTGCTTAGTCCTATAAGGAGCAAATCTGCTCCCTACTGGGTACACATATAGATGTGTTCCCAAGGCTGGTTTACCACACAGTAATTTGCTACTCAGTAAACCTGTATAGCATTAATCAACATGTGGAAGTGTCCTAGGTGAGGCAAAGACAGGAAGCAGAAGCCAGAGGAGAGACTGTCTGCTGTTGCAGCCAGAGCTGTGGAGGGGGGAGTAGTAGCTGCGTGAGAGTCCAGGGGCTGCACGTTGCCTCATTGTGGGCTGCATGTGGCCCACAGACTGCTAGTTGAACAGCTGTGATTTATCGCCAGGTTGAATCTGCATATAGCAAGCCCAAAAACTGGAAAATGCAAAGCGGGGAATAATAGTTGGTTTTGCTTCCCCTCCTGAGCTGTGCTGAACACTTCTTGGCAACCACTAAAGATCAGGGCCAGTAACTGCATAGATATGGCTGTGTGCCACATCAATCTAAACATAGCGGAACAATAATGTTGACAACAATAAAGAAGAATAGAGGAGTTAAGTACTGAAGAATCATTAGTATAAGAGACAGAAGGGAAATGTTTCTATGATGAAACAGTGAGAAGGAAAACAAAGGGAATGAAATGAGAAATTGTTTTGTTGTTCAAATGAGTGAAGGAGCCATAAATACTAAACAGGGAAGGAAACAGGAGAATTTAGTGACAGACAATGGATGCAACTGATAACAAATTTTGGAGGAAGGTAGAAGCTGGAGATTTTTTTCATGTTGCCATTTGGGAAAATTGCTTGCAAAAGCCTGTCTTATCGATTGAAATATACCAATGGCTGTTTGTGTCTTTAAAAAAAAAAATCTTAACTAGTCTCTCTCTTCCTTAGTTTTGCTCAAATCATGACATAGTTATGAAAGTGACAGCAGAGGATAAACTACATGAAAGTGCTAATGGCAAATATCAGGTGTTAGAAAACTGGTGAGACTGGTTCGTAGCTCAGTGCATAGCAATCCGCACTATCTCACATGAGAGCTGGATCTCCAGCTCATCAGACCAGGTAAGTGGATAGCCTTCCCTGACCAAGTTGTGTTACTGTGCCAGATCTATGAATAGCATTGATGGGTTTGAAGGAGGAATTCTATCCAGCCCTTCAACAAGGCAGTGTCTTATTGCAGACAAAAATAGGAATTAAAAGGGAAAAGGTAATGGGTAGCTAACCTGGCAGGGATAATTTGGGCTGTGTAACGGTTCCTTGGAAAATATTCAAAAACTTTTCAAGCAGCTGGCATAAGCCCTCCTGCTGGCTGTAAGAATCCTTTCTGGAACTTGTCTTCCACTTGTGCATTTAAAATTTAAATTTCTAACATGAATTATGAAGTCATAAAAGGTAGAGGCTGATTTAACAGCCCTGCAGAATAGAGGTCTCTTTCTGGAACAGGTACAGCCCTGGCTGCAGCAGCTCTAGCTTCCCCCCACTGTATTGCCTGTGTGCTTCAGTCTGGCTTCAAAGAGGCATTGCTATGGGGATGAAAGGGCAGTCCAGTCTTCAGGACTCTAGTGCTAAGTCTCTCCGCTGACAGTCAGTAAGGTTTGTAATGATGGTCTTTGATATTGGTGCTTGTCTATGGATGGCTGCATTGAGATCAATAAGCTAGTTTTGTATGAGTCATAAAATAATAATGGTTGGAGTGGATTTGAACTAGACCCCAGAATTTGAACAGCTTTTCATAGGAATTTAGGAAACTAGGACTGGAAGAGACCTCACAAGGTCACCTAGTCCAGGTCAAAGTAGGATCATCCATGCCATATCAGTCTTATGTCTATCCTGTTCTTGAAAACTTCCAAGGACAGAGATTCTGCAACCTCTCTAGGTATCATAGAATCATAGAAGTAGGGTCGGAAGGGACCGTGTAGATC
>NW_017729032.1:44698339-44698541 GCF_001723915.1 Gavialis gangeticus
AGGCCTGCCTGGTGGCACCAACTGTGTAAGCACCGGTTGACCTCACCAATGCAGGCTCCGTGTCACCGTCCCTGCCTACTCACCGGAAGAAGAGAGGAGAATACCACCTACAGCCCCGTCTCCTTAAGCTTGTCCCCCAGAGCCTTGAAATCCTTCATAATGTGGTCAGGGTTGCCCCTGGCCGTGTCATTCATTCCCACGT
>NW_017729032.1:44699023-44707483 GCF_001723915.1 Gavialis gangeticus
GGGGGCTGTACAGTGGGCGACCGGGCCTGCAGAGAACAGAAATAGGCATCAGTTTCATCCTCTGCATCCCTTATGCCCCTCAGCCTGCTTACCTCAGCCTGGAGCTCCCTCACCTGCTCCTCCAGGGCCCTAAGTCATGCACAGGAGGGACAGGCAAGGGGACCACCAGGTCCCACCCCCCCAGGACCCCACCGAGACCCCCCCACAGACAGGGGGGCAAGGGGCCACTGACTCCGCCATGAGCTCTATCTGGGTGGAGGCCTCAGAAGAGCCATGGCAGGTGGCAGCGCCCAGGCAGGGCCTCTGGCAGCAGTGTTCTGCATCTGCATTATGTCTGCAGAGCTGCGCCTGCTGCTTTTGCTCACTGGAGGTGCTGCTCAGGGCAGCTACCTCGTGCCTGCCTTACATGAACGCCGGTGCAAACACCGGTGCGCCTGCACAGAGCATGCCTGTTTGCACGCACTGTTCGCGCACGCCACCCGCGCGCGGCTCAGGAGTTTGGCTCCCTGTCGTGCGAGCTAAGAGGGCTCCAGAGGGCTTCCCCTCCGGATCCGCCTCAACTGCGCTGTACCCTCTGCCCCACTTACCTTAGTGGGAAATCAGTAGTTGCTGCCCCCGCTGCTGTCTCCTCCAGAGCTGCTGCCTTCGCTGCTGAGGTAAGGTGGGTACACGTGTAGCACACGTGCACCCTGCTCCCTCTGCTCCTGCTCCCCAACTGATGGTAGCTTGTTCCAACATTTGACCACCCTCATAATCTGAAAATTCCACCTAATTTCCAACCTAAATTTCCCCTGCTGCAGTTTGTGGCTGTTGTGGCTTGTCATATCCCCATGGCTACAAAAAAAAAAAAAAAAAGCTCATTTCTATCCTCTCTTTAATCATCCTTCAGGTATTTGAAGACTGTTATCAAATCTCCCCTCAGTCTTCTCTTCTCCAGACTAAATAGCCCAAGTTCTTTCAGCCTTTCCTCATAATTCTGGTCTCCCAGGCCCCTAAACATTTTTGTTGGTCTGTGTTGGACTCTTTCAAAACTGTCCACATCCTTCTTGAAGTGTGAGGCCCAAAACAGGATACAGTACTTCACAGGGGAGGCCTCACAGGTGCTGAATAGAACAGCAAAATTACTTCCTTTCATTTGCAAGGAATACTCCTGTTAATGCAACCCAGAATGCTATTGATTTATTTTGCAACAAGAGCACTCTATTGCAAATCAAAGGCTCGTATTCAGATTATGGTCCACTGCAACCCCCAGGTCTTTCTCTGCAGTACTACAGCCTAGTCAGCCATTCCCCAGCCTGTATTTGTGCATGTAGTTATCCTGTCCCAAGTGCAGGACTTTGCACTTGTCCTTGCTGAATTTTATCTCATTTATTGTAGAACATTTATCCCACCTTATCAGGTTATTTTGGATCCTAGCCCTACTTCCTGGAGTATCTGCAACTGCATTCAACTTGGTGTCATCCTCAAATTTGCTAAGCATGAATTTGATCCTGTCGTCCAAACCATTAATGAAGATATTAAACAATATCAAACCCAGGACAGACCCTTGGGGAACATCACTTGAGACTTCCTCCTAACTAGACATTGAGCCATTGATGACTACTTGTTGGAGCTACATACTTTTATCTAGTCTGCATGTCCTTATCTTGTTAATGAGAATGTTGTGAGAGGCATTCCATGAGTATGTGTCAGTATCAAAGACCACCTTGACAAACCTTATTTTATCAGTATCAGATGATTTGAACCAGCAACTGTAATTCAACAAGGATAGCGCTTAAGTGTTGTTCATCCTTCGCGAGTGAAGATGGCTGCACCCAGCGGGGGGGTGGGGAGGGCAGGGGGAGGAAGAAGAGAGAAAGGAAGCAGGAAAGAAAAAGGGAGGGAGAAAAGAGAAAGGGAGAAAGAGAGAACAGGGGTGGAAGCTAGGTCACATGGGTTCTCAGGTGACTTGTAAACCCAATCTTTGCCCTGAACAATCTGCTGCAGCAGGGGCAGGAGGGCAACAAGGACTGGACATGAGAGGTTCTTGTTTTCCTGGCCGTGCATTTCCTCACTGCCTCTGCCATGCACTGCTGCTTGAAGCTCAGTGCTCTGCTCTGGACCAATGATCACCAGGACACCAGCAATTTGCTCCCACAATTCTGGGTTGATGCTGAAACTCTTTAGGGACACATTTAGGGTGTCCTTGTACTGCTTCTTTTGTGTGCTGCAAAAGCATACTCCATTTGACAGTTCTCCATAGAAGATTTTCTTTGGGCCATCTTAGCTGTGCCAGTTTCAGTAGGGTGTGGATACTGATTTTCTGAGCACCTCAGTGTCTGGAATCTTGTCCTGCCACTTGATCTTTAGTATCTTCTGCAGGCAGCACAGGTGGAAGTGGTTTAGTTTCTTGGCATGACGCTGGTAGATGGTCCAGGTTTCGCAGGCATAAAGGGAGGTTGGGAGATGGATGGCTTTGTACACCTTGAGTTTTGCTGACATTCTGATGCCACTGCAGTTCCAGACTGACTTACAGAGTCTGCCAAAGGCCACACTGGCTTTTGCTAGCCTTGCGTTGACTTCATCGTCATTGTGGACAGCACGGGAGAGTGTGCTGCCTAGATAGGCAAACTTGTTGACCATTGACAGTTGCTGGCCTTTAACTAAGATGTGTGGTTCCTGGGGTGTTGTGCCAGGTGCAGGTTGAAATATTACTTTGGTTTTCTTCATATTGATAGCGAGTCTGAAGTTGTCGCAGACTGGTGAGAATAGGTCCATGAACCGTTCGTTGCACGTCAGCTTGTGAGCCTGTGCATAATGCACAGTAGCCGGTGAAGAGGAAATCACAAAGTGTGGCTGTCTGGACTTTGGAGCTTGCTTGGAGCCTGCGCAGGTTGAAGATGTCTCCATCAAAACAGTACCTGATCCCCATACCAAGGTCATCATCTTGAAGGCATCCAGCAGCATGGCAGAGAATACCATGCTCAAGAGGGTAGGTGCAAGGACACAGCCCTGCTTGAGGCCATTCCATTGAAGCCAGCTGAAAGTAGCTTCATGAAGCTATGCACTCTGCAGCTCTTGAGACCCTGGGACAAAGCATGCACAGACACCAAAACTGGTTTGATGAAAATGACGAGGAGATACAATGGCTACTGCAAGAGAAACAATATCTCCACAGAGCCTACCTCTATGAGAAGTCCATGTTGGCACAACACACCTACAACTGAATATGGAAGAATATTCAATGCAAGCTGCGAGAAATGCAGGACACATGGTTGAAGAACAAAGCAGACGAGATCCAGCACTATGCTGACTGCAACTACAAAAAGAAGTTCTTTGGTACCTGTGACAGTTGTGCCTCTTCGGGGCTGTCTATTAGTGGTCCCGCAACACCGATCAGGGGCTAACCGCCCGCCTTCTCTCCTGCCATGTCTTGTTGTTCTTTGTTTGATTGGAAGATCTTAATCAAACAGGAGGCTGCCTATTTTCTGTCTCGGTGCCTGGGGCACTATCTGCGGCTCCTTTCCTCCCCTTACACCGCAGCCCAAGCCTCGCAGATGTATCTGGTGTAGTTCTGGTCTGTTCTACTCTCTGCGCTGCGTGGATGCTCTCTGGCTTGTCCCTCAGCCTGCACCCTTGCCGGCGCCCTCTAGCTTGTCCTGCACTGCCTGTTCTGGGACTTCTCGCCAGGGCCAGCTCTGGGCCACTCGTTGCCCCCTTCAATCAGGGTTCCTCACTGCCCCCTAACTCCGGGCTTTTTCACTGCCCCTCACTCCAGGGCTTTTCACTGCCCCCCTGGCTTGGGGCCAACACATCCCGAACACTGCTGCGCCCTCTCTGGCGCCAGGAAACCCCACGCTACTGTGGAGTCCCTATGGGGCCTCCTCCAACCCCTAATAGCCTTATCCAGTCCTCCGGTCAAAACAATAAACACAAGAATACAAAGCCCCTGAGTTATAACATAAAAGCTAGACCATCCTGGTCAAAAAGTAATAATCCATCCCTACCAGAGACAGCAAGCGCACCAACCCCCATCAGGGACCAGGGGATGTCCCCACCGTCAGAGTTCTCCCCTTTGTGCTGGCAGAGTTCCTCTTCCCTCGGCCGCAGGAGGGAAAACTGCCCTCCTGGCCTCCTGCCTGGGCTTAAGAAGGGCTAAGCTCCTCCCCTTCCTGTCTCTATGTTTCCCTGGTTGCCCTGGGAACCAGCACCTGCGCAATCCTGGTGACTGGCAGCTGAGCTTCCCCCTTCCTGCCACTAGGGGTCTCTCCTGAGCCATTTCTGCTCTCCGTGGCAGGGCACCTGAGAGCTCTGTGACAGTGCCCTAAGGCTGTCTACAGTCCTCAGGTCCTTGGATCTTCCACTCTGCTGTCTGCCGACGGGACCACACTGCTAACTGACAAAGACCAGATCATTGAGAGATGGGCTGAACTTTTCGGTGCTGTCCTCAATTGGACCTCCTCCCTCAACATGGATGCCATCAGCAAGCTGCCCCAAATTGCCATCAACACCTCGCTTGAAGCTCTGCCTACAATCGCGGAAGTCCAAAAGGCCATACAACAAATGTCTAGTCACAAAGCTGCTGGAGCTGATGTGATTCCAGCAGAGGTCTACAAATTAGATGGTCGCAGCCTCATGGAGAAACTAACAGAGATCTTCTGCAGTATTTGGGTGCAGGAAGTAGTCCCTCAAGAATTCAAGGATGCCTCCATTGTCCACCTGTATAAGAGAAAGGGAAACCAACTCTTTGACAAACATAGGGGCATCTCCCTCCTCTCAACTCCTGGCAAGATTCTTGCGAGAGTCCTCAACCGGCAGACTGACCATCTAAATGACCTACTGCCTGAGAGTCAATGTGGCTTCAGAAAAGGACACAGAATCACCAACATGGTGTTTGTGGCCTGGCAGCTTCAAGAAAAGTGTCAGGAACAGAAGATCAACTTTCTCCTCACGTTCGTCAGCCTAACCAAAGCCTTCGATACAGTGAAACACAAAGGACTCTGGGTAATTATGAAGAAGTACGGATACCCTGGAAAATTCATCAATATGGTTCAACAGTTCCATGACAACATGATGGCATGCATCCTTGCGAATGGCGAATGCTCTGACCCCTTTCCAGTCACAGCACTTAAGTACAGTGTATGTTTAACAATACATGCACTTACACTCCCCTGAAGTGAATGAGATTTCAGCAGGTGCTTAGATAATGTTCTGAATAAGGATGGATTTAAATAGAACTTAGATATGAAGGACTCTAAGCAGGGTCCTCTGTTTTATTTCTGATGGCTTTACATGGCTTGAGGAGTACAAAATAACTCAAAAGCTGACTGTCAGCCATATGTAGATCTTCCTAAAGAACAGGGGCAGTGATCAAGTTGTACACAAAACCGCTTCATGGACTTCGCCATAATGTGTATGGCCAGATGTATCTAGATTGCTTCCTGGGCCTATAGATAGATAAAAGCAAACCAAAGCAGTCTAACGGCTTCTGTAACTTATGCTGAGGGTTGAGATTAAGCCTAGAATGGGAAGGAACATGAACATGTATGGAGCCCCACTATGTTTGAACTTCTTGTCTTGTGCCAAGCACAGCTTCACTGGATTCTAGGACTGAGGCCTCTGTCTTAGAGATATGGGAAGGTATTCTGTTAACAGTCCTTTGAGCTCTTCAGTTGTTTGTCTGCCTGTTTCTCCCCCCACCTTCCCCTACACTTTACCCTTCTGCTTGCTTTTAAATTTAATTTACATTTTTATTATGCAACTATGAAATTTATAATTCGATGCATTCAGGGTAGAGAGTCCATAGGAATGCGAAGGAAATCTGCAAAAGCTTTATCTTGCAAATGGTTGTTTATTGTTTGATGCCATGAAGCATGTATATGAACACTTTTGGGACGCAGGAGCTATTATACATGTAAAATATCATTTTATTTGAAAAACAGAGTTTGCACCTGAATTGCATAAACTCTATTAAAGTTTTGATCTCCTTTAGGCTAATACAATTTTGTATTCCCAAGATGTTTGTTTCTAGGCAACGCTGCAGATCCTAGTATGTGTTTGCTTATCTCTTTAGTTAGCTACTATACCACAGAAGATTCCAAAAATAGTTATGCAACTGATAATATCAGGTGTTGCATACAATTCAAGACTATGTTTTTAGCAGGTGCAATTTTTTCTCCCTTTTTGGAGGTTCTCTGAAGAGGGATGTGATGGTTCTGTAGGTTACTGAGAGGTGGTTTAAAAGAGAAGAGGTGGCCATGATGCAAGTCAGTAACAACATACAATGATCCAATATGCTGTTTCAGTGGAATACAAAGCTGTTAATGCTTTAATGTAGTCATGGGGGACTTGCTCCTTCAGAGGAGTGAATCCCAAAAGATGGTTGTGAGCTGCTGTACAGGGTCAACCAAAATTATGGCTCAGCCATGATTTTAAAATGACAGCACCCTGCTGAAGTCTTGCCACCTACAAGGTCAAACTCTTCTTTTCTTACAAATGCCAAACTTTTTTTTTTGTATTAGAATGAAACACAAGGCATTAACCATGTAGAAATTTTCTATAAACAAACTTTCACATATGTTATGGTTAAGGACACTCTGCGAAATGCAAGTTGCATCATCCTCTTTATATTCTGTCTGTATTAAAACAACCCAGATATTGTTGAAATTGTGATGTTTATAGCAAATAGAAAAGTACATTATTTATTGCTGTGATGCCTTGTGGTGTAGGCTGGTGAATTCACAACATTATAGGATAAGTACAAGTAAGCAGCCAATGCTTACCAATTTTGTCCTTCAGAGAAACTGCCTTAAGAACTCTGTTGTTAAATGTCATTAATACCTTCTCCTTAGAGAGTAGAAGTCTTGTATTTTATATAGGACCTTTCATATAATATGTCCAACAGTTTGGAGTTTATAAAGTTTATTGACTAGATATGTAAATGACATGATATTATATGACTATATACATAAATTAAAATCAGTCTCCTCTGAAGAGACACACAGAATAGCAAAGTCACACAATGTTTTGAACTGGAAGTGAAAAATGCTGTAGCTGGCTGAGATTTCAGATTTACCCAAACAACATTGTCTGCCTATGTCCTTAGATCGGCACGGCTACAACCTACACCCCTGAGATTTCAGGAGGAATTTATAATGGCAGACTAATGACCCTAATGTTTGGGATGCTGTGATTTCTCCCTTTTCTCATGAAAAAATTGCTGTGGGATTATTAATAACCAGTTGAATGCTTTGCCTATAGAACAGTACTTCTAGCAATACACAACAACTCTGTGTAATGATATGCCACTTCCAGGCCACTGTTTCACAGTATTATGAGAATCCTTGAATTGGTAGAAGCTAACTTGGTGTTAGCATGATTTGGCCATGGAACAGACTGATGCTGCTCCACTATTATATGTATTGCATTGTTGCGAGGCCCCATGAAGGGATCAGAAACCTATTGTACTACATACTGTGCACACAATCAATGAGAAGAACGCCCTGCCTCTCAGAGAGATAATAGGTTGGTACAACAAAGTGGCAGGAGCACAAGGCAACAATGAGATTTGTATAATAAATCTATAAACTCACTCGGGGGGACCAGAAGGGTCCCGTCTATAAACTCACTAGGGGGGACCAGAAGGGTTTGGGGGAGATGCTTCCCTTAGCGCCCGCTGGCATAACAAGGAGTAATGGGCACAAGTTGATGGAGAGGAGGTATAGATTGGACATCCGCAAAAACTACTTCACAGTTAGGGCGGCTAGGAGCTGGAACCAACTTCCAAGGGAAGTGGTGCTGGCCCCTACCCTGGGGGTCTTTAAGAAGAGGCTGGATGCCTACCTGGCTGGACTCATTTGAGTCCCGTTTTTGTTTTGGGGTTTTGTTGTTCTCCCGCCCTGGCAGGTGGTCGGGCTAGAAGATCTACTAGGTCCCTTCCAACCCTAAATCTATGAAACTATGAAACTATAATGAATTCACATGATTCAGGTAATAGGCTGCATAGAGAGTCCACTGGCTGCCTAGATCTCTGAGGACTATGCCATTTGATACAAAAATAGAACAGTTAGGCATACTTATCAAATAGTGGTTACTGTTTAGCATTTGTATTACAGTAACACCTAAAGACCAAATGCAGTTGTATATACATAATAGGCAGACCCTGTCTCAAAGAGCTTATGGTCTAACTGAAGAAAGGTGACAAAGGATTAGTCAAGGAAGGGCACTATATAAACAATAGGAATAGTGGGATGGATTTCACTTTAATGAGTATGTTGGGGGGTGAAATGGGTTTGTTGGGTTTAATTCTTTGAGTGGAAATGGAAAGATAAAAGAAGTCCTTCTTTACCTACATATTTGTGTCCAACTCTATCTAATGGGTCACGCCAAAATTCAGATCCCCACCCCTCCAACCTGGATGGGCGTTCAAACGCTAGATGTAAGAAGGGCTCCTTTGCTGGTTCTGTCTTTGCCAGTATGAAT
>NW_017729032.1:44712483-44713519 GCF_001723915.1 Gavialis gangeticus
AACTACTTTGCCTTGGTCTTTCACCAGACCAAGGGAAACAACATGCCAGGTAGGGCACAGAATGAACAGGGTGGGAATGACATCATTCCCACCATTGCCATAGAACTGATGTATGATCAATTAAAGAAATTAGATGTATATAAATCAGCAGGACCAGATGAACTCCACCCAAGAGTGCTGCAAGAGTTGGCCAAAGTAATTGCAGAGCCCCTGGCAAAGGTCTTTCAAAAATCATGGGCCTCTGGAGAAATCCCAGAGGACTGGAAGAGGGCCAATGTTGTGCCCATCTTCAAGAAGGGGAAGTGTGAAGACCTGGGAAACTACAAGCCAATTAGCTTAACTTCTATTCCAGGGAAAATCCTAGAAACATTCATCAAAGAGGCTATATGTGACAAACTTGCAGAAGGCATGATACTGAATGACAGCCAGCATGGCTTCATCGTGGGTAGGTCTTGTCTGACCAACCTCATTTCTTTCTATGATCAGGTGACTCATCACCTGGATGAGAGAAAAGCGGTTGACATATACCTCGACTTCCAGAAAGCCTTTGACCTGGTATCCCACAAGGTACTGATCAGAAACCTGGAGGATATCGGGCTCAACTGTGGGACCATCAAGTGGGTGCGAAACTGGTTGTGGGCTAGGACGCAGAGAGTCCAAATGAATGGATGGGTGTCGTCCTGGTGAGATGTGGGCAGCAGCATACCCCAGGGGTCGGTACTTGGCCCAGTGCTGTTCAATATCTTCATCAATGACCTGGATGAGGGGGTGAAAAGCCTATTGGCCAAGTTTGCAGAGGACACCAAGATATGGGGTTGTGCAGACACACCCACAGATAGGCTGCAGATACAAGCAGATCTAGACAGGCTGGCATGTTGGGCAGAATGTAACCAGATGAGATTCAATGTAGAGAAATACAAAGTGCTGCATCTGGGAAGGAAGAACCCCCAGCACACCTACAGGCTGGGCATTGCTAACCTGATCAGCACTACAAATGAAAGGGATCTGGGGGTAACAACAGACCCCAGCATGAATG
>NW_017729032.1:44718519-44723397 GCF_001723915.1 Gavialis gangeticus
ATGAATATTATCCAGCAATGCGATGCAGTAGCTGCTAGGGCCAATAAAACTCTGGCATGCATCAATCAATGCATCTCCAGTAAATCCAAAGAAGTGATTTTTCCACTTTACTCAACATTGGTGCAGCTGCAGCTCGAGTATTGTGTCCAGTTCTGGGTGCTGCACTTCAACAAGGACATGCTAAAGCTCGAAAGGGTCCAGAGAAGGACCACCCACATGATCAGGGACTTGCATGGCAAGCCATGTGAGGAGAGGCTGAGGGATCTCAGACTCTTCAGCCTAAAGAAAAGAAGGCTGAGAGGGGACCTGATTGCAGCTTACTGCTATATCAGAGGCATACATCAGGGGCTCGGTGCACAACTGTTCACCAGGGCACCCTGGGGAAAACTAGAAGCAATGGCCACAAACTCCTGGAAGATAGTTTCAGGCTGAACATTAGGAAAAACATCTTTACAACTAGGGTGTCCAGACTATGGAACAAGCTCCCCCCAGAGGTGGTGCAATCATCTACCCTAGAGGTCTTCAAGAGAAGACTGGACAGTCACCTGGCTGGGGTGGCCCCCAGATGTCTTTCCTGATCATGCAGGGGGCTGGATCCAATGATCCTTCGGGGTCCCTTCCAGCCTTATGATTCTAAGAGAGGGAACAAAAAAGGGAGGAAGTTAAGGCGGATAGGGAAGAAGGGAAACGTAGGCAGGTGGAGTGAAGCTGAGCTGAAGACCTAGAGGGAGGGAAGAAGGCTGGAGAAAAAGGACAATCAACAAAAGCAGAGAATGCTGTATGTGAAGACTATAATCAGCTGTATGATATCCTCAATATCTGATGGTCCTTGAGAGTGGTTCTCACATTTGCTCCTGCCAACTTGGGTTTCTCTAGCTGCTGGGACAGGCTTGTCAATCTGGGTAATAAGACATCACAGTGACATGTCAAATAGTACTTTGGTCAAAAGGGACAATATTTTCTTAAGGAGCTGCACTGTTTTAACAAAAAAGGCTGAATTCTGTCATGTATAGAAAAATGAGGATGGAATATTTTGGATACAAGTGTTTTTTTGTTGTAATGTAAAGATCATAGTAAAGTTGCCAGGATAAAATGTGTTCTCAGTTTCAGTGAAGTAAATTCAGGGTAACTTAACTGATGTTATTGATAGACTTAATCCTTATTTGCATCAATGACAACAGAGTATAACTCAGGGTCCTGATTGTGTGCATATGTGATGTAGATCTCTGTGTTAAAAGGTGTTGGTTAGCTGAGTGGCATGAGCATAGGTATCTTTATGACTGGTTCCCTATTCCAGTGTTCAGCTGTGCACCACATTGGTTGGTGCTTGCTTTCCTTTCCCTGCAACTTGGTGAGATGTATATAGCTTAGTTTCTTTTTGTGCATCCTGACAGTCAGGATGGACATCACCTCTCAAAACTGCCAAACTCTAAGATATGCACCTTTTAAAACACATTTCACATTGCCCTTTTCAAAAGGCATGACAGCTGCAGAAAATATAACAGTGTTATGGCTGTAAAACTTACGCAGGAAATAAAGATACATGCCATAAAGTCTGCTGACCTTTGTGACAATACTGCAAGAGCTGTCTATTTTCCCAGGCTTGTCAGAAGAAAGAACTAGGAAAGTGCCTATGGGCTTCAGAGGGAGGCTGTATTGAGGGGTCAGTTGCCTGAAGAAGATTTTTAGTTTTCCTTGGTATCTTTTGCAAGATTTGTAATAATTTCCTGTTCATGCAGCTCCATTGAAATATTGGGTCCTAAATAAATACATAACATAAAAGTAATGTTGAAAAGGAGGCTTGTGGTGAGACAGTCATGGAATAGAGAGTATTAATAATCCCATAGCAGAGCTCCTGGGGAATCATTAGTGTCAGTCAGATCAGTAGTCCATTGCAGACATTTTGTATTGATTTTCATACTTGTTAATGTGAGACTGTGATTTTTTTTCTGTTTAAATACTACCAAGGGGGAAACTAAGGAAATTGACAAGCATCCCTGCATTCAGAATTAAGGCTGGTATGCAAAATAACTGCAAGAAAATCCTGATGGCACAGTCATCATGTTTTGCTATCTGCTATGCCCTGAAAACCTCCCCATGATACTGGTAGGGGGTCTCTGGCCTTGGTGAAACAGCCACCTAGGTTCAGATTCACTCCTGTGCATGTCACCTCCATTTGCAGGCTGCTATGGGGGCAGTTGTCCTGGGGGCACACTTAATTGTGATTTGAAACACCTGAGGTAGAGGATGTAGAGGAGCCTACAATAAGGCTATCTCAGCAATGGGATCAGTGCCTGAAAGCAGAAATGTCCATGGAGAACCTTCAAAACTCACTCCTAGGTACACTTTCACCAAGCATTCACCAAGCATTTCATGTTATAAACTGATACAAGATCTTTAATCATGCTTTTGTCATTGGGAACCCCTGAAAGTCCTTATGTTTAGTAACAAAATCTCTAAGGTAGCAATGATTTCGCAGAAGTGTTGACTCAGTGCTCTTCCCAGACTCTGTTGTTCATCCTCTCCATTACTGGGGCATCTCTGACAAGTTGTAGTTCTTTCTCCCTATGGAGCAATACTTGCCAGAAGCTTCCAGAGCTGTGCCTCCACGTTTGGCCAACCTATCAAAGGTGGAGGAGGTTCACTTCTGTCACTGCAACCCAAGATACGAATCTAACTCATGAGCTATTTCTTGAACCTAACTGTCCTTTGAGTAATGGCAATAGATACAGAAGAGCCTCAGCTCTGCGTTCAATGCCGTGGTGCTTCTGTATTGGCAGGCAGAAATGCAAACCCTATTCTTATAGTGGGGTGAGAAGAGCAGCAGCATATTTATGTTGTTCTGGGTTTGTGTTATAACACAATGACATAATGACATAAATACAGTCTGGTGTATATTGCCTAGACCTTTGTGACAAGGCTGCTTTGCAGCCCTTATCATAGTCTCTCTGCCTCACCCTCATAGTTTGTGAACTGTCCGTGGTGCTGACCAGAAGTCAATCAATCAATGGTTAATCAGCTGTTTTATAAAGG
This sequence comes from Gavialis gangeticus, assembly GCF_001723915.1. Classification (NCBI taxonomy): domain Eukaryota; kingdom Metazoa; phylum Chordata; order Crocodylia; family Gavialidae; genus Gavialis; species Gavialis gangeticus. Next base: position 44,721,553 of record NW_017729032.1, read on the forward strand.
TTGCGAGAGAGCACTGTAACCATAGAGTCGGCTCTGAAGGAAGGCCCTGGTGCTATTCTCAAGGGGCCTTCGTTAATTAACCTTAGTGATGTGTCTTCATTGATCCAGGTCACTGTAGGCTGAGGGGGCACAGTGGGAGTTGCACAGGTCTCTTTCTCTTGCTCATGGGGAGAGCTGGATATTAATCCAGTTTATTTCCTTCCAGGATAAGATGGATTAATGTTGTATTTTACTTCATACTTTTTGCCTTAAATCATAACTCTATTGACTGTGCAACAGATGTCAAATGCCAGTCTGAATTGTTGTGTCTGATTTGTCCTGACAACACAGGGAGATCAATTATGTCAGCTTTCTCCTAGATGAATAACAATGTAGGTTTCCCCTTTTTCCTGTCTTCTCTTCATTTTGCTTACTTTATGTTCTATAACAGCAATTGACAAACACTGAAACACTACTGTCATTTACTTTTCTGGATTTTTAAAAATTCTTTAGTTAACTGTAGAAATAATGAGAAACATCAGGGGAGCAAAGCCTGATTGAGATTGATTAGTTTGTAGGTTTGGCTTCTGATGACCTTTGAGAGAAATGTATGTTTAATTGTACTGATATTTTAAAGGACGAACAAAGTCCTGACCTTTCTGATCTAGGGTAACCATTATGAGCAACCTACTGAGAATTCATTATAAGAGCCAGGAGCTGCTCCAAGAAACATTTATTGGACTACCATAAATGTGGTAACAGCAATCAGTATGCCTAGTTAAAGGCAGCTACCGCATGTCTTGTTGGTGTGGAAGTATAGTTATGTTTGTTTTTAACTTTGTTTTTCTCCTTAATGAAGTAAGTTAGTGCAGCAAGGAATTAAAGGATTTCAAATGTTAGAATAATACAAAATGTGCATACTGCTTTTCCAGTCAGAGAACAGTCACATGCATTTAGTTTAATGTACTTGTGTTTTAGGTAAAGGGACAAGCCACACAAGTAGATATTATAAAAGTCCCTAAGAGGGAAAGCAAAGTGGGAGTCTTTCATGGTTTCATAGTCTCTAGGGTCGGAAGGGACCTGAGTAGATCATCTAGTCCAACCCCCTGCCATGGCAGGAAAGATTACTGGGGTCAAATAACTCCAGCAAGGTGTTCATCTAACCTCCTCTTCAAGACCCCCAGGGTAGGAGCCTGCACCACTTCTCTTGGAAGTTGGTTCCAGATCCTAGCCGCCCTGATGGTGAAGTAGCGCCTCTTGATATCTAGCCTAAATCTACCCTCTGTCAGCTTGTGACTGTTATTCCTGGTCACTCCTGGCAGTGCTCGGGGGAACAGGGACTTCCCCAGTGCCTGCTGGTCCCCCCTGACTAGTATGAATGAATCAATGAATGATTCTTGACTGAGGTATGCCACCTCCATACGGAACATGGCAGCTTCTTCCAGCAAATTCCTATAAATTGAGATGTGCAATGCCCAGAATACAACATCAGGAAAACAATCTAACCCTAGACACCACAAACATATATTTCCAAAGACAAGCACTGTGGAGGGTGGTATTAAGACCTCTAAAAAGACAGGATCCAAAGAATAATCTAAAAATGAGAAGAGAGTGAGTTTTAGGTAGAAGAGTTTTTGGACAAATGGTAATGAATTTATAGAGTGAGTTCCAAAGGGGAAGATAATTGAAGGAAAAGGTATGAATAAAGTTTGTAAGCCACCTAGATTTATTTAGGATAATTTTAATTGGGATTATAAAGAAAAAGGCAGACATTTAGATTAATCTTAATTGAAATGGGCAGCCAAGTTACAGCAAGTGGCTTTTTTCCTGTTCTTTAAATACCTTTAAATAAGGAAAATATTCTAG
>NW_017729032.1:44728397-44749562 GCF_001723915.1 Gavialis gangeticus
CAAATTCCTATAAATTGAGATGTGCAATGCCCAGAATACAACATCAGGAAAACAATCTAACCCTAGACACCACAAACATATATTTCCAAAGACAAGCACTGTGGAGGGTGGTATTAAGACCTCTAAAAAGACAGGATCCAAAGAATAATCTAAAAATGAGAAGAGAGTGAGTTTTAGGTAGAAGAGTTTTTGGACAAATGGTAATGAATTTATAGAGTGAGTTCCAAAGGGGAAGATAATTGAAGGAAAAGGTATGAATAAAGTTTGTAAGCCACCTAGATTTATTTAGGATAATTTTAATTGGGATTATAAAGAAAAAGGCAGACATTTAGATTAATCTTAATTGAAATGGGCAGCCAAGTTACAGCAAGTGGCTTTTTTCCTGTTCTTTAAATACCTTTAAATAAGGAAAATATTCTAGGTAATGACAGGTGTTTCTAAATTAGTTTATTTTTTCAAAATTTTTCCATGAGGCATCAGTTGATAAAGGAGAAACAAAAAGATACATAAAATCAGACAGTCTGTATTGAACTGTTGTTTCTTGAGATTTGGAGGCTGGTTTGATGTATGGCTGAGAGAAACTATCCAGCTCAATTTCCAGTTAGATTTAGCCAAGTAATTTTTTTTCATTTCCTCCTTAGCATCTGCATTTCAGAAGCTCTCTTTTCTCTCTGTGCTGAAGGTTTTCAACCTATATTCCTTCAGGTTTGCTAATCTATTTTCTTTTTCTTATGAAAGGGTTTTGCTGTGCCTTAGTATACTTGCTAATTCATTGCCTCCTTTACCAATTAATACCACTTGCAATTATCTAAAGAACATTATCTTCCTACAGCTGAAAATCTGCTGCTAGAGGAGATTGCCTTTTTCCCATTCCCTTTGTACATTATTTCCCACTATGAAATCAGAGAGAAAAGAAATATAATGATTACTATACAATGTAACCTCACCTTTTTAGCAAGGCTGGATTGCATTTTCAAGTTGTGCACTCCTGCTTGCCTTATGTGCAAAACACTTATGAGTACAAAACCTCTTGCATATTTCAGTTTGCATGCACATGTGTAGGATTTATTTGTGCATTTGGGAATTTACACATGAGCCTTTTTTAAGTGGGAATCATAAGCATCCATACATCTTGGAGTGGCATAATTAAAATTATCTCCTGAAAATTTCATCTTTAATGTTCTTTCAATTCTGGGTTAACCTCCCTAGGTGATGAGCACATTGACTCAGTCCAGACAAACACCTGCTCAATTTTTAGCATGTCAGTATCCCGGGTGAAGTCAGTGGGGTTACCTGAGTGCCAGAATCCTTTGCAGTTTGCAGGAGCTAAGTTCTTGACCAATACATAAAGGAGCTGATGCTTCACTCTGTGGAGATGGAAGATTCTAACTAGACTTGGCAACAGGTTTTGTACAATACAGGGAGAGGGTGAGGTCCAATATAGAAATGTCCTTCTTTTTCTTATGTTACAATGTAGATAGTATCTTAAGGAATAATGTAGATTTTCCTTGCAAACATTACAAATCTAAGGTATAGCTAACATTATTAACACCTATGGCATGAAGAACAGCTTCAGTCAGTGAAATGAAGTATAAAAGGAAGTACTGTATATTCTTGCATGCAACATGCCCCAGAATACAATATCCACCTTGTTTTTTCAAAAGCACAATGGAAAAAAAAAGATTTTTTCTGAGTCTTTTTGTCCTTGCTGCATAGAGGAGGGACAGAGCCTAATCTGCAGATGCATGATCCTCCCTTTCCTGCTCAACTAAAGCTGAAATCCTAGCTGCAGATGAAGGCTAGTCTCTGCGGATAGATCTATAATTTTGGGGAAAAAACCCACAGTCTCCAAGGCTGTAGGAAGAGAGGCCAAAAACAGATCACAGGCAATCAAATTGCCTTAAGAAAGTTTAGCCTGATTAATGGAAAAGGAGAGATGATTGTTAACACTTCTGGCATGAAGAACAGTGAGTCATGAAGTCAATTGACTCCCTCAGCTGCCTAATTAGTAATGCAACAATTGCTATACTGTGGAACAAGAATCAAAGTAGGGTGGGTTTTTTTTCCAGGACAGAAAAACAGCTTCAGCACTTAATACAAGCATACAATTTTGGGGGCCTGATTTCTTTGGGGGAGGTGTTATAATATATGAGGAAATACAATAAAATTGCATGTTTTAAAACAACTAAAGAATAAGCTAAAAACCATAATCTGTACAATATAGCATTTGTTAAATTCCCAGGACTCTGGGTCCCTATATTGGAAGAAGGATGTTTGGGCTTCTTCATTGCATGACACTTAGGGCCTACTACTTAAATTTCTTCTTTAATATCAGCAATTCTAAGCTTTGAGCATGTTCAAAAAGTGTGAAGATTTGGCCATAATTCTAAATGCATTTGTGTAGGTAATAAAGTACTATCTGGAAAGGACCGGGGCAGCTTTGAGACCATCATTCCATACATGTTAAAGCAGACCATGAGCAATTATGGAAGGCCTTATGACAGCAGAATATAACCTTTTCATTTAATATTTAACTCTGACACAAAGGGTGTCCCACTGCCCTCCCCTCTTCTCCTCCCCCAACCTGGCTGCAATCAAAATACTGTGAATTACAACAATGAACTGTAAGCTAACAATCTACCTTAGTTGTTTTGCTTTCTTAGTGGCTAGCTCCCCTCCCTCAGCAACCCCTAGTATAGGTTTCACTCTTCCTTCTCATCTTTTAGGTAACTCACTTTCTCAGAGTACCATCATGTAAGGTGCTACCCACTGACATGCACTTCTTGTGATGGATGGGGTGTTTCTTGATTCTCTTGATGCATCCTTGAAACATCATCCACTTGTGTGCGCTGGCAAGGGGATTTTCAAAGGGACATATAGCAATTATGTTCCTAACTTCACCAAAACTCATTGGGAACATCTGCCATCTATGCCTTTGAATCCTCACTTTGCCCCTGTTTCTGTAGAGATATTGCTGAACCGGATGGAAAACAATTGGGTGCTTAGAGGAATTGATTTACAAGGGAAGATTAAAAGAATTACCTATGCAGAGCTGTATGCACTAAGGAGACAGATGAGTTAGTGGCTCTGTTACATGGGATATATCCAGTACTAATGCAGTGAAACTGAGAAAGGAAAAACATAGGTTGGGCAGTGACAGTTATTAGGTTATGGAAAGGAAGTAGGCTCCCAAGGGAAGTAGCGAAGCCCAGTGACAGGGGACTTTGAGAACTAGCTTGAAGAAAGGGCTAGAAAATGTACAAGGGAAGAAGAATCAAACATTTGCAGACAGTGCTTTCTCCTCTTATTTTTATTTTACGATCCCCAGGGTTTCTACCTGATATATGCTTATCATAGATACAGTAGTTCATTCCTGATATTTCTGAGTCTTTCACAGTGTTATGACAGTGGATTTTGGAAGGATGGAAAATAATTATAATGCCAAGAAAAACCAATCAGATCTCTTACTAGGTAAAAATAGATGCTCTCCAGCAAAAGGAGAAGAGAAAGTAACAGACAGCAATGCATTAGTCAGATGGGTTTAGAGACTGAGTTTTGGGAAGTCCCTAGTTACCTGACATGTCTCATGATAATGTTTGATTTGTTTGTAGCTTGGTTGTTGATAGCCTAATAATTCTTTAATTCATTAGCTTTTTGTACTTTGCCTTCCCCCAGAAGTAAACTAAATTTCCCAAAATGAATATCTTTCCATAGTGAATCCTTCATGGGTCAGATAAAAAAAATTGACAGAGAAATAGTTTTTTGAAGTGTTACAAAGCTTAGTTGTCAAAGCACAAACCAGATGCCAACTGGTTTGAATTAAGAGATGACATCTGCACATAGGATTTTCCAAACTTGCCCTCTGTTATGTTCCTTTCACCTTTCTCTATTGCATCAGGTACTGTCTGGTATCAGATAGGTGCAGGAATAGCTGGACCATAAGTCTTTAATGATTTAGCTTAAATTATTTGGGATTTTAATTTTTGTCTTGAAAATCTCTTGATTGCTGTTGCATATTCATTTTTCAAAAGGGAGTCTGTTCAAATGATAGGTTCTTACTGGTTCCAAAACCTTATGTCGGTTCATGCCTCTCATGATATTCTAGCACAGAGGCCTTCTGGACCATGGAGCAAAAGCCAGCCTAGAGAAAAAAAAGGTGCTTTAGAAGTTAAATGCTTGAGTATAAAGTCAATGGACCTTGCTCATTACCCAGTGCGATTACAGGCCTTTTAGTTCATGAAAAAGGTGTCCTGAAAAGTTATCTTACCTTTTACTTGCTTTTCTGTTTATTTTTCACAAACCTGGTTACAAACAAGACTCTACTAATGATACTTTGCACTTAAATTGCATCTGTCTTTCACAGATTTAGTAGTTAATTAGTACTTCTCAGCTTCATAAAACCCATTAGTTTCTCTGTATTCCAGCAGTTTGAATACATTGATTTGGTAAAATAGTAAAAGAAATAAAACTCAAATAAAATTTCAAAAAGTCAGTGATCCCAGAAGAATGTGCCTTTATGTTTTTAAAATGAAGAAAGATTCTCAGGTGCTTATAGGAGCTAAAGGCCAGAGCACAGGAAACTGAGCTCCTCTAATGCATGTGCACTAATCTATAATGCATCTGATACTGTGCATTGCAATATCCTCTAGTTGTCTTAAATCAATTCCCAGACCAAGATATGGACGCCTTTTTGTAGGGTGAAGCTGGGGCTGGAGGGAAAAGCAATTTATTGCAAAAGCTGATTCAGCATTGAACTCTTCTGAGACATATCAATGTTCCATTAATAACCAGAGACACTGAAATGATTATTAGGGGCATTGTAAATCATTTGCAGTGAGACTGTTTATTTTCACATTATTCAGCAATGTTAAGTTTTCGTCATATTGAATTTTTTTTGCCTTTAAAAACTGTGTTTAGATCACTTTTATATGCAACAGCAATATGTCATACTAGTTTTTGGAAATATTATTTAGTCTTGTGTTTTATATTTTGGGGTCAAATACACTATTCTAGAAAGTACTGGACTGACCTGAAATACAGGCAGTCCTTGGACTTAAGACACAACTGGTTCCTGAAAACTGTCTTAAGTTGAAACGTTGTAACTTGGAACCAGTATTTTCACAAGAAACAATGTTATAAACATGATTGGTTCCTGAACCAAGGCCTGGTAACCTGTTTTCACCAAAAAGACCCCAGAATTTTGTACTCAATCAATTATAGATGAGTAATATAGCTACATTAATGTATTTATATTGTAAACAGCAATCATATTGATCTGGAAGGACTTCTTTGAGGTGACTTTGCTGGACTTTTTGAAGGGCTCTTGGTTGGGCTTTTTGAAGGGTTCTTGGCTGGAGTCTTCTCAGGAGTCCTGGCTGCAGGTTTTTCTGGAGTCTTGTCTACTTCCTTAAAGAAAATGTCCAAGGAAGTTTGGACAGATGTTCTCCAGGGAAATGAGTGACGCAGCAAACTTGTTTGCTCACATGGCATCGCATCGGATCAAGCAGTGTAAGTCGAAACTAACGTCATAAAGTTGAAACAGGGTGCCAATTTATAAACATTGTAAGTGCGAAACATTGTAACTCAAAACGTTGTAAGTCGAGGACTGCCTGTAGTTACTGTGCCAACAAGCTGCCACACACAACTGTGCCAACACATCTTGATTCTGGTCCTCCATTATTCCTGCAGTTTCACTACCCATTGAAACCAGAAGGAGGAACAGGGCTAGATATCTCTTAACAGCCTAATCTTGCAGACAGTGGCTTCAGAGAGTTTTTCTGAGGAAGGACTGAAGGTTTTTCCCCCAACATAATAATGCTTAGAACTGGAACTAGTCATTATTCAGTGAAAGTATTTCCTGAGGAAGGACCAAAGGATTTTGCCCCCGAATAATCATACTCAGAACTAGTCCCATTATTCAGTGCAAGTGTTTCCTGAGGATGGACTGAAGGATTCCCCTCCCCCCTTAGAACTAGTCACATTATTCAGTGCGAATTCTTTATCGAATTGTTTCTGCCCCTTAATGTCGACCTAGCCGTGGTCTAAATAAAACATAAACAGCTCAACAGATTTACATTATTTATAGACTCTAAGATCAGAGGAAAATAGCCATATTACAATGGCTCTTACTCCCCACTTGCAAAAGATCTAGAAATTATTGTAAAAAAAAAAAAAAAAGGAAAAAAAAAAAAGGGAATGGTTGAAGACTCTGAGTAACGTGGGGGGAGGGGAGGAGGCGGAGGGGAGCAGAGAAGAAACCCAGGGAGCCAGGGGCTGGAACAAATCTGCATTCATGTCTTGCTTCATGCAGCATCCTCCCCTGTGCTGCCGCTGGAGCAGAAAAAGAAATGACACGTTCAACTGGAAGGAAACTTCCCCGGTCCCCGGGACACTGGCGACGCTGCCGCCGCCTTGGTGCGGGTCCTCCCCGGGGAGCGCCTGCCCCACGGCTCTCCCGCCGGAGCCCGGGGGCCCACGAAGGAGCGCACCAAAAGAAAAAAATGTCTCGTCTCCCAGAAAGTTTTCTAGCAGTTTGATTAGTACCTCCGAGGCGCTTTCTCTCCCCTTTGCTGCCCGGGGAAGGGAATCCCGCTCTGACCAGGGATTTCTCCTCAAAACCCCGACACGGATTTTGGCCCCGGGGCTGCCCTTGTCTCTACGGAGGGGCTGAGCTGCCCCTGACCCTCCCGGGGCAGCGAAACGAGCCAGAAGCAGCCCCGGGGGTCAGAGCCGGGGTAGGGGCGCTGGTGCGGGGGGGCCGGGAGGAGCCCAGCCAGGCTTTGTCGCTTTCTCCGGGGCTTTGCAAGACAAACAAAAGCCCCAGGCCCAGGAATGCAGGGCGGGGGCACGGGGCGAGCGCGCATTGTTCCTCCCGGGGCAGCAGCTGCAGCAAACAATGCGGCAGCCCCCCACATTGGGGTCTGTGTGTGTGTCGGCTCCGCTAGTGTCGAGCCCGAGCCCAAGCGGAAGGACCACGCTCGCAGACCCCCAGGTGGGGGCAATTGAGTGACAGGCCGCTCCTCCCCCTCCCCCTCCTCGCCGCGTACGGCTGCCCCATTGGCTGTCCCTCGCGCCCGTCAAGCGCAGACTGCCGGAGAATGCTGCCTCGTATTGGTGGGCCTCGCCCCACCCCCCTCAGCTCCCCGGGGGTGGGGGAGGGGCGGCCGGCGGCGGGCAGTGCTGGCTGCCGCCCGTGCAGGAGCTGGAGCTGGAGGCAGCGATGGAGCCGGGCGCGAGGTGAGCGCGGGGCTGGGTAACCCCTCCCCGCCTAGTCCTCCCCCGGTTTCCGCCCGCCCGCCCGCCTGCCAGCAGTGCGGAGGGGCCCGGGCCGGGCTTTGGCCGCTCCCCGCGAGGCCCGGGGCATCGCCCGGTCCTTTGGCCCCGAACGGTTTCAGTAAGCCTGGTCCCCGCCTTGCTGAGGGAAGGAGCCGTGCATGTGGGAGGGCAGGGGCAGCCGAGGCGCGATGCCCTATAGAAATCCTCCCCACCCCCCCGCAGCGTGACGCTTAAGGCTCCCGGGACCTCAGTGCCCCCGTCTATGAAATGGGTTCGGGTGGGTAGAACGGGCCCGGCGCAGACGCGCTCTCTGACTCCGGCCTTCCCCTTCCCACCCCACAGCGCTCCTCTTGCTTTGAATGCATTAACCTGCCTCTGGCAGAAAGACCTGGGAGCAGATTGGGAGGGAGACCCAGGACCTCTGTACTCCACAGAGCCAGGGAGCCGGAGCAGGGTTCTTTTCTAGGGGGTTTTGTTTGTGTATTTTGTTTTGTTTTTTACAGTACAAACCTAGTGCTAATGCTGTTTCATTAATGCCAAGTCTTAGGCTGAGGGGGTGACTCATTAGGTCTGTTGGACCTTGTAATGTGCATACCTTGAGTTACACCTCTAAGTTTGTGCGTGCTGAAGGCCTAACTCTGGCTTTACCTGAATAACTTCAGTTTGGGTGGCTTTATGCACTCTCTTCTGTTTTCTTTGCGCACCATAAGGGATTGTTACTAAGTTATCTTGTTTAATACAAACTCTCAGGTACTTTTTCAGATTCCATTAAGAGTTACCTTGGCAATCTGGAGTCACTGGGTTTCCCTCTTGGTAGGCAGTCGTGTTGCACCTGAGCACAGAACTGTTGCCAGCCATCCTTGTCCAAAGTGTGTGAGATGATGGCAGCAGTGTCACTGCAACGCTGGTTTGATTTCCAGTGGACCTTTCTCTTGATAATTGGGCAAGCTTCTTGGTTCATGTTCAGTTCATGTTTTCCTAACTAGTAATGGATTCTTAAGTAATGAATATGAGCAAAAGTTTAGCTGGTACAAAAAATAGATTGTAACCCCATCATTCTTAACCACAAGGCTTTGAGCTAGGGTTTTTAAATAGAAAAATATCCCACTCCCTTTGCATTGCATACTTTTCGTAAAAAAAAAAAAAAAAATTTATTAAAACTGTAGATTTTTGTAAGTCTTTGGTATGCTAAATTTTTCTTCACTGCCAAATTACAAACCTTATATGCAATCTAGTAATCTGTTTCTGTTTGATTATGCAGGTGATGAAATGGGATTTAAATTTCAAATAAAAATGTATAAATAGCACAGATTGCTGTGCTTCATTTGCCAGGTAATTGCACTGGCATCTTAGCAGTAATACATTATCAATAGCATTTTAAATGTTCACTTTTTATTTTGCATATCTAAAGTCAGGCATAAGGTAGGTCAGTGTGGCACCTTGGAGCAGTGACTCTCAACCAAGGTTCTGAGGCAGCCTGAGCATCCCTTTGGGGGTGCTGCACAGCATTAGCGCTGTTAGGTGCAGACATGATTCACAAGATAAGCCCAAAGATTCTGATTTGTCGTGGTCGTTTTCTGAGTTCTTTGCAACAGAATCGCTCTGTTCTTTTTCTGTAGTCAAAAAGGAGCAAAAATGGAGAGCTGGCATTTTCTGAGAGCTGCCTTGATTTTAGAAGGGTTGAGAACCACTGCCTGAGAGACTAACCGGTTCAGAGAGCCCTGAGCCTTTGCAGGCAGAAACCTACTTCATCAGAAACAACATTGATGGCAGTGACTATCTGGTGTCAAACTTCTGTTGTACCTTTGAAAATTGTACATTTTTGTTTGTGACTTCTGGAGTGAAAGCCTGATCTTGCTGTACTTGAAGGTACTGAGAGTAAGATAGAGCCTTTACTTTGAGTTACTTTGAGTCCTCCTTCAGCATCTTGTCCTTTTTACTTGCAGGGAGGAGTGAACTGCAGTTGTTTTTGCAATTCAGGTTGGCTACTATTCTTCTCTTGCTGTATTCTTTCTGTTGTTATTGACTTCTTGTAGTGTTGTACACTTAACCCATGCATTGCACAATTTATTCCATATTTTGTGGGGTTTTTTTGGAGTCTTCCTTGATACTTCTGAACTTCACATGTGGTGCCAGTAAAGCTTTTGTCAAAAACATATCAATATCATAAACACAATTCATTATCCTTTGCAGCAAAGTCCCAGCTACTGCAAGAGGTGACAGGAGTTACGCTGTTGGCTTAAGTAGTCAAATAAATGTTGGATGTTTAGCATGCTTTGCTGTAGAGACTGAATTTTTGTTGAGTGTCTCCATCCCTGCATGATAGCAATCCTGTGTTCTTTGGAGGGTGGGGAGCATAGAGGCTTAGGTAATCATTGTTTCCAGTTGCTGTGTTAGATGCCTTGGTATCATTTTCAAGCTTAAACCCAGATAATTTATGGAGATCCCTAAGGAAATTATTATTTAAGTGTGGGTGTTTCATATAAACACATTTTTAAAATCTTGGTTATGTATTGTTGTAGTGCCTGGAAGTCTCATTGTACTCTGTATGCATAATGAGAGAGTCACTATCCTAAAGAGTTTGCAATCTAAATAGTTAAGGAAACAAAGTGGTAAACAATGTGCATTATGACTCTTATTTTATGGTTGGGAAACTGGGGTCTTGGCACAAGGCCTATGTTTTTTGCATTGATGTGTTCAACTTTTTATACTGTTGCGTTAAAAAAAAGGAATGGGCACTCGATATATGGACCTACCCTGGTGTCGCTTACTTGAATCCTATTTATTTCTTTATTTATTAGATTGATGCTCCAGGAAAAATAAAGGCAAAAGTAAAAGTGTTAAATTATCAGGCTAAGTGTCGTGTGTGAACCTTATCTTTTTTGCTTAAGGTAGTGTTTCTCAACCACGATGCTGCAGCATCCTAGGGCGATGCACAATATGTTTGCTGTTGGGTGTGCAAATGCCTACACATGATAGGGGTCCAAAAGGAATCTGTCCTGTAGTGGTTTTTCTGAGTTCTTTTGCAACAAAAGAATTGCTCTGTTGTTTTCCAGTCAAAAGGAATGGAAGCTAAGAGCTGGCATTCTTTGAGAGGTGCCTTGAGTCTAAAAAGGTAGAGAACCACTTGTTTTAGGCAAGCGGGCTGTTGCTTGCTTCTGTCACTTAGTGGAAAGAGGTGCAAAAATAGTTTACTGCAGTGGGGACCAACCTTTTTGGGAGGTGTGCCACAGTTTAGCCATGCACCTTTCCTGAGTGTTACTCCATCCCCTTCCCCTGTTAGATCTGCTGCTCTGCTTGCTTTCCTGTGCTCCCTGTCCCTTCTGTTGCTTTGCTTTCTGTTTTCTGCCCTATCTGCCTTCATGCTTCTTGTCTCCTCCCTCATCTGCCACCTGCCACACATATGCCAGGTCTAGATGAACACGGCCATGCAGTATGTGGTGCCGCACACGCCACACATTCAGGTGTTCTCCACACTGCAACATGGGGGAGAGGGTTGACTCTAGGAGATCCTGGGGTCAAAAAACCCACATAAAAAAAGTGGGCTGGCACACGGGGGGGCAATGCACGACACCCAAAATGAGACTGTCTGGTCAGAGTCACACTGGCTGCTGGCCAGGCTCCAAGCAGCATGATCACCATGGCTGCAGCTTCTTGAGGTCCCTAGGACCCCAGGTAAGGTTGCTGAGGCCAGCACAGTTGCTGGGGCCAGCCTTCCCTAGCCCACTGGGGTAACCTGCAGAGGGCCAGAAGGTGTGTGGCACAGGTGTTCCCTGGGGACACGTAGCTGTGGCACAAGGTGTGCTGCTGCTGCTGCTTGTCCCCAGGGAAAAAAAGTGTCCATGCTCATCTGGACATAGCCATAGAGGCTACACAGAGGTGTGCCACAGGTTGGCCATCCCTGGTCTACTATATTCTACACCCTCAGGATAGATCATCCTTGCTGGGTCCCACTGTAATTTTACTTTGGTTCTGTGCACAAATGTAGATGACATCAGTGTAAATGTGTGGTGCCCAGGGCCTGAGTCATAAAGTGCCCATAAAATTAACTTGTGATGGTGCCAAGACATGCTCGTGTCAAGTTTTAGCTTAGTTCTGTAACCATTTTGCTGCTTCTATTATCTGAATTCAAGTTTGGGAGTACTAATGAAAATATTGTATAAAATGATATTGCATCTGCTTGCTTAACTAATTTGTGAACAGGTTTCTTCATAATTATCTTAATTTAGAAGCTGCCAGACTTGCAGTTCAAAAACCAACCCATAATGTGAGTTACTTAAACGTAACATGGTTTGTTTATTTTTTAAGCTGGAAAAAGGAATTTTTTACTGCTCTTGGAATCGGACTTTTTTGTTGCTGTACATTGTCTTCTTTACTGCAGCAAAAAAGAAGGAAAAAAGAATTTGGAAAGAAATTAAAGATAAAAAAATTCTAACTCATAAAGAAAATTAAGAATCTAAAAGGAAGTCTATAGACAGCCACCAAGTTTGAACAGCCAAATCCCCTCCTGCAGGTCCCAGAGGAAGTGGGACTTTTCTGCATCTGGGCTTGCTTGCCACTATTGATTGAAGCTGTGTTAACACTGCTAATTGCATTTTCAGATATCCAAATGTGTGCGTTTCATTTTAGAAGCCTACAAACAAGTCTGAAAACTTGATGGTAAAATGCATATAATTAAATCACTCATTTTTCAAATCAGGCCGGTTTTCACCTGTACATAATTTTTGCATTGTTAAGTTAATGTTACTTAAACTTAATGTATTAATAATAACAGAGGGCTTAGATTAATAATTGCAGAGGGCTTTGATTCTGGTGTTAAATCTTGAATTACCATTTCATGGATGTTTCCTAGGTTTTCAGTATTTTGCAACTCTGCTCTGCTGATATTTCCATTTTTTGAAATTGATATGTGCATGAAATCAGAATTAAGACCTTGGGTTTAATTGTTGATATGGGGTAAAGTGTAGCTGTATTAAGTAGCAGTGTTTCTAAGTGCAACATTGAAGATTTTTTTTTCATTAAACTTATTTGATTAGGCTCATTCCTTCACTTCTTAAAATTAAAAAAAGTTATTAAAAATTAAGGAGAGAGATTATTTGCCAAGTAATTTTTAAAAATCTAGTTTGTTTATGCTTGGGCACAAAAACTAGTGATCACTGTAAAAGGGAACATTTTCCCACTTCCATGTGGCCAAACTGATTGTTTTAAAATGTGTAGCTTTTTTGTAAGAGCTGATAATCATATCAGGGAGTAGTTTTTCTTACAAACTGGTGGGTTTTTTTGTTTGCTAGGGTTTTAGTTTCTTTGGAAAAGTATCTGAAAGAACTTCACCAAAATGCTGATGCTTCTGAATGGTCTTTGTGTGAAATTTGGCTAAGCATTAACTCCACGTTTTGTCCTGGATTTGGGCAGCATACAGATATTTTCTTTATAGCTTTTTAATTAATTAATTCCACAGAGATCTGCATAATTTATTAAGTATGATATGATATCTGAAATAAACACTATTAAGTGCAATAGAGTATATGTACAGATTCAGAAACTATCATTCATGTTCATTTAAAGATCATATTCTGCAAACATCTCTGATTAAATAAAAAAACAAATGCTCTGTGATAGCTTCAAGTTCCATTAATACACCAAGAGTAGAGCTTTAGTATGACTTATGTGCATTTCTTCTCAGGATATGGGTGCAACAATTCCTTAAAGTTACCCAAAGAATGACAAGCATGTTTAATTTGGGTGCTCCTTCCCCTCCCCCCCATCAATATAAATTGAATTTGTATCTCAATAGATAAACTGAAAATTATTTTCTTTTTTACATTACCATCTGCAGAGCCAGAGAAGAATTTGTGGTAGTGAAACTATTGGTGGGTTAGGAGTTCTTTGGCATTACTTCTTTACACAGAAACTATAAGACATTTTATAAGTTTTGGCTCAGATTGGATTAAGCTGACTTTTATAGGCATGTTCAGTTATTACATATTTCTCCTCCTGGTTATGTATATGTGAAGTGAAACATTTCTGTATTTTTCAAGTATCTTTCCCATTTTGAAATTTGTTTCCTTCAACATGCTGTTCTTTATCTTGAACCTTCTTTCATTGTTTGGCCAGGCTGCCATGGTTCACTAGCTTGGCCCAGCAAATACAGTATTAAAACTGCTTTTTGACCATGTAAAGTTCAAAATCAAGTCTTGGCTACATACTCATTGTGAATATTTTCATGTAGCTTTTTAAATAAATGGCTTGTTCAAACCTTAAAGTCCCACCTCTCTCTCCCCAGCTAAAATAGGGCACTGGGTTGGTTGGAGTTCTGCTAATAGGATAAACACTTGTCTTCACTCTAGTATTAACTTGAATTAGTATTCTTGAGGTGCCTAGTTCATCTCAAGTGAAAATAGCCATACTGTAAAAGAGGACATAAGTTGTCTCTTAGTACGGACTCAAGGGAAGGTGCTTGCTTTCTGAGGGCATATTACTTAGTTCTTAGTGCCCTAAGTGCCTTAGTGCTTCAGAGCTGCTCTTTCCACTGTGAAAGTTTGCAAGCCTTTTCTCTTACATGCATTCTGGATAGATGGATGGAAGTGGCAGCTTCTTTTAGTTATGTTGCTTCTTGTACTCAAAGTCATCTTGAAATCAGGGGACCCACTCTGATGGCATTGATACTGTCACATTGGACACAACTAATGTACAGGGTATGAGCCATGGTGGAGGGCCTTTGGACAGTGGCTTGTCACTTAGAAGGCAGTGCCATGCTCTCGTGAGATCATGTAAGCTGCTTCTATACATAGCATAGAGAAATCATCATGTGTAATTCAGATTTTTAGAGCAATACAGTATAGATGTCAGCTCCTAGTTCTTGATTAGGACCATCTTTGTAGAGTGTTGACTACATAGTAATGCGGATCCAGGAAAACTAGGAGAGAACCTAGACTTCACACATGTGGGAAACTGTATTTGAGAAGCTTGTCTCCACACTTCTGTAACTAATCCACATGAGATTTTCTATTTCCGTTAGAAAGTGCCTGCCCCTGGCATTAGCAGGTAGAAGTTGGTGCTGTGATTGGTGGAATTCCACTGTTGGTAGGGAAGAGTTTAGGTCCCTGACAGCCTGGTAGGCATAGGTTTCCAGAAATGTGCTCAGGCCTTTGGTGGTACGTGTCAATTATTTGGCAGTATCTGTGGTTCATGTTGTTGTTAACCATGGTGTTATTGTGGACCATATTTTGCAGTTGTTGGACTGCAGAAAGTGGTTTGCTGAAAGTTTGTAGAATGCCTGCGCAGAATGCATGATGCCAGAGTATTTTGAAGATCAGGCCTTTTTAAATTTGGTCAAGTAACAACTTTGTTTCTTCCCAATATTATGGGTGTTTAAGAGGTACTTCTACTGTTGTTTTAGGAAATGTAGCCATGTATTCTCTGCTGCCATGGCTGCGAGTAGCAGACCCTACTCTTAACATGGAGCACCTGACAGAAGATGATTCAGGTAGACCTGGTGCAAGTACAAGATGGGCTATAGAATGTGCAGTTGGCCTACTGAAAGCAAGATGGCATTGCTTAGAGTGAAGTTTTAGCTGCAGCCTGCATGATAAAATGTATGCCATTGGGGTGCTCTCTACTCTGCCTAACTTGTGAGGAAAAGAGGGAATTACTTTCTTGTAGATTGGGGAGAATGATCATGCTGCTATACAGACAGCCAAAATAACATCTGTTCGGGTCTCAGTCTATATTTGTGCAGATTGGCTTTTAAGGCAAACAGGTAGTACATGCCTTTTCTGTAAAATCAAATAGAAAAAGAATTCCTTTTGACATTTCATGTCATAGCACTGCAGAAATTGCTATCTTCCCGTGAGGGGTGGTAAAAATTGTCACCTTCCTATGAAGGGATGCATTTTCTTCCATGTTTCAAGCTCTCAGCTTGGTAGCTGGTGGATTTCAAATTTCTTTCACACTTAAAAATGGCTTTATATTTATTAGCTAAAAAGGTTTGGGGATTTTCTATGGATGGGTAGGCACTGGAACACCATTGGAACAACAGTAGTGATTAGGGGTGCAGTGACAGAGATTTTGTGGGCTGATACCAATGGCTGATTTTTAAGGAGTTATATTGGTCGATTCTGATATTTAGTCAGGGAGCGTGGCTGGTTGTGGAGGAAGGGGCGGGGAGAGGGAAGGGGTGAGAGTGGGGGCAGTTTGAGGTCGCCATGGAGAGGGAGTGGGGCTGGGGCAGGTGCTGCTCAGCCAGGATGGGGTGGGGCGTGGGACAGAGCTACGAGCGACTCGCCTGGGGGCCGCCGGGGAGGTGGGAGGTGGTGGCTCCTGCTGTTGCAGGCAGCCTGGGAGGACATGTGGGGTGTGTGCCACTGGATCTGCGTGTGGGGCAGGGCAGGCTGCTGCTGCGGGCTGCAGCTGGGGTGGGCAGTGCTCTTCCTGGCGTAGGCTGGGCTGGGCTGTGCTCGGGGTGGGCAGTGGCAGCACTGGGAGGGGGAGGCTGCAGCCACCCCAAAATTTGCCATAGCCCCCTTGTAGCCTCACTCTGAGCACAAGTATATCCCGGCCCAGCCCATGCCAGGAAGAGCCCAGCGCTGCCCTGGTCTGAGCCTGCAGTGGTAGCCCATCCTGCCCTGTGCAGATCCAGGGGTGCACATCTTCCATTCTCTCCCAGGGTGTGCGCAGTGGTAGGAGCCACCCCTCCCATGCGTCCTGGACAAGCTGCTTGCAGCTCCTTCTTGTGCCTCGCCCTACCCTGGCTGAGCAGCGCCTGCCCCAGCCCCAGCCCCATTCCCTCCCTCACTGCTGGGGGCCTTGATCTCCCCTCTCGCCCCCTTACCTCACAACAGGCTTATCAGCCAATTCTGCTCTCTTAGCTGCCAGGCAGTGCTCCTGGCTGCATGCATGCTGAGGCTGTGCACATGCATGGGACATTTATTGGCTATGTTATTGGCTATTTTTGCCTGATGTGGCCAATTTCTGATGCTTTTAACATCACTTCTAGTTGTGGGGGCATTAAAAATGTTTACGTGCTTTGGGATTTCCCAGTGAACTCTGCCGCTGCCTCTCCTCCTCACGTCTGGTCACTGGAAGGAGTCCACCTGCCATGGACCAGCTTGTTTCTTGACAAAGAGAAAATCGACTTATTTTGAGCTTTAAGAAAGGTTGTGGGAAGTCTGCTGTGCCTGAAAACTTGAAAGACCCTTTGAAAAGCCTGTGATGAGTTCTGCAACACCATTCCATACAAGTAGAATAAATTTTAACAAAACTAAACAGGCTGCTGAGATGGATGTAACTTGTAGGAACATCTGTCCCACGGAGATGTGCCTTTTTACTTTTCCTTTCTTCTGTAGCAGTTGGAGACTGTTCCTGTGCTTCTTAGAATTTTGAAGTTCTCTGAACATTTACACTAAGACAGACTTTATAGAAAACTTATTTCTTGGGGAAGTGTTGGTTTTAAAAGTTTGGAATATCTCTTTAAATGCTTAATTTTTTAAAGCTAATATGAGAGAGAGAGAGTGCAGTGTTGTATATTGGTGGTATTCAACCTTTCGGCCCCATGCACAACACCCCACATGAGGTGTGGGGTTAACCCCACTAGCGTGGGGCCAGTTTGCAGGCAAGATTGGGCCCCTCATGCCTTGGCAGACCCCTATGTAGCTGGATCACGCCCTGTGCTAGGATCAGACTGTGCATGCTGGGATCAGGTCCCATGTCACCCTGGATGCCTGAAGTAGTGTGCAGGGCCACTCTGGCCTGTGGGACTTCATATGGATCCTGAAATTTGGCGGCAAGGGAACGGCAATTAACACTGCCACTGCTGTCCCATTGCCAATTTTCAGGCCTCTGGAGAGTCCTGTGGGTTTGATGAAATGGCTCCACTTGTCTGCAGACTGGGAGTTGAGCACCCTTGTTATATATCCTGCAACACATGAACTCATGCTCCTCATACAGTGGTTGCCTTGTAGTGACTCTTTTGCACACACAGCATTGTGTCACATGGTATATCTCTGTTTATGTTTTTTCCTTCTTTTGATATTCATCTTGGTTGCTGGTGGAGGGTGGCACTGTCACATAGAACCATAGAAAGTTAGGGTTGGAAGGCACCTCAGGTGATCATCTAGTCCTCCAGCCCCCTGCTCAAAGTGGAACTGTGCCCAACTAGATCATTTCAGCCAAGGCTTTGTTTAGCCATGTCCTAAAAACCTCCAAAGATGGTGAGTCTACCACCTCTCTGGGTAACCTGCTTCAGGGTTTTACTACCCTCCTAGTGAGAAAATTCTTCCTAATACCTAACCTAAACTTCCCCTGCTGCAACATGAGATCATTGCTCCTTGTTCCATCATCTGTCACCACTGAAAACAGTCTAGCTCCATCCACTTTGTAACCCCGCTTCAGGTAGTTGAAGGCTGCTGTTAAATTCCCTCTGTCTTCTCTTCTCTAGACTAAATAAGCCTAGTTCCCACAGCCTCTCCTCAGAAGTCATGTGTCCCATCACCATTCACACTTCACCATCTTTGTTGCCCTCTGCTGGACTCTCTCTAATTTGTCCACATCCTTTCTGTAGTGGGGGTGGGTGGGTGCAAAACGGAACACAGTATTTCAGAGGTGGCCTCACCAGTGCAGAATAGAGGGGAAAAATCAGTTCCCTTGACCTGCTGGCAACACTCCTACCAGTGTAGTCCAGTATGCCGTTAGCCTTCTTGGCAACAAGGGCACACTCTTGGCTCATATTCATCTTCTTGTTCACTGTAACCCTCAGGTCCTTTTCTGCAGAGCTGTTGCCCAGCCAGTCAGCCCCCGGCCCGTACTGGTACATGGGATTGTTTTGTCCTAAGTGCAGGACTTTGCTCTTGTCCTTGTTGAACCTCATGAGATTTCTTTCAGCTCAGTCCTCCAATTTGTTTGGGTCACTGAATCCTAGCCCTACCCTCCAGCATATTTACTACTCCCCCAAGCTTGGTGGCATCCACAGACTTGCTGAGGGTGCACTCTATGCCATCTTCCAGGTCATTGATTAAAATATTCAACAGAACTGGCCCCAGGACCGACCCCTGGGGCACTCCACTTCCTACTGCCTACCAACTAGACATTTAGCCATTGATTACACCCTCTGAGCCTGGTGCTCCAGCTGCCTTACAGTCCACCTTACAGTCCATTCATCCAGCCTGTACTTCCTTTGCTTGCCAGCGAGAATGTTGTGGGAGACTGTACCAAAAACCTTGCTAAAATCAAGATACACCACAACCACTGGTCTCCAGTCATCCACAGAACCAGTCATCTCATCATAGAAGGCAGTCAGGTTGGTCAGACATGACTTGACCTGGTGAACCCATCCTGACTATTCCTAATCACCTTTTTCTCCTCCAGGTGTTTAGAAATGGATTGAGGATCTGCTCCATGATTTTTTCAGAGACTGAAGTGAGGTTGACTGGTCTGTAGTTCCCTGGATCCTCCTTTTTCCCTTTCTTAAATATGAGCACTCTGTTTGTCCTTTTCCAATCATCTGGGACCTTTCCTGATTGTCATGAGTTTTCAAAGATGATGGCCAATGGCTCTGCAATCACATCAGCCAACTCCCTCAGCACCCTTGTGTGCATCCCTTCCAGCCCCATGGACTTTTACATATCCAGTTTTTCTAAGTAGTCCCTAACCTGTTCTTTCACTACTGAGGGCTGCTCGCCTCCTGCCCAAACTGCTGCCCAGTGCAGTAGTCTGGGAGCTGACTTTGTCTGTGAAGACTGAGGCAAAAAAGGCATTGAGCACTTCAGCCTTTTCTGCATTCTTTGTCACAAGGTTGCCTCTCCCACTCAGTAAGGGATCCACGCTTTCCCTGATGATCTTCTTGTTACTGACATACTTGTAGAAACCCTTCTTGTTACCCTTCACATCCCTTGCTAACTGCAACTCCAATTGCACTTTGGCCTTCCTAACTTCATCCCTGCAGGCCCAGGCAATATTCTTATACTCCTCCCTAGTTGTCTGTTCAAGTTTCTATTTCTTTTTGTGATTTAGAATTCTGTGCTAAGCCAAGCTTGTCGTCTTGGCTAGTCTTCCTGCAGATCAGGATGGTTTGTTCATGTACTCTCAGTAAGGCTTTTTTAAATTACAGCTAGCTCTCCTGGACATGTGTGAGAGAGAGAGCATAAAAGCCTCTTTACTTGATGCTGGGAGAGGGAAAGCTAGATGAAGGGGTGAGGGGGAAATGCTGGCTTTTGGGTCCTGGCAGAAGGCTTACAGTCAGTATTTCTTAACGTTTGCTGTCCTTTGTACCCTTAGAATAGTATGGTCCTAATAGATAATTGTGGCCCCCTTACAACTTCCGTACCACAACCTTAACAGTAGTGGTGAATGGAGTCCTGGTATGGCTGAAGTGGATGTTGCCTGTTTTCTCCCTCTCCTGTTCCTCTGTCTCCTCCATGGAATTTTGGATTGATTGGTTGTGCCCCTCTCTCTTTCTTTCCCATTTGTGAGCATCTGCTCTGCCTCACCTGTGATTGCTGTGTCTGGTTCTGGCTCTAAGGTTGTAGACCAGTGATTTTCAGCAAGCGTGCCTTGAGATCCTTTCATGAATGCTGCAGGCTGCCAAGCAATGTTAACACACTCTTAGGTGTGCAAACATCATTCACAAGATGCACACAGAGGCCATGTCCACATGAGTCTGGATGTTTGGTTCCCTGGGAACAACTAGCACTGGAAACCCTTGTTTTCCCTGGAGAACGCCTGTGCTGTGCATCCTCTAACACATGGCATGTTACTCTGGGTGGGGCAGGGGAGGCTGCGGACTGGCCCCAGAAGCCTTACTTTGGGTCCTGGGGCTGCAGCAGTGGCAATTCTGCTTGGAACCTGGCTGGCAGACAGTGTGTGGCTCCATCTGGCCAGGCTCTGGTTTTGAGCAGTACATGCTGTTCCCATGTGTGCTGCTCCTCGTTTTTACGTGGGTTTTTTTTGACCCTTGAAGATCCAGGTGTCAACCCCTCCGCTGCAGTACAAAGAACACCTGAGTATGTGGTAGGGGGCACCGCAGACATGTCTGTGGCGCCACATACTGCATGGCTGCACTTCTCTGGACATGGCCATAGGGGCATGTGTGCTTCCAGCAACTTAAATAGCAGTGGCACAAATTTGTGCTGGAGATCTGTGCCTCAGCCCACGTGCCTGAATGTGTACTTTGGCATGGGCAAATTGTGCCATTTGGGGCAAACTGAACCTGCCCAGCTCCTCCCGGATCTGCAGCCAGGGGGACCTGGAGGCTGGGGCGAGCAACATAAAAAGTTGCACTGGCAAACAGCTCAGGGCTACTTGCCCTCAGGGACTTCTGAGGCCTGGCCAGTTGGTATCTGGGGACATTAGCCCTCTGTGCCAACTGGACTACTGCAGCAACCCTGACCTAGAATGGCCCTGCACCCTCTACCCACTGTAGCAGTCTGGCAGTAGGTACTGTTGCCTGGCTATGACCAGCTGCCACCTGTGACAGCATCTGCCCCCTTGGACTTGCCATGACTGTGCTCCTGCCAGACCCAGATGAGGACTGCATGGCTGCCTGGGCTGTGGTATGGGTGCTGTAGCAGAGCTGCCTGCACCTCTGGGTCAGCTGCCAGTGGGCTGTTGCTGCACAGCTGGCCTTTGTGTGGCAGTGCTTCCATGTCTTCTGGTGCCCTAGCTCTGGCATCTGGGCAGCTACCACCTGGAAGATGTGTTCATTGTGGTGGCCCACTTTGAACTGTATGAGTGTGTCTTTTGGCCCCAGATGACCAGGAGGTCAGCCGCCTCGTCTGTCCTCCAGCTGGGTACCCAGTGCTGGTTCCGGGTAGGCTCCTTTGCCTAGGTCCCCCCACTTGCTTCACCAGCAGGGATCATAGAATCAATGAGTCAGAAGGGACCTGGACAGATCATCTA
>NW_017729032.1:44749804-44752375 GCF_001723915.1 Gavialis gangeticus
CCTCCTGCACGAGGTGTAGGTCCTGTACGCACATCAGGAACCTTCGTGAGTGGATAGACCTGGCTGACTGCTCCTCCCACTTGATGTCAGGGTAATTCATATGACCCATGACCACAACATCCTTTGCACACGGCCTCCCCCAGCTGCCTGGAGAATTCCAGGTCCCGCTCTTCCTCCTGATGCGGTGGCCTGTAGTAAACCCCTACCACCAGATCCCTCTCCCCCCGCCCTCCTTGGCGCTTGACCCACAGGGTCTCAGTTAAGCCTTCCTCTGGTCCCATTTGGAAGGTGGAACTGGTATACTGTTCCCTAACATAGAGCGCAACCGCCCCACACACACCTTTTTTCCCTTTCCTATCTCTTCTAAACAACCTGTAGCCCTCTAAGTCTACTGCCCAGTCAAAAGTTTCATCCCACCATGTCTCCACTAGGCCAACCAGGTCGATTTTACTACTTGCAAGCAGGAGAGGAAGCTCCTCCTGCTTGTTCCCCACGATTCTTGCGTTAGTGAAGAGACACCTTAATCCCCCTGAGGGAGCCCTGGGCAGCCCCCCTTCCTGAGAGACAACTGGTCCCTTGGTATATACCTGAGCTCTTACCTGGGCAGGTCCTACACCTGGTTGAATTTTCTCTTGCTCCTGTGGATCCCCATCCCCCAACGTATTTAGTTTAAAGCCCGCCGGAGGATGTCAACTAGCCTGTAAGAAAACAAACTCTTACCTTTTGGGGGAGAGATGGAGACCATCATGCCCCAGGACGCCCTCTGCTCTGAAGTGCATGGTCCAGGAAGCCAAATCCGGTGTGACAACACCAACTCCGGAGGCGCTAGTTCACCTCACGGATGCAGGTGTTCTGCCACTGACGGTCTCCACTAACCGGGAGGAGGGTCAAAAAGACCACCTGGGCCCCCAGATCTCTAAGCTTGGCCCCCAGAACCACGTAGTCATCCATGATCTGGTCCGGACTACTCCGGGCCACATCATTGGTTCCCACATGGATGAGGGACCATAGGATAGTAGTTGGAAGGCCAGATGAGGTCAGTGATCTTCCCTGTGACGTTCCCAATCTTGGCTCCTGGGAGACAGGACACCTCTCTCACATTGGGGTCTGTGTGGTGGATGGGTCCCTCTGTTCCTCTGAGGAGGGAGTCCCCTATGACGATGACCCGATGTCTCTTCCTCTGGGTCACTGGATGATGCTCAGTTGGTATGGATGCTGGCTTGCTGGATGAGAGCGTGGCTTCCTCCCTTCCTTCTTCCTCACGCCCAGTCTCCTCCAGCGCTGCCAGGGCTGCGTACCTGTTCCCCAGTTGTACTGGGGTGACAGTTGATGCAGCTACATGCCGCCTGCGACACCGCCTGGCCCTGGAGGTGACCATCCTCCATTTGCCTCCTGCAGACTCCTGGGTGGTGACAGCCTGAGGGGACGGGCCCTGCAGAGAGAGAAAGTACCCGTCAATTCCGTCCTCCATGGCCCTGATCCCCCACAGCCTGCTCACCTCCACCTGGAGCTCTTTCACCTGCCCTTCCAGCGCCGCAATCCTGGCACAGGTGGGACAGGTGAGAGAAGCCCCTGCCCCCATGTCCCCCCCCGGCCCCAGGGACCAAGCCAGGCAGCCCCCACAGGCAGATGGCCCCACCTGTGTGGAAGCCTCACTGGTCCCCGGGCTAGGAGGCAGCCGTGAGGCAGGCAGGAGCCCTGGCTGCACTCCGCGTGACAACTCCCATGCTCTCAGCCCCGCGCACTTACCTGGAGACTGCTGCTGCTGCTGCTGCTGCCGTTGGCTGTTCCACTGCTTGTGACCTCTCATGCGCCTCCCTGCGTGAGCCCGGGCGCAAACTCTAGGGCGCCCCTAAAGAGCGTGCCTGTTTGCGCTCCCTGTTCGCACGGCTCCCGCCCAGCGTGGCTAAGTAGGGTGAGGTGGGGAAAGAGTCCCCTGCCCGATCGCCAGCACCTGGCTTCACTCGCTGACTTCCCCCGGCTTACCTCCTCGTTGCCGCAGCTGTCCCTTAGCTGCAGATTGCTGCTGCTGCTGCCACTGCCGCCTCAAGGGTCAGGGGATAGCAGGTGCATGTGTGCTCCCTCTGGCGTCCTCAGTCGACTGCTTTGGCCAGCCGATTTAGCCCGGGTCCAAATTTCCCGGGCCTGTCAGCAGAGCCAATCAGACAGTCAGCTGAGCCTGTCAATCAGCTGTGTCTGCCTGCAGCCCCGCCCCTTGTGGGAACACTGCTTGTCGGTCGGAGCTTCGTCCCGCCAGGGGATCCCTGGTAAGTCGACTCTTGGGCTTCCAAGCTCCTAGTCCTCACCCACCCCGGCTCCTAGCCCTCTCCCACCCTGGTGCAAACTCCGGCGTGCCCCTAAATCATAGAATCCCAGATTCTATGATTAAAATACCCCAAATCTGCATTTTTCCATGGTTAAAAAGAAATCTCTGTCTCTCTCTCTCATTTGAGCACAATATTTTATTGATGTATTTACAATTTTAATGCAGATTTGAAGCCTACCACTGTCTCAATCCTTATAATAAAAAAAAATTCTAAGTACGTATATATTTTGGCATTTGCTTTTGGT
>NW_017729032.1:44755306-44765617 GCF_001723915.1 Gavialis gangeticus
AGTAACAAGACAAACGATGACAGACAAAAGCAATTCATGTCGGCAACTTAACGGCAGTCCTTCTGATGCCTGATACACAGCAAGCTTTTCTTTTCACAAAGTTCAGCGAGGTCAGGCATCCCCGAGCAATGCTATCTGAGGAGTGCCGGGAAGGACCCTGGAATGCAGTTCTTGGGCTCATCGGAGTCCATGGGCCCACTGATCCAGGCAACAGCTAACTAATTTCTTTTACAGAGGTGCATCTTCGTTCTGAATGGCTTCCAAATATTTCAGCTAATTTATAGCTTCTGAAGGACGCTGATAATGTACAACCACTTAGATTCCTTTTTCTTCAACTGTCCATAGACTGACCAATAGCAGTATAAGCCTTGCATTCCTTTGATAAGGTAATTTTAACTGCGCCACAGGGCCTTACTACTTCTAGGCTTTGCCCGGCCCTGGCCTTCTGGAACTTACAAAAAAAAAAAAAAAAAAGGCTGTAGTAGCAGTGATCAGGGCCTCTGAGGGCTCGTGGAAGAGCCCCCCACGCAGCATGTGGCAGTGGGGATGCCTCTCCCCACCTTGGCACTTGCGTGGCAGCTGTCCCGTGGTGCAGGTGGAGTGCGGTTTGTCAGGGCATTGTGCACGGTCTGGGAGCTAGGGTCTCTGGGGCTGAGTGGTGCCGGGCTCCAGCCTACTGGAACCCCAGCTTCCAGACAGTGTGTGGCGCCCTGCCAAGCAGAGCTGCACCCACTCAATACAACAGCTGCTGCACAGGTACCAGGTGGGGGGGAGTCCCTGCTGCTCCCTACTGCCCCACGCTGCATGGGGGGGAGGGGCTCTGCTGTGAGCCCTGAGAGGTCCTGATTATTGCTGATGCAGCTGGTAAGTGCGGGGCTTTTTTTTTTTTTAAAGTGCCAGGAGGCTGGGGCCAGGTGGCGGGCACAGCAGCCATGGGGGCTTCTTCTCTCATGGCTCCGGCCTCTGGGGCAGAGTCAGGCACAGCTGGAAGAGCCGCGGGAGAACCTCCAGCCACCTGGTTGTGCCTGCCTCTCCTCGGCCGATCTGAATTTCCGAAACAGCATCGAAACTCTGAAACAGATTTGGCTGAATTGAAACGGAACAGTGATCCAAAATGCCAAAATGAATTGATGTCCTCTGAAATGGCTGAAACCAAAATGAAACGTAGCCATTTCACACAGCTCTAATAGGCTTCTTGTTTCTAATCCCTCCAAGAATTCATAGATTCATAGATTAAGGGTCGGAAGGGACCTAGTAGATCTTCTAGCCCGACCCCCCGCCAGGGCGGGAGAACAACAAAAAACCCCAAAAAGAGAAACGGGACTCAAACGAGTCCAGCCAGGTAGGCATCCAGCCTCTTCTTAAAGACCCCCAGGGTAGGGGCCAGCACCACTTCCCTTGGAAGTTGGTTCCAGCTCCTAGCCGCCCTAACCGTGAAGTAGTTTTTGCGGATGTCCAATCTATACCTCCTCTCCATCAGCTTGTGCCCATTACTCCTTGTTATGCCAGCGGGCGCTAGGGGAAACAGCGTCTCCCCCAAACCCTTCTGGTCCCCCCTAGTGAGTCTATAGACAGTCACCAGGTCCCCCCTTAGCCTTCTCTTGTGGAGGCTGAATAGGTTCAGGTCCCGCAGTCTCTCACTGTAGGGTCTGCCCTGTTGTCCCCGGATCATGCGGGTGGCCCTCCTCTGGACCCTCTCCATATTGTCCACATCCCTCTTGAAATGGGGCGCACAGAACTGGACACAATACTCCAGCTGTGGCCTGACCAGCGTCGCGTAGAGGGGGAGGATCACCTCCTTGGCTCTACTCGAGATGCACCTGTGGATGCACGACAAGGTCCGGTTAGCCCTGCCAACGATGACCTCGCATTGTCGGCCCATGTTCATCTTGGAGTCAATAATGACTCCAAGATCCCTTTCTGCCTCCGTGCTCTCGAGTAAGGAGTTCCCCATTGTGTAAGTAAGGAATGGATGCTGCTGTCAGTGTCCACTCCCAGTCCTTTGAGGCCTAGTCGGGAGGACGGGAACAGATCCACCAACCTCTAGATCAAAAGTCAACAATGGAGGAAGTCCACAAGCAATCCAGTCCAATGGAGGAAGGCACTGAATTCTTCTTCCTTCTCTTGTGAAAATGGCAGGGCCCAGGGGGGCAGAAATGCATCTTGCTCTTGCATTTGAGAGTTGTACTGTACTGCTTGTCCTCGTCGTACAGGAATTGTAATGATCTGATACTGTAGATAGTTTTACAGAAAAGTGTTCCTATTACACAGTTATTAAAAAACATTTTTGGGGAGTAAAAGGTAGCAATATATGAACACTTTGTTTTAAACATTTTATTCATCATTCTAAAAGAAAATATTTCATAAGAGGGGTTTTATTTAATTTTTCCAAAAATTTTCAATTTTTCCTATTTGTCAGAAAAAAACAAAAAAAAGTCCTTGGGGGGGAGGGAATGGAAAACCCCCCCATCTTTTAGGGGTTTTTTTTGGGTCTTCACATCTCTACTTAGGGCTCTTAACTGGAGTGCTGTGAGGACTTCAGCCATTCTACGGTTGGGCAGCCCTGGTGTAGAGAGGTAGTTAGCTGTGTTAGTCTGAAATCAGGCAGAAAGCAAGGCAGAATGGCACCTTAGAGACTAACTGGTTCAGAGATTCTTCAGATTTGGAATTGTGATCCTCACCTGACCATAAAGACTCTCCAGACCTTTTTTTGTTTTGTTTTGTTTGTTTTCCCTTGTTAGGGTAGAATGAATTTGTAGCCACAATGGTCCAGGAATTATGTGACAGCACATGATTTTCTTAGGGTCAAAATTTTTATTGAATGAACCGCACAGTTGGGTTAGACTTGGACAAGTTTTCAAATGCAAGATGCCCTTCAGGTCGTTCTTGTATTTTTTTTTTTTGTTCGCACTGGTAGCCAGTCTGGTGACCCCTTCCTCAGGTGGTTTTACTGACTTTGAATCCAAGACCTGAAATAAAGCTTTTTAGCATTGCACTATAGTTGCACAAGCAGCTTATTGTCAACTGGGCCAGCTAGTTACACACTGGAATGGTGGTTTTGCTTTGGATGCCTAACAGGCAAAAACAAATACAGTCTACTGTAGCTGTAGATATTGTATGAGTGTTTAAGTATTAATCTGTGTTGCTGGATTTGAAACACTGTTGTAAACTCTAGTCTGGGACCATAGCTGTTAAATGTGTTGTCTAAAACACCTAGCATGCTGCTTTATGCTACATTAAGTCCACTGGAGGAGATGAATATTCTCTTCAGAATTTCTGGTTCAGCTACTTTTTCTTTACTGTGCTAAGAACTTGCAGCTTCACAGGGTTTGTCTCTCTCATGCATGTCTACACCTTCATTTTTTTTTTTCTTTTTTACACCATAGACTGAATGTTCTGCTTACTAGTTGGGCTCATTCTCAATCGGGATTGACAGCTTTAGTGACTTTGGTGACGTAGAGGACCAGGTGCAATATTAGAGTTATGTTTTCAAGAATGGCAGAAAAATCTTAAGTAGAATTCCATGTTCTTGATAATGTAAATCTTTTCCAGGATCACAAAAATTTTAAATTAGTACTGTATTTACATATTACAGTGAGATGCTGATTTAATTTGGATTTAATTTAATTTTTATATTAAGATTTCTTATCATGCCTCTTCATCAGAAATGAGATGAAGAGATACCAAAAAAAACTGAGGCAGGGGAAGACTTTATGGCAAAGGCTCTTGACTTTGGCAAAGGCTGAAAATGCCAATATAATATCTTCTCTCCCTGTGTCCAGTATCTTAAAATGAAACTGCTAGTATTTTTTGTCTCATCCCCTTCCTTGGATTTTATGACCCTGTCCGTTTTACTTCCCCACACTTCTGTCTCTTTTACACACTACGCTTTACTCTAAACCCTCATACCCCCTTTAAAAGCTGTCATGCATCATGTAGTTTCCTCTAGAATCCACTATTGCTTTTTAGTTTGTTTGAAATGTTCACTAGAGAGAGAGACAAAGTACTTTTTTGTGCATTCATCCTGAAAAAGGCTGAATGGCAATCTTAAAATGGAGGAAAGTGGACATAAAACATGGTGTACTTTGCCAACTGAAAAAGCCTTTTGCTCTCTGAGCTCTGTAAACTGTCTGCTATCATATTTCATTAAACCACAGAATGTTGTTTTTGGCAAGAACATCAGAAAGCATGTTCTTTATTTTAAACAGTTGTTGTTTTGAAAACAAGCATATGTCTGGCATCATTATGTATTTTCAAGAGGAAAATATGATTTATTTTCAAACTATGTAGCAAAACTGTGTTTTTCAGCAGAATCTACTGTTAAATGTTTTGGAAGCTTGAACTTAATGGTGTCGTTACAGCTGGTTGTCAAGGTTGAAATGACAAGTGCTGTTATCTCATGCTGGCCTAAGTACTCATCATAGTGCAGTAAAGGTTGTCCTGGGTTGAGTTATTGACATCTGGAAAGAACAAATGCAATTGACTTGTAGCAATTTATAGTTATTTTCAAAACTAAATTTAAATTTTAAGGTTCAAACTGAAGACTGTAATTCCTTTGAAGTATACTGTGAGCTCCCCCGACCCTGCCCCTTCCCAATGAGTTCTTATTACCTTAATTGGAAGAGTGGTTGTTTAGCATCTCTGGAAATCCCTATTGAATTTTATACCAGTATCACTGGAAATCTTAAAGTAATGGAACCAGTGTTAAAAGACAGTACATGTGAAAGGTAGTGATACTGCAAGCAAGAAAGTTTGGATTTGTTTGTTAACCACTTTTTGTACCAATGCAAAAGCAGTATATGATAGTATTTTAGTGAAGTATTCAGTTAGATATGGCATGGTCAGTCTAAACAAAAAAGTATCTACCAGATAGTAAATAAAAGGTAACAGATCAGGCCTGAGGAATCTCTTTGAAATCCCTGTAACGTTAGTATATAACTGCTGCTTTACTGAGATTTTCTGATCTTTGCCATATGACTGGGTGATGTGACATGTCTGTGTAGAACACTTGTTGCCAGCAGTGGTTTCATGAGTCATGTTGCACTGCATTGGGTGGGCTTTTTACTGAACAGGAAGCAGACAGGTGCTATGTGAGGATGGAAAGGGGAATGGAACAATGCTCATTAGCATGCCCCCAGCACCCCAGGAGGCAGCCTAGCCTGAGCGGGTCCCTATTCTTGACAGCACCACTGCTAGGTATAGTGAATTTATTGTCTAGATATGGCCTAAAACCGAGGTTCTCAAACTTTTTCTTATTGAGTACCCCCTTCCAGATTTACCAGCTGCCCGCATACTCCTACCATCATTCAGTTTATATTTTAACCCCTTAAATGCCAAGTATAATTATAACAAAAATTAAATCTGCCATTACGCAATTTATGCTGCATACCCCCCAGAAATAGCTTGCGTACCCCCAGGGGTACATGTACCACAGTTTGGGAACCCCTGGCTTAAAAGACTAGTCACAGAGACTGAATTCCAAATATCTGAAAGAGCAATTGCCATAAACTTGCTTTAGAACTTCTAAGATTGATTTGGTCAGTAAAACAGAGTCATCTGTGTGGTAGGCAGACAACACAATGCCAGTATATGTATTGGAGGGAGCAGTATGGAAGGGCAGACAAACTAGAGGGTATCAATAGCAGTTTAGTATCTGAATGTTCATTTCTTTTTCAGCAAATGTTAAAAGTGTGGACTATGTATCAGCAGGCTTTTGTATTATAATATGGTTCTTTTTTTCTTAAATGATGTGCTAACAGTTCTAATATTACTCACAATTCTAATACTTCATTATCAGAACAAAGAAATGTGGATAAAAGAAACAATATCTGATGTCCAAAGTCAGTGTAATGTCTATGGCTGACCAAATTACGAATTAAGGAGAATATACCAATTAAAAAACATTGGAAGGGTGAATTGCATTTTTTCCCCAAACCCAGACTTAACAACAGAGGAGCATTTCACTGAAAATAGAGAAAAGATCCCAATAGAGTGTAGTAGGTAGTGCAATTTAAGTGTCAGAATCCATTGGTTGAGTTGTTTGAGACTGCTCCATTTTAGTTTTTGTTTGACCTTGCATTGATAATGCAGAAAGTCAAATGAGCTGTTGCTTTTATTGTTTGGGTCATAAAAATAATTACCTTAAGTGTAAATTTTGATATAGCAAACTTAGTCTGTTCTGGTTTGCCCAATTCTGGAGATTTTTAAAAGATTTTTTTATGTCGATTCAAAGCAAAAAGAATTCTTGACTGATATCTTAATGATTGAAGGCAACTTTTGAAGTCAGCAGTTAACTGTTGAGTAGTCAGTTGATTAGGGTGAAGTTACATATGACACTTACATTATGCTAAATCTGTGGAACATTACTTGAGGTTAAAGTTAGAAAGTGCTGTGAGCAGTGGCACAGTAATTTTAATAGTTTCTTGCCTGCATAGCTTTGACTTGCTACTAGAAGGCTGATGAGTAGGGGGTGTGGCTACGAGCCAGGATACCAGGACCTTTTCCCTGTTCTGGAGGGGAGCTGAGGCTAGGAGCAGTGCATCATGGGATGCTGGAGCACTGCAAATTACTTATTTTAAGTCTGTGAAGTTATCTTAAGGAGAGCTAGGTAGCACAGCCCAGAGTTAACCCTTGCCTGGTGGCATACCTTTAAGATGCTCAGAGGGCACTTGGTATGAGTTAATGAGCTTTAACATGCAGGCACTTGCATCTCAAATGCCCTTTATATAGTTTAAATGTAACCTGTAACTTCATCCTTAACTGTTACAGGATAGTTGTCCCATTTATATCTACAGAATTTTCCAGTGTTGAGCAAACTAAATATCTCATTAGCCAAAAAAACAAAAAATGCATTTTAGAAATATTATCTGAAAGCTTTGTCTCTCATCTCCAATTCTTTTGATTATTTACTTTATAGTTTTGTTAATAGTCTAGACCATGGGTTTGGAAAGGAGGATGATCCTGTCTCAGGTTGTAGGACTATATGTCCTTTGGAGGTCCGTTCCAGCCCTACTATTCTATGATTCTGTGATTCTGACTATTGGAAGAAAATGTCATATTGAGTTTTTTACCAAAACATGTTGCCTGATGTTTGTTAGTGAAATTTGAAATAGTTCTGTTTACTGGTTAAAATTAGGAGCAAAGTCTGCACATCACTGAAATTTAGATATAGTGAAATTTAAATTCCTCACTTAAAAAATATTTAAATTGGTAATATTAGGAGTATGTAACAGAATAGTGTAGTGTAACCAGAATTTGTGGGTTCTCTACTCTGTTGTTGACTTACTTGGTGCATGTTATTGTTAGGGACTTGAACCCCAACTTTTTAGGTTTGTTGTTTGACCACAAGAGACAGGCAACATCAGCAAGGTTTTATTTTAAAGCTTTTTATTGAAGCATGCATACAACAACAAAGAGTAGCCTGTTTTTTTTTTTTAAGAATTAGCCCCCCTTGATAACAAGTAAGCAAGTTTTATATAGACAGTTTTGCGTTACAGATTTTACACTTAATTGACTTAACCTTTATGGTTGTTAGAAACTTTTAGTGCGCATGACAAGATACGCGCGGGGGTGGGAATTTTCCACTGTGAAAGAAAACAAGATATTAGGTTAGTGTGAGAAAACTTTTAATTAGTTTAAACTGGTTTTTTTGTTACATGCCTGTTTTGAAATGCTAACTAATAGGGAGGAGGTGACATTTGTGTCTTTGAAGTGTTAAGTTTGCTTTGTAGATAACTTTTACGCTATTATTTATGGTTTTGTTAGTTAATTTTTACAGCTACACAATAAGAAGCTTTGAGCAGTTTTTACATATAAGCATTTTTTTTATTATTAAACATGCAACTTTTTTTTTTAGCACTGTTACTTATGCTAGTGGGTTTAAGGTAGGTTTAGTTTGTACCATTTCTATTTATCAGTTTGCATTCCAAATGTCATACTGCATAGAGAAAGCTCATGATTATCCTGTTTGTGGCCTTTCAGCAGTATTTTTCTTTGTGGGCTTTTGGGCCTGCTTTCAAACATCATATATCAATCCCCCCTTTGTCCCTAGACGACCTGAAGAGGGGACTCTTGGGACACATATTTATTTATGTATTTAGGGTTTATTACATGATAGGGCCTTTTAATCTTGGGGCTTTTTTTACATAGTAGAGTGCCCACACAGCATTTACACCTTACGATTACATAAAGCAATAAAAGCCCACCAATAATAACAACAGCACTTTTAAGCAAATTATGTAGCTACCCACTTATATTAGGCAAGCAGCTGAATAAATTACTTTCCCAAAAGCTTCAGTTTGGTTGCTTTTTTTTAATGATTTTTTGCAATTTTTTTTAAGGTGCTGTGCTTTTTTTCAGGTGGCATTATAAACAGTAGGAATATATACACAACATTTTTGTTCTATTAAGGCACATGGTTTTTTTTGTGAGGCCAGCAAGATATTTAGGGCCATTTTATTTTGAAGAACCATTTGCCTTCTTTGCTTTTGCTTAGCAGCCAGATTTACGAGGGCCTTAGCCGTGGTATTAGCCATTAGTTTTAACACTTCCTGTAGTCTTATTACACCCTTTTCTATGCGGGAAGTGGCCCCTTTGCAAGCAAAAAAGAAGGTGGCACAAGTTTTGGTTTAATTATTAAGCGCTTTTTAAGTAAGGGGTTGAGACCGGTTAACAGTATTTTTGGCATTTTGCACATTGTGTAACCGTCCAGAGGGAAGGTGGTTTTGATACAATACAGGAGGCTTTAACCAGGCTAAGTAGCAGGATTTATTTTACGAAACAGGCAAACTTAGGTATGCCTTTTTGTTACACACCCAATACATTTTAAACAAGGGAGGCTTAGTAGGCGAATTTGTACGGTGGAGTATTATTGACCAACCGGTCCAGGCAGGGAGTTTTTTAAAGCTAGTAAGGGTGGAATTATTAGAACAGAGGCAGACTGTGTGCTGCCCTTTTGCACTATTAACTGTAGCGGAATGGATTTTTGTGCAGTTTATAGCCCATGTTTTTACATTTTCGGGATTGTTATTATTATGTAAATACCAAACGTTTTCATCATTAGGACAGTGGTTTTTACCAGGATGGTTATACCAGTATGACTTAGCTTTTTTTTGACCATTCTTTAAAGATATTCCTGGTTCTTTTGTGCTTTTAAAATGGGTTTTATTAAAGTAGGCTTTACACTTACTGATTTTTAATGACACTTTTTTTATTTTCAAAAAGCACCATTTACCAGGGTTTTTTTTACACTGTGAGGTACTTGCTAACCTGGATTTCAGCATTAACCCAGGTTATATTATGGTTACCTGTGGGATTTTTTTAAGATGGGGTTCAGGTTATGTTTATAGGGCTAAGGGGAATGGGAATCATGGGAAGACCGCTTTGGCTATTTATTGGCATTAAGGAAGACACCCAACATGAAATTTTGTTTAGAGCTGGCCTACGGGCTTTCATCTTATGAGCAAAGCGAATAAAGGCGTTATATTTGTATTTCCTAATTATTTTAACCACCAAAAAATAAAGCAATAAACAATACACAGATGAGTTTATTGACCTTCCAGGCGACTTTTTGTGGCCATTCCTTGGGGAATGGGCACCAGTTTAGGTTTTTTTGAGTTTGAGCTTTAGGCCGCCCAAAGGGGTAGCAGTTTATTTGCCTTGGATACGGAGGTTGTTTGCTTTTGGTTTATCCGGTTTGCGGTGGGGTGAACACGCGTGGCTTCCTTGAAGTTTGACGCCGTTTGCTTTTGGGGAACCCTTTACCAGGTTAGGTTTTTTAGCGAGGCCTTTTTTGACTTTGGTATGATGAATCCAAGTGGGAGGTTTTTTGACTTGAATAGCAGTGGGGCTTACCAGGATGGTTTTGAACGGTTCTAGCCACTCAGGTTGAAGTGGGGTTTTTTGGTAAGTTTTGATCCACACCGGGTCACCTGGCAAAATAGAATGAACAGCTTTTTGCAATGGTAAAGATTGAGACTGTGCTGAGTATTGTTGTAATGTTGCTAAATGCTGTTGCAAGGTGTTTACATAAGCCTCTGTTTCACAAGTTAGATTAGTGTTACTAGGTATTGAAATTAAAGAAGTAAAGGAAGGGGGTACATGTTCAAAAAGTATTTTAAAGGGCGCTAACCTAGTTTTAGAGTTTGGAGTGGTCCAAACAATATACAAAGCCAAAGGAAGAACTTGAATTTATTTTATTTTGAGTTTTTTACACAGCTTAGTTAGGGTGGCTTTTAGAGTTTTGTTTATACGCTTCACCTGGCCTGAGCTCTGAGGGTGCCAGGGGATATGAAAAACCCATTTTGTCCCAAC
>NW_017729032.1:44765647-44785374 GCF_001723915.1 Gavialis gangeticus
TTTTTTTTTTTTTTTTTTTTACAAATTTTTGCTGTAAAATGCGTTTTCTGGTTAGAATCAATTTTTTTAGGAGGGCCAAATTTTGGCATAATTTTATTAAGAAGCACTTTGCAAACTGCTTTAGCAGTGGCTTGGGTAGTGGGAAAGGCTTTTACCCATTTTGAAAGTTGATTTACAATTACCAACAAATGTTTTTGTTTTTTTTTTGAGGGGGGTAACTTAGTGAAATTAATTTGAATATGCTGCATGGGCCTATGAGCCCATTTGCGCCCACCAGGTGGTGCCTGTTGGCGTGTTTTTTTTTTAGGATTACATTGCTGACACAGAATACAACTTTTAACCAATTTTTTGGCCATTTTACTTAATTTAGGGGAGACAAACTGCCTAAGAATGACTTGAACCATTTTATTTGCTTCCAGATGGGTGTTATTGTGTTAACTGCTTGGCATTTGGATGTAAAGGTTTTTTTGCCTCATCTTTAGTTAAATCAT
Organism: Gavialis gangeticus; assembly: GCF_001723915.1. Classification (NCBI taxonomy): domain Eukaryota; kingdom Metazoa; phylum Chordata; order Crocodylia; family Gavialidae; genus Gavialis; species Gavialis gangeticus. The sequence continues at coordinate 44,766,139 of NW_017729032.1, forward strand.
GTAAAGGTTTTAATAGTTTACCAGCAGCCACTATCCATGAACGACAAAATTCAATTATTTTAATAAAACCTTTTATTTCTTGTTTAGTTATGGGAAAAGGAATATCCAAAATTGCTTTTACTTGCTTAGGGTTTAAGCGGCGAGTTTCAGGTTTTAGAGTGCATCCTAGATATTTTACTTTTTGTTCAGCCCATTGCAATTTATTAGGGTTAACCTTGTGTTTTTTTTATTGCCAGCTGATTGAGCAGATAAATGGAATTAGTTTTATTGTTTTTTCATGTATTTGATGCTACTAGTATATTATTCACATAAGTTACCAAGGTAGAGCCACGGGGTAACTCGACATCTTTTAAATCTTTTGCTAAAATTTTAGCAAACACTTTCAGGGCCTTCACATATTTTTGTGGCATTTTAGTCCACGTGAGTTGCCCTGGGGGCGGAACTTTTTGTTTTTTCCCCTTTTGCCTGGCTGTGCCTGGTATTCCCCAGGTGAATGCAAAAAGGTACTGTTTTTTTGGGGGCGACCGGTACGGAAAAGAAGGCATTTGCCAGATTCAGGCAGGTAAACCATTTTGCATTTGGCGGCACCATTGCCAATATAGTGCTAGGGTTTGGCACTACAGGATGTTTTGGGATTACATATTGATTAATTAGTTTTAGGTTTTGAACCATTTGATACACCGGTTTACCATTTGGCCCAGGCTGAGGCTTCTTAATAGCCAGGATAGGGGTATTGCAAGGGGAGACGCAGGGCACCAGGATTTTTTTTTTTTTTTTTTTAAATCTTGTATGAGAGGCTTTAGCCCCTGAATGGCTTCAGGTTTTAAAGGATACTGTTTCTGAGCGGGCGGAGGTTGATTACTTTTTGCTGTTGGGTTTAAAGGGGAAGCTGATTTTACTAGTTCCACTGCATGTTTTCTTCCCCACACTATAGGGTTAACTTCATTTTGTATTCTCACAGGGAGGTTTTTGTTAGCTTTTTGAACCTCCAATTCTGCCAACAAGTAGGCTTTTTTTAATGGGAACCGTAGAAGAATGCCATCTGGATTATAGAAAATTTGAGTGTGCAATTTACACAGCAAGTCTCGGCCAAGCAAGTTCACGGGCCCATTTATAAGTAAAAAGGAATGCTGAATATTTAAAGGGCCCAGGGTGGCTGTGCAATTACTGGTCATAAAATACTGCTCCGTCTTTTCAGTAACTCCCATTACGCATTTTTCAATACTTTTCCTTGGGGCTGCTCCCTCGGGAATGGCTGAATGAGTAGCACCGGTATTCACTAACAGTTTAAAAGTTTTTTTTCCTATTTTAAGGGGAATAGCAGGGAACCGAGCATCACATTTAAATTGTACAAGTCCAGCCTTATAGATCTCAGGACCCCATGGGAGTGGCGCCTTCCTTTATTTGCTGTCCTTTGCGAACTGCCCTGCTGCCTCTGACTTATAGTCCTTTTTAGGACGCGATGGGCACTTTTTTTTCAATGTCCTTTTTCACCACAGTAATGACAGCTGTCACACTTGCTTCCAGCTTTGCGTCCTTTGCCTCACTGCTCCTCCTCTTCCCCTTCCATTTTATTCACCTTTATTTCATCCACGACCTCTTCCCCCCATTCCAGTCGTTGCTGCGGCCAGCGGTGACACTTGCTTTTTTATATTTTTATATTTTTTTGTTTTTTGTTTTTTCTTTTCTTCTTTTTCTTTTTCTCTCTCCCATTAAACACTCTAGTAGCGATATTGACTACCTTAGGTAAACTTTTTCCTTGCATGCCGTCTGGGTGTTTTTTGAAACTTTTTGCAATGTCTTCAGCACATTGTGACATGAAAACCATTTTGATCATTGCCTTTCCATGATTTGAATCAGGATTCAGGCAGCCGTGCTTTCTGATTTTACAAGTTAATCGGGTGCAGAAGTTAGAGGGGTGTTTATCTGAGCATTGTACACAAGCAGTTACTTTACTTCAATTCGGAGTAGCCTCCCCTGCTTCTTTAATGCCATTTAAGACAGCCTTTAGAAATCTATCCAAGTCCAATTTTTGGGCCTGAATGTTAGGGTTCCAATTAGGGTCAGCGGTTGGCCAGTCATTAAGACTCCAATTTCGGGCTCTCAAATAAGCTGTTGCTTTTTTCTTTACCTTTTGCCTCTCATCTTCAGTCATGAGCGTATTTAATAGCTGGCTTACATCTGCCCAAGTGGGCACGTGAGTGGAGAAGATTGTATGAAACATTTTTTTCACTGCCTTAGGATTATCCTGCAAGCGTGGCATAGTGCGTTGCCAATTGAGCAAATCTGAGATTGCAGACGGGGTATGGGTGAATACCATTTGATGTCCTCCAGCGACCGTCGGAACTGGATAAGTTTTCAGTGGGGCTTGTATTACTGGGTGTGTTTTTGGTGCGCCCCCTAGCCATGTTTTAAGAGGACTGGCTGGTGTTCTTAAAGGTGAGGGAACACTTTCTCTGGCTGCACCCCCCCTTCCTTTTCTTTTCCTACTCTTTCCCTATCCTGTTTCTCTTGCACCCTTTTACTCCACCGGACAGGTGGGAGAACGGGAACAAATTCATCTTCTTTCCTGTGCGGCTCTAAGGCATAGGGCGGGGGATTTTTACATGAGTCATCCATACAAACAGCTTCAAAAGCCACTTGTCCCTCCATCGGTTTATAATTATACCATACATACAAATAATTCATTTGTCCTGGTTTGAGATTAACTAAAATATCCCGTAAGAAATTCATTCTCTCTGTGGAAAAGGTTCCACACTCCGGCCAATCTCTAGTCGGGGACAAATGAGAAGTAAATGACGGCCGTTGGATCCAACACAAATTTCTCATCTTAGCCTTGGACAATCCGGCCGTCCCGGATATATCTTTCCAATCCCTTAGGATGAGAGACAACGGGGCATCCCCCAGGCATTTACTGCCGCCTTGTCCCATTTTTCTGTACCGAGCGCTCACTTACCTAGTTCCAACCAGGTCCTGCTCAAAGGTCAGGCTGACATTGCTGGATTTCTACAGGCTTTGGCTGGTTCATGGGACAATGCCTTATCGCCGACGCAGGATCCTGCTACTGGGCAAGGCTCCTCAAAGTCTGAGGATGCGCGCTGCGTTGCTTCAGAGTGCAATCCCGCGTCGGAGAGTCAGACGAGTCCCATCTGGGGTGCCAAAATTGTTAGGGACTTGAACCCCAACTTTTTAGGTTTGTTGTTTGACCGCAAGACAGGCAACATCAGCAAGGTTTTATTTTAAAGCTTTTTATTGAAGCGTGCATACAACAACAAAGAGTAGCCCGTTTTTTTTTAAGAATTAGCCCCCCTTGATAACAAGTAAGCAAGTTTATGTAGACAGTTTTGCATTACAGATTTTACACTTAATTGACTTAACCTTTATGGTTAGTTAGAAACTTTTAGTGCGCATGACAAGATACGCGCGGGGGTGGGAATTTTCCACTGTGAAAGAAAACAAGATATTAGGTTAGTGTGAGAAAACTTTTAATTAGTTTAAACTGGTTTTTTTGTTACATGCCTGTTTTGAAATGCTAACTAATAGGGAGGAGGTGACATTTGTGTCTTTGAAGTGTTAAGTTTGCTTTGTAGATAACTTTTACGCTATTATTTATGGTTTTGTTAGTTAATTTTTACAGCTACACAATAAGAAGCTTTGAGCAGTTTTTACATATAAGCATTTTTTTTATTATTAAACATGCAACTTTTTTTTTTAGCACTGTTACTTATGCTAGTGGGTTTAAGGTAGGTTTAGTTTGTACCATTTCTATTTATCAGTTTGCATTCCAAATGTCATACTGCATAGAGAAAGCTCATGATTATCCTGTTTGTGGCCTTTCAGCAGTATTTTTCTTTGTGGGCTTTTGGGCCTGCTTTCAAACATCATATATCATTATCTATGCATATATAAAAGGTAAAAAATTAAGTCCCAGCCTTGTAATTAGACCTAAACAATTGCCTAGATCCAAATGGAGACTTGTCAACTTAATTTCCAGCTTTTCAATTTAAAAAAAAATTGTCCAGGTAAACGTGTACTAGCTCCCAGTGAATGGATTTGTTTAATTCAGATGCATCGGATGGCTTGCCATTTACAGGATCTATTAATTTATTTTTAAAGCATTTTTCCGTAGGTGTTTAGCTTAGTGGGGGAGTGTCAAGTGGAAAGGTCACTTCTGCTAGAGAATTGGAAAGTTCTGTTAAAGGATAGAGTTTTTAATCTGACAAGGTTTAATAGGCTAAATTTGCAGCAGTCATTGTATCAAAACAGGTTTTGAAATTTTCTTCCAGGCTATTCTAAATAATAGATTAAATACAGTTCATCATCACTTGTACTGTTTTCTAGCTGCAATGGCATGTTCTTTAAAAATACCTCTATTTCAAATGTAGGTAAATTCTAATAAAATATAGTTCTGTTTGTAGATAAAAAGCAAGCCCAAAATGTTACTTTTTATTTAATGAGTCTTGTATTCCTATATAAATTGTGGTCAGTTCTAAAATGTTTTTAACTGTCAGTCCTGAAAACTAATAACTTATTCTGAGAGTCAGTTGGGGCGGCTTTTTTCCTGTGCATCATCACCAATAATAACAAAGGGTTGTTATGCCAAATTACTTGCTGAAGTGTATTGCCTAGAATTAAAAAATCTTGATCATAGGAAAAAAAAGTTCATTAACAAGAGTCATTGACTTCTGTACGGTTGAAACTTTCATTTACTTTTCTTCCACCAAAAAATCCTATGTTATAGTTGCAAACAAAGCTTTCCAATGTGAACTGAATGTGAAGTGCATTAACAGTCATTCGTCAGTTTATCGAATGACTGCATAATGTTAAATGCATAAGCAGTCCCAGTAACAACAGCTGGAACCAAGGACTGTTGCCTTACCAAGAGAATGCTGTTATCATTAGTTTGCAGAACTGGGTTCCCTGTTGTTTTGTTGTTCTGGCCCCATTGCTTTTACCTGCCTTTTTGCACAGTGGCCTAGATTCCACAGGAAAGGTAGCGAGAGTGCCTTCAGCCCAGCCCATCCTTTAGCTTGGTGCTTAGAGGGCTTTCCTGAGAGGTGGGAGATTTGCATTTTAATCCCCTCAGACTAGTGAGGGTATTGAAAAGAGGTCTCTTGTTTTTTGGGTGAGTGTTCTAACCACTAGGCTATTATGCAAAAAGAGGGTACCACCCAACTATATGTTAAAGAAATGAGTGAACTATCCAGTTACTTGTGCACAAAGGGTTGATGACCTAGATATGAGAATCTAGGTGGGGGTGCCTTACCTCACGTGGGTGTCTAGCTTGGGGCCTCTCTGCAGTCCAAACTCCTGCTTAAGTCTGGGGTGGGGGGGTGAGATTTCAGACGCACCCACCTCTTCTGTGCTTCCTGCTGACTGACTTAGGTGTGGTGAGTTCTGCGTATCTGATCTTTTGATCATCTGATGAGCTTTAAAAAAAAGCGCCTCTACCGCTATTTTGAAGTACGGGGATGCTGATACACAAGACGCTCTGGGTGTTTTAATTAGAGTGGGTCTTGAAGCCCCCCAACCCCACTCCTGAAGCACATGTATTATAAGCATCCTATGTGCCTAATTCTCGTGGAGGTAGCCAACTACATTTTAGATACCAAAACGCTCAGTATCTCCATACCTACTTCCCTTTGTGAATCTGGTCCTTAGTTGCTGTGCAAGGTATTTGGCGCTTTAGCTAGTATGATGGAATGAAACTGGGTAAAATAAATAAGCATTGGGTGTATCTACACATGTGATTTACTATGGAGTAGACTAGTTCTTCAGTAAAGTGTCACCATATATACATGGGCTGGTATTGGGGCACAGTAAATTAATTAACTTGGCCATAAGATAGTACTGTTGGTGACAGTACTTTCATATGGCAGAGTAATTTACTGTGCTGAAGCGCATGTGAAGATGCTGCCAGTTAGGAATAAATTGTCCTGTCAGCCCAGTCAGCAGGGGGTCAGACTCCTGCCTGCTGCCTAGCCACGTAGCTCTGCACTTTGTACACTCTTGTGCCCTAGCCAGCCTCTCTGCCATTCAGTGCTCCTGCCTGTTGCTAACCCTGAGCCTGCTGCCTGCCCGGGCCTGCTCCACCCTGGCTCAAACTGCTGCTGTTCTGGGTGCAGGTGTAGATACTGTGCCTGGGAGTAGTGTACTCCAGCTCTAGAGTTTATTGCATCGTGTTAATTGTATGTGTAGGTGAACCGTCTATGACCACAACAGAATAATGGAGTTGCTTCTGCCAAAATGGGAGAAATAGGCATGGGCACAGCTGTACTATAACACCTTGTTTGCTATTCGTGCTGTACACTTTGCAATCTCTGAATTTTAATTGTCAAAATATTTTGGAAATTTCAAATTTCATCTGGTCCTACTAAGGATAGAATATTTGGCAGTTTGAGCCCAGCTTATTTTATCATCAGGTGAGTCTGAGTGAGCCAGAGGGTTCTGTTCAGAAAACAGAGTTATCCTGTTGATACTGAGTTAAATGGTAATGTTCACTATGTTTTTTTTTTTTCCTTGTGAGTTTGCAAATTCACCAGTTCTATGTAGTTTATAATAAGCCATAAGCAGCGTCCTGGGAAATGCCAAGTGAACTTTTGTAACAAAACAGAGTACTTGTAGCATTTGAATAATGGTTGCAAATAAAATGTAATATTTGCAAATATAAAATACGTTTTGTTCGTTTTTTTTTTTTAATGAAGCAAACCAAAACTGAAGAACAAAATTCTGATATTCACACAATATCTAGGTTAAGGTAATCAATTGCTTGAACATTAGGAAGTAGAGAATTAAGTTTGAAAGCTGACTTTTAATTTTTCTTTCTGTGCCTGTTCTGCAGAATAGCTTTAATATAATACAAGGTGTTGTGGAAGAATTTTTAAATGACAGTTTTGTGGGTAGTCAGATCTAGAGAGGATTGTAAAGAGTTGAAAGACCTAATAATCTAGGGGTTTGGGCAACATATCTACAATGCATTTTGTGTGTTACATGCAAGGTTTAGAATTAACGATATGAGAAATTTGTATTTGATTCATCTGTCTACTCATCAGGAAGTCCTTGGTGTCTTTTTTTGTGTGTTGCTGAATTCATACAGGTATTTCAAAATGCCATGCCTAGGAACGGAATAGAAAATACTCAGTATTTATAATAGGGTAACATCTGTTAGCTTTGAGTAAAGCTTAGTTGCCATGGTGAAAAATACCTGCGCTGTGCCCCTCCCATGTGTAATTTATTAGAATAAATCAGCTGTGATTTCTTTTGATTCTATTTCCGTTCCTGTTTAAGCATAGTGCTTCAACAACGTTGTTAGTCATGGTGCTTGCAGACCACTTTGAAAAAGGTTGTATTGCACCACAAGCCATTTCTATTCAGACATATGTTTAAAGGGAAATTATCCGGGTAACTGCTCTGATAACCTCTCAAGCTATAGCAGCAAACTCCTCTGTTTATATTATTTTTTCATTTGATTTGACTAGATGGTTTACAGGTAAAAGTTTAATTTTGTTAAGCTTAATAATGTCTTTGGTATTTTTACAGTATTGAAATATAAACAGTCACTGACCTAAGCAGCTTATAGTCTAAAAATTCTATTCGCAAAGGTTAAGATACATGGAGGACCTAAAAAGGTGATGCAGTTTGTGTTCTTATATATGAAAAATCAGTTGTTGCATCCTTTATGTATGGAGTAAGAGGTAAATAAAGATGATGCTAGCTTAACTTGAGTAGAGTGGGGGAGAATGTTTGTACATATGGGGTTCGAAGGTGACATTTTATCTAGATAAAATCTAGAAAAGAAAACTAACAGGCACTTCAGAACAGCAGAGAGTGCACTGGGATGTAATGATCAAAACTGTCTGTTATGGTTTGCTGAAATTTGCTCCTTGTTTCTCATTAATCATAGTGTTCTTTGGATTTGCAACTTTGAAGCAGAATATTAATTAAACTGAAAAGAACTTTTTAATGAATATGCTACTTGTTTGGTGTAGTAAAATAGCCTACTTTTTTGTCTTAAGCCACTTTGAGCCTTTTTACTGAAAGGAAAATGGACTTTCTTCTCGTTGGCTACTTTTCACTTCTTGTGATTTCCTTGATCTCTGTAAAATGCTAAGCTTTCTTCTACATTGAATTAGGCTTATGATGTCATAGACCCATGAAAAACTGCTTTAGTTTAACTGGATTATCTTTAATAGGTAAAAATCTGGATCTGTCAGATGAGTTGTTTAAAAGGTGATAGGAAGAAAAATCCTTAAAGCAGGTGAATTCTATTCTCCTATGTAATGCTGTGCTGTATTCTTTCTTGTTTTTCTTGATTGCCCTTCAGGCTGTACTTCAGAAGTGTAGGATGCCTGAATTTATCAAGCATCTCAGAATTTACCTTTTTAAAAATATTGTTTTCACCAATCACGTTAACACCTAACTCCTTTGCAAGTTTTACCTTATAGGTCAATCCATATCAGTTGTTTAATTTTTCTTTTCTGCTGAGGTATAATTTTTATGAATGGAAGCTTAGTCAGTGCAATCAATACAAAAAAACAAATGTTTGTGGAGTTTACAAACATGGGGAAAAAATACAAATTTATTTTTTTTAGAAATGTTTCCAGTTTAAGCAATAAACAGTGGAAATTGTTAAATTGTTTGTAGACTAAATTACAGTATAATAAGGGATTTTCAAAGATCTCTGTACTAAGAAGAAAAATCTTGGAAGGGAAACAGGAAAGAATAATGAAGTAGAATTTTTAGAATGTTATCTGTGTTGTTTTAAGAACAGACATGTTGTTTCCTTTTTCTCTTGATTATATTCACATTTTTATAGGAATGTCAGTGATACCTTGCAATGTATGTATGTATGGTAAACATAATTTACATGGAAATTTGGAAGAAGTATGTGTGGCTATAACTGGTGGCTGAATACATGCACAGGAAATGCTAAATGTTAAAACAGATGGACTTTGCAAAACTATTGGAAGATATTGCTTGAGCAGAGTAATGCAGAATGACTAGCACACATTAGTTTTTGGTGCTTGATCAGGCATGAAAATACAGCCTAAAATAGTAACACAAGACTAAGCATTAACAAAGTCAGCTATTTCAGAGGTGAAATGATGTAACATTAATATTTTCCTTTCTTCATTAGTTATATTTTACTCTACCATAAACAGAACTGTAGTCCTTTACAGTGGTTACTGGAGCAATAAAGGTAGTGCTATCCATGTTTTCTCTTGCTTTGTATACTTTACCTCTGCTCCATATATTGGAATTTCATGTATATTTTGGATTTAACTGCTTTTATGAGCTATCCAGAAACACTTCAAATTAGTACCTGTGGTGTTTCTCAAGTGTTTTTTCTGAAGCATCTGTTTATCATACAGAAAGATCATGATTTAACTGAACACAGACTGACTTACTAGAATATCACCCACTTTCTTGGTATCATCTTCATGTGGACTCAATATAATCCTGTTCGTTTTTTGTACAGTCTCCATTTGAAGATGGATCTTCCAATTGAGTTTATCTCCACAGAATAGATATTCCCACGTTGGCTCATATCTTTTCATATTCATAATATCCAGAATTGTTAAAATTCATGATAAACTCGCCTTTTAGAGAATTACTGTATTTACTTGAATCTGATATTAGGTTTGTTTGGTTTTGTTTTTTTTTTTGCTGCAGCCCTGGCTCTGAGCCTTGGGGGAAGCTGGAACTAGGCTGTATGTGATGGGGGAGAACAAGGGAGATTCTATGGTGGTGGTGGGGAGCAAAGGGAGACTGGTATTGGTGGGGGCATGAGGAGGCTTGTGGTGTATGGCTTGGGAGCAGTGCAGGATTGAATGTGCTGCCTGAGTACATTCAATTAGTGGGTGGCTAATTGGCTTAGGGACCACACCCAGAGAGTGGTGGCGGATGGGTCGTTCTCGGCCTGGAAGGAGGTGGACAGCGGGGTCCCGCAGGTTTCGGTCCTTGGACCGGTGTTATTTAATATCTTCATCAGTGATTTGGACGAGGGTGTGGAGAGCACCCTGTCCAAGTTCGCAGATGATACCAAATTATGGGGAAAAGTTAACCCACTGAAGGGCAGGGAGCAGATACAGGTTGACCTGGACAGGTTGGATCAATGGGCAGAACGAAATAGGATGCAGTTCAACAAAGATAAATGTAAGGTACTCCACCTAGGAAGGATGAATCCCCTGCACACCTGTAGGCTGGAGGATGACCTCAGCAGCTCAGAGGCTGAGAGAGATCTTAGAGTCATAGTTGACTCCAAGATGAACATGAGCTGGCAGTGTAATGAGGCCATCAGCAAGGCCAATTGCACCTTGTCTTGTATTAGTAGGTGAATGACCAACAGATCAAGGGAGGTGATGCTCCTCCTCTATGCGGCATTGGTCGGGTTGCAGTTGGAGTACTGTGTCCATTTTTGGGTGCTGCACTTCAAATGGGACATGGAGAATCTGGTGAGGGTTCAGAGGAGGGCCACTCACATGATTAGTGGCTTCAGTGAAAGACCCTATGAGGGGTGAGATCTGGATCTCTTCAGCCTTCACAAGAGATGGCTGAGGGGAGACCTTGTAGCCACCTATTACTTTATCAAGGGAGGCCAACAGGGGATTGGTGATGCCCTATTTACCAGAGCGCCCCAGGGAGTAACTAGGAATAATGGGTGCAAACTAGTGGAGAGTAGTTTTAGGTTAGACATTAGGAAGAAATGTTTTGCAGTAAGGGTGGCCAGAATCTGGCATGGGCTTCCAAGAGACGTGGTACTATTATCTAACTTGGAGGTCTTCAAGAGGAGGCTTGACGGTCACCTGGTTGGGGTCATCTGACCTTGGTCCTCTTTCCTGCCAGGGGCAGGGGGTTGGACAGATGATCCATTGTGGTCCCTTCCGACTCTACAATCTATGAATCTATAAAGAAAATTTATTTTTAGAGTTGTGTTACTATATAATTTGTCAAATGAATGAATTCTGGAAAAGTGAGGACTTAAATTCCTTAAAGTGATGCATTGTATTCCAAGTAGAAGCATTCTGATAATGCAGTTTACTGATGTAATGAATTTCCATTAACATATAATCATGGGTAAGTTAAGCAACTTGGGAAGATGTTCTTGTCATTATTTTGACTATTATAGTTCATTTTTACTACTGTGTTTAAAAGCTTTCTTTCCTCTTTTTCTCATCTCATATTTATAGTTCTTTGTATTCCCAGATTTCAAAGCATTTCACAAAGAAGTATAAGAATTATTATTAACGTAAGCCATGTCACCAGATTTTGAGCATTTATCTGTGTGTGTGTGTATGTGCGCGTGCGCATATCTTCTACACAAAATCATATTTCTTGACTAGCTCTTTCCACTGGAGCTGTGCACATGTTCTGTGTTGGTTCGTGCTTAGGTGTGAGGGCCTAAAGGGTAGGATGGCTCCACTCCTTTCCTTCTTTTTGTCTTTGCCAGTGAGGTGAAACCTGTTGAGTATCAGACCTACTAGGTCTTTGGTCAAAGTAAACTTTTAAAAAAATCTTCTGCAAATTGTTAGTCATATTTGACCTCTTTTTTAGCCCCTCTGAACCAGTTACTAGCTGCCTGGGCTAAATTGCTTTTGTTAAATGTCTCCCCTAATGAAGTCAGGAAGGCCAAAGTGCAGTTGGAGTTGCAGCTAGCAAGGGACATGAAGGGTGACAAGAAGGGTTTCTACAAGTATGTCTGTAGCAAGAGGAAGATCATGGAAAGTGTGGGTCCCTTTGAATGGAGGAGGCAACCTAGTGACAGAGGATGCAGAAAAGGCTGAGGATGCACCTCAGTCTTCACAGGCAAGGTCAGCTCCCAGACTACTGCACTGAGCAGCACAGTTTGGGCAGGAGGTGAGCAGCCAACAGTTGTGAAAGAACGGGTTAGGCACTGTTTAGAAAAGCTGGACGTATACAAGTCCATGGGGCCAGACAAGATGCACCCAAGGGTGATGAGGGAGTTGGCTGATGTGATTGCAGAGCAACTGGCCATCATCTTTGAAAACTCATGGCGATTTGGGAGAATTCCCAGATGATTGGAAAAGGGCAAACATAGTGCCCACATTAAAGAAAGGGAAAAAGGAGGACCAGGGAATTACAGGCTGGTCAGCCTCACCTTAGTCCCTGGAAAAATCATGGAGCAGATCCTCAAGGAATCCATTTCTAAGCACCTGGAGGAGAAGAAACTGATTAGGAACAGTCAGCATGGATTCACCAAGGGCAAGTCATGCCTGACTAATCTGATTGCCTTCTGTGATGAGATGACTGGCTCTGTGGATGTGGGGAGACCAGTGGATGTGATGTACCTTGATTTTTACCAAGGGTTTTGATAGTCTCCCACAACATTCTTACAGGCAAGCTGAGGAAATATGGGATGGATGAATGGACTGTAAGGTGGATAGAAAACTGGCTTGAGCATTAGGCTCAGAGGGTATTAATCAATGGTTTGATGTCTAGTTGGCAGGCGGTATGAAGCACAGTGCCCCAGGGGTCAGTCCTGAGGCTAGTTTTGTTCAATATATTCATCAGCGACCTGGAAGATGGCATAAAGTGCACCCTCAGTAAGTTTGCAGATGACACTAAGCTGGGGGGAGTAGTAGATATGCTGGAGGGCAGGGCTAAGATTCAGAGTGACCTAGACAAATTTGAGGATTGGGCCAAAAGAAATCTCATGAAGTTCAACAAGGACAAGTGCAATGTTCTGCACTTTGGACGGAAGAACCCCATGCACTGGTGCAGGCTGGGAGCTTACTGGCTGGGCAGCAGCTCTGCAGAAAGGGACCTGCGGACTACAGTCGACAGTAAGTTGAATATGAGCCAAGAGTGTGCCCTTGTTGCCAAGAAGGCTAATGGCATACCGGGCTGCATTGGTCGGAATGTTGCCAGCAGGTCAAGGGAACTGATTGTTCTCCTCTATTCTGCACTGGTGAGGCCACAACCAGAATACTTTGTCTAGTTTTGGGCCCCCCCCACTACAGAAAGAATAAGGACAAATTGGAGGCGATTCAATGGAGGGCAGTGAAAATGGTGAGGGGGCTGGAGCATGTAACTTTTGCGGAGAGGCTCGGGGAACTGGGCTTATTTAGTCTCGAGTTAAGAAAACTGAGAGGGGGTTTAATAGCCGCCTTCAGCTACCTGAAGTGGGGGTTACAAAGAGGATGGAGCTAAACTGTTCTCGGTGGTGGCAGATAACATGATCAGTGATCTCAAGTTGCAGCAGGGGAAGTTTAGGTTAGATATTAGGAATTTTCTCATTAGGAGGGAAGTGAAACACTTGAACAGGTTACCCAGAAAGGTGATGGACTATCCATCCTTGGAGGTTTTTAAGACATGGCTAAACAAAGTCTTGCCTAGGATGATCTAGTTGTGGATGGTCCTGCTATGAGCAGGGGGTTGGACTATATGACCTCCTCAGGTCCCTTCCAACCCTAATTTTCCACGATTCTATTATCCTGTGATTTGAAACCTAGCTGATTTGACCCATGTACCTAATGGTGGCTTCAAGCCCCGTCTGTCTCATCCTGCCATAGACTAAATGCCCCTAACAACCCAGCAGGTTTCTCTTCTGGCTGGGGGGAATCTCAAATTTCAAACACGTTTGGAATTGTATGCTTATTATTTGCATCAGTAATAAGTAGCAAGCATACTTGCTACTCTCAAGATATGAGGCTGAAATATCAACTTACTTTGGTCATTGAAGTTCTTGGATTCAGAGGAAACAAGCTTGAAAATTGTACCAGTGCTTAAATCAACATCATTCAGTTTTCCTCATTGATTAATAAGCAGTACTTAAGAACACTGGAGATTACAACTTGGAGGAAGTCATGTATGAACATAGGCACCCAAGCTATCCTCTGTTTTGTTTTCAAGCCAGTATAATTTTCTGTACTGAACTCAGACATTGAAAGGAGCCCCACCAAGCACCAAGACAGAAGTTAGCAGGAGCTTAGTGTCTTCCCATAAGAAAAGGCACAGCAAAGCTTCTGGAGAGAAGTTTAATCTTTGTACAACATTGAGAGAGTAAGAGAAGGAGCAGGTTGCCAAAGACTAATGGCACTGACCCCAGCTATAGTGGATAATGAAGATTAGGCAGAACCAGATCTATCCTCAGTGAAGATAAATATCAGTTCAGACTTTGCTGTTAAAAGTATTTTGTATTTGGGTCTGCCCCTAGCAGAAATCTGCCTATGACCATCAGGACACATGTTTTCATTATTATTGAACAGAAAACCTTCCTTACTCAGCTCTGTGATCATGCCACCTGAAAATTTGCATTTACAAGTCCCAGAATTTGTGGGCCCATCTAAACTGGCAGTAGTCCAGCCCAAAACCCATAATAGAATTGCATGCTGCTGTGATCCTATTGAGGTTGCTAGGACAAGTACTGGCCGACTTTGTAGTGTTCTTGGGCCTGTTTTTGTGGATTGCTAAACTGCTCAAGGTTAATACTTTTTTATGTTCAAAAGCTTGTCTAACTCTATTCCATCTATACAGTTGGTGCAATAAATGCTTGGTGGTATTGTAAGCACATTTTCAGGAAAGAAGGACTTCAAGTCTACCCGGACTTGAATAACTGGCTGGCTGATCAGGGGCATGATTCCAGTTGAGTTGGGTCCTTTGCATGTTCTCTTAAGTATGACTTCATGTGAACTGCAAGAAACAGCCATGGAACGCAGAGACTGACAGGAGCTAATGGTAAATGACCTACAGGCAAACAAACCTGATACTTCTTGAACTTTTGAGTCATCAGTCAGCAGGCACTTGTGATGTTTCTTTCACTATGGCCTGTACAGCTGCTTGAGGTCCACAGGCTTCCCATCCTGACATCACTGAACAAGTGGATCACAGTTCTTGTGAGAAGTTGCTTTGTGACTGACTCCCTGAGTTTAAGGAAAGAGGTGATATTTTTGGTCTCCTACTGCATGATGGTTTTTACAGCTGTTTCAGAGACAAGCTTGGATGCTTCCTTTGAACATGTGGAACACTTTTAGATGCAAGTCATGTAGTCTTGGGACAGTTTGACACACTCTGTGAATTTCCTTTAGCTGAGTGCTGTAAGGCAAGCTTGTGCAGTATACCACCCTGTTCTGTGGAAAAAAGGTGCAAATTGCAACACATTTAGGCAATGCACAGTAATAACCAAAATGAGGTTATCTTCCTATCCTCTACTCTTGCAGAGAGCCATCAAGTTCTTTGAAGAGTTATCAATATAAAATAACCCCACTGGCGTGTACTTTCCAGGTGCTAGTAGTAACCAACAGACTTCCTGTGGTAATCGGCCTCTAGTGGTTACTGTGGACATGTATCTTAGACCCAATACTTTCAGTGCGGTGGGGCTAGGGGAACCCCAGCATAAATTTACTGAAGTAGAGGAGTACATTGCCTGAATTTGTGTTCAAGGGGAGGCACCAGCCAAGGTTTCATTCTGGTTGTCCTTCTCCTGTAGTTTGGACTTATTTGCCTCTGGTTTCTCTGGATTTCCAAAATAACTCCCAGGGCCAGGTGGATCAAAGCTTCAGTTGTCTTGGTAGCATTGGCTGAGAGTTTGTGGCTGTTGGATCTGTTGCTGATATCTAAGTAGTTTCTTACACACTGCCTAGCTTGCCGGAGAGAGTACCCTAGAATCATGGTTGGATACCAAAGCGGCTAGCCAGCTATTCAGTTGGCTTGCCCAGTGGCTTGGATGTTGCTGGCTTAGTGCTACCAAAAGGCAGCTCTCTTCAGAAGAGCTGCACCTCTTGCAAGGAACCTCTTGCCAGGAAGATGTACTTCTAGAAATGGAACAGACTATCAGCACAGGCAGCTAATAATAATAAAATTGGACCCAGTTGAGGTCCCAAAACTGAAAAAATTATACTGTATAGGTTCCTGAAACCAGAAGGGCTAATATTTAAATCCATTAAAGTTTACTGTGCGTCTCGGCTGTCATGCTCCTTTAGACTTTTACTCCCCCCCCCATGCCCTATGGCATCAAAATTCCTCATGGACCTTTTTCATACTTGCCCTGTCAGGGTCCCAACTTTAGCATGTGACCTCTTTCATCCTTTTAAACTACTGTCAGAGTACACCACTTCAGCATGAAATGCTGTCTCATGACTTATCTCAGCACAGAGATTTGGTGAACTCCGAGCTCTTTTGGTTAGTCTTCTATACATCTTTTCCCAGGGTAAGGATAGTGATGAAAGGACAACCTAGAGCAGGTGTGGGCAAAATTCAGCCTGATGGTCAAATCTGGCCCAAAGAAGGACTTTGTCTAGCTCACAGCGGGTCCCTTGGTCCTCCCTGGTCCAGGTGCCATCTGGCTTGTGGTGCATCCTGCTGCTCCCAGGTGTGCAGCAGGGCTGGGGTGGCTGTGTGGCTAGATTGCGTTTCTAGGCAGCCCGGGTGGTGGTGGCTCCATGCCTTGTAGTGGTGGCAGTGGAGAGGAGCTGCAGGGCAGCCTGGGCATGGGCTCCAGGTGGCTGCAGTAAGAAGGGCCCAGCAGTGGTGAGGGGAAGGCAGCTGCTTTATCCCTATGCATAGTTGCAGTTTCTGCCTGGTTGCTGCCACTGCTCAGTGTGAGCAAGTGGTTCAGAGCAGGCACATGGCAGGCTGGGATCAGGGCTCTACATGTGAGTTCTGACTAGTCTGGACCTGGTTCAATCTCGCTGGGGTGAGTCTGAAGCAGGCGTGGGGTGGCCCGGGGTCAGGGCTAGGACTGTGCACTCAGCTGCTGCTGGGCACTGATGGGGGAAGAGCAGCAGGGTGCACAGCCTCTAGGCTGTTGAGGGGGTGGGGGGTGCTGATCAGCCTGCGAGAGCTTCCCAGAATTGCCTATGTGGCCCACGGGCCCAAATACATGCTTTCCCTTGACCTACTGGAATGCCAAGCTTTCTATCAGCTCAGCAAACTGTAGATTACATTGTGCATTTCTGCCTGTTATCAATTGGCTGGTGATTTTCCCTCTCTGTCTCTCCCAAAAAAAAGTCAAAGCTTATTCTGCCAGGCTACAGAGTAAAGCTTTTGTTTTTTAGAGCAACGTACTAACCTTGGTAAACATTAGACACTAAATGTGACAGCCAGCAAAAGAACAGTACATCAATTTGTTTGACTAGTAGGGATAAAACTTTTCTTTGTAATGTTTAGGAAAGACATTCTGGTTTTTCCAACGAAATCAACCTTGACCATGTACACAAGAGAGAGAGCACTTAATCTGTGGTAACTGTGATAGAGTTTAATGCTATCATTGTGGTTCTATCACTAGTTCTTCATTCTTGCATTTTGGAGCCCTGTGCAAAATTGACTTTAAATTATAAGGGACCTGAAGAAGGCTCATGGATTACCTATCCTTATGGCCTTGTGGGAATACAAGGAAACACAGGCCATAGGCATGACCTGGTGAACATTACTAGTCAAATTGGTCTCTTGCGCAAAGGGGCCATTCTCCTTGGTGGAATCCACACTGACTGTCATCTTCATAGCAAATAATTTAATACTTTCTTTAAAATTATTTTGGTGTCAGGCATTGTGCAGTGTATTGTAGAATTATATCAATGGTTGGCAACATGTGGCCCACAGGCTGGATGTAGCCTGTGGAGCCATTTGATCTCGCTTGCAGTCATGGGGTAGCGGTGGGAAATTTGGTAGTAGTTGCTCTCCCTGTGCTGCCCTGGGGAAAAGCTGGGCTTAGGTACAGTAGCTGGGTCTTAGTGCCTGCCTTCTTATGACCTAAACTGGGTCAGTCTGGCCTGCAGCTTTAAAAAGTTGCTGGCAGCTAAATTATATAATTAATAAATCACATTTAAAGTGTATTAAAATGTATTTAAACTGATCCTGTCAAGTTTGTCTGTTGTTCTAATTATATTGAGAAGTTTTAAGTTCCTTAATTGTGTTTGCACAACTCTCACATAATTTGCAATATTAATTTGACTGTTTATTTCTGTGAAGTTGGTTCTTTTCACAATTTCCAGTTTTCAGTAATGCAGACTTTGTATGTTCATAGTATTCAGCATAATTTCAATTGATGATTTTTTTTTAAATTAAAAAATAGTCTCTCTGCCCATGACACATGTTTCTCATTACAAATTTTGGATGATAGTCACTAAGAAAAGATTAGCACAGATCTATATGATCTGCAGCATCATTTTTCTTCTGCTGAACATCTGCATTAAAAAAGCCCTTAAGGAAATGAGGGGCCATATACCAGATGAAAATATTTTCTTTATGTGTACTAATACTCGTCTCATTAAGTCTTCTGGAATCCTGAAATGGCTTTGATTGCTTTTAAAGAGTAATAGTTTTGTCAATAAACTCACTTCAAAGAATAAACACTCAGAAATTTTTAAAGTTATTTTTAATTGTAACTGATGCGTTTCTTTTTCCTTGTCAGAAGAACACCCAAAGACCCTTGAACTCGGAAGTAGAAGATCTTCTAAATGTTAGAACTGATCTAAAACTTAACCTTAAATACCCTGATAGAAGTTTTTATGTTGTTAAATTACTATATTCTGCCCAGTGCTGTTTTCTGCAAACTATGGCTACATGTTCATTGAAGGTAGGACAGGGTAACACCTTAAAGACTAATTCAGTCAGAAAAGCATGTGCTTTCATTGTAAAAAACTACTTTGTCATATACTGCCTGACTTCAGACGAACACAGCCAACTACCTCTCTTTCTATTTACATTGAGAATATTCTTAATATATCTTTATCTGAAAAAATGTACCTTTTGCATGCCTTTGGACTCTTTGTCCCAGGGCACTAATGAAGAAGAGTGGCATTACCTAGTAGATAGTTTCATAGTTTCTAGGGTCAGAAGGGACCTGAGAAGATCATCTAGTTCGACCCCCTGCCATGGCAGGAAAGAGTACTGGGGTCAAATGACCGCAGCAAGGTGTTCATCTAACCTCCTCTTAAAACCCCCCAGGGTAGGAGCCTGCACCACTTCTCTTGGAAGTTGGTTCCAGATCCTAGCCACCCTGACTGTGAAGTAGCGCCTCCTGATATCTAACCTAAACCTACCCTCTGCCAGCTTGTGACCATTATTCCTGGTCACTCCTGGCGGTGCTCGGGGGAACAGTGACTCCCCCAGTGCCTGCTGATCCCCCCTGACTAGTTTATAACAGGCCACAAGATCCCCCTCAGCCTTCTCTTTTGGAGGCCAAACAGGTTCAGGTCCTATCGCCTCTCCTCGTAGGGCCTGCCCTGCTGTCCCCTGACCATGCGAGTGGCATCCTCTGGACCCTCTCCATGCTGT
>NW_017729032.1:44785460-44793977 GCF_001723915.1 Gavialis gangeticus
TTTCTTAATGAGAACGGGGTGAGAGACAGTGTCAAAAGCCTTCTGGAAGTCCAGGAAGACTATGTCCACTGCTACCCCTGCATCTAATGATGTGGTGATCTGATCGTAAAAGGCCACCAGGTTGGTCTGACAGGACCTGCCACTGATGAACCTGTGTTGGTTGCCCCTAAGCATGCAGTCCCCTGCTGGCCCCTCATGGATGTGTGCCAGAATAATTTTCTTGAACAGCTTGCCCAGGATTGTGGTAAGACTAACTGGCCTATAGTTTCCCGGGTCCTCCTTCCTCCCTTTTTTGAAGATGGGAACCACGTTGGCCCTCTTCCAGTCGTCCGGCACCACTCCAGAGCACCACGAGTGCTCGTAAAGCCGTGCCAGGGGCCAGCATCTCTTAATCAGTTTCTGGGGATATCCATGTTGATATCTTTTAAGCATTGATCAAAGCAAGCTTTTATCTCATAAGATTGTTCTGCCTCAAAGCTTGCAATTGTGTCCGTGCAGGAAAGTAATGCAAATCAGTATTGCATCTCTGACATGTTTGTCTTCTTTTTCCTTTACTGGTAGCTAATTTTTAGTATTTTATTCAATTCAGGATGGTAAGGTGTATATTCCCATCCAATCTGGAAATACTTTTAGAAAAAAGAATCTAACATTTTCTTACTCTTTATTGTGGTGACTACCAGCCACTTGGATAGTTTTTAATCCTCAGTCTCTCTAAAAGTTCCTTGATTTGAATCCTTTATTCACCTTGAGTATTTCTGAGGTAATCCTCTTTTGGCCAGAAAGCCTGTTCTTTTAAATTGCATACATACTGTATCCTCCACTTCTGGTGAGCCATGTTTGGAAAGTTTCAAAGTATTATTTTTATCCAGACTTCAGATGGTACAATGTGCTATACACATTCATCATCTTTAACCTCATTTCCTTTGCAGATCACTTTTAGCACTTCATAGCACATTCAGTGCTAACTGGGGCACTCAAAGGGCACTGAATTTAAGGGATACATTTGGTAATGAATGAAAAGTTCTGTGCGTTTAACTCTATTAGAATTTGGTACTTTTTTTTACATTTGCTGTGGAAACAAAGAGTTCATTCAGAAAGGAGAAGCTGAAATGTACTGTAAACACAGCCCTCGGCTGTGAATAGTAGACTAAAAATATGGTCAATTTTTTTGTTTACAACACATGTAGTATCCATACGTGAAACTTTTCATCACAAACCGTATGCTTTAAATGCATAGCATGTGGTGGGGGAGGAGAAGAGGAATACTAAATAACTTCCTGCTGATCTGGATTCCTAATTTAACATCTAATTCTTAATGAGTGATTCCTGCAAAGAATATCAAAAGGCCAAGGTCCAACATTGTACCTTTTTTGCAATTCAAAAAATTTGCAGTCAAGTTTTATTCCACAAAAATGAGATCAAAATTGGTTTAAATCACTGGCAAATTAGGTGCCTAATTACCTTTGCACCTGATCTAAATTCATTTCCACTTTAAGAATATACCTAGCTGATGAGACCAGACCTATGCCTGCTTTAGCTTTAGTTAAAACACCCCTGCAAACATTTTGAAGCGCAGGATGCTGAATACATGTGATGCTGTGGGCACTTTAATTAGAGCAGTTCTCGGAGCCCCTCTAATTAAGGGTCCCCCACCATCCCAGAGCACGTGTAAAGACTCCGTATTTGACTGAGTATTCTGCACTTCAGAAAAGTCTCAAGTTCCATAGATTTCCCTTCTTTAGAGGCCCTCTTCAAATATTCAGTTTTGATGGCTCACTTGTAATCCAGTCTTGTTTGTTAGCTCTTTATAAAGAGCTAGCAAGGTCCAGAGTTAAGGTCTTCTAAGGAATCACATTAAAAGAATTCAGCCGTCACATGAAAAGCTCCTTCACAAGTCTGAACGGAAAAACTCATAGTAAAGAGGACAGCTGTGTATCAGCTGACTTCTCTGGCCTTATTGTCTGCTACTGCATACAATTATTAGCCCTCAGCTGCTTTGTTCATACTGGATAACCTTCAAACATTTCAGGGCCTCCTTACAAAGAAGTTCCATGGGAGGTGGTCCAGGGAAGCCCCTGAATTGTTTGGCAATCTGTTTTCCACATCATTATGTAATGTGGGATACATTTATACTCAGTAGTCATCTTAACCTCATATCATCAGTGAATTTGAGGTTTGATTTGCATCTTTCTTCCGTCTTGGACGACAGTGACCATGAAATATATTCTGAAGGAAGGAAGGAGAGCAGCACAATAAACTCACTGTACTTAAGAAAATCCAGACTTGAACAGACTTAGGTTATTGGTGAACAAGATCCCCTAGGAGGCAAGCATGGGGAGGGGGGAAGGAGTACAAAACTGGCTGCATTTAAGGAGGTTGTATTATAGGCACAAGAACGTTATCCTGATGTGAAGGAAGCATGGGAAACATAACAAGATACCAGCTTGGCTAGACAATGAGTTGAAACTAGGAGCACAAAACAAAAAATGGCAACTATTTCCCAATTTTCCATATTACTAAGGAAGGGTATAAGAGTATTGGATGGGAACTCCAGGAGAAAATCTGTAAGGTTGAGGCATGATATGAGATGCAAGGGATGTAAAAGGAATTCTGTAAGTGAGTCAGAAGTAATGGAACTGTGGTTTCTTTGTTGTTCCTCTTACAAAATACAGAAAGCATTCTAGTAGTGGTAGAACAGATTAGGAATTGCAGCATAACCTCTTAAATCTGGATATCAGAAATCCGGGATTATCAAAAATCCAGCACTTTTTAAAACTATGCTCCATCGGGGAGTAGTGGTGTCCGGTCCCAGAGCAGCGGAAGGGAAAGCTTCCATACGGTGGCTGCCGCTGCCATCCACCACCCCGCTCCATGTGCAGCTGCTGCTCCAGGACCGGCTGCCACTCAGGTTCCAAAAATCCCAAATTTTCACATTTCCGGCAGGTGTTCAGTCCCAAGCATGCTGGATTCATGAGGTTATACTGTACTTAGAGAAGACAGATGCTTTCAAGTTGCTGGGTGGGATTCACTGTAAGGTACTGAAGGAATTAGCTGAGACAATATCAGAGCCATTGGCTATCTTCTTTGAGAACTTGTGGAGATCAAATGAGATCCCAGGTGATTGTAAAAGGGCAATTTTAGTGCCCATCTTTAGGAAAGAGGAAAAAGAAGATCTGGGGAATTTATAGACCAGTCATTCTGACCTTAGTACTTGAAAAGATCATGGAGCCAGGTCCTCAGGGAATCTGTCATAAAGCACCTACAGAGAACAAGGTGATAAAGAACAGCCAGCATGGATTCGCCAAGAGCAAGTCATGGGTGATCAACTTGATTTCCTTCCATAAGGTGGCAGACTCTGTGGGTGGGGAAAGATCAATGGACTTTAGCAATAGCAATGACTTTAGCAAGGCTTTTGACACAGTCTGCCAGGGCATTCTCATTAACAAGCAAAGGAAATACAGGCTTGATGAAAGTACTGTAAGGTGGATATAAGGTTGAATCCTTCTGCTCAATAAGTAGTCATCAGTGGCTCTATCTAGTTGGAAGGAGAAATCAAGTAGGGTTCTCCAGGGCTCTGTACTGGGTCCATTATTATTTAACATCTTCATGTTTTGGCAATGGGATTGAGTGCATACTTAGCAGATTTGCAGATGATGCCAAGTTGGAGGAACTGCAGAAGCTGCAGGGTAAGAATGACCAGCGTAAACTAGAGAAGTGGTCCACGGTTGACCAGATGAAATTCAACAGGGATAAGTGCAAAGTCTGAACTTGACATGGAATTATTGCAGGACCTGTGGGCTACAGTGGACCATAAGCTGAATATGAGCCAACAGTGTGTTCTTGTTGCAAAGAAAACCAACAGTAGACTAGCTTGTGTTAACTTGAGTATGACTTGCAAATCAAGGGAAATGATTCTTTTGCTTTTTTCATCAGTGGTGCAGCCTCACTTGGAGTAGTGTGTCCAGTTTTGGATCCCAATCTCACACTCCAAGAAGAATGTAGGTAACCTGGAAAGAGTCCAAGGCAGAATGACAAAATTGATTAGGGGTCTGGGAAGCATGACCTATGAGGAAAGGCTGAAAGAGCTAGAGTTATTTAGCTTGGAGAAGAGGAAACTGAGGGGGAAGGGGGGAAATTTGATGACAGTCTTTAAATACCTGAAGCATGATTAGACAGAGGGTGGCTTTGAGTTTTTCTCTGTGGCTGTAGGGCATAGGAATGGAACATTGGTTTCAAGCTTCAACAGAGAAAATTTAGGTTGAGCATACATTAACAGCCTTTTATAGAAGCAGGATGTTGGCTACTGTGGTTCCCCTGTTTTACCTGTGGCAAGCTAGGGTGTTATGTCTTGTGTTGTATAAGAATTGACAGTAGTTTTATGAAGAGTTTAGATTATGAATTTGCATAGGATGGTTTGGGTAGGGATAATCGTGTCTCAGGCAGGGGGTCAGACTAGATGACTTTTGGAGGTCTTTTCCAGCTGTACTTTTCTATGAGAAGAGCCATACACATGATCAGAGGTCAGGAAAACAGACCTTATGATGGCATGCTGAGAGCTATGGGACTCTTCAGCTTGGGAAAGCGCAGGCTCAAGGGTGATCTGATGGCCACCTATAAGTTTACAAGGGGTATCCACCAGGATCTGAGGGAACGTTTGTTCACCAGAGCGCCCCAAGGGACAACAAGGTCGAATGGTTCTAAACTCCTGCAAGACCGTTTCAGGCTGCACATAAGGAAGAATTTCTTTACTGTCCGAGCCCCCAAGGTCTGGAATAGCATGCCATCAGAGGTGGTTCAACACCTACTTTGAACACCTTCATGAGAAAGTTGGATATTTATCTTGCTGGGATCCTATGACCCCAGCTGACTTCCTGCACCTGGGGCAGGGAGCTGGACTTGATGATCTTCTGAGGTTCCTTCCTGCCCTAATGTCTATGAAATGATTAGGAGGAACTTTGACTAGGAGGATGGTCAAGCATTGGAACAGATTATCTAGACAAGTTGTGGACTCTCTATCCCTGGAAATTTTTAAGAGCAACTTGGATAGACACTTGGCTGAGGTGGTTTAGTTGGGTATGAGCCTACCTGAACTGGAGGTCCCTTCCAGCCCTTCTTTACTGTGATCCTATCTCAAGATGCTAACTTTTACCATACATCTCAGGCACAGGAAATTCATGGTTTCATGGTATCCTTTGGCTGCTCAGCATCTCGAAAGATTGTTTATAAATTTCTTAAGAGTAGCAGCTGCACGCTTAACGATATTTCGGTGTATCCTGCTTAGGCAACTGGCTTATCAGAGGAAAGTGACAGCATTAATTTCAGGACTTGCTCCACACCATTTTTCAGCTATTGGGGTTCTTGACCTTCAAGTCAACATAGAAAAGTCTCCTGATATAACACAGAAACTTTAATATATTTGAGGATGATAAAAGCTGCCATTCCTTAAGACAGATTTGAAGTTTTGTTCACTTTTATTAACTTTAGACAGTTTCTCAAGCAACAGCAAGGGCTTGTCTTAGTTTACTGGGCACCATGGTCTCTTTCCCTTTTGTAGCATTCCATGACAACGTACAACTACCCATTTCCAGGACTGGAAAAAGTCTGTACATGTTGAGTGCAGTTACATTTCAATAACCCTGCAGATGATTCTTTCTTCCCTTACTTGGTGGAAAGACCCAGAGTATGCATAGGGATACCATTCTCCCCATTCTTTCCAACAAGGAGTTTAGTGATGGATTTGTCAGGAGTGGATTGATAAGTTCACTGGGAACATCACTTAGTGTAAGAGAGCGAGAAAATAGGGCATATAAGTGTTTTAGAGTTGGGACTAGTTTGCGGCTTTTTTTAGGGAGTTTCTATCTTTTGATTCTCAGATAGTCCTTTTGGATCTTCACAGATGGTGCCCTGTTAAATGTGAAAAGGCAGAGAAGGGTGAGATCATTCCTGTGCTTAGAGAAATAGTACAGCTGTGGAACGGATGCATATAGTATTACATTATTTGTTCAGCAATTCATTAACCATGTCTGTAGAATGCCGACAGACTGAACAGACCTCTTCCTACAGAGCATAAGTGAATCAATAATTCAGACTTCCTGAACTGGAGTCATCCCTCAGTGGCTTTATTTTCTGATGCAGAACTTCTTTATTTCTGTATCTTCTATTTGAAGAGGAGGACAAGGTTCAGGATCCTTATTGTATGTGTTCCTGACACCTTAGGCACTACTGCTTCTTGTTCTTGTACCACTCCTTGCCACTACATCATGCCATGCTGATTAGTCTGCCAGATTGCTTGGAAAGCATTCATTTTAACAGTATTTTGAAAGGTGTTGTAGACTTGATTCAGTTAGTCACAGATGTTAGATGATTGCTGAAACGCTACTTATTTGTTGTATCCTTTAACTGGCTAATTTAAATATGAAGTCAAATGAGGCAGCACAGTCTGCTCAGCCTAATCTGTGCAAAGCAGAATTCCAAATTTGCATCCTACTTTGTGAAAGCATTTGAATGATCACTTGCAATATCAGGAAAAGTATAGTGTGACTTCAGTTAGCTCATTGTTGGAGTTGTGTCATTCAGAAGATGTCTTGATCCATGCATTGCCTTGTACATTCAAATCTGTAAGTTTTTTCCATATGTAAGCTAGTACAGCATAATCTGGATTTTTCATATGGGGATGGTTCACAACCTCTGTAATATGCAGATTGCTGAATTGAAAACTAGCAGTTCATCTCATTGCTCTGGCCTTTACTCTGAAGGGCACTGTTTCTCCACTCAGCTGAAACTCCTTTGTGGTCCTGTGCAAATGATTTCAGTTGGTGCCACTTCTCCAATCGGGGCCACGGTTAACAGCTAGAGCACATCAGTGGCCCCATGCAGCCTTTTGCTGCAGCTATATATAATCCTGGTGAGTTTGCAGATTGGAGAGGGAGAAGGAAAGGGAGAGGGGGTTGGATATAAAAGAACTTAACTTGGGAAGAATATGGATTCAACTGTATGCTAAGGGTAAAGGCAAGGTCAGGATTGCCTCAATGCTTCCAATAGCTTCTGTTTTAACAGAGCTGGGAAGCTTTGAGTCCTGGACCAAGTTCAGTTGATATACACTGGCTTCAATCTCTACCAGATTTTTCTTTATAATTCTTTCTGTAATCCTACTGAGTTCCATGATAGTTGAAGTTACCAAAGATGATCTGTGATATATTCCTTGGCTCTGGTGGGATGATGAATTGAAATGAATGGGCAAACTTAATGCTCGACTTGTCAGGCTCAACAGTAACAATGTAATGTTGGGGCATTGGAAATAGGGTGTGTTGTGAGATGCAGAACATTATCAGTTACAGATTTCACTAAGAAAACATATGTTGCAAAGTGAAGAAAAGTGTAGAGACTACAGTGTTCTTGCTTGTCTATGTAGGCACCAGTGATACTGCCAGGAAAGACACTGATTAGATCAGATGCGACTATAAGGCTCTTGACAAGAGGGTTAAGGAGCTTGGAGCACAAGTGATGTCCTCATCCACTTTCCCTGTGGAAGGCAAGGGCGCAATTGTATCATGGAAATAAGTGTGGCTGAGACCTATCAATGTAAAGACTTTGGATTCTTTTACAACTAGTGGAAATTCTGGGGAGAAGGATTGCTATCGAGGGATGGCAGAAGGAACATCTTTGTGCATTATCTGGTCAGCCTATTAAGGAGTGCTTTAAACTAGGTGCCACAAGGATGGTTAACAAAACCTTCCAGCAACAGAGCAAAAAGTCCAGAGGGGAATGGATGGGAAGAAGTAGTTCAATGCTGGAATAGGGCCAGAGATCCACAGGACAGCAACAAGTGATGCGAAAGTGAAATGCAAAGTATGTCTGGGGTGTGTGTGTGTGTGTGTGTGTGTATACACACACATGTGAGAAGTATGAGGAATACACAACATAAGCTGGAAGTTGCAGCCTGTGGAAAGACCTATGATCGGATTGGTACCACAGGGATCTGGACAGCTCTAATGACTGGAATGTCAACACTGAGTGCTACACTTCGCTTCAGAAGGACAGGGTTGGGAGAGAAGATGGTGGTGACACATTATGTCAAAAATGCAAATACTTCTTCCCTGGTTCAGGAGGAAGAAGATGGATTAAAGTATATTTGGATGAAGATAAAAGGTGAGCACTGATATAATTAGGGACCTACCAAATTCATGGCGGAAGTTGACTGCGTGGCAGCTTCTTTAATCTTGCAGGTTTCATCGTACACCCCCGACCTCATCCCTCTGTTGCTGATTGGCTGAGCAGCCCTAGTGACACTGCTGCTTGCTGTTGACTGGCCAGGAGGTAGAAATGGTGCCATATTTAAAACTGGTTTTTGTCTCCCTGCTGATCAGGAGTGAGTGGTGGGGGCCCCTCTGCCAGTTGGTGGTCGTGGTTGGGGTACATGGAGAAACCTGCAAAAATAAAGGAAGAAGAGGTGAATGAGGAGCTGATAATATTATTCAAAATGCATGAGATGCTACTGACAGGAGACTTCAGTGACAT
>NW_017729032.1:44798977-44803381 GCF_001723915.1 Gavialis gangeticus
TGGTTTTTGTCTCCCTGCTGATCAGGAGTGAGTGGTGGGGGCCCCTCTGCCAGTTGGTGGTCGTGGTTGGGGTACATGGAGAAACCTGCAAAAATAAAGGAAGAAGAGGTGAATGAGGAGCTGATAATATTATTCAAAATGCATGAGATGCTACTGACAGGAGACTTCAGTTTTTTGGGCATTTGCTGGAAGAACAATACAGCCAAACAAAACGTTGAGCCAGTTCCTAACTTGTGTGGATGACAACTTTGTTCCAGAAGTTTGAGGATGCAGCTAGGGGATCATCTGTCTTGGATCTAGCCCTGACCAATAGGAAATAATTGTGGAGGATGTGAAAGTGATGGGAAACTTGGAAGGATCACAATATGATGGAATTTCAGATACTCAGACAGGGAGAGCATGAGTCAGCTGAAATCCAGCACCTTTTTGAAATCTAGCAGGCTCAGTGAGTTAATAGGCACGATATCATGGAAGACCAGGCTGAAGGATAAAGGTGCCCAGAAGGGCTAGAAGCTTCTAGAAGACCCAGTATTGAAAGCCCAATAGGAAACAGTTCTGAAATGATGGAAGCACAAGAAGAATGTTAAGTGACTAATATAGCTGTACAAGGAGCTTCTAGGATGCCTCAAATGCAAAAAGCATATAGGCTATGAGAGAAAAGGCAGGTCACAATAGAAGCATACCAGGAAATAGTAATAACTTGCAGGGACCAAATTAGGAAGGCAAAGAAAGAATAAGCCTCTCTTGCCTCTCTCGCCAGGGGAAAGACAACAAGAAGAGGTTTTATCAGTATGGGCTTGGAAGGCAGGCCATATGAGGAGAGGTTGAAGTAAATGGGCATGTTCAGCTCACAGAAAAGGTGCTTAAGAGGGCAGATAGCAGTCTTCAAATACCAGTGTGAGCCTGCATCAATTTGGTCATATAGCAGCCTACGCTTGCATGAATATCTGGACGGTGGGTTGAGATCTGTTTAGTAGCCAGACACAACATGGACTTCTAAGGGCTCCTCTTGTAATGTAACCTTTAGTGGACAGATCAAAAAATGTATGTACAGGCATACCTCTGAGATATTGCGGGTTTGGTTCCAGACCACCGCAATAAAGCGAGTCACACGAATTTTTTGGTTTCCCAGTGCATATAAAAGTTATGTTTACACTATACTGTAGTCTATTAAGTGTGCAATAGCATTATGTCTAAAAAAACAATGTACATACCTTAATTAAAAAATACTTTATTGCTAAAAAATGCTAACCATCATCTGAGCCTTCAGCGAGTCGTAATCTTTTTGCTGGTGGAGGGTCTTGCCTCAATTTGTAAAAAAACGCAATATCTGCAAAGCGCAATAAAGCGAAGCACAATAAAACGAGGTATACCTGTATTGGGGAATTTTATGTTTCTTTCACTGTTCTCCTCAAGGACTCTACATTCAAATACAGCCTGACCATCTCCAAACTCAAGCTCAGTGATCCTCAGAGTCCTGGGCATGCTTATATGAATTGGTTTGCTCAGGGCCATCCATCTGGCTTGGGGAATGTGTGTTCCTGTCCTCTATTCAGGGCATTGCTACAGAAGTCCTTACATATGGTATAAGCTGTATATGCAGAAAAGGAAAGAGAAATCATCCCTGTTCCATAGGTATATAGCTTCCTGATGTAAGTGGTATATTCTTCATTGGCTTGGATTGGTAACCTTTCATCTGCTAGGTACCCAGAAAGACCCTGCAAATCAGCTGAGCTGAAAGACCACAGTGGGAGTTGAAAGCTTCTTTTGAGTGCATTCCAGAAGTTGAGAGGCCCTTCAGCAGATCCACTTCCAGTGTTCTGCTCACAGCAAAGAATAAGCTCTAAGTCTATAACAAATGCATTTGATTTTTTGTATAAAGAATCAGTTCTGTGCCTTTTCCTTTCCCCCCTACACCCACTTTCTGTCTCCATCTGCTAAGCCTTAAGGCTGTTTGCAGACATTAAAAAAAAAAACAACCCCCCCCCACGTTGCTTTATATTAAATTCTGTGCAGTTCTGTGCTGAGCCCAACACTCTCAGAAGAGGCAATGTGTTAGTTGGACTCAGCTTGCCTGACGTCTGAATAGATTTGGTAATTTAGTGGGTATTTTTTGGTGCTTTTATCTAATAGCTGATTGAATCACCAAAAAAGCCCTGCTGAAGCTCCCAATCTCTACAGAAGCTGTGGAGTCGGGTCAAAGTAATGCACTGCTGCTTGTGGTAAAGTGTGTGGTGTTTTTTTTGGTTTTTAATGTCTGCAAGCAGCCTAAGTTTTTCAGAAAGGTGTGTCAGACTAAGGTAGTTCCAGCCAAAGAATGTAAGTGTTGGTGCTCTAAGCTGATGTATTAGCCAATCCAATCTACCCTTATGCTTGCAAATCTCTTGGACACTGTTTTGCAGAACTGAGGCCAAATGTTGCAGCTGGACCAGCAGTCTCTACATCTGATAGCATGAAGATTAAACTCTGTGGATTAAAGCTATTCAATGGCTGTACAGAAAAATCTTGGCTTATAAGAGAGTCTACTACAAAAAAGATTTACCAGACTAAGTAGAGATATTTCTCACTGCTTCATTCAGATGCCTGCTCAGCTGTTGGAATCTTCTGTTTCAAATATATTGTATTATTGTCTTTGAAATACTTTGGGCTTTCAGTTAGTTTTGTGAGTTCATCTAGCTGCTGTATTAGTATAGTATCAACCAGTAGAAGCTCATTTAATTTTTTTCCCCGTCATTGTCTAAATTTTCAATGGGCCTTGTTTGGGTATTTCTCTCCATTTTTAAAGAGCCGTTCCCTACCTGAAGCTTAAATTTTATACGTTGAACCGGTGTCATTACATCGAAATGAAATATGATGCATTACCTTTTTGTAATTACAGTTGCACTCAAGTTGCATCTGAAATTTTTAGTAGTTATGGTCTGGAATTCCGTATATACCAGTCTGTATATTCACAAAGGCTGCTTGCAGACATTAAAAACAAACAGATAAACAAAAAACAAACAAATGGCGCTTTACTTTAAACTCTGTGCGCTCCTGCACTGACCCCACTGTATACCCAGACGAGGCAGCACCAGTTGAATCAGCTATTAGATAAAAGTGCCAAAAAGCCCCACTGAAGTGCCTGATCTATACAGACGCTGCAGAGCCTGGTTGAAGTAACGTGCTGTGTCTTTCAGTAAAGTGCACTTTTTTGTTTTGTCTTTTTTGTTTTTTGGTTTGTTTTTTTTAAACATCTGCAAGCAGCCTTAATGGCTCTCCTGTAGTTATTTAACACCACATACCAGGTGGTCTGTGTTCTGTGCCTGTCTGTCTAGAACAAAAGTTGGGTAGAGATGCACCTTATAGACTGACTAAATCAGAAATTCATAAACTTTTGTGAGCCAGATCTCAGTTTATCAGATGCCGTGAAGACATGTACAGAGTAGTTTATTAAATAGTGATGTGAATACAAAAGACAGGAAAAGTGGGGCAGGGCAGTGGTGGGAGAGGCAAATAAGTAAACTACTCGTAGGGACAAAGGCATCACAGAAACTAATCCAGGTAATAGGGACTGCAGATTCTTAACCCATAGTGTAAACCGTATTTAACACAATCCAGTCTCTGAATGATGACTTGTGCAATTCTATGATCAAGATGGTATTTAAAGTTCGTTGCTCAAAAACAGCTGTGCTGAGGTTCATGATGGAATGTCCAGGGAGGTTTAAGTATTCTGCCACAGGCTCATGCATCTTTCTAGAGCTGATAATTTGTCCAGGACAAAGCCACTTGTAAAGCAGCTATACCAAAGGTGTCAAACTCATTAGGTCCTGCAGCGTGGTTCAGGTTTGTTGATTGGCCCTACATGCAGGATACAGGGCTGGTATGGTGCAGTGCCGTGAGCTGCGTGCACCTTGGGTCAGCCTTGAGTGCTGCTGGCACTGCTCAGATCAGATCAGAGACCCACAGGCTGCGCCAGGTCTGGATGATAGGGCAGTGGGCTGGATCTAACCCACAGGCTATCTTTGGCAGCCTGAGATGTACTGATTGTACTGCTTAACAAGTTGAAGTGGCAAGCTGTCAGTTGAGACAGACTCTCTGTTTCATAAATAAACTACCTTTTACCTAAGGCTAGGAGATGTTTTTCTGGGGCTCATTCAACATCAGTAGTTTGCTTTAGGTGAGTTCCTATTTCTCAGGTTTGTTAGACAGCTACTTGGAGTTTTGGTCTGTATTAGAGGTGCACCGATATATTGGTTTGATATCAAATCAGCACCAATATAAAGGAAACTGACTGCATTGGAAATCAGCTTTTTTGTCTGATGTGACTCATATTTTGTCCAATAAGTGCCCTGTGTATGCGTGCAGCTGCAGCTCAGCACGTAGGTGGCAAGAAGAACGGCATGGAGAGCTGTGTCCAGCTGGTAA
>NW_017729032.1:44804021-44807393 GCF_001723915.1 Gavialis gangeticus
GCCTCTTCCCTTCCCCTGCTTCTTCCACCACAACAGACTACCAGCTGAACACTGTTCTTCAAGCTGCTGAGCTGCATATCAGAAATCAGATCAGTATCAGCCGATATACCTCCTTAAAAATCGGCTATTGGTATGGAGCCCCAAAATCTCTTCAGTGCACCCCAGTCTATATGTTTACAAGTCATTATTTTTAATATGACAGCTTCTTTCATTTCAGTCTGTGTCTGGCAGAATTGTCCTACAGTCTTTTTAGTAAATGGCACTCTTTTTTCCCCCCCACCCCAGCACCTTGAGCTTTATAGATAGCTTTATAGATACAAAGGATGAAGCAGCCTCCCAAACCATTCAAGTGACGCAAAAGATGTATAGTGCAGCCCCAAGAGACACTACCACCAAAAGATTATAAGCTGAGTCTGTGAAGTGTGCCTAAAATGGGCAAAAAGTTGTTTTTGATCTCTGATGGCTGTAAGTTAAGTACAAAGTACTTACTCTTTTACAAGTATCCCAATTACATAGTTTTGGGGTGCATGTGTATATGGCTTCAGTCTGTTGACAGTGAAAGCTAAAGATCCTTGCTTAACACAGAATATTGACAAGAGATGTGACTTCGTTCCTTAAAGTTAAAAAAGCTTGGCTGGCTTTTTACCAAGTTTGAGGGCTGAATTTCAGAATTGGATCACTTCATATGCACCTTTGAAGGGCTGTTTAAATTGGTTGATGTTGCACATTTCAAAATACACCTCTAGTTTGATATCCCATTTGGAGCAGGAGGGTTTAAATGCAACTTCTATACTGATAGGGTGGTTTGTTTGTTTGAATTAACAGATAAGAGGATCTGAATGTGCCTGCCTGTTGCAGAACAGCTCTCTTACTTGGTGAACAAGAATGTTCTCTTGTTGCAACTTCTTTTAAAAGGTGAGTAGTTCATGGAAGCTACTGCTTTCTTACAGAGTGTGCATCACCATCTAGCTTCCGTTTGGGATTTGAAAGGTTTTTTATTTTTAATTGTTACAAATAACTTTGTAAATTGAGTTAGGAATCTTAGACTTTGACTATTTGGGAAATACTGAAAAGACTGAACTGTAATTATATAAGAGGTTGGGGAATGACAACTAGACTTCTCTGAAGGTGTGTGTCTGTTTAGTCCTGAAACAATGTCAGAGGTACTGCTAAATCAGGAGACCATTGACCATTTAAACTTACATAATGAACAGCCTGGAATAAAAGTTCTTTTGGCTTTCTTATACTAAGGTAGCATATCTTAAAAACTACAGATTATGTGCAAGAAATAAGGTGACGTGATCTTAACTGGCATGTTTTCTCAGTGACAGATCTTAACCAAATTTGTCACAATTAAAAACAGATTGGCAGTTCAGTACAAGCACTTTCAGCTCGGCAAATTCGCTGATGAGCTAGTGATCAGTAAGAATTTTTGTGTGTGGGAGTTTGTGATGATTGCTGATTCTTTTTTCTTACTGCATGAAAAACATGGTGCTCTGACATCTCTTAAGCATTAGTCTAACTGTTACTAAGACTTGCTGTTTTGTGAGTGCTGACAATGTTTGGCATTATATCAATTGTAAAATATAAACACTGTCTGTCATGAAATACTTAAAATCAGAGAGAGAAGAAATGACTTATTGGAATACCCAGAAGGAGCATTAGACCAAAAAATCTGTGCATATTTAAATATATTTGTTTCTCTTGGATATGGTGGAAGAATTGAATATTTTTGAGTGAAAGGAAGGAAAGGGTGGTTGCTTGGCAGAGTTTGGGATGTGACCCATGAAGAGTAGTACAGATGGGAATGAAGGTGTAGTGGGACAGGGGAATGTATAAACCACCGAAGCGGATGTTGTCGGTTCCAAAAAATAATTGACTGAGATCAGGGTAGCTTATACTGTTTGTTTGATCCTTTATGGAGAAAGAGACTGATGAAATAGGCATCAAAATAGTAAGTTTAATAAGTGTCTTGCCTTTCCTTATGTCTGTGCTATACAGAATTAAAATTATCTGTATTTTAAAGGTATCCAATTCTTTGTAAATCTGCCGTTTTCAAAGACATCCAAGTGAGGATGTATCATGAAGAGGAAATCAGTTCCCAGCAGGTTATAAGTAAACAAAATGACCACATGGAAGTTTTCAGCAAGGGCTGAGAAATCTTCCTCCAGTGATATATTTCAGAATTAGACTAGTCCTGGATTATCATAGCACTTCTTATTTGATGAAGCACTGCAATGCTTTAAATAGATGGTCTTGTTATATTCTGTGTTGTTTGCTTTCTGAAAGCATAAAGTGGTACACCAGAGCAGCAAACATCTGAGGTGAATGCCAAGATGCCTTTCCACAATTTTTATACCTTCCTGATCTTGTGGGCAAAGAGCTGAGAAGTGCTTTAGCATACTCTAGTCTTGTAGTTTACAGCAACCTCAAATTAGTTCTGAATTCTGAGAACTTGTAAATGCTCTGTATGAGCCCATGTACCTTATGCTGGAGATTTAAGTTAGGGTGTTCTTGTTCTTTTGTACCACTTACTTACTGGGGTTAGACATTTTATTTAAATCCATTCTTTCTGCCAGCCTGAAAAAGTTAAGCTACAAATGGAAATCTTGGAAAATCCTGTCAATGTAACATGAACTGATTGAATTGACTATTTAAAAAGCAAAAATGTGCCTCCAGAATTGTGTGTGGGGTGGGGGTGGGTATGGGCTGCCCGCTGCAGGCTTGGGCTCCCACCCTGCTGCCCTCCCTGGGGCCTCTGCAGTACCAAGGGTGCGACCCAGCACTGAAGAGCAGAGCAGGGCTGTGCTTGAAAGCTGTTTGCTGCTGCAATCTCCATGCTGCCCTGGTGATGCATCCTCTGTGTGCAAAGCAGCAGTGAGGGGCACAGCTGTGTGTTGCCACCCCCATTGTGACCGTGTGGACAGGGGATGCCTCACCAGGGCAGCGTGGAGCTCGCAGTGGCAAGCACCTTCTTCGTGCAGCCCCGTTGTGCCCTGCAGCACCAGGTCACACCTGCTGGGTTGTGGAGGCTCCGGGAAGGGCAACAGGGTGGAAGCCCTAACTTGTAGTGGGCAGCTCACACCTGTCCTCACCTTGTGCACAGATCTGGGGGCATGGGTCCTCCCCCCGCATGAGCACGTACAGTAGTGGGGAGTTGACCTCACCCCCAGCCCTCTGGACAAGCTGCCTGGGGCCTTGTCTTGCTCCCAGCCAGGGTGGTGCGGCCATGCATTACAGCCCCGCCCCAAACCCCTCCCGGCTGGGCAGCGGCTATGCATTACAGCCCTGCCTAACTCCCTGCCTTCCTTTCTCCCTCCCTCCCTCTGTCCCTATGGGGGGCTTAATCCATACCCCTCCCCCCCCCCCCCA
>NW_017729032.1:44807525-44810796 GCF_001723915.1 Gavialis gangeticus
CCCCAACTTACCTGTGAGAGCTGCTCTCCAGGCTGCCTGACAGCCATGTGCATATACATACACATAGTGCCCCCTGCCTGACCGCCCTCCTATTCCCCACAGCCCTCTGCAGGCTGGAACTGTCAGCCTGCAGAGAGCTCTTTGCAAAAGTGCAGAATCCATGGGTTTCTCTGGTAATATGACAAATACGCATTTTCCTCTGTTAAAGGGGGAAATCTGCTTTTTACTCCATTTTTCCACAGGAAACGGAAAACCTGGATGCCTGCTGATCAATTAAGTGACAACTCTATATTCAAACAAGGCAAAAAAAAATAAGTGCAGTCCCAGATTTACGCCACTTTATACCAACAGTTCATTACTTAAAATAAAAATGAATTTGGTCTGTTTGTCATTGTTATGATATTTTTGCTTAATCAAGTCTGTTGTGGTTTTGTCATAAACTTATCACTTGTCTCTTTTCCTCTAAATTTCTTATCTTCCACCATGGTGCATTAAAAAAACCACAGATAATTGTCAAGGTACTCACCCCTGTAATATGCAAATGATGATGAGCCTAAAGGCTTTTTATATATATGCACATGTGAAAAAGTTTCATAGTTTCGAGGGTCGGAAGGGACCTGAACAGATCATCAAGTCTGACCCCCTGCCACTAAAGTGGTTAGTATTGGACTAGAAACTGTCCAGTTTGACAGTCTTTTCACAAAGGTTTGTCTCATATGCTGTCTTGGTGAAGTCAGATACAAAGTTATTTAACCCAACAAGGTTGTAGACTACAAAAATGTTTAGCCAAAGAAAATTTGGGGTCATATCAAATGCAGGGTTCTAAAACTTCCGTTACCCAGACTGAGGGCTCAGCCTACTAGCTGAATTTGGAAAATTCCCTAACCAGTCACCAATGCAGTTTCAAGTAATAAGTACTGTTTTACAGTACTGTACATTATATTTACATAACTTGATGTACAGATATTAAGCATGTCTGTACTTACTTAACCAATTTTATGTTTTAATAAATTTCAGCCATAAACTTAATTATTGTACTTTTCCGTTCCAGGCCTCACTCTGCCTTTTTTTTTTTTAAATCTCTGATTGTATGGACAAATCAATTAAAGCAGATTGAAAGGCAGCAGCTGATGTGTGGTAAGTCCCTTATTTGGAGTAATTGTCCATCTGCATGCTTTTACCAGACAGAAAATGAAAACTGAATTGGGGCAGTTTAACATTCAGTTAGAGAGACTATGAAAGGCAAGTTGCCTTGGTTTAGCTTTCATATACTGTGGGGTAAGAATGTGCAGATGGACAGTTACTGTGGAACGGTGCTGACATCTAGTAAGTTCCTGCCCTTCTTTAACACAGTTTGTTTATCCAAACCCTGAGTCTGCCTTTGCTTTTACTATCTTTTTTCTTTCTTCCCTTCCACTTGACAGTCCAGCAGACCCAATGAGTCTTGCAGACTGACTGCTTGTGATGCAGAGAACTTGATTAGTTTGAAATGCCTTTGAGTAATGCTGCTTAGTTCTGTTAATTTCTATCTTTATCCTCTTATTTCTCTTGTCATAGTAGCCAACAAAAAAAATCAGTAACAGGGACAGGAAATGATTTTTGTCACTCTGAAAAGAATATTTATTCCTCATGAGTTTACAGTTCTTCATCTCATTAACAAACACTGAAGACAAAATAAGATTTCACAGTTAAAAGTTTGCTGAAAAATTGCCTGGAGTCTAGCCAGCCTGTTGTCAGTGAAGGGAAATTGTTCGGGATGTCTGCTGGGCATGTGGTGTTAGACGCAGCTAATACTGCTTCAGTATGCATGGCTGTATCCTTAGTAATCAGATTTCTTGGATGTAACACTGACAAGATCTGCAGGCGACAGTGAAAGATTTGCTTTCTAAGAGTATTGGTTTTAGTGAAACGACAGATGTCTCCCTCCACATATTAAGATTCCTAGGTTATACTTTGCTTCTGAAGAGTCTGTACACCTCCAACAGAAAGACAGCGCAGCTTTTAGGAACAACAGAAATGCTGTTTTTACAGATCACCGTGGAAATAACAAAAGGTGACAACCTTGTATGCCTTCTTAATGTGCCTTCACAACCACATTCTTCAGTAAACATCAATTTTGATGAGACTCTCTAGAGTAGCACACCAATCTTCCTGTGAGATACAGCCTCCCATTCACATTTTTCATTCCTTTGTGGTGAATGCCTCCATGAGTTCTTCTCGGCATCCTGTTTTACAATGGCAGACAAATGGATAATGAAAACTGTTTCTCAGGGTTATACATGCACTAGTTAATTCCAGCCCTCCCTACTTATCTGGATTCAGAGGCCACATTCAGAGCCTTCCCTGTAAATGTGGAATTGGGTGCAACTCAGAGAACACAAGGAAAAATGTCTTTGTTTATTTTGGTTATCTGATTGTCTCCAAAAATGAAGGCAGGTGGGGCACATTTTGGGTCTTAGCAGTTTTCAACACCTGTATATATCATCTGAAATTCAGATAGGTTGCTCAGTTTTCAATTTCTTTGCTGGATTGAGGAGAATGCAGCGCTTAACATGAAAGATGAATATTTTTCACATAAATATAATTTGGTTTCATTGATATAGTTACAATTTAAAGCAGTTTGGAAGCCTACTAGTGCCTCTGTCATTATAATAAAATGAATTCTAAATATCTGTACACTTTGGTTTTTGCTTTTGTTTTTTTTTTTATCATAGAAAAATCAGAGCTGCCCCTGCTCCCTTTGCTCACCAGGATGTGGGGCACTAAGCAGTACTGGGATGCCAGTGCCCTGCCCCTACCCTTGCCCCTCATTCCCAACCCACAGCTCTGCCAGTGCCCCTCACTCCTGACCTGCAGCCCCTGCCTGCCCCCTGCTAGCTCCCTCCAGGCAGCAGCTCTGTCCTAGTACCAAGACATGAGTTCAGCTGCAGCTGTCCTACCTGCTGCTTTGTGCCTCTGAGGAGTGCTAGCCCTTACTGTTCTGCTCCCTATGCCTGTGCCCAGGGCCCAGTGATCCCCATGCTGTTCCTGGGAAGCCCTTGAATGGGGCTCAGGGACAGTTGAGCAAACCCCTTCCCCGGCACAGGCTGCTCTAGGGAGGCCAGGGGGCTCTAAGCCCAGCTCTGATGGCCTGTCCTAACTGGAGTGCTCCCCCATCCCTGACCTACATCTCTCTCTCTGTCACACACACCTCTGCTGCCATCTCCACCCCTTCCCCCAGCCCGTCACACCCCCAAAGTGGTTTCTGGGACCAGGAGCCCCCCCCCCCCAG
>NW_017729032.1:44811168-44813132 GCF_001723915.1 Gavialis gangeticus
CCAGGGGCCCCCCCCCCCCAGGCTGGGACCACATGTCCCAGCACCAGTGTGGGCATGGGCAGTTGCCCCTGCAGCCTCGGTTCCCACCAGCAGGTCCTGTCCCAGTTGGTGGCTGGGGACCCAGGGTGTGAGGTTTGTGGGGGATGTGGGGTTAGGGAGGGCTGGGTGTGAGGCTTTGTGGGGGGATGTGGGGCTTGTGCAGGGGTTGGGGGAGTGTGGGGTTTGTGGGTGGATTGTGGGGGGACTGTGTGGGAAGAGTGGGCCCCCCGCCTGGTGCACAGCCCCTCTGCAGCAGCGGGCTGTCAGGGTGCACATGGCCTGCTGCTAGTAGAGACCTCTGGCAGGGCTCGGCGCTGCCTGAGACCTGGGGGCTCCATGTGGTGCATGGCACCAGCTTGGTCCACTGGTGTGCACCTTCACTCAGGACCAGGCCAGCTCTTGCTGCCAACCGGGGCTCATGGCACTGCAGGCAGGAGCCGCACATCATGGGCTGGGGCGACTTCTCCCTCTGTGTGCTGCACATCATTGAGTTGGGCCAGCTCGATGGAGGCTCAGCCTGATGGCACATGGAGGCCAGGGGTTTCTGCCAGCAGTGGGTCATGAGTGCCCCGATGGCCCGCTGCTGCTGTGGGGGGGGCTGTGTGCTGTGGGGAGTGGAGCCTGGGACCCACTCCACCCACACAAACCCCTCCCCATGTCCCTGCTTACCTTGGCCCAGACCCAGGCTCTGTCCCCTGCTGCCAACCATGCCCCACTTTTATTTGCTCCAGTGTGGCAGGCGTAGAGATGTTTTGGCTGTGTGCTAGAGTGTCTCTTTGGAAGACTCAGCCTCTGTTTCTCCAGGGCATGCTCCAGGAGCATACCCTGTGCAGCTTTTTTCCTGTGTGGGTGGGGTATGTTGTTTTTTGTTGTTGTTTTTTGTGGGTTTTTTTTGGTTTTTGTTTTTTGTTCAAATATGCAGCATAGGGAACATTTTTTCATTCCTAGTGTGCCTCCAGTGGTGTTTCAAACTGTTTTGAGATGCTGCAACAGGCACGTGCTCGCTTGTCTGAATGTGGCCTGATACTTCAAGTACATATGTCTCTTGAAAGATTTAAAGTTTATGATTGTTCGGATTATTTTTAGTTGTGTCTCACCTCTGCTGTTGCTGCATGCGGTCACTTTACACAGACTGTCCCCTGCTCAGCACCCCCAACCTCTCTCCTGCAGCTCTCTGGCCCTTGGCACCAAAATTCCTCTGCTCCCTCTAGGAGGGACTTCTATCAGATGGAAAACTGTTTTAAGCTGGAACTTTTTTCTGGTCCTTTTTGAGATTCCATTTCTGATAAGTTTCACTGTATACATTTCCACCATTTCCATTGCTACTAAGATCCTGTAAAGAGATCAAACAGGATAGAGCAGGGGTGGGCAATTATTTTGGGCAGAGGGCTGCTTACTGAGTTTTGGCAAGCCATCGAGGGCCGCATGACAGGCAGCCCAGGGCAGATTAATATTAATTTTCTAAATTTTTTAGGGGCCCCACAGGCCGGATAGAATAGCCTGGCGGGCCGTATCCAGCCCCCAGGCCATGTTTTGCCCACCCCTGGGATAGAGCAAGTTATTCATTTGCCCCTGACACGGGAAAGGCAGTCTTTTCCCACAGTCTCTTCAGCTTTGCCACATCCTTGCCTTAGCTTACTT
Organism: Gavialis gangeticus; assembly: GCF_001723915.1. Taxonomy (NCBI): domain Eukaryota; kingdom Metazoa; phylum Chordata; order Crocodylia; family Gavialidae; genus Gavialis; species Gavialis gangeticus. The sequence continues at coordinate 44,812,849 of NW_017729032.1, forward strand.
CTCAGCTGGGTTCCCCAATTCAAGACAATGAAGGGATATGTTATCTTACTCTTCCTTCCTTCTACCAAACAGCATAAAATTTGAATGGGTTGAGAAAGATTACTCTATTTTCTTGAATATAAGATGACCCTGAATATAAGGCAACCTCACAATAATTAGATTCTGTATATGGAAAATATATAAATTTGTTATAATGTTCCATGTATATAATCTGATTATTGGAGGCTTGCCTTGAATTTGTCCCCTTCCCACTGCTACATAAGGGAAAATAAATCTCATGCGGC
>NW_017729032.1:44818132-44819704 GCF_001723915.1 Gavialis gangeticus
AGTACTCTAAAGAATTGACTTCCTCTCATTTTAGAGCCATGGACTGATATACTGTATTTACTCAAATAGAAGATTACCTTGATTATAAGATCACCCCCCAATAATTAGATTTTCTATATGGAAAATTGATAAATTTGTTATAATTTTCCAGGTATAGAATCTAATTATTGGAGATTTTTCTTAAATTTGTCTCCCTCCCACTGCTACAGCAAGGAAACTAAATTGGAAGGGGTCAGTTAGCCCTTTCTTTACTTTCTGCTTCCCCCCAAGATTTTCCCCTGGCAGCCCATTCCCCCTCTCTCTACTGTCAGACCTTGCTCTCCCTGAGCACATGGAAGTGAGGGGCACATTTGAAAACACTGCCCTAGAAACAAGCATGTCTGTAGTAACTTGTATATAGGGAAAATACTACAGATACCCATAGATTTAGTTCATCCAGAATTGATTCAGTTTACCTCTTTTGAAACTGCTGCAAGTTTTAGCACAAGTACTCCATAAACACACTTTTAAGTAGCACTTGTGTACCCACTTGTATATAGTACAAACTATGCATGACATCAGTCAAAAGCCAAAAGATATACCATATAGTTCACTGGGCTGGGACCCTGCAGACACAGCAGTTTTTCAAGCCATGGTGACCTCACAGCTCTGCCCTTCTCAGTATGTCTGTGTACTCCAGATACTGTGCCCACAAAGGAGCCATGTGCCAAATAACCCCTCACTCATGACTGGAGCCAGGTGTTCTTGTCATGAGTCCTGTGATCCTCCAAAAATTTCTGTGCAGATTGGGTACAGGGAAACCTGGTCCAGCTCCATCTCATGGAAGGTGGGGCTACAGTAAATCATGTGACAGACTGAGAGAGGGGGCAACAGAGGGATTCTGGGTAAGCTGTTTCATATCCCGTTCAGTGATGTTTGCCAGACATTTAAGGCTGGTTAAAAAAATGGGACTCATTGGAAACAGGATAGAAAGGTGCAGCTCAGCTGTGGGAGTGAAGAGGAAGTCTAAATGTAGTCAATGTAGTGGCTTACTGGAAAACTTTGGTGTTGAGGGGGACTGCATGCAGTGGGCACTACCATATATCTTATTCAGATGGATTACACTAACCTATCTATGTGGTAGTTTCTTATAAGTATGTTTGCCCCATGTGGACCATGTGTTTTATTGTCATGTTCAGTGTTGGTTGCATTTAATCAGCTTCATAGTCTATTTTCATTATTGAGCACATGTTGCTTTTGGCAGCAGTCTTTAATCGCAGACAGTGAATTTTCCTTGTATGCCATTATAAGATGAGGAGCTTTCCCCTCTATGCTGACTGGAGAAAAATACCTCGTCTTATATTCAAGTAAATATGGTAGGCTTGTAAATTTAATTAACTTTCTAAAATAAACACTTTGTGAGAAGCTTGCCTGTTCAAATAGATGTTTTGTGTCTGGTGTGGTCAGTATCGTATGCCTTCTGCTGTCGTGATTACTTAACTATGTTTTTGATGAAATCTGTAGGTCCTTCCCTTAATTCACTTTAGTACAGTTTGTCATTTTTAGTGCCTTCTATTCTCCCCCCCCCCCCCA
>NW_017729032.1:44819974-44840757 GCF_001723915.1 Gavialis gangeticus
TTGTTAAATTTGTTCTTTTTTGGTCCTTTTTTTTCCCCCCCCCCCCCCAATTTTAAAATAGGATCCAAGGATTTTGGCAGATCCTGTGGAAGATAACCATCTTAATTTATTTTCTTCAGATTTTGGCAGATTCTGTGGAAGATAACCATCTTAATTTATTTTCTTCATTTACCATTAGATCCAGAGTAGTAACTCCTCATGGAGATGCTTTCTCTTGACATTTCCTTTTGATTCTTCCCTTTTAGTGTGAAATTAGTATATTAGCTTTGTCTGTCACCACATTCTATAAAGCAGGGGTATCAAACTCACCTTGTGCCTTGGGCTGCATTTGGACCATGGAGTTCCTTGTGGGCTGGATCTGGCCCAGGCAGTTGCTTGCTGTGGTGCAGGTGGCCCAAGTGGTGCAAATGGCAGGGTAAATTAATACTGTATGGGCCCAGTTTTCATTTTCTCCCCTGCTGCCAATGGCCATGTCTGCTGGAACTCCAAGGGGCCTGATTCGGTAGCTGGCCATGCCCCAAAACGTTCTGGCTCGCTAGCCCAAGAAGCCAGGTCCAGCCCACTGGACATATGTTTGACGCCCCTGATTATAAAGCTTTGGAAAGACAAAGTGGGTATACTTCCCAAGTATTTCTTACCGATTCTCTCTTTTTAAATGCTTTGGTTTTAAGACAGGAGGGTCTGCAAAGTATACTATGTTTTCCTATGAGAATATTCATTAAAGATAATTTTTTTCTGGTGATGTGGAAGAGGCCTGTTTTGTCTCTTTCATAGCTTCTGTTGATTCTGTTGATTCCTTTTTTAAATGGTGTGCATTTTCTTGTTGTAGAAGTTTATTTAAATATTTTATAATTAGCTCATACATTTTGCAGTTGATCTGGTATTGTGCCTAGATAGTGATTGTTACCTATTACTTGCCATCTGTGAGTCTCAAAGCAATTAATATCATTAGTTCCAATTTATAGTTGGGAAAACTGAGGCACAGAGGTAAAGTGACCTTACCAAGAGGCATTCAGTAGACCAGTGGGTGAGCCAGGATTACAACTTGTATTTTGAGTCCCAGTCCAGGGTTCATTCCAATGAGCAACGTAAGTGCTATGTGATTGCCTACATTTCCCATCTTCATTTTTTTTCTTTGTGTAATAGGCTTAGTGACTGAAAAGATTAGAATGTAAGGAAATTAGACAGGTTCTATCAGATTCTTGACAGATTTATTACATGCTGGTTATAGTGACAAAGCATGAGAGAGAAGGCTGGTTAAAATGTAGTTTCTCCTCCAATGTATTGCAAGAAGCGATTAGTTCTGTAGAAGTAATATAGCATGTGCAGAGTTGCCACTTCTGGTGTCCTCTGCTGACACAGGCATATCTCAGACAGCAGTTTAGAGGAAAGCCATGCATCTGCTTTGTCATGTGTCCTAAATTATACTTAGCCTGGTCCTGTGCCCATGTTGGTTTCCTGTGGCCCTTATTTTTGTTTTGGCTGGGTTTCTCCCAGTATGTCCTTGAGTGCCTGTTTTGCTCCTCTACACTGGCTGGACTCTCCACCCTGTGCAAGGTGGCACATACTTGAGCTTTCTTTCCTGGTTTACTGTGATTTATTACCTTCATGATTGCTCTATGCTGGTACACAAGCAGGAGGCAGCCAGAGAGGAGATCAGACCCTCACAGCAGGATAGCCTCCCTGAACTCTATGCATCTAGATGAGGAGAGCTTTTGAACACCATTTCCTCCACTTCTGCTGTGAGCTTCTCTTTCCTCTCAGTACTTTCCCCTATTTCTTAGTCCCATTTATCTTCCCCACCATAACTGCTTTTATAAGCCACTTCCCCCTTCCCTCCCAACAGGTATTTGCATATATAATTATCATCTTGAAAATTGATTGCCTCCTGAATTACCTGCTATACTCAGATTATTTTCTCCAAAATAAAGAGGTTTTCATAGAGGAGGAGTTTAGCAAAATGATTACGGTTCATTCTCGGATTTCTCTCAAGGGCGTGTTTCAGACTTAAATGCCTGGGAGTAGATGAGATTCAGTGACCAAATCCCTGTCCATCTTGATTAGTCTTTGTCAACATAGACGTGTGGACATTTGTTTGGCATGATTGGTATTGTCAGCCCAAGGAACCTACCTTTTTTCCCTTTTTTTTGTACAGTATAAGCATTGTTTCTTTCTAGGACTAGTTGGGTGAAATACACAAGCTGGGGTAAATGTGTAGCAGTTGAGGTCTGTTGGGGCATGATGAGAATCATCATGTGCATGCAAAAAATATTCCTAGAACTTGTTAACATTATGATGTACTGTTTCTTGGGAACTGCTTCCTCAAATGGCACCAAATGTGAACCACTGATTCTGTTCTGTACTACTATGAGTCACAGCACAGTCAGGGGAAGCTGAGTAAGCTTTTAAAGCAATTATAAGTTATCACTTAAACAGAAGCCTCCTCTTCTTACTTCTGTCTAGAGGGGCAAGACTTCCTTAGATGTTGACTCATATGGCAGGTGAGTGCCACACAGCCGTAGACCCCCAGAAGGGAAATTCCCTTCCCCTCATCCTATCTCCTGCACTGGGGACAGAGAGGGCTCAGACCTATCTAGAGGGGCAGGGTGTCCCCCAAGTCCCAATACATATATGGGGGGTGAAGGGGGATGTGTTGATACTGTGTTCCATGCCCTTCTCATCCAACATAGCTCTCCCTGACCTGAGCCCTTAAATAAGTGAGTCTCAAACAGGATGCTGCAGAATCCTGAGGTGCTGCGATAGCCTTTGAATGGTGCTGCTGGGAGAGAAGATAAGCAAGATAAACACAGCTTCCAGTGATGAGATAAGTGCAAGCTTTTCCCTTCCAGCAGTGCCTCCTCCTTCGACTCATTGCAGTATAGGCTTTTCTCTGTTGGCTGCTGCTCCTCATTCCTGGCCCCTCATCAATGAGGTAAGCACTATAATAAATGCATTAGTTCTTGAATTGGGGTGCCACTCAATTCACAAAAGTTTTATGGAGTCTTGAGTCTAAAAAGGTTGAGAATCACTGCCCTAAGGTCTTTTCTCTCCTCTAGTAATGCCCGTCTTTCACTGCAATTCCAAACACCACTTCTCCTATTTCTGCCTCTCTCCTTGTAATTCCCCATCTCTCCTGGCAAGCAGTCATGTATACAGTCTATTTTCTTTTATTTAAACACTGAGCGACTTCTTGTTACTCAGATTTTATTTCCTTAAACTAAATGAAATGCCGTGCCAGAGGCAGACATTAGCAGCATGTCTGTTTAGCTCCCAGATTTCTGTCTAGGGTTTTTTTTTTTAACTTAGACTATCTGGTTGTGTCCCCATGAGTGGAGAAATGCATTCCCTAGGGACAACTAGCAGTGGCATATTTGTGCCGCTACTAGTTCTCCCTGGAGAATGCCCCTGCATGAGTGTCAGTGTGTGGCAGGCTGGCCTGGATGGGGTAGGGGAGGCTGGGGCCAGCGCCAGGGGCTCCAGAGCAGCGATCTGGGTACGTGGAGTTTGGTCATCAGTCCAAGTATGGCTCTGGCTGGCCAGGCTCCGGTTTTAGGTGGTGCACACTGCTGCCATGTGCGCTGCCCTGCTTTTTTTCTGGCATGGGGTGTTTTGTTTGTTTGTTTTTTACACTGTGGTCTCCTGGTGTCAAAAAAAACCCCCTGCCGCACTGCATGTACATACTTGTGGGGATGTGCTCTCTGAGTTTAGATCTGGTTCAGTGGCCACAGCTTGTTTCATGGAACCATCAAAGTAGTGTGGGAACTGGATGTCTCATCTCTTTGTATGAGTACATTGTAATCTCCCTTTTGTGCTCCCACCTTAGCCCCATTAATCTTGAATTATTTGCACCTTTGCTCATCTTCAACAGGAGCGATGGAGAGTGCCTCTTACTCCCTGACCAGCCTCTAGACTGGTGCTTAGGATATTTTACCTGTGGATTCCCCTGTGGCTGGGGAGGTCATTGAACCCTCATCTCTTTCTAGGTGAGACTATGTTGAAAGAAAGGGTGTCTGTAGACGTTTGCGGAAGCTACTCCAATGCACTGTAATTACAGTGCATTAGAGCAGACTCGATTAATCAAGTCTGCTGGACTTTGCTAATTGGCGCACTCTAGCAGCCGCCTCATTTTGTGTATTCATTATCCACGCACTTCAAAATGGTGGCAGGGGCACTTTAACTAAAGCTCATTTGATGAGTTTTAGTTAAAGTGCCCCTGCCGCCATTTTGAAGTGCAGGGATGCTGAATACATGAAACACTGTGGGTGCTTTCATTAGAGCACCCACCCACAGAGCGCATGTAAAGATGCCCAAAGTGTCCATATCTATTTTGATTGGAGCCTGATGATGTACGTGTGTGGTTAGTATGCTCTGAACTCACCTGCCAAGTAAGACCCTTTCCTGGGCAGAGGACACCTAGACTCTGGATCCCAGTTGTACACAGGTAGAAGATAGATGCTTAGCTGCAGAGAATGGGAGTAAAAGTCAAGGTATAGACAAATTACTGAGAGTTAAAGTGAGTGGGACTTGTGTCGTCAATTCTATAGTAACTGTCCATTGTTCCATTCTTATCCTGAAAATCTAGAGTCTGTTAGTTTAGTCCTGTTTCATTAAGGGCTAATATGTCCCACTCTCACTTTCAGTTACCATGGAGTAAGAGTGGGCAAACAGACGGTTACTGTGGAGCAGTAAAAACAAACAAACAAACAAAACAGTCAAACCAAAGCCCAACTAATGGACCAAATAGTGACTGACTAAAGCCATTTAGAGTAAGATTTGACAGTAGTTCTGGCTGCTATAGAAAGTAAAACAGGTTTTTAGGGAAGTGGGCAAAAATACATGATAAATTGTATTACTGATAAAGTCCCTCTACCTGCAGAGATCTAGATCTCTAGCTATGTACGTAGAAAAAGAGAAGGGAAAGGGTTTAAAAAGAAAATAACTGGGCTGATTTAAAAAATGAATACATAAGAATTGGTGTCTGTCAGCTGGAAGCTGCTTCAGCACTTTAAGCCAAAGAACATAAGTGCCATACTAGGACAGACTAGCAGTCTGGCCCCAGAGGACTCCTAGGATAAAAGGAACTCCTCATCCGCTGCATGGGGGAGGGAGAAAGAAGGCACACTTTAAGTACAACCTGAAACCCTCCCTGTAGCTGGAGCAGGACCAACACCCCCCCAGAGGAGTGGGTTGCTCGGTCAGACTGCAGGAGCCCCGGTTGCTGCAGGAACCCATCCATGGAGAAAAGCTGCACACTTATCTGCAGCACCACAGTAGAGAATGCTTCCAGGGGCAGGAGGTCGCGCCAGAAGAGGAGACACCTGTGCATGACTAAGCACCGGTAGGAGAAAGGGCAGTTATTGGCGTGGAAGCTGTGACAGGCAAACCCAATGGCGCAGATCCGAGCAGATCTGACCGAGCCTCTGCCCATTTACCACAACACTGAAAGGTACTGTGAGGGCATCTGGGATGGAAGGAGGCCAGCCCAAGAGACACTGGTAGAGCCTGCCAGGGGTGAAAACCCACCTAGTGCCCCTGTAGCCACTGCCACTGCATTTGAGCTGGTACAGACTCAAAATCCATTGCTAGTGCAGCAACGTTCACGGAGAACCCTAGGGAGCGTGAGGGGATGTTGTCCTAAGTACTGGGGCACATGGCCAGGTGCTAGCAGGCCTAGAACCCCAGCTCGCCTGGGGAACACCCATAAAAGGGAAGCCAGCAGGGGGCCAGGCAGGCCCGCCTTGCCAAATACAGAACACTGCAGTAAAGTGTTGGGTGTGGGTAGCATTGATGCCCTGCTTAAATGTGCTCACGTGGTGCAGGTAGTTTCATTTTTGTTAAGTTGTCTATTGATTGGTGAAGAATGCCTCACCACGCTTGCATGGGGACTGTGCAGGCAGGCATGCCAGGAGAATGAGTGGTGCCAGCGGCCCATCACAGACATCACCAAGACCAGAGTGGACCATCCAAGTGAAAAGGGGTGAAGTGTAGGAGTGGTGGAGCCTCATAGCAGACCTACCAGCTGAGCCACCTGGGCCCAGAGGGAAGCACTGAGCAACACCTCCAACTAATCTTAAATAACATCATGTCATGGCAGGTGAGTAGGCCTTGGGGTGGTGCCCAGGGCACACCAGTGGCCCAGCATCCTGCATCTGTCAGTGGTAGAGAAGAGATGCTAAGGAGAAGAGTATTTATGCAAGGCCTATCTAGTTTGATCTGTTCCCAGCTCTTCCCTTACAGCTTCCAGTATTCAGAGGCCTAGGAAGTCCTGATCTGGAGTCTGTACAATCATGGACCTGTCCTGATGAATTTGTACAGTTCTCTTTTGATCTTGGTTAAATTATCATCCTCTACAATATCTTGTGGCAATGAGTTTCAGTTTCATACATCCATGTGAAAAAGGGCTTCCTTTTTGTTTTGTTTTAAACCTACTACGTAATAATTTAATTGCATCTGGTCTTGTTCTAGTATTGTGAGAAGTGGTAAATAGTAAATGACTACTTACTTTCTCTACACCATTCCTGTTTATATGGACTGCTTTCATATTTCCTCTCAGTTTCTTTTCTCTAAGCTTAAAAGTCCTAGTTTCGAATAGTACAAAAGCCTCTCCATGCCCATGATCATCCTTTGTGCTCTTCTCTGGTACTTTTTCCAGGCCTCCTATTTCCTTTTGTAGGTAGGGGGCTAGGACTGCATATAGTATTTAAGGTGTGGCCTACCATCAATTTATATAGTTGCATCATAACATTTCCTGTTTTGTTTCCAGTTCCTTTCTGAATAAATCCTAACCTTCTGTTTTTTTTTTGTTTTTTGGACTGCTGCTGAACATGGGGCTCTTGTTTTCAGAGAACAATCCACAATAATTCCAAGATCTCTTTCCTGAGTAGTAACAGCTAACATAGGGCTGGTCATTGTATATGTGCTTCTTGAATTATTCTTTGCTATGTGCATCACTTGCATTTATCAGTGTTGAACTTCATCTGCAGGTTTGTCGCCCATTGATTCTATTTGATGAGATCTGTGGCAGAATGCCATGTCTGTCTCTCCCCAAACTCTGCTATCTGGTGGATGATCAATCAGACAATTTGGTTACCATGGTCACTGCAGAGGGCAGACACCTCTGGCCCCATCAGTGTCAGGTAACCCCGAGTTGTAACCTGAGCTGGATACATTCCTGAGGGATGGGGGAACCTGCTTCCTCTGCCTACATGACTGGCCTCACACACGTGGGTGGAGGCTTAAACTCCCTATTTTTCTAAACAATGTATTCATGACTGGGAGAGGGCTAGAAAACCCTGGCAGTCTACCCGGCAACCAGCAATGCATTTCAAATTAGTTGGCTGGCAGCCAACAGTTGCTGGCCTTCATTGGAACAAGAAAATGAGGTCATAAGGTCTATCTAAGTTAAGGACCTCCCAGGAGGCAGGGCAGAAGCTCTCAGAAGCTGGACCATCTGAAGCTCGCTGTCTCTGTTGAAACTCATGGCCAATGAACTGCTTACCTCCAGAGGAAATCTCCACCTGCCTCTGGGTGATACTTCTGAGTAAGCTACTTGAGATCTAACTAGATATATAGCTTGCAATAACACAGATGTGTAATCAAAGGCTACCATGCCACTCTTTGCTCTAAGGTATTTCTCTGATATTGCTCTACCCTGTACCCTATTCCAAACCTACTCCTTGTAACCAATACAGTTCTACTTTGTACCTAGTGTGGGAGACTTATTGGGAGAGGGCCTAGATTATGTCTCGGGATCCCCTTGGTTCGGCTGACTAAGGCAGATCATCATTTGTGCTTCAGACTGAAGGAAGCAACCCAAGTTTTTGCAGTGAGTCAAGTACCCTCAAGGACTACTAGGCCTGTGTTTCCCAGAGGCACAAGGCCAAGGTCAGTCCAGACCCTGGGTGGTGGTGGCATTACCCCCAGGCTTACGGGTGTGCTCCAGGAAGGGGGTCGGCTGGACCCGAGGTGCCCCCAGGGAGGCACTTGGAGCCTGGAAGGTGGTTGGGTGCAGTGAGGCAGGTGGCTTAATGCAGAAGCACTCCCTACTGGGTTGCCACACAAACTTTCTTCAGTTTTTCACAGTCAACTTTTTATTTTGCTACCCTATCAGATTAGATATCCTTGAACACTGCAGATGTTTGTATATTAAGAGGTTAGCAAGAAGATTAAGCTTCTGAGATGTAATAATGGGATATACAACAACTAGATTTAAATTTTAAACATTTTTTTCACTCAAGTCATCTTTTAAGATTGACATTAAGGTGCTACTGACACCTCAGTAATTTTTCATTGAAATTAATGCATGTTAATCACAGTGTAAGATCATTATGCATATAAATGCAGTGAATTCTTCTTGTTTGGCTAGTCATAGTATCTGATATATGGATATTTTACCACTATCCATGTATTTTGAGGTATTGCAAATTAAACATTTTGTTGGGTTGTTACAGAACTTTTTACTTTGTTTCACAAAATCCATATGCTATCTCATTATAACCTTAGAAAAATAAATAAATAGTGATATCATTTAAACTTTTTAAAGTTTAAAATATAGAATTGTAGGCTTAAAAGTTACATTGTAACATCCAGCCCTCCCTTTTCTAAGCAGGAAGAAGAAATTATTTAAAATTGTAAAAAAAAAGTTGCATACGTTTTTTCTGTGAAATTTATGTTAAAGCTCTGTGATAAACTAAAAACTCAGCATGACTAAAAAAAAAAAAAAAGAAAGAAAAACTCAAATATTTGACTATACTTTTATAGTAGTATAATATACTGACATAAATACCTGTATAAATAGTCATATAGTAATAGAGTGTATACACACACAGTCTACTTCGCTATGGTATTATGCAAGTAGTAATATTGATATACTGAGCAAAAAATCTAAGACTTCATGTTTCTATAGTTTTTTTCTCTGTTTTCATTTCAGCAGTGTTAGTTGTTTACTATATTTTTCAGAGTAAGTTTACAGGTTTTAAAAAACAGATTTAAATGCATTTAATAATGTAGATGTAGGAGTGCATGTTTATAGGACAATTTCTAAGAAAAGCTATTAGATGTAGCTCATGGTTCAGATATAGTTTGGTCCAATCTGAAACAACATTTAAATAAGTTGAGGGGTCGGCACAATTTTAAATGACATATTATGGCATGGGCGAGAGAAGTGATAACAATTAATCTGTTTGAAAATAAAAAATATTTATAGTCAAAATTAATTTCAGTGAGACTAATTTCAGGCTACTGCCTTCACTTGGTTTACCAACATGTTCAAAATCTTGTAACATTCAAGTAGCTATACTTACCTTTCCTTTTTTACACTGTATCACAGTGCGCGGTCCTAGGGGCGGTTGTGATCTCCCCTAGCACCCTCTACTGTGCCAAGTTTGCGTTAAAGCACCCTTGTTCTCACCAACCATGTCTTGATCTTTTATATGTATAGGGGAGGCTGCCTTTTGTCCCCTTGGACACATTGCCCTGTTGTATCCTGGCCCCTATTCTGAATTGTGTGACTCAGTGCACCCCAGCCTTATGGGCTATGTGTGGCTCCAACCGCCTCTGTACCACACCCCAAGCCTAGCAAATATCTCGGACGTTGTTTGGTCTGTCTGGCTCTCTGTACCCTCTCTGGCGCTTGGGCTCTCCACGGCCATCAACTCTCACCACGCCCTCTGGCACTTGGGCTCTCCACAGGAGCTCTGGCTTGTCTCACGACCGTGCCCTCTGGCACTCGTCAATTGTCACCCCCTGTGCTCTGGGGCCTCCTCCTCACACCGCCCCCTGTGCTCTGGGGCCTCCTCCTCACGCTGCCCCCTGTGCTCTGAGGTTACCGCAGCCTTGGGGCTCAGGTGGCCGTAGCCATGCCTGGCCCCAGATCTCCTCCTCAGGGTCTCAAACCCCCTGCAGGGCTCAGACAGCCTCGGCCTTACCTGGCCTCCAATTCTCTGCTCCCCTTCTCAGGGCTGGGGTCAGTGCACCCCTGAATGCTGCGCCCTCTTTGGCACCAGGGTCCCCATGTTACCGTGGAGCCCCAATACGGCTTCGCCCCGCCCTCGGGTTGTAAACAGTAAACCGTCAACACAACCTCAAGCCCCTTGGCTACAACATAAATTCAAGCCATCTGGCTATAACCACATTCAAGTCCATCACAGGGTTTCTCCCTCTCTCATCCATAACAACTGCCCAAGTATCCTGGCCTCTTACTTTTCCTTGCTCCGGCAGACTTCCCACCCCTATGGCTGCTGGCAGGGAACTACCTCCTTGGCCTCAGCCTGGGTTTATATATAGGTCAGGCCCTGCCCCTTCCGGTCAGCTGACTCACTGGTTCCCTGGGCAACCCACAGCTGTGCTTCTTTATTACTACTGTGGCTGCCCTAGTAACCAGCAGCTGAGCTCCCCACTCCCTGCTAGGGCCCTCTGCCTAGCTGTTTCCACCCTAAGGAGCAGGGCACTTGCGTGCTTTGTGACACACCTCCCCTCTTTATAGGAGCAGAGCACTGGGGTGGTCTGTAACACATTGCAAGAATTGAAGTGTACAATTAAAGCATCTGTTGCATAAATACTCACAGCTTCAAGCATCTGACTTCTCTTCTGTGTGTTAACATTTTATCCATAACTTCCTCTTTTTTTTTCCTGTGTACTTTTGTTACTACATCTATTTATAGGGTAAAGCTGACTATGCAGCTTGTCCTAAAGCTATTGTTTAGCTGGGTAGAATGTAGAGCTTCTTCATCTGCACACACAGTTAGAGGCTGTCTTGTACTTTAGGTATTAACAGCAATGAACTATTAGTATAATTTGGCAAGGGAAAGTTGATGTCTGGTGATAATTGGGGCAGTTGTTTGATTTGATGCCAGCAGATACTCTATTGTGTGAGTTCATGTGCCCACACTTTTGGAGAGGCTGGTCCCCAGCTCTGCTTCCCCCCTGTCCCAGTGCCTTTTTGACAGGAGACAGTTTAAATGCTATTGTCTGACTGGAGGGATATTTTTAATAACAATGCTGCTCATGCACACAAAAATTACATCTAAATACTTCATCCCAGTATCCTTTTCAGGGTTTTGAAATTTGTTGCCATCCTGCAGTATTTACATGAGCAGAACGGGTGCTTGTGTTTATTATCAGGAAAAGTTTCAGACCTCAGATGCAGTCTGTGATTGAAAAATAAGGTAGGTCTTTTCTGCCAAACTAAGCCAAAACAACTAGTTGAAAGAATTGCAGGGAAAAATGGTTGGAATCGCTAGATGCTGGAAAGGAGCAGATAGAAGCCCCTGGAAAGGTATGCATGGTATCTGATAATATGGCTGTAATATGCAGCAAATCAGATTATTTTCAAGTCTCTGGTTGTTGAATTTACTAGATATTTTCTCATTCAGTTTACCAAATATAAATGCTGTTGAGCAGTGATTGCCAACATGAGCATATGATTAGACTTTCAACATGTTGAAGTTGAAGGAAGTAGCTGGGAACGAGGATTAAAGTAATTAATACTTCAGAAGGCTGAGCCTGTAATGGGGGAAGGCTGGGACTGCTTTGCAGCAGGTACCACTGAAGGGACCCCTTTGGCATTGCCCTTGGGCAGGACAGAGGCAAGGAAATGTGGGAAGGGTTATTGTATTACTTGTTCAATTTTTTAAAAATTTGTATTATTTTTAATTGTATTTCCTTGGCAGGAAGGGGAGGATGAGTGAGTTTTGGGGACAGCCATAGGCCCCCCTGTGAGGGAGGGAGGGTGTAGGCTTGGGAAGGACAGTAATGAAGGGGGCTTTCCTGAGTGTTAGTGAGATAGGACTGGGAGGGAATCTGGGGACAAAAATTGTTCTTCTTGTTTGTAGAGGTAGTTGATGGTTGGGAAGCAAGGCTGGGCTGGACAAGAGGAATGTTCTTGGTTGGAGACGGGGGAGCAGGAGAGGGTGTGGTGGATTGCTTTTGAATCTGGGGAATTTAGGGAGGGAGTTTTTTTAAGTACCTTCTTATTTTAACATTTTATTCTGTTTTTTTGTAACTTGTTTTGATTTTATTTTTTGGTTATCTTTTACTGTAAGGTTCTCTGAGCCTTTTTTGGAAGGATGGCATATAAATCAAAACATATTTAATATATTTAAAATATATGCATAAATAACATATATAAAATGTAAGTGTTAGGTGCCTTCCATTTTCAGACTAGCAAGTATTTGTGTTCATCTTGGAAAGTGTTGGAAATGGATACCTTTTGGATTCTTCAATGGCAAATATGCAATTAAACAAATGTAAGTCTACAGGGGAAAAAAAGCAGAACAATGATTAGTTTCATCATCCATTTGAAACATTCTTGCTAATATAGTTCTTTTTTTATATAAAACTGCACTCAAAATTGAAATCCACATTCGAGGCCTCCTTGTAGCTCTGTAATGTTAACTTTATTCAGAAGAAATATATTTCTTTCATACCCCAAAAGTATCAAAACTGGGATACAAAGATTAGTGCACATAATGTTAAGGGCCCCTTTATATATGAAGCTAAAGGCACAAGAGGATCTAAGGCACAATCCATGCGATCACACCTCCTGCCATGCCACATATGCTTGGCAGATGGCATGACTGTGGGGTCCAGCATCAGATCCTATCATGCCTTATTGTTGGTACAGAGGGAGCCCGGGATCGCCATTCTAGGCTCCCCACTGCACTGGCAAATAGCAAGCTGCCAGGGCTGAGAGTCCTGCAGCTGACAAGATTCTTGGCTCCGGCAGCCGTAAGGCACCCCTGCAGCTGGGAGATCACAGCAGCTGTGGTCTCCTAGCTGTGGGAGCACAAGCAACATATGCAAAATAAAGGTAGACAGAAACCAGCTGTAAAGTTATTACACATTTTTAAGCTGTAAATTTATAGCTGGTTGGACCTTTTTAAGGTGCCAAAGTTCATTTGTATGTGTAGCCAGTCTAAATTAATTGCGCAGCATAATAGATATAACATGTAGAGAGGGCCCTTATAAAGCAATTTAAAGATGGGCTTAAAGCTCTTAACCCTGGATATGTCCCTTCAACTTATTGCATTAACCCAAATCCCAAAATTACTTTGAATTTAAGATAACTCCCCTCCCTCCCCGTAACTAGATTCTATATATGGAATATGTATAAATTTGTTTTAGTCTTCCATTGTAGAATCTAATTATTGCGTAGTCACCTTAAATTTCCCCCCTCCCCCCTGTCAGTGCAGCAGGGAAAGTAGCAGGAGCAGGGAGGCAGGTGGGCACAGGTCAGGCAGACCCCTCTACTTGTTTCCCCCTGACAGTGCCTGTGCCTTCTGCTGCCTGCCCCTACCTGCTTTCTGCAGCCTCTGCCTCAGCCTGCTTATCGCAGCCTCTGCCCCACTTCAGTCTTTGCCCCTTTCCCCCTTCTGCCTCAGCCTCCCTCCCTGCTGCTCACTGTCAGGCACAGCTCCACCTCTGGCTCCATGCCTTCTGGGGCACAGAACACATGCAAGCTCCAGCCCCTACCCTGCCACAGAGCAGTCTCCCAGGGCCAAGCTGCCAATGCTCCATGGCTGGGCAGGGGCAGGAGCTTGCATGTGCTCTGTGCTCAGGAGGCAGTGGAGCCAGAAGGGAGCCATGTCTGACAATAAGCAGCTGCCAGGGAGAGAGGGCAGAGACGATGGGAAGCAGGCACAGGGGCTGGCAGACAATCACTGCAGCTCTGACTCTGGCCCTGACCTGGGCCAGCAGCTGCCTTTCCTACGTTCTGACTTGTACTCAAGCCTAAGATGAGGGTATTTTCCCCACAGGTTGAGGGGGGTGAAGCTCATCTTGGATTCAAGTAAATACAGTATATAAAATAAAAGATTTGAAATTGAGTTTTTAAATGCAGGATAGTTGGTTAATTATGAGAAATGATATGTAAATCGCCATAAATATCCATATTATAGAAAAGTGTGTTTCTGTTTAACTTTGGTCTGTATTTGAACCCTCTCCCCCCCACTTAATATCTCTCCAAGTTTTTGAAAATTTTAGACAAAAAATCTAAGCAGTAATTTTCCAAGGACTTAGATGATTAGGAATAGTCGGCGTGGTGTCATCAAGGGCAAGTCATGTCTGACCAACCTCCTTGCTTTCTATGACCAGATGACTGGCTCTGTAGATGCGGGGAGAGCAGTGGACATAATATATCTCGTCTTTAGTAGGGCTTTTGATACAGTCTCCCACAACATTCTCGCAGGCAAGCTAAGGAAGCCTGGGCTGGATGAATGGACTGTAAGGTGGATAGAAAAATGGCTAAATTGTTAGGCTTGGAGGGTAATAATCAGTGGCTTGATGCCTAGTTAGCAGCCAGTCTCAAGTGGAGTGCTCTGGCAAGTGGTTCTGGGGCCGGATTTGTTCTTCATAAATGACATGGAAGATGGGATGGAGTGCACGCTCAGCAAGTTTGCAGATGGCAGCAATCTGGGGGGAGTAGTAGATACACTGGAGGGTAGGGCTAGGATTCAGAGAGACAGATTGGAGGATTGGCCCAGAAGCAGTTGCATGAGGTTCAATAAGAAGTGCAGTTCTGTTCTTAGGATGGAACGATCTCATGCACCACTACAGCTTGGGGACTGATTGGCAAAACAGCAGCTCTACAAAAAGGACCTGGGGGTTACAGTGGACAAAAAAAATGAATATGAGCCAACAGTGTGGCCTTGTTATGAAGAAGGCTAATGGTATACTGGTCTGCATTAGTAGGAGATTGCCAGCAGATGGAGGGAAGTGATTATATTCCCCTCTGTTCGACATTGTTGAGGCTACCTCTTGAGTTTTGGGCCCCCACTACAGAAAGGATGTGGACAAATTGGAGAGTCCAGTGGAGGACGAATGAAAATGGTTAGATGACTGGGGCACGTGACTTCTGGGGCATTTAAAATTACCTAGATCACAACTGAAAGGACTCTTTAATCATTATAATCTCTGGGGCAGGCATTGCTATCAAGACACTAACTGCCCTTAGGTTGCTAATCTTGTCCAAGATCTGGGGTGGAGATTTCTGTTAGTATGCTTGAGCTAATGATTCACTGTAGTAGAGTAGTAAATGGAGATGGTGTCTGCAGCAAGCAGTCCCTCGTTTGGTACTCAGTGGCTGAACATCTAGGAAGAGGGAGTAGAGGGGAAGTCTTGCTCATTCCACATTTTCAGCCGCTCTTTTCCACAACATGGAACCATTGCTCTTGGACACAGGAGCCTTGGTTTGGAAGATGGTACATGATGATACTCTCCTTTTACATAACCCCAGCTGACTGACCGAATATCTAGGTGATAGTGAAACTGAGCCATCCTCCATTGCATCTTTTCTGCTAACCCTGCATGTAATAGTGACTTTGCATATCAGAATTGCAAAGACAGCTGTAAACCAGTATAATGTTCACAGAAATTTTCTAGGTTTTCATGGAGAAGGTTAGAGGTTCTGCATATGTTAAATGTGTTTCAGAAACTAAGGCAGATAAGGTATTTTGGGTAAATCTGGTATCTTTTATTAGACCAACTAAATAAAAGATACCAGATTTACCCAAAGAACCTTGCCTGCCTATGTCTTTAGACCAACACGGCTACAACCTACACCCCTGTAACACTTTCAGAAACTACGTTTTTTAAAACTACTTTATTTGACATGTCAAATGAGAATTGACTTTTTAATACTTTTCTGACTCTTCTGACTTTTCAGTGTTCATAGATTCATAGATTGTTAGGGGCTGGAAGGGACCTCGCATATCATCCAGTCCAGCCCCCCTCTCCTCCACCCCCCCTGGCTCTAGGCAGGAAGACAACTGGGGTCAAGTGACTCCAGTAAGGTGACTCTCTAGTCTCCTCTTGAAAACCTCCAGGATAGGTGACTGCACCACCTCTGGAGGGAGTATATTCCACAGTCTGGACACCCTGGCTGGGAAGGAATTTTTCCTGTTATTAAGCCTGAATATACTCCTTCCAGGAGTTTATATCCATTGGTCCTGGTCTTCCCCAGGGGTGCCCTGGTGAACAGTTGTTCACTAAGGTCCTGATGGACTCCTCTGATATAGAGGTAATCTGCTATCAAGCCTTCTCTCAACCTTCTCTTCTTTAGGCTAAAGAGGCCCAGGTCCCTCAGCCTTTCCGCGTATGGCTTGCCTTGCAAGCCCCTGATCATACAGGTGGCTCTTTTCTGGACCCTCTCAAGTTTTTCTATGTCCTTATTGAAGTGCAGCGCCCAGAACTGGACACAGTACTCCAACTGTGGTCTCACCAGTGCTGAGTACAGCGGGAGTATCACTTCCTTAGTTTTACACGAGATGCATTGGTTGATGCATACCAGCGTGTTGTTTGCCCTGCCGACCACAGCATCGCACTGACAGCTCATGTTCATGCAATGGTCAGTCATTACCCCTAGGTCCCTTGTGGCCATGGTGCAAGTCAGGCTGTCACCACCAAGCCTGTATGTACGTTGAGGGTTATTTGCCCCTGGATGGAGCACCTTACACTTGGAAGTGTTAAACTGCATCTGGTTCCGGTCTGCCCAACTCTCGAGTCTGTCCAGGTCCGTCTGCACCAGCAGCCTATCTTCTGGTGTGACCACACTGCCCCATACCTTGGTGTCATCTGCAAACTTGGCCAGCGAGCTTTTCACTCCCTCATTCAAATCATTGATAAAGATGTTGAAAAGCACTGGTCCAAGCACAGCATTGTTCTTGGTAACAACAAGCTAAGATTTTGATGACCCTAGTTGGGGAAAAAAAAGGTTGCTGAAGCCTCACTTTGATCATTGATTATATAGTAAGACTGTTTGCGTTTTCATTTTTAACTCTAGTTTCTGGAATGTTCTTTCCCTTGAGCTGTGTAGAGCTCCTTCAGTACAGTGTCTGATTTCCTGGTACACCGATTTCCAGCCTGCAAGCTGTGAATAGGGATTTTAGGAGGAAAGACCAACAGCTTTGCTCAGTCTGAGGCTTATTATGATTTTATAATAGCCTATGTATCTCTGAATGGGTGTTACAGTTTATGTAGCAACTAAATTCTTTGAAAATGCTACAAATGAAGCATTGTTTTGTTAGTCATTGGCTCTTATGTTTTCAGTGGTGCTTCATTTTTTTCTCTGCATTTTGAAAGAGGAATCACTGACAAAACTAAACTTTAGTGAGCAGCTGGTTGATGCATCTTGTTGAAATCTGAATTTGGGATGGACAAGAGAAGGATTTGTGGGAAATAAGCCAAAGTTACCAATGGAAATTAATGTGTGTGCTGCTTTCTCAGCTATAAACTTTAAACATTTATGCCTTCTACACACTTATATTAAATTAAATAAAACCTAACAAGACTTGATACATTTTTCTGTAAATTTCCATTTACCTGCTTATACAATTATGTACATATTGAAAGATATTCAAGCATATCTTTCTACTTTCATTTTAAAATCCATTTTGAATACTGATGTTGAGGGAAAGGGGAGCTACCCAATCTGTTGTTAGTTTGTGCATTGATTGGTGCCATAGGGGGTGCAAGTGTGGCTTCAGGTGGGTAACCTAGGCACTTGGCATGGCAGGAGAGAGGGTCATGTGGGATCAGGGGCCCATGGTCCTACTGATGCAGCTCATACTAGCATGGCCCAAGCCTCATGCAACACCCAGCCTCTTAGAAGTTTGACAGTCCTGCCTTAAGCTAATTATTTTGGATTGGATTGTTAACGAAATACTTAATTCTGCTTAAAATTGATATTAACTGTTTCCTGCTGTACACTCATAAGCGTTGCATTTCCAGGTGTGTCATGACTTCTTTCTCTCCTACGAACTTAGCCTTCTTGCCCCTGGCACATCTCCCATGTTGAACCATACTGTGTGAGGGACAGCATGCGTGGAGGGGATGACGGCACAATGCGCATGGAACTGAAGCTGATCTGAAGCTTTGTTTCCTCGGGGGGATGGACATTATTAATATCAATCAAAACATTTCCTTTAGTTTTTCTTAATGAATATGCCCCCAATCTATTTTTTTCAGCATGGAAATTTCTATTTTGCAAGAGTCCATATTTTGATGGGAAGATGTTTCTTGTTTAAAATTGCCGCTGCGAGTCTGAGGAAAGCTGCTGGGGGGAAGCAGGAGAGGGAGAGTTCCCCTCCATTCCCTGAGGCTGCCCTGGCTGTCCCTGGGGCTCAGTGGCTCAGGTAAGCAGCTGTGGGGCAGGGGGAAGGGAAGAATTCCCCTCACCTCATTAGGGCTGCCTCAGGCTTGGGGACCCTGGGCTGGGGTCAGGGGAAGCTCCCCAGGGCAGGAGGCGATTCCTTCTCCCTCCTTCCTATGGTAGTGGCTGAGGCATGGGGGAGCTGGAGAGGAGAATTCCCCTCAGCTCCCCTGGGTTGTCCTGGGATGGGGGCCCCCAGGCTGAGATGAGGGGAACTCCACAAGGCAGTGGCTCCCTGGCTTCATAGTTTCATAGTTACAGGCAGGCACCTAGTCTGAAGGACTCCTTCCTCTCTGTGGTAGTGCCTCAGGCAAGCAGGAGGGGGAGAATTTCCCTTAATCCCCACCGCCCCCCCAGGCTGAGGGAGGCTCCCTCAAGGTGGGTCAGCACTTGAACAGGGGGGGACAGCAGGAGGTTGGGGGCAAATGGTGGGGAGTCAACTGGGGACAGCTCTACTTGGCTGGGCTAGAATGGCCAGTAGGCTGGGAAATACAGTCTAGTGTCCCCTGCCTACTGGCCTGGGTCAGTACAGGCCTTCTACTGCCTTTCCCAGTTGAAAACTGAATGTTAGTTCAGTTGGTTATTGGTTCAGTCTGTGCAGCTTAGAGGAAGCTGCGTAGATGAAATTGATTCTGCCTCAGGCTTTTTGACTGTCTGTATTTAATTGTGAGGATTTAAACTCCACGTTCTCTGCATGGCAAATCCTAAAGAATGTGACAGCAATAATGTTAAAACGTGCTCTGACCCAGGCAGATATCCTGAGCACTTGGAATCCAGTAAGACACTGTTAAATAGGATAAATCTAAGTTAGCAAGGCATAAGTTTGAAGTTTACATATGCAAAAAAATTCTAACAAATTTAACTTCCTCCCATTGGGCTGGGCCATGCCCCCTTCCTCCTATTGGGCTGGGCCACGCATGTCCCCCCTCCCTCTCGCCCCCACGGAAATGGATCAGGCCAGGCTGCCTCCCGTGCCCTGTCCTCCTCTGCACTGCCGAAGGGGCCTTGCTGTGCCTGCCACAGTTACTAGATTGGGTCCACTGGCCGAATTCAGCATGCGGAGGGACCAGACACTGCCGCTCTGGCCTGCTGGATGAAAAGGTTTGGCACCACTGCTCTAAACTATCCTGTATGCTTTCTGTCTTCCCTTCCTCATCGCTGCAGATTACCAAGGTATTTGTGTGCCTGCGGTCATGCTGTCTTGAACTGTAATCTTATCAAATCTCATTAGATAAGTAGGACAATGCTAGGACAATCCTTAGTGTAAGAAAGGAACTTGCAGAAGGTGTTATGGTTCAGTAGGGGTTTAAATAGTAGTATTCTGTAAGTAGCACTTTTCTCTTAATGCTGTTATTTAACTGGTGCCGCACAACACAAGCAGAACCCTCTCGTCTATGGTAGGCTAAGAGGTATGGAAGGGGAGGATTCTTAAGTATCTCTGCATTGTACGATGTGTAAACTATGGACTGTTTTAGATGCAGCTTGACTGTTTCCATAGCACTGTTGCCTCTGGATCTGTCTGGGCACAGGGAGAGATAGCATGTGGTCATCCATTTTCCTAAATGCCACCCACTTCCCTAAATATTGAAGTAATAGTATTTGACAGCTGGGGAAAAGTTCAGAGGGACTTTGGGCCGCTGATGAAAGAAAATATAAGAGTGGGGCCAGCAGGTTTCTGTTTGGATCTTCAAACTGAGTAGTGAATACAAGACCTCTGGGCTGCTACACAAGCTGATTCAAGGTGAAGAAAATAAGTCATAATGAGAGAGTTTTCTGAGTAGCAGTGGATCCAGTGCTGGCTGAATTGTTATGGGCAACTTGGGTTTTTGATGCACTCTTGTAGAAACAAGGGAAAGGAAATCACTGGGATCATTGGATTTTTGCTCATTGTGTGCGTGTTTTCTTGCTGGGGATAAGAAATGAAATCTTAAAGATAAGGTTCCAGCAAATTCAGGAAAAATTAAATCCCTATTGTTTGCTTCCTACTTGCCCCAGAATTCAGGCAGTTGCAAATTCTGTGAATTGATCCTATTAATAGAAATAAGTGTTCTAGAGGTAGAGAAGACAATAGTTTTTCCTTTTGGCAGAACAAAGATATGCCATTACAACATTACATTGTAAGTGCTAGCATCTTCTTATACACACCACTAAGAAAAAGCTCAGCTAATAAAAATGAATTATTTAACCTTTTCAGAGATTCATTATATGTTTAAAATTTACATATTTATTGTCTCTCATTGACTATCAACAAAAAGGCTTTTTTTTTTCTAATTGCAAGCTTGACCTGGGCAAACTAACTGCAGACTTATATTGATTTATGTAACTTGTACCTCTAAGTGGGGATTGTGTGGAATGGCTCGAATCTCAAGGGCTAGAGACAGAAGTTGTACATAAACTGGTTTAAGTGATCAGAAACTAGTTTAAGTCTGTATCAGACCGAAATAGCCAAAAGTGGTTTGAGATAAACCTGGTTGAATGTAGTATCAGACTTAACTGATTTGGGTCAAACTGGTTAATGGAACTTTTGTCTCGGACCCTTTCCTGGTTGAAGTTGAATCAGATTCCCCCTGCATCCCAGCATGCTTTGCAGCCCTGGGCTGGGCTGTGCTGTCTTCTCTGCTTTCTAGCCAGAGCAGTG
>NW_017729032.1:44845757-44851619 GCF_001723915.1 Gavialis gangeticus
GGGTGGGGTAACAGCCTGAGAGGAACTGCCCTCCCCCAGGCAAACCCCTGCTGGTGCTTTAGTCCCCCCTTCCCCAACTTAGGGTACTGGTGCCAAGCCCTGCAGGACCAGACTGAGAGGTGGGAGGTGTTGGCAAAGACCTGGCACAATGATCACATGCACGTGCTGGAGAAGGAGGAAGCTGTTGTAGACAGCTTGAGCTGGTGTGTCGAAAGAAAGCAGAGAACTACTTTTATGTTATAAAGCAGAACTTGTAAAAGGTGGGAGACTGGAATACCTAAGCAAGGACTTTTTGAATATCAGGCTGTAAGGAGACACTCTGTCCTCAGGATTATGTAAGATTTATGCAAGGATTTCTCTTGTTGTTCTGGTTTCTTACATTCCATTTGAAGTTAGATTACACTGTATTTTACTGGGCTGTATCTTAGCTTAGGCAAAGGTTTTTGGTGGTTCTGTCATGTGCTTGCGGTTGCAAAGTGCTGTGTTCAATACATGCTCACTTCAGAGAAAGGGCTATTCTTGCTCAAGCTTTTATGAATTCAATTCTACTACCTTTTCCCCCACCCCCCTCCTCAGTCTGGCAGTGGCTGCCCTCACCTCCCTTGAGCAGGGACTGGGGGGGGGGCAGAAGCCTGGCAGGCACTGCCCTCCTGCCCCCTTCCTGCAGACCTGGGTAGGAGTCCTGTGTGGGCCAGGAAGAGAATTTAAACCCCACTCTCCATTGTGCTAGCCCTGGGCTGGTGCCTGGCCATGCCTCCTCTGGAGCAGGGAGGGGGTGACAGCCTTGGAGGGTTTCTGTCTTTCTTTCCCTTTGGCAGTGGCTGGCAGGCACCCTTCAGCTTCTGGCTTGAGCCACTGCAGTTGTGGCTGCATTTCCTGAATCAAAAGTGGATGTGTGTTTTATTTGCTAATTGGTTCAATCTGTACAGCTTAGACTAACCTGCAAAGACTGAATCAATTCAGCCTTGGGCTTTTTGACTGTCTGTACTTAGCCAAGGTGTCCTGCCAACTCCATATGGTTGTAACTTACGTATTGCACTGCCAGTACATTAAACAGCAATGTGCTGGTATGAGGTATGTGCTATATATTGTATTTGGACACAGTTGCAAGTGCATTTAGTTTGACTTCTGTTTAAATTCCAGAAATCACTAAACTAGTTTTGTTCATAATTAGATGAAGAACAATAGCATACTGATGGACACAGATGTGAACTATGCAATTTTAAACTTCCGGCGTTTTTGAGTAAATAGAAAATTTATAAAGGGGGATACTTTTGTTATACTTATCCAACTCAAACATGGATTCTCTGGTATTTTTTTGCATCTTTCCAAAATACTTTTTCTTTGAGTTTAAGACAAAGTATGGGAAATTTCATCCGAAAAGGGGATCCTGGAAACACCTCTTCAAGCTCCCTCCCAAATAAATGAGAAGATGTCTGGCAAAAATGCCTCTTACTGCTTTAAAAGTAGTCATAGATTCCTCTCTCTAACTTTCTGAATATCTGAAGGGGATGTATGATGCCATGGGTACTGGAAGGGGTTAAAGGGATTAGAAAGTTATTTATGATTCAAGGGAACTATTAAGGGTCTATTCTCCATTGCTTTATCATGTTTTTATTTCTGTCCCCACACAGTGGACATTAGACATCCAATATTGTCACTTCAGAATTCACAAAAATTGATGTATATGTGAAAGTAAATTAGTAGAACTCTAAGAAACCAATTTTCTACTAAGGGTTCCATAACCAGTAATCTCATAATTTCTTATTTTTGCATTCACTGCTGCCACCTCTTGGGGCTCAGGAGCCAAAAGTAAAAATTAAATACTCTATTTCTACAAGGAAACAAACATTTCAAGTAGTTTCCTCTGTGTAATGCTTGGAGTTGGAACATATATTATAACAAACTGTCCAATGAAAACAAAAATGAAGCTGAAAATAACAAGTAGCCTTTTGGTTTAGTTTTTTTCCCTGCCTGACCCCTACAAGGGGCCATGGAATAGAATCTTGATCATAGAATATATTCCTAAAATAATTCTCCTGAAATTAATTCAGATACCTGGTGGGATTTCATAGACATTAGGGCTGGAAGGGACCTTGTAAGATCATCGGGTCCAGGCCCCTTCCCAAAGGGCAAGCAGTCAGCAGGGGTCAAATGATCCCAGGAAGATAGGCATCCAAGTGTTACTTAAGGAATCCAGAGTAGGTGCCTGTACCACCTCTGGGAGAGTCTATTCCAGGTCCTGGGGACTCAGACAGTAAAGAAGTTTTTCCTTATGGCTAACCTAAAACTGTCTTCCAAGAGTTCGTGACTAATGAATTACATTTATTTCTAATTTCTATGTAAATGCATAGAGTGCATTTACACATAGCCACAGAGGGTGAGTCCAGACAAGCAGGAACATGCAGTATGCAGTGCTGCATGCACCACACATGCAGGTGTTCCTGCACTGCTGATTTGCAGTGTTGGGGGTTGGGGCCGTGGGGGGTTTGACATGGAAAGATCCTGGTGTCAAAAAAACCTGCACCTTAAAAAAAGCGGGGTGGCGCATGTGGCAGCAGTGCGTGCTCCCCGAAACTGGAGCCTGGCCAGCCTGAGCCACTCTGGCTGTTGGCCAGGCTCCCTGCTGCAGGATCTCCATGGCTGCAGGCCCCAGAGGCTCCCAGGACCCCAGTTAAGGTTGGTAGGGCCAGCCCATGTGCTACCGCTACCCGACCTGGGTTAACCTGCCACGCGCCAGAGCACACATGCATAGATGTTCCCTGGAGACGAGTAGCAGCAACACATGATGCCGCTGCTGTTTGTTCCTGGGGAAATGCACTTTCCTTCTCGTAGGGATGCACTCAGAGAAGGTAATCTTGATTGTACAGTGTTGATATCTAAGGAATATCTAAGTGAGGAATTTAAGAATATAGCTATGTAATTTAAGAATATAACTATATATCTAAGTGAGGAATTTAAGAGTATGTGAGTAATTGAGAAATTAGGCACCATTGTGAACATTCAGCATACTAAGGATTAGATTTGCAGAATACTGTATGATTTTAGGAAAATGTATTTGAAGAAAGAAATGTAAGGAGCAAATGGCTGTTTGTACTGTGGAAATAAATGCGCATAGCCTGAGTATTTAAAAACACTGAGTATAGCATCAATCTTAAGCCAGTGGATAATGCTCTCTTACAATTAATCTTTACTTAATATTCAAATACAGCACCTAGGATGCGTTAGGGGGATTGATGGTGGTCTGTTCGGTAGTTTGCCAACTAAGACAGTGGTACAACAGTGATGTTTGCTTGATTTTTACTTTTTAATTTATACTTGATGTATAATGAGTATAAATTAACAGAGCTAACAGAGAATTAATACCATGCACCTATGGTATTGAATGACCCTATACTTGTCTTGATTTATGCAGATGCCACATTATTCATAGCACAATCCCAAATAGGCCTTCAAATGTTATTAGATGCCTTTCAGCAGCCTCGAATAGCTTGGAAATCAGGAATGCAAAATGCTAGGTGTTGGGTTTTAGTACTGAAAGGAGGAAATGAGTTTGGCTTTTACAGGAAAATATGTTAGTGTCTTCATTTAAATACCTTGGAATCTATTTTAATAAAAATCTGAGCTGGACTGAGCACATTGCTAGTCAAAGCACATGAGTTAAACAAGTGTTGGGTGGAGTTTTATTCTTTTGCAATAAGATAGGTAGGAAGGTGGTACTGGCAGCACTAAAGATCTATATATCTAAAGTACTTACTGTATCAAGTGCAACTCTGGGGTCCTGATCCCATGGTTCACTAAAAAATAGAGAAGATCTTTAATAACTTTACAAAGACAGCTTTTATCTCTACCTTATTTTACAATGAGAGCCTCTCATGCTCTGAGATGGGACTGATTAATGTGAGCACCTTAGCTCAATTAAGAAGTTAAAATTATTGCATGAAAATTGGATCTTTGATGCCTACCAAATGCCCTAAGAATTACACTTGAGAAGCCTCTTTTTCCAAATAAACACTTGTTTGGATGATTAAATGATACTTTTATTCTCTAGATAAATGGCCTGGTAAATAAACTAAGAATCACACAGAATTCCCCCTGTATGTTTAACAGGAAATAAATTTAAGTTTTAAAGGCTGCTTACAGATGTAAAAAAAAAAAAAAGAAAAGAACTCCCCTCCTCCCCCCTGCCCCAAACTCCACTTTACTGGAAGAAACAGTGCATTATTTTGACCCAGCTCCACAACATCTGTATAGTCTGGGTGCTTCAGTGGGGCTTTTTGACACTTTTATCTAAAGCCGATTCAATCAGCTGCTAGATAAAAGTCCCACTAAAATGCCTGATCTATAGAGATGTTGGGTGAGCTGGGTCCAACTAACATGATGCCTCTTCTGGACATGTGCTGGGCTCAACTCGGGAGCACATGGAGTTTAAAGTAAAGCGTTGTTTTTTGTTGTTGCTTTTTTAACATCTGTAAGCAGCCAAAGATGGCAGCATACAGACAGATATACAGGCAGTGAGGCGTCTTTGAACTTCCCCTTTCTTGAGATACTAATAAAATATTAATTTGGCTTAGAACCTATCTAACTGTGGTACAAAATTACAGGCAATGAGAGTCCATTACTAGACTGCGATTCACTTTACTGAGATCTGTTATCATGGGCAGGTTGCATTAAGACCCCACATTCAGACAGTGTATGTTCTTGTGGAAAGAATGTGATTGATGACTTATAAACTGTTTGGTCTTGTTTGTTTTTATGAAGAAATGAGAGGATCTTCCCATTAGCGTAAAATTTTAAATACAGGGCTGATGGGGGTCGGAGGAAACAAATCTGCTTCTTTCTAACAACTTGCAGCCTGTTGTATACTTCATAGGTGTATTTGTGTTACTTGCACAAAGAATAAGGGCTAAAATCAAAGTGATTTCACCTGTTTTACTTTATTGTCCACTGCTTAATTTTATCTACGTTTTTTTGTATCATTTGCAATTTGTTTTGTTTTAATTTTTTTTAAACTGGTA
Organism: Gavialis gangeticus; assembly: GCF_001723915.1. Lineage (NCBI taxonomy): Eukaryota > Metazoa > Chordata > Crocodylia > Gavialidae > Gavialis > Gavialis gangeticus. The sequence goes on from NW_017729032.1 coordinate 44,850,776, forward strand.
GAAAGTATAATTTTATGGTTTGCTTTTATCAAAAAATATAAATAATGTAAATGTTATATATAATTTCATTTTATAGTGAAAGCTGTAAATAAATACTAGTACTACATCGAGTCATAAGATAAGGTGATGTATACTTTGAAAAGGCATTTTTCTTATAATATTTATTTAGTGTTATAAAATTATTAATGAAGGTATAGCACAGCTGATGGTGAGAATATTAGAAGATTTTACATATAAAGGTAATTGAACAGATGTTTCAAACAGTATGGAATGCTTTTTTCTCCCCTGCCCTCACCCCTGAACATCCCCATTCACATGGAGCCATCTGGAAAGCCCTGTGTGCAGGATGAGCAGTCATCACAGTAAGAACAGGATTAATATGTCAGCATCTTTTGTTGATACTTTAATCTGGTCACCATTTGTTCAAGAGAAAACAACAGAGTAAACTGCCATTCTGTGTATAGTTTAATTGGCCTTATCCATGTCGAGAGTAAACAGAAGAGAAGCTGATCCTCATTCAGCTCAATTTTAAAAAATAATTACAATAGTGATGGCCAAAGTCACTTTGCGTAGCCATGCTCAACCCCAGTGATATCCGTATTAAAATGTAACGTGACTAACAATTATGTTTACTGCTAAGCACTCTCAAATAACAAAATTTTTTGGAACCACATTTGAATCATTTGCTGTTTGTATGAATCGCATAAAAGCTTTAATGTGGATGTTTCCATAGTTTCACAGCATGGAACTATGCTGATGTGGTCTTATGACTTTTTTACATTTTTGAGCAGGCTCTCTGGTGCATGGGATATCCTAACCAAAAAAAAAAAAAAAAAAAAAAAAA
>NW_017729032.1:44851664-44860541 GCF_001723915.1 Gavialis gangeticus
CCAAACAAAAAAAAAAAAAAAAAGAAGAAAAACTGGAATCATTTATATTTAATAAGACTAAGCCAATATTCTAAAGAGAGGAGGAGTTTGATAAGTCTACTGATGAATAAATAAAGGAATAATTTAGGGAGAGGTCAACTTTATGATTCAAAAAAGGAAGGTTGTTGCTATATGAGAAACCTTCTTGGATCATCTCCTTTCTGACTGAAATGAGAGGAGAAGAGTACTTAGAGCTTATGGCTCCAAAATGCATTCAGTGCAGTAAAAATGGGTTCTTAAATTGTAGTAGTTAATATTAGATTTCAAGTAAACGGGTTTTGCTTAAATAAGACACAAGGGTAAAAAATAACGTTCAATGAGATGAAATACTAAAATATGCTAATATGAGAGAATACTAGGAGATTTTAAGCTATAACGAATAATGTAGAGCAGATCACAGTTTTAAAGAAAAAAAATAGGAATTTAAGTGCTGTAAGGAGATATACTCTAAGATTAGAGGTTTTAACTCCGTTTCCCCCCAAAACATACTGTAAATGAGGAAGGTGTTACTGGGGATGGGGAGTGGGCTGGAGGAGCCAAGCAAGACCACTCAGCCACAGTAGACTTGGAAAAGGTTAGTGGAGCAGAGAAGTAAATGAGTTTAATGTTAGTTGAAAAGTGTTCACAAACATGTCAGGAAAAAACAGGAGAAACTAGGCTTCTGAATAATGAGAAGAAGAATCAAAGATTTAGAAATGGCTAGTATCCTAAATTCCTTTAAAAATCTTTTTTCAACAAAAAGAGAACACATAATACTTTTATTTCTATGTTACACATGAGGAAATAAATGATCCATCATTTTAGAAAATGTCGAGATTTAAACTACAAAATACATTTTTTAAATATTAGTAATGTTCTTTGAGCACAAACAAAATTCAGTAATGTTGTATATTAAAAAGTTTAAAATCCTTTTATGTTACAATAAAGACCAAGGCAGGAGAGAGAGGAAGATTTCTTTATATTAATATATCCAAGGCTTTGTCTTCAAGGAATCAGGTTAAACATTGTTCACACAAACCACTGTATGAACTCTGTTTTCTTAATTACACAAAGGAAGAAATAAATGATCTTTCTAACTGTATTCCCTTGGCTTTACTTTGATTAATGTTATTAGTTGATCAGAGTCAATTGTATATGCTCTATTGATAATTTACAACATTTACATTGACATGGTAGGGAGAAATCTTTCTCATTTTTATACAAAGGATTTTATGACATTTGGATTTGCTTCCTGGAAATCAATGGGAATATAATTTTGCTCAAGTATACCTGTTGATATTGCCAAAAGAACTGTAACACCCAGTCTGTATTAGAAAAGAAAATAAGAAAAATCAATGACACTTATCCTTGGGATTCTAATTCACTGAAGTACATATAAACCCTTGTTAATTTTTAAGGAAAGGTAGTTCTGTTAGAAATTAAGAGAGTTCTCTACAATCATATGGTCAGTCAGGTGCAATAGTTGGTCTGCCCTCCATTAGATTTTTGGAAGTGTGGAGATGGGTTTATAAGACCTGATGTAAAAATTCATCTGGTCTGCAAGCATTGCCATAAGATTGTTTTTCCCCCTGTTGTTTAATGCCTTTATCTCCTTTATAACCTTACTAGGCCATCAAATATTTCTTAAGAAGTTTTGGGGGGCGTGAAGGGATGCAAGTTCACAGAACTGCAGAATACAAACAAAACGGGCAAGTTCTTGTCAGAAAAAAGAAAATTGCTCCAGGGATATCTAAGTCAGCTTCACAGCTGTCTTGTATTCAGACAGAGGCAACATGAGGAGAAGATAAAAAATGGAAACCCAGTGCTAAGAGGAACAAACTATTTTCATTTGAATCTTAACCATTAAAGTCTCCTTTCCCAAATAGAATGCTTTACAGTCAGTGAGTTACAACCCCTGTAGAAATACTTTGGTAAAGAGCAGGTAATGTGTTACTTGGAAGATCTGTACATATGCTTTTTGGATGATGTACATCCTTCAGGCCATTATGAATACATTCATTATGCCATTGAAAAGCTGTGGCTCATTGGAGAAGAAAAAATTGTTCTTGTTTTGTATTGTACAAACTGGTTCTTGGAGAATCGAGGTCCCGTTACATAGGCATTGAACACATACATAACAAAGACAGTCTCTGCCTCAGAGAGCTTAGCACCAAGAATAGGAAGGCTTGCATGAAATAAAGTGCCTAGAGAAATATGAAGAAACACTGAAACAATTAGAATAATGAACAGTAGTCCTAAAGTAAATATAGTAACTGTCCAGAAACTTTACAGTGATCTGAGCAATAATAATCCCTTAAGTTAGTTTCTATTCTTAGTAAAGTAATGTAACAAATATTAAGTGGTTGTTTTCTCTTGATATCCAGAGGGTAATGAAATTGTGAACAGCAAGCAGGAATGTGTTTATAAAGAATAAATCATGCCAGCTAAATTTGCTTGATTACTTTATGATAGAAACCATAAAATTATCCTGTAAAATAAGTGCAGTAATATAATGCCCGGTAATTAGATGTGATAGTTTAAATCTAATTTATAAGAGTGTGCTTGAAATGCTAGCTCAGTTTTACTGGAATTAGAAACAATGCTGTCTTTTTGGATCAGAAATTATTTAAGACTAATTTATCAGGAGGGAATTGATACATGACAATATACTCAGTGGATAAAAGTGTTCACTGAAGTTTTATGGGATTCTGGATTTAGTTCTTACTGATTTGGAATACTTAAATTAACAGATCATTCTAAATATAGAAAAGTTGCAAACATCAGTTGGTACAGGGAAATAATGCACAGGGACTTGCACATACCTATATTGGCAGGGGAGACCATTCCCTTTTCTCCAGGCAGGGGAGACATCAGTAGTTAGTTCCTCACCCCATAAAGAAAGCTAGTTTGCCAACAGGAAAAGAGATCAGGAGAAGGAGGTACTGGAGAAACAGTGACTGCTTTTCTTCAGCATTTAGAGGGAAAACAGATTCTATCTCCCAGCACATGGAAAGGAGAAATAAAACTCCTCTTCATGTGCTTGAGAAGTGCAGGAGGGATGTAATCATGAGTAACTACAGGGAGAAGAGGGAACTCCAACAAGGGAATTGGGAAGTAAAGAACATGGTGGGAGGGCCAAGATGACTTTCAAGGAAGCAAAGTGGGAGTACCCAAAGAGCGGAGGTGGAGGGATTTAAAATTGTTTGGCAGTTTGTAATTTATGGGCAGGAGAGAGATTCCAATGCTGATTTGGAGGTCTCGCGGACAGAGCAAGGGTGATCAACATCCATGAACAAGCATTTGGTCTCCCTTCCTCCTTGCTTTAACTCCCAACTTTAGAGCCAGAATTATTCAATGCAAAGAAAACTTGAAACTCAAGTAGAAAGTAACAGTGATATTAAGAAATTGGGTACAATTCAAAAGAAAAAGGGAAAGAACATTATCAGGGAAGATTAATTTGAGGGGTACATGATGACAAAGAATGATGGTAGAAAGAACACAGATCTTCAAATTATAGAATCATAGACAATTATGGTTGGAAGGGACATCAGAAGGTAATCTAGTCCAACCCCCTGCTCAAAGCAGGACCATTCCCAACTAGATCATTCCAGACAGGGCTTTGTCAAGCTAGGCTGTAAAAACCTCCAAGGATGGAGACTTCACCACCTCTCTAGGGAATTTGTTCCAGTGTTTCACCACCTTCCTAGTGAGAGAGTTTTTCCTAATATCCAACCTAAACCTCCCTTGCTGTAATTTGAGACCATTGCTTCTTGTTCTGTTATCTGTCACCACTGAGGACAATCCAGCTCCATCCTCTGTGGAACCTTCAGGTAGTTAAAGGCTGCTATCAAGTTCCCCCTCAGTCTTCTCTTCTCCAAACTAAATAAACGCAGTTCCCTCAGCCTCTCCTGAGAAGTCATGTGTTCCAGCCTCCTCACCATTTTCATTGCTCTCTGCTGGATTCTTTGCAACTTGTCCACATCCTTTCTATAGCAGGTGGCCCAAAACTGGACACAGTACTCCAGATGTGGCCTCACCAGTGCAGAATAGAGAAGAATAATTGCTTTTCTTGATGTGTGGCAACACTCCTACTAATGCAGACCTGTATACTGTTAGCCGCCTCAGCAACAAGGGCGCACTGCTGACTCATATCGAGCTTATTGTCTACTGTAACACCCAGGTCCTTTTTTTCCAGAGCTGCTGCTTAGCCAGTCAGTCCCCAGGCTGTAGCAGTGCATGGGATTCTGCCACCCTCAGTGCAAGACTTTGTACTTGTTGAATTTCGTGAGATTTCTTTTGGCCCAATCCTGCAATTTGTCTAGGCCACTCTGAATCCTAGTGCTACCCTCCAGTGTATCTACTGTACTCCCAAGCTTGGTGTCATCCATGTACTTGCTGAGAGTGCAATCCATCCCATCTTCCAGATCGTTAATGAAGATGTTGAACAAAACCGATCCCTGGTCCCAGGACCAGTCCTTGGGGTACTCCATTTGATGCCAGCTGCCAGCTAGACATTAGTACCCATTGAGTCTGACAATCTAGCCAGCTTTCTATCCACCTTACCGTCTATTCATCCAACCCATATTTCCTCAGCTTGCTTGCAAGAATGCTGCAGGAGATGGTAACAAAAGCGTTGCTAAAGTCAAGGTATATCACATTCACTTGTTTCCTTTTATCCACAGAGCCAGTCATCTCATCATAGAAGGCAGTCAGGTTGGTCAGACATGACTTGCCCATGGTTGAATCCATGCTGACTGTTCCTAATCACCATCTTCTCCAAGTGCTTAGAAATGGATAGTTTGAGGACCTACTCCATGATTTTTCCAGACTGAGGTGAGGCTGACTGATCTGTAGTTCCCTGGATCCTCCTCCTTCCCTTTCTTAAATGTGAGCACTGTGGTTGCCCTTTTCCAGTCATCAGGGACCTTTCCTGATCACCAAGAGTGTGCAAAGATAATGACCAGTGGCTCTGAAATTACATTAGCCAAATTCCTCAGCACCCTTGGATGCATTGCATTTGGCCCCAGGGACATGTACACGTCCAGCTTTTTTTAAATAGTCCCTAACCTGTTCTTATACCACTGAAGGCTGCTGACCTCCTCCCCAGACTGCTGTAGTTTGGAAGATGACCTTGCTTGTGAAGACTGAGGTAAAAAAAGGCATAGAGTACTTCAGCCTTTTCTTCATCATCTGTCACTAGGCTGTCTCCCCCCATTCAGTAATGGACCCACACTTTCCCTGACCTTCCTCTTGTTGCTAACATACTTGTAGAAACTCTTCATTATTCTTCATGTCCCTTGCTAGCTGCAGCTTTACTTGTGCTTTGGCCTTCCTAGCTTCATCCCTGAATGCCCAAGCAATATTCTTATACTCCTCCCAAGTTTTGTCCAAGTTTCCGCTTGTGAGCTTCCTTCTTCTGCTTAAGCTCACCAAAGAGTTCTCTGCTAAGCCAAGCTGGTTGCTATTCTTCCTGCACATCAGGATGGTTTGTTCCTGTGCCCTCAGTAAGGTTTCTTTAAAATGCAACCAGCTCTCGTGAGCTCCTTTCCCCCTCAGACTGGCCTCCCAGAGAATCCCTGCCCTTCAGTTCCCTGAGGGAGTCGAAGTCTACTTTTCTGAAGCCCATGGTTCATACTCTGCTGCTCTCCTTTTTCCTTTTGTCAGGATCCTGAACTCAATCATCTTGTGGTCACTGCTGCCCAACTTGCCATCCACTTCAATGTCTCCCACCAACTCTTCCCTGTTTATGAGCAGTAAGTTAAGAAGAACATGGTCCCCAGTTGGTCTCTCCAACACTTGCACCAGAAAGTTCTCTCCAATGCTCTCCAAAACCTTCCTGGACTTCCTGTGTATTGCTGTATTGCCCTTCCAGCATGTCAGGATGACTGAAGTCCCCCATGAGAACCAGGGCCTGTGATCTGGAAGCTACTGCTAGTTGTCTGAAGAAAGCCTCATCTACCTCATCCTTCTGGTTTGGTGGTCTATAGCAGACAGCCACCACAACCTCACCCTTGTTGCTCCAATCTTAACCCAGGGACTTTCTACAGGCCTATCTCTAGTTTCATACCGGAGCTCTGAGCTATCATACAGCTCTTTTACATACAATGCAACTCCTCTTCCTTTCCCCTTCCTTTTTTTCTTGAACATTTTGTTCCCATCCATGACAGTGCTCCAGTCATGTGAGCTGTCTCACTAAGTGTCTGTTTTTTCAGTCACATCGTAGTTCCTTGTTTGTGTAAGGCCTTCTGATTCTTTCTGCTTGTTTCCCAGGCTCTGTGTGTTTGTGTACAGCCACCTGAGGTGACTAACCAGTTGCCCTACTTTCTCAGGAAGAATGAAGCCTCCCCTATTGTCCACTCCTGATTCTGCTTCCTCCATTTCCCCCCTTTTCATCACTTAGCTCAGGGCTTTGTTCTCCATCCCCCAGCGAACCGAGTTTAAGTCCTCCTCACTAGGTTAGCAAGCCTGTCTGTGAAGATGCTCTTTCCTCTCTTCATCAGGTGGATCTCATCTCTTCCTAGCAATCCTTCTTCCTGGAACAACGCCCCATGGTCGAGGAAGCTGAATCCCTACTGCCTTGTCTGGAAGGCATTAACATCAAAGATGCAGAGACATATCATTAGAAGTAGTAGTATAGTTTAATGGGTAGGTTATAGAGCTGGAATTTAGGAGACTTATTTTCCTGATCTTATCACTGACTTACTGTGTGACCTTTGACAAGTCTGTTGTTTTCCTCCTTGATATGAGGATTATCATAGTTGACTTTCTTTGTAGGGGGCTTTAATAGGCATGCATGAAAAGCTATGTATTCAATTAGTAGTGATGAAACATACAAAGGGCAATTTTGTGGGGATAACAAGGAAGAAAAGTATTCTGTGCCAGATGTATTCAGCTGTGTAAACTCTCCTAAAGGAAGCAGAATCAGCCATTTTTGAGGATTTTTTCCTAAATGAATTTGGTGAAGATGGTAGACAAAGCAGGAGAAACAGCCCCACATTTCCAGGAAGATGCACTAGATGATTGAACAGGTGTTTTTCATCTTTGATATCTGTGAATGTATGAAGACTGCATTTTGTCTTTAGTTGGTACAAATCTGCCTGTCTAGAGTTCTGAAGCTTCAGTCAGTTTTTAATGCCACAGGAATGCTTTTAAAGTAAACTTGTCATTTTTTTTAGGGATTAGGAAGGATGGAGATGTTGATTTCAGTAACAGCTGTTAATTTGAGTTCCTGCCAATTGTTCAAAGACCTCCAAGCAGTTTAGAATGAGCTGTTTCAGCTAGTCTCTACTAATAGCCAACACTATTAGTGTTATTCAGAAGGATTGTACATTGTTTGGAGTCTTTCATGCCTTTACATCTGCTTTCTGGCTGAATTTTAAATGTCTTGTTATAGTGTGGTAGTCTATAAGCAGTAACCATTTCCTGTAGTTTCAATTACCCACTTCAATTTAGGGATGGGGTGTGATCTGAGTTGAAGCAACACTGCTAAAAAAAAGTTGGAAAAGCATGCAAAAAGTAAAAATGTATCTATCATCTCTTGTATTCCTACATCTGCAGTAATAACTATTCGTTAATGACATTCTAATTTAAAACAGAGGACACTTGAAGATAATATGGAAACTCATTGATATAGCAAGAGATGCTGTCAGGGAGAATTTTTAAATAGACTATTCTAAATGAATTCAGATTTATGATGGTGAACCCTTGAAATATTAGGCACAAAAATTGTAATAAATAAATAATATTTAATGAGTTTTAATTTCCTCTGCTCATTAACAGATGACTTATGAATAATCTGTGAAAAATGAGTGAGAAACTACTATGTCTTCTAATATTTGAGGTATCTTGTAAAACAAGAAGTACCCTAAATTATCAAATAGCAGGTTTAAAGAAGTACTTTTTTACATAACGCATAAATAACATGTGGAATTCATTGTCACAGGATATTGTGAATACTAATACTATAATCAGGTTCAAAAAGGGATTAGAAAAAATTAGGTCTATTGGGATATTAAACATAACAATTATGGATGTCATCTGAGGCCCATAACATCCCTAAGCCCAGGAGTGGAACTAAGATTTTGAGAAGGTGGGGTATAATATAGTTTACTGCATGTGCACTACACAGAGAAGGAGAGTGTAACCACAATACCTGTCTAAACCTGTAACAGCTAGTGACTGGCAAGGCTTAGCAGGGGATGGATCACTTTACACATTTGGGGGGTTTTTTCTTACACTTTTTACTCTGAAGCAGGGGTATCAAACATCCGGCCCATGGAGCTGTACTGTCTGGCCTGTGGGTCTCCTGTAGTTGCCAAGAATTAGGGGGTGGGGCCCATCAGTGAATGCCAGTGACAGAGCCTTGTCGGAGAGGCAAGCAACAGCTGCACTAACCTCTACAGCTTCCTGATGCTGCTTGCCCCACCACCACAGGTAGGTCTGTATTCAGCTGGTGAAGCTCCCTGTATTCAGCTGGTGAAGCGCTAAAGCAGTTACTAATTGCCAATGTGGGAAATAGAATACTGGGCTAGATGAACCTTTGATCTGACTCCTCATGGTAGTTCTTATGTTGTCAAGTAAGTCTTTGCCAATAGATGATGATGAATGAAGGAATACATATTTGTAGTTTATGGATTTTCCAGTTTCCTAATGTGATTGCCTTTACTTCTCTTTTTAGGAAGGGTTGGCATAGAAATCAAATAAATAGGAAAGAGCATCGTGCATGAGAGTTCTCCTGCTAATGAAGGAGATTGATGAAGTAGGCTGTTGCCTATGAAAGCTCATACCTCTGTGACCCAGTTAGTCCCAAAGATGCTACCCTGCCCTACCTTCTACTTGACTTCAGAAAAACATGACTGA
>NW_017729032.1:44865541-44875397 GCF_001723915.1 Gavialis gangeticus
ACCTCTGTGACCCAGTTAGTCCCAAAGATGCTACCCTGCCCTACCTTCTACTTGACTTCAGAAAAACATGACTGACTGCCTGCGTGTGTGTGTATTTTAGGATTTGGAATCCCTAGTTTATACCATTGATCTCTGCTCCTCTTTGATTTATTTTCCACTACTTTCAATGTTACTTCTTTCTAACCCAGTTCCTCATAAGGAGTTTCGTTTTCTCCATAAATAGTATGTTGTGCCCTATACAAAATGGGCTGTTGCTAAGATATATTTTGGCAGTTCTAAATGTCCAGATGTTATGTTTTATAGATCGACTTCACAAAAATGAATAAACTTGTATAGTAAATAATGCCTTTAAAGCTAATCCAGTCCTAAAGGAATTTGAAAACATCAATCAGAAATAAAAAATATTTCAAGAGGTCTTCTGTTGAGTAAAAATTAATTTTATCATTTATTTTTTCTAATTTAAACATCAGATTTAAAGGAATTACCAGACTGAACTAGCTTTAAAATATAAAATATTTTAAAAATTTTATGCCTTTGGGAGGACAGTGAGAGATGCTTTGAATAAAATTTAAGGTCTTTACCATAGCTTTAAATAGGTTTTTATAAAGATCCTGTTGAAACAAAATAGTTCTAAATATTCAGCTAAAAGAGAAATATTTATATAAAGATTTCTAAATTCTTAGTAAGCTGCATTTAAAATATTTTCCTCTTATCTTGATACATTAAAAGTTTTATTTAGAAAAAAATATATAATCATTAGTTAGAATTATTCTATAGTACTGTTTTGAAAATAGAAATGCTGTTTGTTTCTGTTTTGCCCATTTAGATTTTAATTTAAAGCAGTTGAAAGGTTTATTGAATTAAATGCTTTAAATAAACTCCTGCCTTGTTGTTTTTTCCTAGCCTGCCTACCTTATGTACCATTCTAGATTACATCAGTGCTCTGATGAATCTGAACATATATACCAGTATATGTTTGAATAGCATATGGATGCAGTGTTATTCCATTTAAAGAAAAAAAAACTTTCCTTCTCCAAGCTAAATCATTCTTTCATATAGTAATCAAAACCTGCCTTGACTAGTTGCTTCCACTCTTAATTTTCTTTATTTTTAAATACTGAATTCTGCTCTGTTCATCTCTAAAATGTCCATGTCAAATTCCTCTTGCTTTCCCATGCATCACTATGATCGAAGTTTAAATCAACATTAAAAACATACATTGTATATCATCTCTCACTCCACGTTTGAGTCATGTTGTTGATTCCCGATTAAACTGTCCAGCAAGATCAGTTTTCTTGCTGTTACGTTTGCAGCCCCATATCATGAAGCCCTCAGCCATCTGTGCCTCTGTCTCTCGTATATTCTACACAGACCTCTTCGGTTTGCCACATGCTTTCTCTCTTTTTGTCTGCAAATTATTCATCTCATGCTTGGAGTGTCCTTCCAAAATCTGTTAAACCTGCATTCTTATTTTGTTCAGATAACTCCTAAAACACATCTACATCACCTAGAAAAACAAATAGATTTAGAATTAAAGCCAAAAAAAAGATTACATGCTTTAGCTAAATCTGTCATGTTTTTTTTGTCACTTACATGTGCTTCTTCCTTGGCATGTTTCTTGCGTGTTAGATCCTCATTTGTCTGTCAAGTACATAATTTAGATTCTAAAATCTTTGGTGCAGAGATCTGTCATTCTTCTATTTTCTAGGCTTTGCCTATTCCAGAATGCACTCAAATATTAAAGAAACTGTTCTAATGATCTAATGTACATTGGAAAAGGGGATAGTATTTATGTATGGATTTATCAATGCTGTATATGTGTATGAACCATGTAACAGGTTTTTCTTTAAATTGCAGATTGTGAGTCATGCCTTTAGTAAAGAGGAACATTGAACCTAGGCACCTCTGCCGAGGAGCTCTGCCTGAAGGAATTACCAGTGAACTGGAATGTGTAACCAACAGTACCCTTGCTGCTATTATACGGCAACTTAGCAGTTTAAGTAAGTACCTGAACTTCAGTGTATAAGTGCTGTTCCATGTCTTCAAAGAGCTCTGCAAACAAAATATTTCCAAAATAGCAAGTGTTTACAATAGTAGAAATAGTAGCACAGAAACCTAAGTGATGTGCTTATGTTTCCATCAAGTGATTGCTGGAGCCAAGATTAGAACTTGAGCTGTGAGTTGCCAGCTTTTCAGTTTTGGGTGCAGTTCAGTAGATTGCTTGGCCTCTTGGAATCAGATGGCTAGTTTCTTTTGTCTTATTAATGTTAATTTATCATTAAAACTTCCTGGCTCATGGCCCATTAGAGCATTTCAAAAAGACACGTAAACAGAGTGAGAGATGATGGCTGAGGAAAGTAGAATAACCTTAGAGACCAACTTGGTTTTGTTAAAGGAAATGTTTTCTTTCAGCTTCATGAAGTAATGGCATCAAATAGCTTTATGAAGTAATTTTGACTGTATAAAGTCCTTTGGTAAACAGTCTAGGCTTCACACATCATATAGCAAACCCATTAGATGTTATTTCTGAGAGTTCAAATGTATTGGGAAAGTCTGATTGCAGTGACTAGTAAACTGAGCTTTTTTTGTGACTGTTAAGCTCTTGTGCCTAGTCCATGCTTTGCTGACTGGTGTTCAAAGAAAATAATTGCATCTAAATATTTAGAGCATTACATTTAAATATTTCCCTATGGAGAATCTTTTGAAGAATGTATTCTCAATGCTTTTTTCTTGGCAGGGAATGGTACAGGAGTACACTTAAGGAACGAGTAAGTTGTCCAAATACCTCTTTAAGGCTAGGAACGGGCATTCAAGAAGAGGCTTATGCTCCCCAGGACACCATGACAGGGACTGCTGCTCTGTCAGTGTCCCTCCTCCACAAAAGGTCCAGTGGCAGGGGCTAAGAAGGACAAGTGTTCAATGTTCTTTAGTGCAAGGCACGCCACTGCCGTTTTCTCAGCGTTCTCTCTGTACCACTTATACATCTGCACCCAACGCAGTGCCAGGCGCTTTTAATAAGCGCAGCTCGGGAGCATGTATAAAAATGCCCTGAGATCTGCTTGCATGCTGAAAAGATCAAAGAAGCTGAAGGGTATGGGCATGTGAACAAGCTACTGTGCTGTAAGCTTGGGTATAAACTTGGAGTGCATCAGCTTTTCTAAAGGACTGCTGGTGTGCATGCTGTTTCCCACAGTAAATGAGGTAATTTACTTGACTTTTGAAGCCTGCACTATCTTTCATGGACGTAAGAACATGCATTCAGCCAGTTACAGCAGGGTAGCTAACATGCTATAAATTCACACCTCGCCTCGATCTCTTGCAGGAAACATCCCAGATATGAGAGAGAGATCTTCCTTTTTCAACAAGGAAGAGCTCTCCTTCATGAGAGTTTCCTGTGCAGAAACAAATGCCTGTACATTTCCCTACTGCTGGGGGTCAGGGATTGGGAGGAGTCAGGTGGTAGAGGAGTGCTCCATGTGCCTTCCCTAGATCGGGGTGATCTTAGTCTGGGGAAGGGGCAATGAATTTTCCCTGACTCCGTTCCACCTAGGAGGAATTGAGCAGCAAATGTTGCCTTCGCTGTCCATGGATTAGGTGTGTTCTCAGGCATGATGTACAAGCATGGGGATTAGGGGTGTGAGGGTGGTTTCAGGCTAGAATGTTTGTACATCCTCTCTCTCTTGTGAAGATTTCTAGCACAGCAACTGTCCCAGAAATTTGCACTGCTAGGAGCAAGTGTCTGTTCATACCCTAAGCAACATGTTCTTGTGTCCATATACTGAGACTACAACAATTAAACAAGGCTGAGTTTCCCATCCACCAGTGGCTGGCACCACGCGTTCCTTTGCTAAGAACTGCAGTCTACTTCTGTACTGTCATTTGACATTGATGACTATTTTGGCTCTGCTAGAACTCGTAGTATATCATAACTCTGCTAGACACCACATATTAATGTCAAATAAGTATTTGTTGGTTGATTCTGTGCTGCTCTTTGCAGTTCTGGAGTTAACTAAGGTTACAAAGCCATCACTTTCTGCTTCCCTGGATAAAAAAGGGCTCTAAAGTAGATATTTGTGAGAGAAAAGTGGGGTTTTTATTTGTTTTTGTTTCCTCCCTCCTATTTGTTTTTTGTGTGACAAAATCTTTGCTCAGCTGTTGGGTTCCATTACAGCACTTCACTTTGGTGACCCATTAAGCCCAGTTGGACTCATTCCCTGATGAACAAAGAGCAGCTGCAAAGAATTTAGGCATTGATTTGAGCAGCATATAATATTTGTTCTCTTCTGCTAGACCTATGACTTCTGACAGGCTTGAGAGATGCTGGTATTTTTGGCTCAGATCCACCAGGCATTGTATTGGAATTTCAAATACATAATTGAACACCAGCCCTTCAATATTCAGGTAGTTTAATAATACAAGGGACAAAATCTTATAGGGAGGATCAGACCCGAAGCACCATTGGCTACTTTTTTACCTCAAGGAGGAGACCATCCCTTTGTGGTTCTGCAGCCTCTTCATTGCTGCATCAGAGCTTTTTATCTAAAGAAGATACTGAGCCATTACTTCTGCTAAAAGATCACAGTATAGAAAAAGGATTCTTTGTATGTCTGCCACTAAACAGAGAACCATGGTGCAGCAGTGGTGGAGGGGTGGGTGCGCATTTATACACCCACTTTTTGGGAAGCATTGAAGCTGGTTACAGACCTCAGCTTAGATGATCAATAACCACACATCATTACTTCCTCTTTTATCCTTCAGGGCCCTTGCAAGCTCACTTCAAAATGATGACTATTTGACAACATCTAAGACAGTTACAAACAAATCACATCCATTAGCACCTTTCAGCCTGATGGTATACATTTTTAAAAAATGTATTGGAAGAACCATGCCATATATTCTGGATATTTTACTGTGTTCTTTCACACTGTGGTCAGTTAACGTACTGAAAGGTATGTAATTTTAGCAAGACAGTCTAAAAGGTGCACAGGGTCTCAGGTGCCAGAAAATGACTATTATATAGAATAAGAGCAAAAAGTTTTTTTCTTTCTTCAGTTTGACTTCCTTAAAGGAAGGTAGGCTGTTCTTCTAAATTGGAAGTTTTTCTCTTTGATCGCAATCAAAAAGAAAACATCTTTCCTTCAGTTCCAGGCTGTGAAAAATGATACAGTCTTGACGAAGACTTTCCAAAGCCAGCACTGCTAGCAAAGGTCATCTATGTTTGTTAGTAGTATATCATACTCACAAGCTGCATCTTCAAAATGGCAAATTTTGACAGAGCCATGGAGATTTTGAAACCAGCTTTATCCTCCTTTTTGCATCCTTCTTTTTACCTGTTTGCTGCTTGTTTAATTTCTCAGAGGTAGAGAAATTCATTGCCACAAGCTAGTAAAGTTCTGTATAATAACAGAAAGTCTTCATAAATGGGAACAGAAAAATCCTGGGGCAGATGCCTTTTTTCTTATCTGGTGGACCATGTTGTTTCCTTCTAACTATGGTTTTGTTACTTACACATTTTAAGTAAAAATTTTTTTTCTTCAGTCAGTGAACTGATAGCTTCACGGTAACTTTGGCTTTCATGCAACAAAACTCTTTTCAGTTAAATTCATGTTCGTATCTTTCTATATAGCGGATGCTGCTGCTTCAGAGGGTGGAACAGGTGCAAGCCAAACTGGCAAAAGAAGCTAAAGTGGTGAGAGGTCTGAGCAGGAACTGAAAAATTCCACTGATTTGACAGAGAAGAAACTTTCTTTTGCCTCAGCAGCACAGCTATCAGTTCATATGTTTCTTTTATGATAAAACCAAGAAAGAAGCATAGGGAAGAATCAATTCTTTTCATCTCTGACTTGATATTTGTTCATGGGAAGAAAGAATAAGATGCTGTTGATTTTATTTTTGAAGCCTAAATACCAAAGCCTTCAAATGTGCCTTTTGTGTCAAAAACATGCTAAACTGTCTTCCTAAACCATGAAGACCTCTCATTAACTTGAATGGCTTCTTGAGGTGTCTTTATTCTAGTAGTATATTTGTAGTCTGAAGCACAAGGAAGATGCACCATTCTTTTAAATTTCAAGTATTGTCATTACTAAAAGAAGATAGGTTTAGGCATAATTGGTTTGTTTCTTTTTCGTTATAGCACTAATGGTTTTCATTACTTACAGAAGATAGCTGCAGGGGCAACTTATTAAATACGTTAATACAGACTTTTGTAGAGAATGAATTAATTGCAGTTGATTTTTTACAGAGATATCTAGTAGAAATCAGTCATAGATTCATGAAGACTTTACAGGCAAATGCCCCACATATAGTATACTGCAGAACTTTGAGAGACATATCGTGATTCTTGTTGTATGTTAAGCACTGGTCTCCAGAATAATTTCTCAAAATTATTCAGAGCATATCTTCTAAGGCACTTTATCAACTAGAGTATTATGAAGAATGATTCTTACAAGTGCTGAGAAGAAGCACTTCTTTGTATATGGCATCACAGCTATTATAAGGAGACAGAAGAGATTTTGTGAAGGGAGGATGTTTTATAATTATAGAGTTAAAAAAAAAAATGTTTTTCACCCTGGTCAGTGGTCTTGTCTGGTTTCTGAGTGCCTGTTGAGGTGTGGCTTGTAGAGCGAGGGGTGGGGAGGGGGGGGATAGGTGACTGTTCCTTCCCACCCTGAGAACCTGATCTTTAAGTCCCTCACCTTCACCCTTCCTGATTCTCTGAGTCAAGGAGCTTCTGTTTTTGAGAGAAGGACTTTCTCTTGCTGGGGAGAACAAGTGCAGACTGAAGTTTCAAATAGTAAACAGACCACTCTTTCAATAAAGGTATTTATTGGGGTAGAGCCACTTAGCCAGAAGTGCTCTACCTCCTTCCAAAGGGTTAAGCAGTCACTCTGTCCCCAGTCCAGCTTACATAGCCCAGAGCACCCTGAAAGACTGCTCCACTGTTTTATTTGCAGCCACAAAGCCGTACCAGACCCCTCTCCTCAGCCATACACTCACCTGGTCACACTCTTCTGTTCATTCTTATGCTTATCTTAGCCATTCAGTTTTCTGTAGATGGATGTGTCTTCTATCATATGGGCTGAAAACTGGCTTTATTTTCTCTCTAACCCATTCTCTCCCTCCTTCCCTTCATATTAGTTAGCTAGAAGGAAACTGAGGCATTCAGTGTAATTACAACATGAGCCCAGTTAACACAGAAATATTACAACAAACCCCATAGTCTATTACAGCCCACATTCCTTGTTATTCTTTGGGAATTAAGTATTTTTTTCTCTTTTTGGAAATAAATATTTAATCTTTTCCACATGCTGGTTGTAAATAGCTGTCTTTAAAAACCACAGTCAACTGGCTTTTAATATGAAGCTATAATCCTCACAACTGTAGGTAGCTTGTATATTTTTTTACTGCTTGCTAATTATCTATCTCCCATGAATTTTAGAGTAGCAGGTACAGTATAAAATCTTTATTCATCATGAAAAAAGGAAATAATTTATAAAGCAATCTGTTATAATCCTTTTCTGCCTTCTCTAAGAAAACTGAGAGACTGACACCTACACATGCATACTGTTTTTTTCTTCTTGAAGAACTTTGCAGGCTAGCTTCTAACCTAGACACATCAGAAGGAATCTTAAGTTCCAGTTATGGGTTTGAGAAGGGTTCTGGAGAATATTCTGTCATTGAGTTAATTTCTACAAAATTCATAGGAATATAGGGGCAGAAATGGCCTCTCTGTGTCATCAATTCAGTCCCCAGGCTTTCAGAGAAAACCATTTACCCTTAAATTCTTAAGTTCTTAAAGTTTCCATGTTAACCCAGATGTTCTTAGATTTTTCCACTTAATCCTCACACAACTTGGTTATAAGGCACAGAATCAGAAACCTGAAGAACATCCTACAGTAGGCCACAGGTAAAAGCAGGGGGACTGGGCACTAGCCATGTTCTGGTACTGTAATAGAAGAGAAGTACAGTAGATGGTTAATAAATATGTATTCAGATAATCCCAGGAAGACAGCCATCCCCACGCTTCAGATGAAGGAACCCTCCATCCCTCTCCCCTGCGCCCCCCATTCTTTGCCTTGATTTGTGGGGAAGATTGCTTCCTGACCCCAAATTTGTCACCTGGTATCACCTTAAGTAAAAGAGCAAGATTTTTTGTCAGAAATTTTATGCAGTTTTTGAATACCTGTGCAAGTACTAGTGCATCCCAGTCAAAAACCCAGTATTGTCTGTGGGTAATATGTGGTGCTTGAGAGGAAGATAAAAGAACACGTGCAGAATTCAAAGCCACTCTGATTCTCGATCCCTGCGACTGCTACAAAGGGAGGGGGACACAAGGTATACCTTTGTATACCTCCTTTCTGTACTGCTACAAGGTCATATATAGCAATACAAATATAATGTCTGTCCAAGGCCTAAGGGATACTTTCTGAACATCTGTAGTTCACTTATGAAGTGTTACGGCTAGTTAAAGGGCTCAACTTAACTTTAACATAATTCTGCCACTTTTCTGCTATTCACTTTATTTTAGATGATTGATTTTAAAAAAACCCACCAAGCCTATTGTGGTTTATTTTCTGAAATTCCTTGGATTGACTGTGGAATCTACTTTAAAAAAAAAAAAAAAAAAAGTAACATGGGCTATCCTTAAGTTTTCATCACAGAAGCTGACTTTACTAACCACTTAGCATGTTCTTGTTAATATCTTAGCTGTTTAAGGGTAAAATTTGAGTATTTCTGGTTTTAAACAGAAAAGTGATCAGGTTGATCAAGCTTTGAATCAAAGTTTAGGGGATGTTTGTATTGATATTAATCTTCCTGATTTTGCAGGAGACTGGATGCATACATTGCTGGGGTTATTTGACCCCAGCAGTCTTTCCTAGCTAGAGCAGGGGGACTGGACCTGATGATCTCATGAGGTCCCTTCCAGCCTTAAACTTCTGTGAAACTTCTGCATAGCACTTAACAATAGATATTTTGAATGTAATACATTGCACTTAACTTCTAATGTGCCTTATGCTGCTGTAGCATACTGTAATTCAGTGACTCGAGTGCTTTATTATAACATCATGCTATTGAAGCACTGTTCACTCTGTCTTTATAAATCTTTAACAGATGTCTTTCTCTGTGTTTTTTCCTCTACAGGCAAACATGCTGAAGATATATTTGGTGAATTGTTTAATGAGGCCAACAACTTCTACATTAGAGCAAATTCCCTTCAAGACAGAATTGATCGCCTTGCCGTCAAAGTTACCCAGCTGGATTCAACAGTAGAAGAGGGTAGGTAATTGCATGAAAGTACTGAGCCAGAAGTGATGTTGACAAGACTACAGTAATTAATTACCTAACGATCACAGCTTTTTCTTTCAGAGCAGCACTGAGTTGATATTTCATCTTGTTTTTCTTGTTGGGGAAGAAAAATCAGATTAGGGTAATGTGGAGGAAATATTCTTGAACTACATCCTTGACTTAATTATTAGCTTTGGGGGGGGGTATTATATTGAATTAATTTTATTATTTTCAGAGTTTTGGTGAAAATCAGAGTTTACTTGCAATGCATCTTGAATATGACTAGCTCTAGATCATGGTGCTCAACATTTTTGCCCAGCAGACCAGATTGGCAGCACCCGGTCCGTCTGCAGGTTGCTTCCAGCTGCTGTTCCCAATCTGGTGCCTGGGCAGGCATGGCGGGCACCATCTGGCTGTGTGGAGGAGGGGCAGGGGGAAGGCAGGCCCCAATGCAGCCCTGCAGGGGAAAGGAGCTTGACATGGCACTTTGAAGAGGGAAGGGTGCATAGCCAGGCCCCAACCTGGCCCTACAGAGAGGGAAGGGGACACTGGCTGGCCCTGCAGGGGTGGA
>NW_017729032.1:44875630-44878243 GCF_001723915.1 Gavialis gangeticus
TGTGGTGGGGTGGGGGAAGGGGGTATGGCCTAGCCCAGCCCACCCTGGCCCCATTGGGATGGAAGGGGGCATAGCCAGCCCCAATCCAGGAGCAGGGGGGTGTAGCCCAGCCCTGCTGGGGAAGGGGTAGCAGTCTGGTCTGGCCCTGACTGAGCGTTTTGGGTTTGGGGATTTGGCAGGGGGAGGGTGGCCATATTAATGGCCACTGCTCTCTTGCTGCGAAATTTCCTGACTCATGGGGAGCCCCATGGGCCAGATGTGATGGCTGTGCAGGCCACAGGCTGGAGGTTTGAGCACCCTTGCTCTAAATGGCTCTTTTATGAACTTGTTTTATATTTACCTTCTGACAAGCTGATATCATGTAAGGTTCAAGTCGCAAGAAACTGCTTGCTTGGATCATAAGTCACATTCTTACTTTTTTTTAATTTTAAGGCATGTACACACATGATGTAAAGGCCACACATGGATGTTCAGTTTTTCCTGGGAGAGTCACTGCTCTCCTACTAAAATCTGGATGGTCAGAATTTTTTCTCCCAGAGCACAATTGGCTGCTCTGGGAGAAAAATAACCCAGGAACAACCAGGGTTTAATCACTCCTGGAAGAGTTTACTGGGAGAAACATGATCTTTTGAGAGAAGCCATAGCGGAATCCTCCAGCATCCCAGGGTACTTTCTCTGTCCCCTTGGGAGACTGTCACATGCTGGGTTCTACTGCTCCAGTCAAGCAGGGAGCAGAACATGTCCCCTTCATAATCCCCATGTGCTGCAGGGAGACACAGGCTGACCCTAAATATTCTGGGTCAGTCTGTCAGGGCTGCCCTGTGCACTGTTGCCATCTGTCTCCAGGCAGACTGAAGGAGCCTGCAGAGTGCACTGAGATTGTGTGTACAGGTGCCTTCTGGCAGTACAGCATTATCACTGTAAGTATTTTGCTCTTCCAGGGCTTAGCATTCAAATATCTATTCAGGCATCTCTGGGTAAGTTTTTTTCTACTGAAAAAAACAAATCTGAGAGAATTCTCTCAGATCATTTAATTGTGTATTTGAAGCCAGAATGAATAGCCAAAGCAGTAATACATGCTATGATAATAGTGATAGATGATAATGTGTATTGTGAACTTAAGAATCAAAGAAATGCACAGCTGTAATCAAATCCTTGCTTTTAGGAATCAAGTGCATCTCTTCTATGAATTAACACCCTGTTATACTTGAGTAGACTTCCCGGAAGAATCCAGTGTGATATATAAATCAGTCCTGTGGTTTTTTTCAGTTAAAGTATTATGGGACAGGCCATGTCTGTGAAACAGTTTAATCAACTAGCACCCAACAGTCTGGTGTTAGAGACTCCTAACTCCTTAAATGGATTACATAGCCCAGGGCTTTCCAACTGGTGGTGTGTGGGCCACACGGAGCCTGCAAGAGATTAACATTCAGTCTGCAGGCTCTTGCCCAGCTGTCACTCTCCCTATAGCTCCTGTTGTTGTGGTGGCTGGGGATCTCTGGGGCAGAGCAGCACAGGGGGTGAGGGCCTGGCGAGACTGCTGTCCACGCAGTGGCAAGGAGGGGGGTGTTCACACTGCCTGTGCAGCAGTCACATGGGGGAGGCAGGCCTTGCACTGCCCACATGAGCTGCTGGAGGGTTGTGCTTTCCATATGGCTGAAGTCCTGGGGAACCCACTCAGTGTCTAGCCCAGGGCCTGTAACTGGTATGGCATGCAGCCCCTGGCCTTTCAGAAACTGCACAGCCCTGATGTAACCCATCTCTTCTAAATTCTCATTATCTTTGCTTGCAGATAGATGTATGTATATGCCTACTTTTAATTGTAGCTGTTATATGAGTTTGAAATTAGCTGCTGAACATGCTTCTTTATTGCAAGGGTATGGCCACCTAATATAATGCAAAGTTGATATAAAGCTTTTCACATGCTGGTTATTAGTGACTACAGGCTGTTACTGATTGGCTCTTTCCTATTGTATGGCATGGGTGTCAGATTTCTGGCATGTGGGCTGCCTTTGGCCTACAGAATTGTTTCAGGTGGCCTGAAGGGCAGGGCATTCAGGGGCAGGGCCTGCTGCCAAAATCTAGGGCATGGAACCCTGATGGGTATTCATGTCGGTGGGGGGGACAAGCAATGGCTGTGTTAACCCACTGCTGCAACCACTTGTTCCACTGCAATGTTTTGATCTGACATGCAGTGAGTGAGCAAGTCCCACCGTCTGACCTGGAAGGAGTCTGTTGCCAGGCAGGGCAGAATGACTATGACACCCGTAGTAAAGAAAGTTTTTTCTAATCTTAGTCCAATTACTAGTTAATCTGTATCAGCCTTTAGTATAGAGGCTAAGAACTAAATGGGCACAGAAACTAAGCTGTTTTAGAGTGAGCCTCTGCACGTTAGAACTCAAGCATGTTGTATATAGTAGTAATTTGAGCAGACTGTTGCTGTTGATTTCCACACTGAATTTTTTCTGCATGAATTTGAAGACTTCCATTTCCAGGACTTTTTACTTCAAATGTTTTGAGAGCATTAAATTCATTAAACTCCCTCACCCACCTCTCTTCCCACAAAACTTTCAGTTAAATTCATCAGTCTATATGTTCCATCATGAAATAATT
>NW_017729032.1:44883243-44894056 GCF_001723915.1 Gavialis gangeticus
CTTCAAATGTTTTGAGAGCATTAAATTCATTAAACTCCCTCACCCACCTCTCTTCCCACAAAACTTTCAGTTAAATTCATCAGTCTATATGTTCCATCATGAAATAATTTCCTGCTTGCCCCCCAGAGCTTTAGAAAGCCACTAAGGACAGTTTATCTTCTGTTTTTAGAAGGTGGAGCCAATCTGCTTTAACTGACTAGGTACAAATGTTGTAGAAGGCTTCTGTCAGAATCTTCCCTATAGCTTCTCTATGCTGCTAATAACCATTCAAATTAATAAACAGTACACACATTATTTTAATACCATTTGAGTCTCAGTTGGAAGCTTCAGTGAATTCCTTGGTTCTGAGAATTGATTTTGTGCAGTAACCCACATGGCATTGGGATAGATGATTGACGCTAAAAGTAAATGTATATTTCTGGCTCCCTAAAGCTCATTTCAGTAAAATCAATTACTAATCACTTTTAAAAACACCATTTTATTCTCATTAACTTTAATAGCAGAGGAAATGCATTTACATTTTTAGGAAAGTTTCATTTTAATGTTGTGGCTGAAAATACTGTAGTGAATAGGAGAGCCTATCATCCAGGATAACATTTTCAAAAGTCCATATATCTTGACTTTCAGTGAGACTTAAACACCTGAGTCATCTCTGTGTGCTTTTGAAAATTGTGGTTTAAAATTAAAATATAGCCTTGTGTGTACAATAGAAATAACCATCTGTAATTCTCATCACAGCATTTCATGTGCAAATAGGTTTTGAAAAAAAAAGGGAATTGATAGTCAAGAACCAAATGTTTGTATATCTTATATGTGCTGGTCAGGTGAAAGGGCTTGAAATTGCAACTATAATTCCTAAGTCCTCCATCTGTTTAAAGACTGTTAGAGAAGTTAAGTAGTCATGGAGTGAGTGGTTGTGGATTTTGCTACTATATATGTATATTGAAAAATGTGGTAAAATAATTTCACCAATTAACTATTGAAAAATTGAATATTTAAAAATGAGATGATTTTCAGTCTGTCATAATGTCAAATTCTTTTTTAGAATGTTTTTTTTCTTTTCAACAGTATCATTACAGGATATCAATATGAAAAAAGCATTCAAAAGTTCAACAATACAGGACCAGCAGGTGGTTTCAAAGAATAGTATTCCTAACCCAGTGGCTGACATTTACAATCAGAGTGACAAACCACCTCCATTGAATATTCTTACACCATATAGGTATGGATACTTTCTATGCCTAAACTCTTGGTCATGTCATTTAATTGTAGATATAGAATGAGCAGTGTAGACAAGATTGGGTAAATGACTCATAGGGAGAAACAAATAATGCAAATTCCTATCAGATTTAGCTGCATTAATTCACTAATTCATAGGCATTAATATAGTTTGTATTTGAAAAGTAAACAGTAATGTTGATTTTTTTTTGGAAAGTTTTACCGTCAGTGTGAAAATAGCCCCTTGACATAACTTTATAAAGGTTGATTTTCAGCACTTTGCAAACAGAAGGAGATATGTAAATATTTGATATAGAAGATGTATAGTCCAAGCACAGGAACTGTGATCCAGGCACTTCTCTAAGTTCTGAATGTTATCTCTGTAATAACATCCTCTATGGTCTTGGACAAGTTCGGACTAGATGATCTGCTAAGGTCCTTTCCGACCCTAGAAACTATGAAAGTCTCTTAACCTCTGCCTTGGTTTATCTATATGTGAAATGTTGGTATTATCAAACTCCTGGTAGTGTTGTAAGTTATAGCCATGCTAAAGGCTCTTAGCTGATGACTGGTATAACAAAACAACATCTCTGGATGTTGTAATAGACAAACATCTTAATTACATGCCTGCCTGTGCAAATAAGTCCTTTTCTTGACCACATGGGCCAGTCTAGTAATATAATGAGCACTACCCAGGGAGCAGTAATGCTATTAAAATGGTGGCTTATATCAACTGGTACTTTTTAAAAGCATTGGTAGTAGTTTTATGATGTCTAGAAATAACTGTTTCATGAACATACAGAACTTTCTTATTATATGTAAAGAACTTTTGAAACTAGAAGGTAGAGCTGGCTGATTTTTTTTGTAGTAAGTCTGCAATATTGGGAATTCTTCACTTAGTAACCAGTAGGTAAGTGGATATGCATACTGAAAATAAACTGAAAACTACCACCCATACTATATAGCATCTGCTTCAGTAATTTGCTGGTAACATGTGAGCCCTAAGCCAGATCACCTTTGAAACTAGCCAGTGGCTCAACCTGGAGTGTCAAAAGCCTTGCTAAGGTCAAGGTATATCACATCCACTGGTCTTGCATCCACAGAGCCAGTCATCTCATAGAAGGCAATCAGGTTGGTCAGACATGGCTTGCCTTTGGTTGAATCCATGCTGACTGTTCCTAATCACCATCTTCTCCATGTGCTTAGAAATAGATTCCTGGAGGACCTGCTTCATGATTTTTCCAGAGACTGAGGTGAGACTGATTGGTCCGTAGTTCTCTGGATCCTTCTGCTTCCCTTTCTTAAAGATGGGTACTATATTTGCCCTTTTCCAGTTGTCTGGGACCTCTCTCCATCTCCGTGAGTTTTCAAAGATTATGGCCAGCGAGCACCTCTGCAGTCCCATTGGCCAACTCCCTCAGCACTTTTGGGTGCATCCTGTCTGGCCCCATGGACTTGTACACATC
Organism: Gavialis gangeticus; assembly: GCF_001723915.1. Taxonomy (NCBI): domain Eukaryota; kingdom Metazoa; phylum Chordata; order Crocodylia; family Gavialidae; genus Gavialis; species Gavialis gangeticus. The sequence goes on from NW_017729032.1 coordinate 44,885,928, forward strand.
CAGCTATTCTAAATAGTCTGTAACCTGTTCTTGGCTGCTTACCTTCTCCCCAAAGTGTACTGCCAGGTGCAGTAGTCTGTGAAGACGGAAGTAAAAAAGGTACAAGTACTTAAGCCTTTTCTGCATCCTTTGTCATTAGATTGCCTCCCCCATCAGGGAAAGTAAAGGACCCACACTTTCCTTGGTCCTCCTTTTGTTGGACATACTTGTAGAAACCCTTATTGTTACCCTTCAAGTCCCTTGCTAGCTCCAACTCCAGTTTTGCTTTGGTCTTCCTGATTTTTATGGGATCCTAGTTTTCTGTTTAAAAATCCCAAATTCTCTGATTTAAATAAAAACACAAAATCCATGTTTTTCTATGATTAGAATGAAATGCTGCTTTCTTGTGTGTGTGCACACTCTCTCTCTCTCAATAGATAGCAGCATTTCATTTATATATTATACATAAAATTTACTTCACTTAGGAAATATGAGAATTCACTTTATTATAATGAGTGAGGCACTGATATGCTTCCAAATTGCTTTAAAATTTTAAATATACCAATAAAACATTGTGTTCAGCTGATACCTGGGGCTGTATTCCTGGCCACATGCATCCCTGCTGATTTCACCCCTGCATGCCTGACTAATACTCTTATACTCTTCCCTAGTTGTTTGTCCAAGTTTCCACTTAAAAGCTTCTTTTTTGTGTATTAGCTCACTGAAGAGTTCCCTGCTAAGCCAGACTAGTCTTGTGCCATACTTGCAAGTCTTTCTGCACATTTGGATTTTTTGTTTGTGTACCTTCAGTAAGGTTTCTTTAAAGTACAGCCAACTGTCCTGGACTCTTTTCCCCCCTCAGATGGTCCTCTCAGGGGATGCTGCCCATGAGTTCCCTGAGTGAGTCAGTCTGCTTTTCTGAAGTCCAGGATCTATATTCTTCTGCTCTCCTTCTATCTTTTCCTCAGGATCGTGAACTCAATCATCTTGTGGTTGTTGCTGCCCAAGTTGCCATCCACTACAACATTCCCCACCAGTTCTTTCCTGTTTGTGAGGTCAAGAAGAGCATGGCCCCTAATTGGCCTTTCCAGCACCTGTACGAGGAAGTTGTCCCCAACCCTCTCCAAAAACTTCCTGGATTTCCTGTGCATTGCTGTATTGCCCTCTCAGCTGATGTCAGGGTGATTGAAGTCCCCTGTGAGAACCAGGTCTTGTGATCAAGAAACTTCCTTTAGTTGTTTGAAGAGAGCCTCATCCATCACATCCTCCTGGTCTATAATAGATCCCACCACAGTATAACCCTTGTTGCTCTCCCCTCTGACCCTAACCCAGAGACTTTCAACATAGCCCTCCATTCACTCTAGTGACAATAAGTAAAGGCTGCAGCAAGGAAGATCAGCCCTCTGTGAGCTAAAACAGCTGGGTGGATCAGCCAGAGGTAGTGGGCACGCTATTAGCAAATTGCAGACTGCATCATACAGTTGGGGAGTCAGCACATGCGTAGTAAAACGCAGACTGGATCAAACCTTCACAGGCAGAATCCAATCCATTTGTGGACTGGATCTGGTCCATAGGTTGCCAATCCCTGTACTAGGTAGTAGCAGGAAACTAAATGAGGTTGTCACTGACTTATGTAAGTGAAGGCTGAGAAATATAATGATTATTGTTTTACTTTATTCAGTCATTGTGAGATCTTTTTGCTTCTGCTTTGCTCCTTTTCACCTTACTTTTTCCTGGCTAATAAACTGGTCTGGTAAGCAGTAGAAGTAGCACTTCATTCCCTAGTTTCCATTAGATTTGCAGTAGTCTGTAATGTAGGGGTCTCCTTTTAAAGCCATATGAACTTACAGCATTTTTAGTTCATCCCTTAAATTTCTTTGGGTATTAGGTTGCTACAGTATGAGAAGCTGTTGAATAAAACAAAGCTCATGGACTGATGTTACTTTGATATCAACATAAACGCTACAGCACTTTGAAGCACTTTGAAAATGTAGTATTACAGGTGTGGACAGACAGACATGCAGAGCTGCTAGCTGGAACACTGTAAAGTCACTGTGAAGCATTCAGCAACATGCTTTCCAGCCAGGGAGTGTTAGAGGGTTGCTTGGCCCTGTGACGCTACTCTCTTACCAGGCTGTTTGTGTGATCCTGGTTCCACACTCGCTGACAACTGTGAATCCCTGAGACTAGGATGTCAGCAAGCATGGAACCTGGACTGAGACCAGGATTATCCATGGTAGGCAGAGCTGCGGTCCAGCTGAGATTGGGCTGTTAGAGCTGGTTATGTATGACCCCATTCCTGCACTTACTGCTACCCTGGTCCCAGTCGGGGGAAACGGGTAGGTTGGGGAGCAGACAGGTTGTACATGCTCCTCTCTCTCCATCCAGCAAAGTGGTGTGGGATGCTGGAGAACCAAGAGACCCTGTACCACTGTGGTGCTCTGGACACATGTTGTACGTGGCACTCCAAAAGGTAGTATGACAGAAGTTCCCATTTCTTCCAAGAACATTTCTGTAACATCTGCAACATTTGTGTAGAGCTGCAGGGGGTGTGCACATCTGGCTCTTCAGCTTTTGTAGCACTACACATGTAATGCCTGTCCATGACCTAGCACTAGTTATACGTGTGCCTTGTAGTTTTTGACTATGCAGCATCTGTCAAGTTTTAGTAACTTATCAGAAAAAATGTCTATCTAAATGACACATCAGCATGATTGAAGATTATTTTTACATATCACTACCTTGAAGTTAGAATTATAAATAATTTTAATTGCTGAACATTTAGCTAGGTTACCTGTGCAGAATATAAAATGTTGCTATTTGGTTGTTTATGGGTACTGAGATGATAATGAGTTTTGGGCACCAAACATACGTTTTGCATAATTATATGCTTATATACACTTTGGTGTTCTGTATGACAGCATAACTGAGAAGTTTTTTGGTTGTGTTATTTTCTTTCCTATTGTGTTAGGTATATGTACATTTCTTTTACAGAAATGATGTTACTCTAGAGTTCTTTCTGAACTGATGAATTAAAATTGTGCTGTATACTGTATTTGCCCAGCTACACTTATATATTATGAAAAAGGTCCTTAAGCTTAAATGACTGAATCCTGCAAGTCAAAAAAAAATTATGTTCTCTTAGTTTCTGTTTCATTTTGTCTGCAGAGATGATAAGAAAGATGGGTTGAAGTTCTATACTGATCCCTCCTATTTTTTTGATCTTTGGAAAGAGAAAATGTTACAAGATACTGAAGATAAACGAAAGGAAAAAAGGCGGCAAAAGGTAAATAGGCAGCATACCATAATGAATGACGTATGTAAATATACAGATAAATATATGGTTATATATATATATTTGTCCAGGCTGATCTAGCTAAACTGTGCTTTATGTGCTTAGAAAAGATCTTCTCCTAATTAGAAATTACTATAATTGTAGGTTTGTCATTAGAATTTATAGCTCATACTTTTTACTTGAAGTTTCAGAATTGAATGTTTGAGAGCTATGGTTATCTTCCAGTAAGTTTGTCTTTGCAATTTTCTTTTTAATACATAGAAGCAGCCTGTTTTACTTTATATAAAAAAACTGTTCTGAAGACGGTGAATGTTTGAATTGTAATGTTTTATAATGTTCTTATTCTTCATAATTAAGGGGTTTTTATCCAGCAAATCCAATTCAGCAGCAGAATACAGACTTTAAGATGGTTACCCTGAAATATGTGTTATGCCCTTTTCAATCTTTAATTATACCTCTTTGATTTTATGATTATTTTTGGAGGACTTGGTAAGTAGTAGTAAGGCTATTTCATGGCTCAGCAGCTAGAGCAGATATACTTAGGAATGTCACTCCTTGCTGTCCCTCAAAGTCCTGTAAAAAGATTAAAGCTCTTCACAGAGGCATTTTGTAAATTCCTCCTGGTATGTTTAGGTAGTCCATCAGAGACATGCTTCATTTGTGCAGAAGATACTCATGTTTTAAAGTGTTTTTAGCTTAGGATGAAAGGGTTAGTGGCTACCTATTTCTGTTGGATATCTATTTGCTGCTGATTGACTTTAGAAAGCTCCCAGAGGGTCATCAGGTGCTTCAGACACTCTTGAGAAAGTAGAGAAAGAGGTAAGAAAATAGTAACTGCCTGTCTTATCTAGCAGGGTGCATCCTCCTTCCTCCCGTACCCAGGAGAGCTCCTGTAAGGCTAACAGGTTCCAGAAGAAAAGGCTTCAGTCCAGGGTCATCAGATTGGTGGCCTAGAGAGAATGTATTAAGTGTTACATCACGCACATAGGGTCTTGCCTCCAGAAAAAGTGAAGGACCATCATGTGGTGATTTTGGTCCTCTGATTTTTATAAAGTGAAATTCACTCCTAATGACTAGAACTATGCAAAACCATTTTAGCAGCAACTATTTTTTTCAAAAAATTAAGACCTGGGACAACTGAAATATTTAATAAATTAGTGTTAATTTTTCCTGAGTTGTTTTGATAGGAAAAGCTATAATTTATTCAGAACTTGTTTTAACTTTTGATTCATTTTTTAATTTTAATATAGTTCAGTATTAAAGATAATTAACACATTCTTTGAAAGCCCAGAAGAATCACGTATGCCAAACAAAACACTTCTGTAATTTTTTGTACTTCAAGTGAAACAAAAATTGGTTATTGATTCTGCTTATGACTCCAGTGAGTTTCAGCATCAAAAATCACATAGTACATTCACCACACATTGGAATATTAATTTTAAGTAGAACTTCTCCTTTGAAATAAGGAGTAAAGGTAGGTCAGTTTCCACTTCTGTTAAGTCTTCAAGGAATGCTGCCATCAGAAAGGGTTTGCATGCCAATCAAGAGAAAGAAACAAATGGTGGTGGTAGCTTCATTCACCTGAGGGCTGTTAGCCAAAGAACTGTCCCAGTAGTCATAGAAAACTTTTCCAACATCAGGAGAACAGGTCTCTGTTACAACTATTTAGAATGACACAGCTATATTGGAAGTTATTGTTCAGATTCAGTAGAAGTGCCATGATGGCAAACAGGCTGCTAGAGTGCTGACTATGAATTTTTAGAAGGTCCAGTTAATCTGTTAGAGGAGACCACATTAAACAGCTATTTTAGTGTGTGTGGTTTGGAGAGGAGGATCTTATTGAGTGATAGAAAATTCTGAGAGAGAGATAATTATTGCTGATTGCTTCAAAAATTGCTGTCTTTTCCATTTTTCAATTTTCATTCCACATGTTTTGAAAAGGGACAATTTAACATTTTCATGAAAATATAAGTAAGATTTATAGAAAGTTCACACATTTTTATTGACTTTCATTTTTGGTTATTCTTTGTTTTGTTTTTATATTATGCTACTGAAAAGGGGGGAGGGAAAGAAGTTGGAGTTTTGTATTTAAAATATTTCCTTTTTTTGAGACCCACTTTTCTGAAAGAAATGTTTTATTTGAAAATATATTGACCATCTCTCAGGGAGGATCTTTTTAAAATAGGAATTCCTTTGAATACATATTTTGGGACAGATTTTTAGATAATTTACCTAATTTCTGAGTGTCCATAGCTTACTTAATCTTTTAATTTTTAAGATTTTCTTAAGAGATCAACAAAATACTGATTCTGACCTAAAGCATGCTTGATTATGATAATTAAAATGAAGTTCAAAGAAATTCAATTGGATAATATCAATATTAGTTCAGTCTAAAAACAAATTATCCATCCTCAATGAATACTTGAGCAATTGAAGGATGTCTTAACTTTCTTGAAATAAACTTCCTCTCATATATAGGTTGAGAGAGAAATTGCTATTGTGCTAAAAACACATCTAAAAAGTTGCATTCTAGTAAGCAACCTAGCATTTTGTGGTGTTTGAATAATTACAACTGCTATGTTAATAAGATTTGTAAGACTTTTTAATATTCCTGAAATCTGTATGATCAACAGAATACATTCAATTTGGAATCTGAATAGCAAAGGCAAGCGCAGATTATTTGGATTGATTTATATTTTTTATGGCTGATATTGCAGTCAGCAGGTAGCGTGAATTTCATAAATTACTTCTGTTTTATAAAAGTACAATCTCTGAATGAAGTAGCTAAAGGAAAATAAGTGTATGATGTACACCAAATAGAGTGGTATTTTAGGGCACCTATACACGTGCAGCGGGGCTGCTCCAATGTGTTGTAATTACAGCGTGTCAGAGCTGACTCCAGTGTCGCACGTATTGGCGTCCTTGCTCTGCAAAAAGGCTGCGGTGGCACTTATAATTAAAACTTGTTCGATGAGTTTTAGTTAAAGCAACCCTGCCGCCATTTTTCAGCGTTGGGACGCTGATGTGTGTGATGCTCCAGACGCTTTAATTAGAAAGTATCTTGGAGCCTCTCTAAAGTGCTCCCTACCTGCCACCACTCTCATAGCATGTGCATAAATGCCCTTAGAGTTTAATTTGGTATGGGTTTTAGCCTTAACTTCCATTGCAGTCAGTGAGGAATAAGGATGCTCATCATCTCACTAGAGGTTCAGAGACTGTGTAGGCAATTGCATGCATAGTTGACATACTGGAAGAGGAAGTTCTTGATATATTTAACTGCCCATGTTGACTGTGACCTTTTATTCAGCATTTCCATATTCTACAGGATTAGAAAACTCTCACAAAGATAGTTGACTTTCCTATTAAAATTTAATAGATTTTTTCAAATGCTGTTATTTTTTTCTCTAAAGAAAAATATAGCTCTCTTATTCTCCTTGCATTTAGAACCTACAATAAAGTCTCCTATTCTGCACTGTTACACTTTGGACACAAAATCGGATATATCACTGGATTGCAAGGGATTTCTATATTTATCAGGGTTTTTACTTTATTATTTTTAAACTTACAATCAGATTCTGCATCAAATAATGTTTGAGCATTAGAAGCGCTGACAGATGTGAAAAAACCCCAAAACAGCGTTTTACTGGAGGAGGAAGCACGTTAGTTTGACCTTGCTCACCCAACATCTGTATATATTGGGCACTTCAGCAGAGCTTTTTGGCATTTTAATCTAATAGCTGATTCAGTCAGCACCAAAAAGCCCTGGAGAAAAGAAATTGGCATTTGAAAGCGTAAGCAACCTAAGAGCAGTTATCAATGGTCTTTTAAACAAAAAATACTTTTTCCCCCTACTCTTCAACTTTTCTCCTCCTGAAAATAACTTAACTTACTTTCATAATTTTAAAGACTCTAACCCATTATTTTTTATTTAATAAGTTGTTTGATATAAGATTTCATATTATACTGTAGAATGGGAAAAGCAATAGTTAATGTATAGTTCACTGAGTGCATTTCTTAAGTCCTCGAAAGTATTGCCAAGACCTGCTGAAGCTACTTCCTTTTATTAACTCTTGCTCTTCAATACTGATGCTTTGTATGAGTGCCATCTGCTAATCATTCTAATGCAAATATTATGTTGAAATTAATTTTCCCTCCTGGCTGAGGTTGCTAACATTTGTTATGTTTACTGAAATCATTTTTCCAATAGTGAAACGATATGCCCATTCCCATTCCTGTGACTACTGAGCATTCACTTGCCAATAACTGAAGCATTTGCATTACTTATTCAAAATGAGTAGTCAGAGGTTGGTAGGAGGAGGTACCTTGAGGCTGTGGAATATTAGTGAAAGCATTGAACCTCACTAGATCAACAGAAATGGGGAAAACGAAATAATGGACTAGTTGGATTTGAAGTTCTAAAGAAAAATTTCAAGTACATGAAACATGCCTGATAGCTTCATGATAAAATAAATCATTGAACTAAATATTACTGATACTTTGCAAAATATGCTTCATACAGCTAATTTCCTATATATAAGATACTGTGAAATGTGATTGATGAATGAGTGGGAAGGACTGATTTTTTTTTTTTTTTTTCCCCTTATCTGTCCCCTTCATATACAGATAAAGAATAAATAAGTTACCAAGATTTGGGTCTTGCTTTTGTATGTGAGACTAGCTGTAAGGAGCTCTAACTTTTTCCATACTTTTCAAAAGTGTAGGTACTTTATAGTCATGCAAAGTAATTGATAGGCATACAGTGATCAGGAATATACTACACACACACACACACACACACACACACATGTGTGTATGTGTGTATATATATATGTGTGTGTATATATATATATATATA
>NW_017729032.1:44894067-44918268 GCF_001723915.1 Gavialis gangeticus
AACAAGTATGAGGTACATTTCAGAATTGTCTAGACAGATAATTACCATGCACTGTTGGGAGAAGTAAAAACAATGGTACTGTATCTTTTAAAATTAGTGACAATCTATGTATTTGGGGGGAAAATTTAAGTGAAGGTCATTGCACTAATGTTTAAATTTCTAAAAAACACAGCAACTCTTTTAATGAATAAGATCAGTACCTTCTATGGCAGGGGTGGGCAAAATGTGGCCCACCAGGCCATTCTATCTGGCCTGCAGGGCCCCTAAAAAATGTAGAAAATTAATATTCATCTGCCCCCAGCTGCCTGTTACGCGGCCCTCTGGCTTGCAAAAACTCAGTTAGCAGCCCTCCACCTGAAATAATTGCCTGCCCCTGTTCTATGAGGTCCCTGCTATAAAGCAATAGTCACTTGGATGGAAATTTTTTGTAGACTTGGCTGCATCTGTAAATCTAGTCCTTATTTTCCTGCATTCTAAGTGCATTTTAACATGCTCTTTTCCTTTCCTTTTTTCTTTCTTTTGCATGCTTTCTTTTTCTCCTTTGAACATTAGGAGCAAAAACGTATAGATGGCACAACCCGGGAGGTGAAAAAAGTTAGAAAAGCCAGGAACAGGCGCCAAGAGTGGAATATGATGGCATATGATAAAGAGCTTAGACCTGACAACAGGTTGTCTCAAAATGTGTACCATGGAGCATCTTCCGAGGGATCATTGTCCCCAGATACTAGGTCTGTTTACAACAAAGCCCTTTGTTATACCATAGTTGAACCATTCAGAGATGCTGAGTATCCTCAGGTTTATTACAGATTGAGTATGTAACAATTAATGCAGAAAAAGCACAAAATAAAGATTTCAAACAGCCTCTGAAAACATTTTAAAGCTAATCTCTTTTAAATTTCTATATTCATGCCTGGTTTTTTATCAGAATTTGTTAATCCCAATATTCAGCTTTGTTGCACATTTATGGTGACTGTCACGTTTTGCTTTTGAATTTTTAGTAGGTGTAATTGCAGAAAGATTTAGATCTGCATTCAATTGATAGCATCACTTCTTCCTTCATTTTGTTTGGCATATTTATTGCTACCAACAGTTTCATACATACTTTTTTGTTCAAGATAACTTAATTATTTCAGAAACTAGTAATCTGTGAGAACTTGAAGTGCTTTTGTGTTCAAATAGTAAGTATTTTTAAATATTCAATGATATACATGGTTTTACTTTTAATAAGGTATTGAAATTGAGTATTCAGTTGAGTATTAGATGTTCTTTATCAGTATTCTGCTTGTATATGCACAAGCTGCCAAAACAGATGCATTGTGATTTTTCTTTTTAAAGCAAATTGCTGTAGAAAATGCTCTCCTCTGATGCACACATCAGGACTCATTTTCAGTGTTCTGCTCCTACTGTGTGTTAGAGACATCCTTTGAGCTCAGTGGGAGATCCATGCACACAGGGAGAATGAACATCTGAGCCTATTCAGCAAGTAGGTCCCACTAGAAATTTTTTCCCTTAATGTTTGTTCGGTTTGTTGTATTTAATTGCTGGTAGAAACAGATTCACTAAGTTAATGGGATCTGGTGAAAAAACAGCTATTTCATAATTCAGCTTAGTATTTAAGCTGTTTATTCATTCTGGCCAGCAAAAAACATTGAGTAAGAATTGGTTGATATTTTTGGTTCACTACCAAAGGAATCTGCTTAGAACCTTATTTCTTTAATGTTTGGGGGGGGGGTTGTGGGCTGTAGCATTCTGACATTTTAATTTTAACCCCTTGAAAGTAGAATTGCTGCTGTTTCACAAATGTCTTCAGAAATCTCCCCATCTATATTTTCACCATTTTATTTTAGTTTACCTCTGTTTCTAATGTAAATGTCTAATATATCCTGGTAATTACTCTGTATTTTTTTCTCAGTGGATCTCTCAAGTTAATGGTTTTAAGATGTTGATATAATAGGAGGATATTAGTGCCTTTGGCTCAGCTGCAAGTGATTTTCCTCTCCAAGCTGCTTCCTTTACAAATTCCAAGTCCGAATGTAGTCCTAGTAACAACCATAAGATTAAATAGTCACATTCAAATTATTTGTTTCTCTGCCTTTTCACCTCAAGTGTTGTCAAAACACATGTTCATGGTTCTCTGTGCACAGATGTTTGAAATGTCAGGAAAGCAATCTTAGGGAAAGAATTGCAATGGATACCTTTCTCAAGCATAAAGTGTAAAGACATATCATTAGGCAGTTAGGAGGGGTGTTGAATGGGTGGAGGAAAAAGGATTTATATGTACCATTCAGTTCATGGCAGGGTGGATAAAACTGGACTATTTAAAAATCTTTAAAATGATTTATTAAATTTAAATCAGAATTTTTATTTGTTTAATTTAACTTTTATAGTTAAATTTTCCTTTTTAAAAAAAAAAAGTAAACCAACTTAAAATGAGGTTTAAATTTAATACAGCATAGGCTAAGGTATATATTAATATTATCTATTAAAAATATTTAAGTAAAATATCTTGAGTCAATGAGCCTCTACCAAAACATCTGGAGTTAAGGGTTTATTTTCTTTTATATGACAATGAGGGTAAAAATATCTAACTGTTGAGGTTGAGCTTTAAAAATATGTATTAGGGGCTTGACCCTGCAAGGGATGTAGGTTCTACACTACTGGGTATAAAGGATCAGCAAAGTCATTACAGGTGTTGGAACCTGGCCCCTGACTCCAGCAGACACCATCATATGTACTCCTTGATCAGGATTATCCGCTGAGCCCACCTGGATGGTATCAAGCTCCTGTGTTATTCCTTCTACCTGAGCTCTATTTAGCTCAGCTCTTAAATTATAAATATTTTATTATTCTGCACCCATAATGGAGGCTTATTCTCATGAAAAACCAACCATCTACTCAGTAACTACTAACCCCCTGCTCAAAAGAAAGAGGGTAAACATTTTCAAAACAGCCTAGGTAAAAAAATGACTGTCTCATTTTAAAGAAAAGTAGGCAAATAGGAACTTAAGCTATAAAGACTTTCACCTAGGCATTTTAGAAATTTTTCCCCTGGGGACCTGAAAGAATTGCTTTAATTCACTAACCACAGTTCATACTTCTGATTCTATAACAGTTAACACTAGTGTTTAACGAATCAGTAAGTTGTAAATGTGCATCCTGTTCTGATTTAAAAAAAAAAAAAAAGTTTCTATATCCAAAATGTGTTTAATACATTTGAAGTGCTGGTTTTGTGTGTTTTAATTAAATTTAAGTTGCCATCTTAATACAAGTTGATACAAATGTGAGCAAAAAGTGAACCATCTAGTGAATAAGAAATATATATTTCACCATTTTATACTAAAATGTAGGATTGTACCACCATTTTATACTAAAATGTAGGATTTCTAACAATTCAAATGTTAGAATGTTATGTTTAGCTGTATATTATATATGTGTGAGCATGTATGTAGTATATGATATATATGTATGTGTATGCAGTTTTTGTACCTAGAAAATATATCACCAGACCTACTGTAAAAACTGTATTTAGTTGTAAACTAACATGTTTTAATTGTTATATCAACCAATGAAAATACACCTTTCTTAAAACAAACACAATATTTACTGGGAAACTTGATTTAAAAAAATCGGTTATTTAAATGAGCCTTTTGGCTTGCTGATTTAAATCTGTGATTTAAATCAATCTACCCTGGTTCTTGGCATGACAGTATTTTATGCTTCAGAATTTTAAAGCCTTATATTATGCAGAATTAATTTTTGGCAGATATGATTTAAATCATATTTTAATCATTGTATCGTGGAATTTCCATAAAATGTACTGTGAGTTAATTTTGTGGCAAAGATTAGGATGGGAAGGTGATTTAATAATTTGTATAAAATACTGTTTTAGTTTGATCTGTTATTTAGAGAATAATTGGAATGAAGCTATCGGATTGTAGATGGTGTTTCTACATTTGACAAGCTCAAAAAAATTGTCCTGTGGTGATGAGTGCCCTGGAGATGTTTATAAATACAATGCTTATCAATCAATATTGCCTAAAGTAAATATCTTCATGTTGCAATGTTGACATTAAAAGACAAAAAAAAATTCCTATTCCTGTTGTCTTGCTTTAGCTGAATGCTGAGGTTAGACAATTAAAAATTATTGTTAGTGTGATATCCCAGTCAAAGTTGCAAAGTGTAAAATTTAAGTTTCCAAACTGTGGCAGCTTATTTCAATGCATTTGTTATGCTTGTGCTTTAGAGGGAGAAACACAAGTTGAATCCAAACAGAAACCAGCAAATAAACGTGAGAAAAGTAAGAACAAGAAAAGAAGAGTGGGAGAGAAGGAAAATGGGCATTGAGTTCATGAGTGACGCAAAGAAACTGGAGCAGGCAGGAAGCATGAAAGAAGACAAAATGCCCAAAGGGTTTGTCATTTTTTTTGCTCAAAGCCCTGGCTTTTTGTTGCTTACCTGGCTCCCAGTCTTAAAAAAGATAAGTGCATTAGTACTCTTTTAACTGAATGCCAGACTGCACAGTTGCCTGTTACTAATACAGTACAGCTGCATGCAGTTGTGAAATTAAGACATCCTTTTGCTCCCTCTCTTGGGCTTTTATGACAAAACATCTTACACTTTGCATTTTTATGAACTCTCTGCTCGACTAATATTTGCATTTCTCAATTTCTCTTAGTCTTTCCAAGAAAACAAGAAAACTCTTTAATTGCTTTTTAAATTGGTTCTCTCTGCTCTGGTAATGTATAGTCTTCTATATAATTATGACTGCTTACATCGTTGCTTTCTTTTTCTGCTTCCATTATTAATACTTAGCTGGTTGGCCTGCAGTTATATAATTTGTAATTATCAAAAAATACTATAAATATGAGGAATGACTGAAAAAAATACTCTTCCTAGCTCTGCTTCTTCAATTTGATTTGTTCTAAAGTATTTTGCTGCAGAGTTAATATGCCAATGTATTGAAAAGAAGATACGGACCCTACAGATTAGGATTTAGTTACTCTATAGTAGTTTATTAGATTAATTCATTTTGAAGTTACAGAAATCTGAGCATCTTTAGCTGTTGCCACAATAATTGCTGCTTTTGTGGTTTCCATGGACTGACAGATGCTTGAAAACGAAAACAGGGAAAGCTGTTTTTATACTCTTATACTCTATATACTCCTTAGCATTAGTGATTAGATGTTCTGACAATATTCTGCTCCACTCATATAATTTGTTCTTCCCCATCCTATTGACTTTAATTGTAGGTCACATGCATCCGATGTTACAGATTATTCTTATCCTGCTACTCCAAATCATTCCCTTCATCAGCAGCCAGTAATGCCTTCATATGGAGCAGGAGATGGTCCACAGTACATGGGTGTATCCCAGGGTCATGAACATGAATACAGACCACCTTCTACAACAGTGCGACATGCTACCTTAAACAGACCTCAGCAACCACCTCCACCTCCACCTCAGGCTTCAGATGGTTCACACAGCTCCGTATCTTTGGTACCAGCAGACTATGGGTAAAACTCCTGTTTTTTACCGTTGTGGGTTCTTCAAAAGACCAGTAGGATGTGCATTTTTCCTTTTCCTAATACCCTGTACAGGTTATTTTACATGTTCAAAACGTGATGTAAATTGAGGTGGGTAACAATCTCTCATTCCGGTATAGAAGTATGAACGTTCGAATCAGTGTTATGAACTTGGGTGGTGAGATGCCAAAAATTGAAATACTGAATAATGTATTTAATATGGTTACATTAATAAGGCTGTAAAATACTAAAAGTTTCCAAAGCATTGCTAAAACATGGAATAATGTCAACAATGTCAACTATTGTTGAGAGACAGTTCATTGAAAAATATTCAGGGCTGCAAGGAAAATGTATTGGAGCATGATGCATGCAAAATGGAAAATCCTTTTTATATATATATATATAATATATATATATATATATGAGAGAGATTAAAATGGTTCTTGAGGGACATAAGACTAGAAGTGTCATCTTTGCTTGTGGATTCCAGTTCCCTGCTGCCACAGAAAACTATGTCAATAAATCTCATTTTGAAACATCAATCTCTATGTTAAAACTAGTTAAGTTATTGCCTCGCTCCCATTTCTATGGAAAGGTTGTTCCAGAATCTCATTCCTCTGTTGCTTAGAATCCTTCTTCTAATTTCCATCCTAAATTTATTCTTGGCAAATCTGTTTTTACCATCAGTGTCCTTTAGCTTAAATAACTATTCTTCCTCCTGAGTATTTAGCCTAGGATTTATTTTTAGAGAGTAATTGTATCTCCTTTATTACATTAAGCAATCTAAGCATTTTTGTCTCCTTCTCTAAGAAAGGCTCACCCTTCTTCTGATCATCTTAATAGAGAGCTGCAATTTATTCTTCTTGAACATGAGTGACCAGTTTTATACAGTTTTCAGATTCGATATTACTAGTGCCTTGTACAGCAGCATTCATACTTCTCTACCCCTGCTCAAAATATGTCCCCTGATGCATCATCCTAGAATGGCACATTAAGCCCAAGTCTGTCTTCTCAGCTAGGGACAGAAGTTACACACAAACCAGTTTAAGTGATCAGAAACTGGTTTAAATCTGTAAGAGAACAGAAGTTCAGTGCACTCAAACCTTTTTCAAAAAGGCTGAAAATGTTTTAAGATAAACCTGGTTGGATGTAGTGTCAAAGTTAACTGATTTTGGTCAAACCTGTTTATGAACAGACCAGTTTGGGCACATGGGGGTAGCCCATGGAGGCTTCCCCCACTCCCAAGTCAGGAGCCAGGAATGTGGCCAGAGGAATTGCCCTGGGGTCCCAGCTGGGGCCCAGGGAAACCACCAGGCCCAGCAGTGGACCCCCAGCTGGGGTGTGCCTGGTGCAAGGGAGGGAGAGAAGCCCACAGACCCCAGGTTGGGGGTCCAGTGCCAAGCCAGGGGGGTCTCCCACCCCCTCCTCAGCTGTCTGGCTGGGCCCCAGTCAAGAGCCAGGGGCAATTCTCCCTGGCCACACCCCTGGCTCAGGTTGGGATGGGAAGGTGGGAAAAGCCTCCGCAAGCTTCCCTACCTGTGCCAGGCAGACCCTGGCTGGGGTCTGTTGCTAGATCAGGGGTGATTTCCCCACTGCTTCTGGTGCATCAGTGTGCCAGGGAACAGGCACTGTGCCGCTCCTCCTACCCCTCCCCTGTACATCCTAGAGAGAACAATCCCTTCCAGTCATATTGGATTACATGTAAACTTTATTAATTTATCAATAATTTGCTATAGCCCGAAGTAGGACTTCCAGTTTCACTTTTGCTGCGTCGACCAGCATGCCGGTTAATAGAGCATGCCAGTTAATGAAGTGCCAGATAACATGGCTTTTACTGTAATTTAGAGAAAATTGAAAAGTTTGAATCAATTTAGCCTGGAGCTTTTTGACTGTCTGCACTTAGCTCTTGACTGTTTCCAGCTGGTATATTCCCAATTTATAGTAAAAAGTCTTGTTAGTCCTGAGGTGTCCTTTTAAACTCTTAAATCTCATCCCACTTCTATTCCAGTCCTCAAGATCTTTGTGAATATTTTTTGATCCACATCTGTCTTCAATGTGCTTCACAATATTTCCATCAATGAGTTCACCACCACTTTTGATGCAAAGTGCAAATTAGTACATAAGATCTCCCTCCAAACTAGTCCTTGAGAATACCACTAATAACTTCCTTCTATGTTGATAGTTCTCGTTTCAGTACAGCCCCTGTTGTTTCCTCTTGAGCCAATTTCTTGTGTACTTTACAATTCTTAAGATAATTGTTTTCTCCTAGTTAATATTTTCTATATGATACCATAACTAATACTTACCAAAGATCTTACTCCATTTCACTTGTTTAAATAGTCAGTTATCAAGGAAACAGATCTGATTTATTTGGCATGATCTACCTGTGATAAACCAGTATTGTATTTTATATAATTGTCCATTTTTTTATTTCTGTATCTTTTATTAACACAAATTTGAAAGAAAGGAATAGTATTGGATACTATGGAAGGCAGATTATCAGGTCTGGAGTTGTTCTGATTTGACAGATTTATTGAAAATCTTCACTACTGAACTTGTAGCTTAGTAACAAATACATATACATACTTACCTCACGGAGGTATTGGGGGCCTGAGATGCTATAATACAGTATTTGTAAAGTACTTTTAGTAGGAAAAGCAGCATATGAAGGTTACTTTTAAATTTCAACAGTTTTAGTGGACCTGTGTTTGTAATATGCTCTCATCTTGGCTTTATGATTAAGTCAAAAGAAAGCAGTGAGGAAGAGGAGGACCTGCCTATATTAGCTTTTCATACTAACTGTTTTTCAGGGACATAAGCAAGGTAGTTTAAGATTGCACTTGGACACCTAATAGGTGGACTAGGATCTAATCCTTCATGTTTAAACTTTATTTAGAAAACAACTCTTGTTAACAAGTATTTCCATGCTTTAATTTTTTTTTCTTTCTCTCTATCTCTGTCTGTCTTTGTCTGTCTGTCTACATATATATAATAATATATATAGGATGCTTCCAGCTCAGATAGTGGATTATTACAATCCTACAGGACCTCCCCCTCCTCCCCCTCCTCCTATGATTCCTTCAGCACAAACTGCTTTTGTTAGTCCTCTTCAGCTTCCTGTGCCACCGTCTCATTCTGGACTTATGACTGGATCTACTTATGCTGCTACTCCTCATCCTCCTCCTACTGGGCTAATTGTTACAGCTCCGCCACCTCCTGGCCCTCCTCCTCTGCCTCCAGGCCCTCCTGCTGCAGGTTCATCTCTCTCTTCCTCCCCAATGCATGCTCCTCCTGTTGCTGAGACAAAACGGCATGAAACCACACAGGCACCAATCAGTGATGCTCGAAGTGATCTTCTTGCCGCCATTCGTATGGGTAAGTAAACACTGAGAAAGATTGAAAATTATTCCTTTTTGCATGATGTGGCATCACCTAATGATTTGTTATCATGGCTTCTATTGCCAGCTACCCATAATTTCATCTTATGTTTGGCTGAGGGAAATATTTTGTTACTGCTAGTCCATCCTTGGTATTCTGACAGTTTCTGCTCCCTGGGTATGCAACTTTGGTTTTTCTTAGTGTTGCCCCACACTCATTGCCTGCTGTAGTGTGGAGACTATACACCAGTGGTTCTCAACTTTTTTAGGCTCCAGGCACGTCTCAGAAAATGCCAGTTCTTTAAATGTTCACTCATTTTTGATTACAGAAAAATAATAGAGCAATTCTTCTGTTGCACAATGCTCAGAAAAGACCACAACAGGTCAGAATGTTTTTAACCCTTGAAAGAATTTCCAGGCACTCCCTTGCAAGGTTCTCAAATCACTGCTACATGCCAGGTCCCATGTTCTAAGGCTTGAAAATGATTAGAAATTATTATTTTTGTTTATATGAATACAATCAAATGACAACATGTCCTGTGATGCAATGGGTAAATATACAGGTTGCAAGAAACCCCTTACAGGAATTACAAAAGCCAAATGTAAGTTACAGGGTAGTAGATGTTGCTTCTTTATAAGTTAAACAAATATAATGTTTGCTATGCCTTATGTTCAGTAATGTTTGTGTTAAGAAACCACAGCCCTTAATGTTTTCAGACACATTTTGAAACTGGTCTTTCTGAGAGCAAATGCCTTGCATTCATAAAAAGTTTTCATTTCAGCCCTAACAGGTGGTCATGAGAAGGTTACAGGCACCAGCTCCTGGGCAATTGACTCCAATCCACTTGGTCTTTTTATTTGTCTCTTACTTGATAAAGAAATTTTCATACCTAAATGGTGTACCTTCTCTGTACTACCTAAATATAGTTGTTAAACCTGCTGCTGCATTTTAGGTAGTACATTTAAAATTACATTTTATGTGCAGCAAACTGTTTCTGAATTTAACTGTTTGTCTACAGGAATTCAGTTGAAAAAGGTGCAAGAGCAACGTGAACAGGAAGCAAAGAGAGAACCTGTTGGAAACGATGTAGCAACTATCCTTTCAAGACGCATTGCTGTGGAGTACAGTGATTCTGATGATGATTCTGAATTTGACGAAAATGATTGGTCAGACTGAGATCTGTTCCACGTGCTATAGCAAAATTCATGACACTTGGCTGAAGTGGTCACGGTGTTAGTGGAATAGAAGTCTGGGTGTTGATACGTATTACAACTAATAATCTAAGCACTAAAAATGAATTGGTATTATTTGGAATGCTGTAGCTTAGCAACTCTGGTAATAATAATAATGTGATTACGCTTATGCAGATCCAAAAATTTTCTTACTTTCAGTATTTACTGCATAATACTTAAGTGCCACTAAATGTAGCAGATCATGTGCTGCACACAAAGTAGGCTGCAGTTATTGCACTGTTACAAAACCAGCATTTTGTTTTGTTTTCTTGATAATGAAGGTATATGGCATATTTTTACTTTACATTTCTTATTCTATATAATTTTGCAGACCTATTTTGTACTTGTGAAGCTGTCTGGTTGTTAGTCATTGAAGTCCTTGAAGAAGGTTATTGACACATGACTAAAAGATGTCTTCAGGTCCTTAGATTTTACCTTTCTAACATTTTTCAGAAGTTATGACCATCTTGAAATACAAGAGACAGTAAATAAGGGCAATTATAACAAGTGCAGAGGCTGTTCCAATGCGCTGGATTAATAGTCTGCTGGAGTGTGACAGTTGCTGCACTCCAGCAGCTTCCTGCATCTCGTATATCAGCATCCCTGTGCTTAAAAATGGTGATGGGGACACTTAAACTAAAACTCGTCAAATAAGCTTTAGTTCAAATGTACTTGCCACCATTTTTAAGTGCAGGGATGTTGATACACAAGACACAGCAGTGCTTTAATTAGAGTGGCTCTCAGAGGCGCTTTAATTAAATGCTGCTCCCCTCACCCTTGGAGTAGTGTAAAAATATACAAGTGGTACATGTAAAAATGCCCTAAATGTTTCTCCTCAATGGTCTTTTAAGTCATCTCTTGACTTAGTAGCTTGCACATGTATTTGGATTTGGAATTTTTAGCATTATATAATGTTAATTTTCTTTATGCATTATAGCTGTTTGAAAGTCTCAATTAGAATATAAGTTTTGAAGAGTAAATTCTTAAGGTTTGGTAATTATTTTGGGAGCAAGATGCTTACTAGGATTTTAGCTCTAGGTTGCTGGCAGCTGGGTTGATAGTATGAGAAGGTGGAACCGTAAAGTCAGCACGGAAAAATTTGCCCCTCTGCTATTATTGCTAATCCTGTTTCAGGGCTGAATGGAACAGTTTTAGTCCAGTGCTAGCTTTCAGATACATTTCACAAGTATTAAACTAAGTTTTTATTTCTATAGCTATAAATGTTTGTGGATAGGATTTGCTTATATTGTATGTGAGGAGTCATGTAACATTGCTTTCACTTTCTTATAGCACGCTCATTGAAGGTCCTTGATTTTTCTTGAATATATTTCTATCCCAGTATGTTCTATTTTATATAACTGGCAATGAACATGGTTTAATTGTTTAGATACAATGCTGTATATATTTTCATTATTTTTTCCCCTAGGAAAAGGGACTGCTATCCACTCTGCTTTTGCTATCTCTGTTCCCTTTAAATATAATTCATAGCTTATTCAATACAGTATTGAAATTTTAATTATTTTCTTCATATACTGTGACTCAGGCTGCTGCTTTGCCTAATACAGCTTTTTGGTGGGGCAGGGGGCTAGAAGAGGGAGAGGAAGAGGGTGGCTCTCTCTGTGTGTGTGTGTGTGTGTGTGTGTGTGTGTGTGTGTGTGTGTGTGTGAGTGTGTGTGTGTGTGCGCGCGCACGCGCATGTGCGCATGCGTGTGGGAGTAGCAGGATGGGAGAGGGGGAAGAATTTCTTTTTTTCTCCTTTCCAGGTTACTATTTTAATCTTAATAAAAGAAAAAAAATCAGTGTAATTCTATGTCTAATATTTGGTAAAGCTCCTTTGTTCTGCAAGGCCCTTCTGTTCCTAAAAGGAAGAAAAGAATTTATATCCTAACCATTTATTTTTATTTTTACCCAGTCTGAACTTCCACCCTTTTTCATCCCAGCCCATGCACAAGACTTGTCTAAAAATTTTGCCCAAAGAGAATTTTGTTTTTCACAAAATTCACTTGAAAATTATTGGCTACTTTATTACTATTTAAGGAGTTTCTGATTTTATAAGAATCTTGCATTATAGTAGCAGGGCAAAAATGCCTTCGCCTCAGTGTTTGTGTTTCATTGCCCATAAGGGCATTATCCTTTCAGATGTGAGCAATGGGAGCATAATGGTGAGTCACCAGAGCTCCCATTAACCAATGAGAGCCAAAGATGCTCAGCTTCCTACAGGATTAGGTATATATTTGTCTTTGCCTTAAAACACAGGGATAAATTCTTCTGTTGATTTTGTGCACTGAAGTCTATAGGTGTGCACATTGCAGGACAGTGGACCATACCTGGTAGTTGTTCTTCATTAACATGCACAAGACAGTGTTTGTGTTGGTCACCAGAATATAGTTATACAGTAGCTTGCAGAACACAATAATATTTTATGGGGTGAGCAAATAGATAAAAATGCAACTAATGCTGCAGTGTTATGTCACTGTATGGGTGGGAGAAATACTTTCCATAGTCTTTTTATATATATCAAGATAAAATAGCACATCACACAATTCTTTCCATTCTAATGAAATTTGATATGATAGAAAATATATTTTATGAGCAGAGTCTGAATGAACATCATGGAAACTTTGTAATTTGCATCAACTAATTTTAAAATGATAATCTGTGATCAGTTAAGGATAATTGGGATTTTTCAGCCACAGTAGCCAACCCATTTTTCTAAACTTGGGAGTATTGTCATTTCCTTTCAGTATTTTATCAGTACAAATGTCAATTAAATTTAGTGATGTAGACTAACTTAATCTTAGGTCATTTTTATCTGTTTGTATAGCTTACTCTGGATTGTGCAAATGTAACAAATATGAATAAAACCTCACTTTTGAGCCTTGTTTTTCTTTCCTTAAACTACAGAGTATAAGTTTTGCTGTTAACTTATCATTGGCTTTTGGTAAGTTGGTTACTAGCATAAATGGTAATGTGATACCTCTGAACTACTCTTGGTGAAGCTCACATAGTACTTCACATTTTTTGCATAAAGAGATGGATTCTTGATCATCATTTTTATAAAACTCTTCCTGAGAAGTTGTCCCATACAAATAGTTATATAAAATCAGGCTTTGTGTTTTCCTGTGGCCAAAAGAAAATATACCAAAGAATGCAGAAATGAAATTTATTTTAAGTTTCTTTAGAACGTAAGAAAATATCTTTTGAATTGAATTAATTTTGCCTTAAGAAAACTGTCCAAGACTTCCTTTTCAAAAGGAGACATTAGGAATATGCATGTATGTGTTATGCTTACACAATATTGTTACCATGTTAAGACACTGAGATGTATAGTTTTAACCAGCTGTTAAACGTGGGAGAAGAAGAGGGTGAACATGGTGTACTGCTCCACCCATGGCCCTGGAGACACCATTGCACTGGTGCACTGGCTTGAGTCTAACTGAAATGTGCTACCATTCTGTCCTCTGTGAAAACAGATTTTTGTGGGGACTGCAGCAGCCTTCAGAGGGGGCACTTTAGGGCTTCTGTTTCTCCTACCCCTTTGGTTTAAACAGCAGTAGGCATAAGTGTTTGGCTAGTATATAAGAAGATACCACTTTCTTCAGTGGCATTTCTATTCCCCTGGTCAGTGTGGCAGTAAATACTTGGGCTTTGCCCAGAATAGAAGTGTGTGCCATATGTCCCACAACCCAAGCACCAATGGTGGCTGTTTAACCCTCCTTATGAAAGAATGGTAGTTCAGCACATATCTCTTCCCAGCAAAAGGGGGTGGTAGTTTTGTCCTTCCTGCGGCTGCTGGCCTGGGGGAGCTGCTTATACTGCAATTAGAACCAGTGCTGCTGATGTAATGAGGATCCATGCGTAGGGTGGAAACAAAATGGTAGTGGCCATAAAGTGCCAGCTTGCAGCTGTTTGCTCAAACACTATGATTCAAGTGCTAACTTCAGATAAGGGATAATTTAATTTTCAGAATGTTCCTTCTACAAAGAACCTTCCTAGAACCATCTGCTGCTGCATACTAATGTGTATCTGAATTTTATGATGCCCTCATGAGGAAATATTGTCATTATTAAATTGCTTTAGGCAGTGACTTGGGGATGCTGGAATATTTGAAGAGGTACACATCTGAGATGCTGTATATGTATGTTAAAGATGATGCATTAGTGGATGAATTTGCTAAATAAAATCCCATGCCACATTTAAGGAATATTCCAAAACACTCCAAGCAGCAAGTAATAATCCATGAAAGGGTATATTATTATTCAAAATATGTGACTCAGCTAACTGTGGTTGGATGGGGAATTACTGTAGTACTTTGGGGCTTAAACGTTCAGCAGCTTAAAGTTCTGGGGCTTTTAAGAACTTGGTTAAAATAAACAAACACCTTTCCAACAGGGATTAAAATGTAGATCTTATCAAATAAGATAAATTTTAAAGATCAAAAGGGTCCATAATCAAGTCTGACTTCCTGCATAACATGTTTCAGGAATTTCAGTATGGGTCACAAATTTCTGCATCAAGCACATAACATTTGTTTCTTTTAGAAATACATACAGTCTTTAAGGACTTCAAGAGATGGAAAGCCAACCATGATAGTCTGAGTAAGTTGTTACAATGGTTAATTATCCTCGCTGTGAAAAATTGGTGCCTTGTTTCTATCTACGTTTAACTTTGTTCTTCAATCACTGGCTTATATCTCTTTCTGCTAGATCAAAGACCAGTCTGTCTGAACATCTCTGACCCATTTCAGAGGGCCAGCTGCACCAACATATAAGCCCTCTGAAACATGCTAAAAGCAGCTGAAGCACTCCAAAATAGTACCTGTTCTTTTTGAACGAAGTACTGTTGTGACCTGATTCACCTTTTTTACATGTGCACAGAGACAGAGACGGAGAGCCTGCCAGCTTCCCAGATGCTAGGCCCCATTTTAGGTCCCAGGTGCTGCCAAGTCCCGCTGGGACACTCCCCCCCCCCGCCACCCCTTTGACAACCAGACCCTTGCTTACTCGCTGTGCCATCTGATCTGAACTTAAACTGGAGCTAGGCTTGAACTTCTGCCAACTCCCAGGGGAACCTGGGTTGGGCCTTCCAGCCCTAATTCTTTCTACCTCTTTGCTCAACTTTGAGGGAGAAAGGAGAAGTTTGGGGGATTTGGGGTTGAAAAATTGGGATCACTGGTGAGGAGCACCCTCCCCCATCACTTTTATCCTGCTTTACCTCTCCACTTGAGAGCTGCCTGCTCTCCCTTCTCCTTTCTGTGGGGGTGGGAAGGAAGAGTGGGGAGTGGAGCTGCAGGTTGGTGCAGCCTCCTCTACCATCTCCTGGCTGGTGCTAGAAACAGCTGCAGCATTTTGAAATGTCCTAGCCAGGAAACAGCACAGGGGCCATACGTACATTTCCCCAGCTGTAATTATGCCTTTTTAAAGCATTTCCATGTGCATTTCACTTGCACCTTTTTTGAAAGTTGCTTCTGTCCACAACTTTAAATGCATATAAAATGGCTTAAGTGTCTCTTGGCAACCTGTGTTTTGTTTAGAACTTAATTCATAGTTGTAGCTGTTCTCTGAACTCTTTCTAACTTTTGAACAGAAAACTTTCCTTCACTTATGGTTGTAAAATTAATGTAAAACTTGGCTTTGCAGTCCTTTTGTCAAAAGAGACTAAAATTATTACCTGCTTGAGCTTTCTTCTGTCAATATTTGGTTTTAAAAAATAATTCCTTTTCTGCCACTGGGCAAAACTGGTATTTTTTAAATGTCTTAATGTAAAACAAGAGAGTCTTGGAGAGCTGGAAGTCTGGAGGTTACTTGCCTAGGATGGGAAAACACAGGTTCAAATCCCTGCTCAGAATGTGAGCAGAGTGTTAGCTTTTAGGCTAGTGTCTGCTCTCTCTTGTTTTGACCATAAATTCCATCTGAGAAGTCTTCCTGAGGAAAGTTTAATTAAAAAACTGATTGGTACAAGTTCAGATTTCAACAAATCAGCATTTTCCAGTGAGACCCTGTTTTCTCTAAATATTTCCTACCAGTCCCATTGTGTGCACAAAGGCAATGCTCCTAAGGAAGGGTTTTGTTATTAACAGTACTCAGAACAAGTTTTCCAGAGCAAAACCTCTTCATATACTACCAAAACCAGTACGAATAAAGTTGTTCGTCAAAGGTGGCAGAGATCCAAGAGCTAGGTTTAAAACTTTTATTGCGCAATTTGGTAATAGGGCTCTTGTTTTCATCACACTGAAAAGAGCCCACATTATAAAACCAGCATTAAACATGCTTGCGACACAACTGTGATTAAATAAGGTTATTTATGTAGTGTGGAAAAGTCTTATAGTTCATTGGGAAAATTAATTAATTTCTGCTAGGTTCCCCTGACAATTCCCGCCTTTCTGGGCATGCTGCTCTGGTTTTACTTATACTCAGTTAAGCTTTCCATGCCTGATTGAAACTGAATTCAAATAAGTTAGGATCAAGACACCTATTATAACCACAAAGTTAACTAATTAACTCAGCTTTTCTGGATATATTTTGTTTAAAAGTTGTTTTAATCAAATCAAGTTGATAAAGGCAAGTTTGTGGTGTTGGATCAGCTGTGGTTTGAAGTTAGGGCTGGTGATTGGTATTGATGTGTATGTCAACATACCATATTGCTTTCTGCAGTTTTAGTGTTTGCTTTTCATTTTTGAATATTTGAGATCCTAATCTCAAGTGATTATGTTGACATGGCTTTCATTTTCAATGTGCAGCAAACCAATCCAGTAGCTCGAATGAGGGGATAGAATCTGACTAGCTTAGAATAAAAAGTTCAAAGAACAAACTCAAAAACAGAAATACATTTGTAGCATGCAGCTGAATTAAGGAAGGATGGAAATGTGAAGGGGAAAAAAAACTTTAAAAAGAGCAAGGACTGAGTCTTAACTTTTGAAGTTTCTCCCAACTATTGACTTTGCAGAAAACGTCAGTGCAATAGCAGAAGTGTGCTGGTTGGGTATATGTGGGGTCCTAATTGTATTTCATTTTCTTAGATGATAAAGGTGTCTAGTTCTTGTGCTTTGTGTTCCATTAGTTGGAAATGTATGATGTCTTTACCAGTTATTTTAAGGTCTTTGCTTCAGTGTAATTATCATCTCATTTTATTCTTTTGACTGAAAGGATCTTGCAGAAGCAACACTGTAGCCTTTTGTAGTTTTGCCTTAGCTAGGTGTTCTGCTGCTTCTATATCTATCTCAGCCTGCATATATCCTTTTTAGCAGAGTTGCTTCTGCTCCTGACCATCCTCTGAGAAAGAAAAGTTTTACAACACAGAAGACCTTCCCAGGAAAGTGAACTCAGTCTTAAGCAGAGGTCTAGGCATGTAGACGTCTCTTGGGAGACAGTGCTATGAATAATACCTATTTCTTAAGTAACGCTTTTCACCAGCAGATATCACAGTATTTCATAAAAGAAATCAATATCATGGGGAAATTAAGGCCCAATGTCACCAAATGACTTGCCGAAAGCCAGACTGACTTGTCAGGGTTTGAATTGGAAATTCTGAGCCTCAGTCCAAGGTCTGTCTACTAAGTTGGTCTGCTTCCTTCATCTTTGACCTCTTGGTTTCCCTGTTGCTAAGGGCAGATCAGTGCATGAAGGTTGCATGATGTGATTTTATGAAAAAGACAGATACCGTAATGGAAGCTATTTCATGGAATCAGTTCTGTTTCCTGTGGGGAAAATAAAATGGCTTCTGGGAGCAAAAATAAAGATACAGCATCTACAGAGAGAGACACAAGAGAAAATACCACGTAAAAGGAAGTAGCAGCACTGCCAGCAAATCTTCTGGTTCTAGGCCTATTTAATCCAGCTTGTTTGCATTTTGAATAATTTATAAATGCCATTAAATGAGCATCAAAGACAATTTATGGGACTGGTATTGGCAGTGTCAGGCATGTGCATAATGAGGTACTGGACAAAGGACATTTCCTTTAGTGTCAGAAAGGATTATGGGTATGAATGGACACATCTCATTAAAGCAAATTACTGATCAGTCTTGGAGTCATTAAGGGACATTCAGGATGAAATCAGAACCATGAGTGTAGCTGTTTTCCTTTGTAGCTGTTTCAAATAATGTTCTGTCTAGCTCTTGAAAACTTTACTTGATTCACCTTTTTATAACTCCTATTTGTTAAGTACATTCTCATACAGTTTAATTTTATTTTCTTAAATGAAATACATGTAATGCTTAACAGGAAAGCTGAGGAGCATGAGGAAGCCTGGGAGCCTGCTGGAATGGTCTGTATGACTTGCACCACCACATCCTAGTATAGAAGCTGCTGTTCTCATGATGTATGTGGACATCCCAGATTGCATTTGTGTTCCCAGCCAAGCTGCAGCAAATAACAGAAATGTCTGCAAAGACATGACACCAGTATTTATTCAGGAATATTACAAGGAATGTCTGTAATGCATGAGAGGTGGTGGCAGTGGTTATATAATAGCATTAGAAGCTCTGACTATGGTACAGTTACAGAGGTACCTCATATCATTAAAACAGCATTGTCTGGGGGACAGAACTATGGGCCAAATCTAAAACACTCTTGGACTTTTAAATTGTAGCTTAATTGGAATTTAAATGCCCAAGACCAAGACTTCTATCCTCAAGAACCCTGCCTTTCTGCCTCCAACTTTAGACTGCATAGGCATACAACATACACATTTTCACCAGTTCCCTAGGCACCAGGAGGTCTGCTACTGCGCATGCTCAGAAGTGTTGCCATCTTGGCTGAGCTCAGCTGAATGCCTTCTCACATCTAACACATTAGGGATTTGAGGCACAATCCAATAGGCATACCCAGAGAGCACCTACTGTGTATCAGAGGCATTGAATTCAGCACAAAGTATCCACAGCAACCACAGCCAGTGTTAGTTAAGCATGCAGCCCAATGAGAAGCTGATGGTATCTACTTTAAATAGTTTTATAGTTCACCCAGGAAATGGGAGATGTGGGTTCTAGGACTTCCTTGGTCTGAGGATATTTAAACCGACAACTCTCACCCTGCAAGAAAGTACTCTTAACCACCTGATTACAGACTAGGTTGGAGGGCTTCCCCTCCTGCCATCCTTAACCTGTTGATACTGGACCACCAGGAACTAGAAATGCAAGATTGGTGGAATTAGAGAAAAAAGCAGGCAAGAGGGAGCCTGCCTCCATAGATTAGTGGTGAGGATGCTCCTCTGGAAGGGAGAAGCCTGGGTTCAAGTCTATCCAGTGGATGATAGGCAGCTTAGGTTTGTCAACTGTCAGTATATTTACTGGATGCCAGTAAAAAAAAAAAAAAAAAAAAAGGTTAAAAACGGCTGTCAGTAAAGTCTGTGAACTTTTAGCTGCCAGTAAGCAGTCACAGATTGATTGAAGGTGTGATGCAGCATAGCAGCACCACCTGGTCTCTTGAGCAGGAGTGCAGCACCCCTCAGGGAGCATTCTCAGCCATGTGCTGCTGCTGTGGTGGCTGCTGGTGCACCCCACGCTGCCTGAAATACTGCTGGGTAGGGGTGTGCGAAGTGGGCAGTATTTGATTCAGATTTGGCCCGATTTTGGGGGACAGTGATTCAATTCAGCTGGATCCGAATCTGAAGATTTGATTCTGATTCGGAGAATCAGCAATTTGGCCATAGACACCGCTTGATTTGTTTTTTCTACGTACCTTGAGTTACCAGACATGGCTTGTAAATGCTGAGCTGGTGGGGTAGATGAAGTATCCCACAGGAGCATGGGGGGTTTGCCACCAAGCGCATAGAGGACCCCCCTGTGTGGCCTCCTGGCTTGGCGATCAGCCATGGGGAGGGCCAGGTGCCCCTCCAGACCCAGGAGGCACTGGGAGGGGGGGTCTCCCATATGCTCCATAGTGGACCAAAAGTACTTCTGGTCCACTTCCGGGTTTGCCGCTGAGAGTGCCTGGGACCTCCCTGCGGTCCCATAAGATGCTTCTTCCACCCCACCATCTCGGCGTTCACAAGCTGCACCTGAATTGTCAAATCTCTCTGAATCGAATTGGAGGCTTCCAATTCGATTCGGGAAGATTAATGGATCTCCTGATTCAATTCGGATTTGAAGATTCAGCCACCGAATCGGGGCAAATCTCCTCCAAATCAAATCAGCGACTGAAGCTTCACCCAGCCTTACCTGGGTCACAAGCAGGCTTCTTCAGGGGTCTGTTTGAGGAAGAAGAGAGCAGGGCTGACAGGGATAAGGCTGGGAAGGTTTGTCTGGGGGGCAGCATGGTGCAGTGTGCAGTCAGGGACATCAGTGTGGGGGCAAGTAGGTGGGCACTGATGTGGGGAGGAACAGCACAGTGCAAAACCATCACTGCAGCCAAGCAGTGTTACTAACCCAAGAAATATTTTTTTTACTGCAAACATTTGATGCATGTTTTTACTGTTATGTTTTTGGTGTAATGTATATGAAACTCTCTTGTAAGACCCTGCCCAGCTAATAGGCCCCAGATAGAAGGTCTGGGTTCAAATTTAGGGGTCAACCATAGTAAATAAGTTTGGCTGTCAATAAAAAACTTGCAGATTTTTTGTAAAAAAAAGAATTCTTGGGTTGGCAACCCTGCTACTAGCACATTGCCAGAGACAGTTACCTGTACAACAGGGATGTCAAACATGGCTTGCAGGTCTGATTCTGCCCACAGAATCTCTTGATCTGGCCCATCAGGCTATCAGAGGACACTGGTAGTTGTACTGTTTGGCCCCAGTGGGCATGGCCATCATCAGCAAACTTGGCTTGCTGTTACCATACCCTATGCTGGTTGCACTCTTGCCGTCCCTGCCCCTGCTGGACATCTGTACCACTGCCACTCCCCTGACAGTCTACACTGGCCCTGATGGACCTTAAAATACCCTTGCCACCGTTGGACCCCATTCTGCTGCCTTGGGCTGCTGCAGCAGCTGTGGTGTCATGGGTTGTGTTCTGCCCACAAGGAACCAAGCAGTCTGGATCAGGGTTGGTGCCCCAGTTGAGATTGACACTCCTGTTAAATAGGAAGAGACAATTTATGTATCTAAATCTAGGCAAGGATTTCAGGCTGTGAATCCTAATTTCACATAGGTCCCAATCTGCTACCTGAGTCTCGAAAAGAAGTGGGGTTTAAGGCATGCAGATCTCTTGTGCAGTCCTTCTCATTATTGAGGTTTTCTCCTGCTTCTCGTGCAGAACATTGTGAATCTCAGTCTCAAGACACTGAAGTTTTCCCATTTAGGGGGTATGGAACTTGGCCATCTCCCCAGAAAATTGCTCTAACCAGCAAGCAATTTGCTAGTCTGGGTGGGAGGACCCTCCACTCATCCTTTTAAAACTGGGTCATTTCTGTTGAAGGGAGTATGAAATTCATGAGGTGAGGAAGAGGGAACACAAGAGAGAATGTTGTAGTTCAGGATGTCAAAGATGTAGATCTTCCATGGGACTCCCAGTGAGGTTTATTTCTAAATTCCCAGGTAGGGCAATGACTGTGTTAACTTCATTTTGCCATCTACCCTGCCACTACTGCAAGGATCCAGCCTGAGAGAAGCCCTGCAGTCCAGCACTGAACCAGAGGAAGTGACTGATTTTGACACCCCTGCTGTAGCTCTGATGAGGGGGAGCCTTGGACTAGAACCGTGGTCTTGTCACTGTTTACAAATTTGATGTAGTGCAACATAAGCTGTTCTGTGGCCAGAAACTAGGTTTCCTTTCTCCCAGGATAGTTACCATCACAGGTCATGCTTCTTTGGGAGCTGTCGTTAAATCACAGTGTAAGTGACAAGGTGTGCCTTATTTCCGGTGTCATAAAATGGCAAACCAGCTGTAAAACTGTTCCATATATACTGTAGAACAATGTTATGGCTGGGTTGTATGGTGCCTTGAATTGAATGTGTGGCCAGGCCAATAGTCAGCTGATTGTTGCTTTGGGCTGGGGACCATGCTGAGGTCTGAAACCGGCTCCCTCTGAATTTGCAAGTAAGGCGTGTGATGCCTGATTCCAAAATTGTGTCTCTTGCTATGCACGTATTGGGATTGGGCATCAGATCTTATGGCATGTTTACATGAGTGTCTGTCAGGGGCCTATAAGGGGCAAAACTCAATGTATAAAAATGAGACTACCAAGTAAAAATATGAAAGTAGTGTTGTTTTTGTACATAGCCTTGTTAAGGCCATTGCTAAACTATTGTGTTCAGTTCTGGATTTCAGACTTTAAGAAGAATGTAGAAATACTGGAAAGAGGTCAAATGAAGGCCACGTAAACAGCCCATTGGCTGGAAAGTCATTTTACAATGTGAAGCTTAAAGAGCTCAATCTATTTAGCATATTGAAAATAATATTAAATGGTAACCTGATATTTTTGTATAGAAACTTATTCACGGGAAAGATACTGGATACTGGAGGCTTTTCAATTAGAAATTAAACACATTTTTAAACGGTGGAAGTAATTCAATATAAGCCCATCCAATGGAAGAAGGTTGCCATTATTAGGGGTCTTTAAAGAAAGATGAGAAAAATTTCTAAAAGATATATGTTGATCCAGTTCCTGGAGAAAAAAAAATTGTGCTCTGCATGTACAAGGAGTTGGATTTACAGGATCATGGCTATGCCTTAAAACCTATTTATAAGGCTATGGAGCACTAGCTGCATTATAAACACCCAACTGTTTAAATCCTTGGATTTGTGTTAAACTTGTGTTCATGTCAGGCACCGACTGTGCATGGTGCTGTACAGGACATCCACCTAAAGGATTCTCCTTGCTTGAGGACTTTGCAGAAGCACAAATCATGGGATGCCCAGGGAAACCAATCCAGGGATGTCTGGAGAGGTTTGTGTAGTTGCCAGTTCAGTTCTGTTGGGCACCCTGCACGTCTACCCCCTGAGCGTGGCAGTGCACCCCCTGCAGAAAGGCACTGCTGACACTGCCGGTGGTGCCTGCAGGCGGTCGCCACTTGCCACCCCTCCCCCTCCCACCACTAACAGCGTTATGGCCCCCTGCTGGAGCTCCCCACTTGCCTCTGCCATGCTCCCACTGCTGCCAGCGCTGCTGCTGCCTGCAGGAGCTTGCCATGCCCCCACCCCTCCAGCCTCTGGGGACACATGGTGTTCATGGGCCCCTCTCTGTTGCTGTTGGGGATGGAGATTGGTAGCAAGAGTAAGCACAGGTGGTTTGGGTGCTCTGAGAGGGGCAGAGATGTGTAACCTGCAGCATGAGCCAAGTTGCAAATGGTGACCCACAGCAGGGAAAGTTTGCCTAGACCTAGAATATGCAAGGCAAATTCTTATTACCAACTTTCCCTTTTCTATTTGTTATCCACATTATCCATATATCTTCTCTATATATCCTTTAAGGACTCTGGTAGGTGTGTTTTTCCTCCCAGACTGTCCATTTACCATCTGGTCTTACTCCATTTTTTCAATTTACTTAGTCTGTCTTAGAACCCAAACTCTGCTTCCACAGCATGCTTTTTAAATAAAGGAAGTTGTCTCCTTTTTATTTCTAGTTCATATTTTTGCTATGTTTCTGACATTGATATGTGGGTCTACACAGCACCATAGATTTACTTGATACTTTGCTGAAAAGAAAGATGTCTTTCTTCTAGGAAGCTTCAAATTTAAGTCCAGCACAGCAAACTGTGAAGCAATTATGATGTAGCAGAATGATCAAAGACATGGGTAGCATGCAGTTCTAGTTCTAACTTTTCTTCTGACTCAAATAATTCCTGGAATTACTGGATAGCTCACTTATCCCATCTCTAAAATGGATAAAAAAACCAAATACTTGGATTTTAAGCACTTTGACTAAAAAACTGTAGGTTTTAGTCACTTTATTAGGCAGAGACTAAAGGATGGAGTTGGGGAATAAGGGAAAGACAAGGTTTTATGCTATACTAAAGCCATGAGGATACTTGAGTGAGCAGTATATTTTAGTTCCCTTTCTATTTAATTTATACTTTATTTTTTTATAAACTGACACCTCCACAAGAGAAGGCTAAGGGGGGACCTGGTGACTGTCTATAGACTCACTAGGGGGGACCAGAGGGGTTTGGGGGAGACGCTGTTTCTTACCTTCGCCT
>NW_017729032.1:44918897-44919238 GCF_001723915.1 Gavialis gangeticus
TATGAATCTATGACAGACTCTTCCCTTTAAGTGATAACCTTACATTTTGCCCTTCATTCCTAAAGATCACCTTGTCCATGTTGTTCTCTCCACCCTGTCCCTTTTAGGACTTAATGATTTTTCCTCACTCTTCATCCATCTGCCTGGTTCAGCTATTATTTCCTTCATCAATCAGCTGAGATGTATGAGAGGGCAAATAGCGTTGGTAGTAACTGCTGGCCTTGTTACCCCAATGGGACATGCAGGTTTAAAGATGACATTAAAAAGAAATACCTCATTGATTTTTTTTTTTTTTTTTTTTTTTTTAAGTCATAATTTTTAAAAGGGGGATATGGGAAATT
>NW_017729032.1:44924238-44931593 GCF_001723915.1 Gavialis gangeticus
ATGAATTTTAAAGAGGAGAGTATGGTAATCTGCATAGACTCTCTCATGGAAAACAGCGAGAACATGGACATTCAGAAACCTTTCAGAGACATCTAAGGAATTAAGGTGTAACATAAATTCATGAAGGAAATAACATTTTTTCCCTTATTGTTCTGGGGCTACCATTTATTCCCTCCCAGCTGTTGTTTGTCTGCTGGGTGCAGACTGTTTCTGGTGCCATACAAGACACAAAATGAAGCCATTAACTGCCTCAAAGAGTTTGTTGGGCAACAGAAGCAGAGAAGATGCTAAGTGTTAGGAATTTTAACCCCAGGAT
This sequence comes from Gavialis gangeticus, assembly GCF_001723915.1. Lineage (NCBI taxonomy): Eukaryota > Metazoa > Chordata > Crocodylia > Gavialidae > Gavialis > Gavialis gangeticus. The sequence goes on from NW_017729032.1 coordinate 44,924,555, forward strand.
CCTGCATCCATTTGGTAGGACAGGACTGTATTTATTAAGAACATCATGATTTTTTGTACAGGGTCTAGGAAAAATAACATGGCTAGGAAAGTCCCTTGGAATATTAGCTTTCCAGAAAGGTAGTGTGCTCTACTATCTGACAGGGACCGGGACCGGGACCGGGACCAGGCCAGATTTCCACAGTAATTCAGAATAAAGAATTCTCTTCCTTTTTCTGTTAATTAAAGCAACATTTGAAAAAGTGTGTGTGTGAGAGAGATACAATAGAGCATAGGGCCACTTAACAACATAAATTAGGAAACTCTCATATCAGTGTTAGGTTTCCCCAAGTAGTGACTGAAAAATAGGATGAAAATAATTAACTTTTTTATGAAGAGGGGATAGTAGGGTTATGAAGTCAATAATGTGGCAGTGGTGCAAATTAATGTTTGTTCCTGTATTTATTATACTCTGAGACTCCTCATCCTGCTGCATCTCATTTTACATTTATTGTAGCTGAATCAAAATAGCTCCCTGAGACCATTTGGAGAGAGTCCAAGATACCATGGACTTCTCTGCCACCACTGCTTGTTGCAATAAATGTAATATAATGAATGATATCAGGAAGGTGAGGGAGAAACACTGATCTCCCAGTCCTATGCACAAGAACAAGGAGACTTTCAATACAAGTAGAAGATGGGAAATTAAAACATAAAATACAGTATTTTAAAAAATTAAACTCTGCACCTTACCACCACAAAGTCATTGGCAGAAGACCAATTTCTTTCTTTATTTTTTAAAGAGTAAAGCTCTGTAATCCACAAATTGATTTCCTCAATCCTGGGGAGATTAGAAGAGCAATGTTTTCATGAATCTGTGACAGAGATTACCAGGCAGATCAAATTTATCTGGGAAATGTGCTGATACTGTAGTGTAAATGCCATGGAAAAGTGGAGAGAATTTGCCAAATAGAACAGATGGAGTTTGACTAAGATGATAAATATGGGTAGTTTGGAACCAATTCTGCCTCCCATTGACTTAGACAGTATAATTCATTGACAAGTTCTAGTCGTTGGCAGCTGAAGCTAGAAAAATGAACTTGATGTGTGAAGATTTAAAAGGAAGGTGGGTTAACCATTGGAACAATTTGCCTGTTGAGGTGATGGATTCTACCACTTGACATCTTTAAATTAAAATCAGATGTCTTTTAAAAAGATGTGATAGCTCAACCAGCAGCTAGGGACCTGGTGTGGGACCTGGGTAAAATTCTATAGCTTGCATTCTGCAGGCAGTCAAAATAAATGATCAGAAAGGTTCCTGCTATCCTGAAATCTGTGAATCTTTTGAGCCAACCCCAGTGTATCCCCAAGTAGGTGAGAGCAGAATTAGGTAAAGAACTGGACAAGGAGGAAATTAATTTCTCAGTTGCTTTGTTCATACATTGGTTAAAAGTGCAAGAGAGAGGTTAGAGGTTACGTAAGTCAGGAGAAGAAACGAGGTTCTGGAAGAATACAAAATTAGAAGCCTGACCAGTCCCTCTGTGAGCTGCTGCTACAATTGTAAGCATCTGGAGGATTCCCATCTTTGGGAAATGGAGGATCTTCCACCAGCTAGAGCCACTGGGCTGTAGGCTGAACTTACCAGAGGGTCACCATTTTTAGGTAAGTACAATCTCGGTACAGTCTGGATGCATACAAAATTAAAAGTCTGAAAATTAGGGCTTGAAGATCAGTGCATCAGGCCTTGAATTTGGTTCAAAAGATGATGTAATACAGTTTATCACTTGAATAACGGGACATACAGGTTTAAATACTAGGATTAGAGTTCATCACAGGCAAATGATGTTAGGGTACCCCTTTACATAATTTAAATAGCAAGTTCTTTGAGGCATGGACCATGCCTTTACTCAATAGCTCTAGGGTACCGAGAAAACTTCTGGCAGTCAGGGAATAAACATTACTAATGAGAGTAGAAGCAGAGTGGTGAAGATTTGCTGGATATACAGTTTGCAGAGCAGCCTCACCAGGCAGCTTCACTGGAGCTAATCCCAGAAAATGAGCCAAACAGGATTAATAAGAATGAAGGTAAGAAATGTCTATGCTCTAGCAATTTCAATGTGGTCTGATTAAAAGCTTATAAGGTTTTGTACTCCACTAAGTATGAAGACATTAGAATATATGTTCATTGTGCTGTGGGCTCCTCTGTGGAACACATCTTCAAGAGCGGTGTTGCGTAACTTGATACTTAAAGTAACTCGGGGGATTCCAGTGTGAAAATGTAGAACAGTGTCGCTATGGTTGTTTCATAGTTTCATAGTTTCTAGGGTCGGAAGGGACCTGAGCAGATCATCTTGTCCGACCCCCTGCTATGGCAGGAAGAGCACTGGGGTCAAACGACCCCAGTAAGGTGGTCATCCAACCTCCTCTTAAAAACCCCCAGGGTGGGAGCCTGCACCACCTCACTTGGAAGCTGGTTCCAGACCCTAGCCGCCCTGACCGTGAAGTAGCGCCTCCTGATGTCCAACTTAAACCTTCCCTCCGCCAGCTTGTGACCATTGTTCCTGGTCACTCCTTGCGGCGCTCGGGGGAACAGGGACTCCCCCAGCGCCTGCTGATCCCCCCTAACCAGTTTATAACAGGCCACAAGATCCCCCCTCAGCCTTCTCTTTTGAAGGCTGAACAGGTTCAGGTCCCGCAACCTTTCCTCATAGGACCTACCCTGCTGTCCCTTGATCATACGAGTGGCCCTCCTCTGGACCCTCTCGATGCTGTCCACATCCCTCTTAAAGTGCGGCGCCCAGAACTGGACGCAGTACTCCAGCTGCGGCCTGACCAGTGCTGCATAGAGGGGGAGGATCACCTCCTTGGACCTGCTCGAGATGCATCTGTGGATGCACGACAAGGTGCAGTTGGCCTTCCTAGCCGCCTCCCCACATTGCCGACTCATGTTCATCTTGGAGTCAATAATGACTCCCAGATCCTTTTCCACCTCCGTGCTGACAAGAGGGGAGTTCCCCAGCCTGTATGTATGGTGCCGATTATTCCTCCCCAGGTGCATCACCTTACACTTGTCTGTGTTAAACCCCATCCTATTCTCCTCGGCCCATCCTTGTAACCTGTCTAGGTCCAACTGTAGCCTGTTGCTCCCCTCTATTGTGCTCACATCTTGGTTGACTCCACGACAACTAGGGAATGGGTGTGACAAATTCAGGGCTTGATCACAGCTGTTATTCAAGTGAGTATAGGTATAAAAGTACAAGTCCTTAGACTGACAGAGAAAAAGACTGCAATTGGACTCCATTCCATTCCATATATTGCAACAGTGACCAACATCTGAGACCTGGCTGATGCTCTTCACTCCATTTTGCTTGCAGCTTTAAAAAGGTCCGGGAAAATCTGAGTCTTGCTGTGAAAGGATTACAGAGTTGCTTTTCATCACACCAGGTATGAGAAGCTGTATTTCTGCAGAAAAATACTGACCTCCAGTGGTCAAAACAGGAAATAATGGGAGTTTATTCAAAATTTAATCAAAATTTAGCTGATTTATTAGCCTGTGGGGAGGGATGCAGAGTATGGTAAAGACCTAAGCCAAGGAAAGCTATGCCACAACCAACTTGGACACTTTCTCTTTTTTGTTTCCATGACCCTTTAACGTAACACATTTAACGTGTAATATTGATTTCTGTATGGTGCAATGCGACTCCACTCTATTTACATGTTAGAACATTTTTGTGAAGCATCATCTCTTTTGCATCTTTCACCTTGAGCAAACTTCCCCTCCTGCCACATCAGTCCCAGCACAGAAGTGGGTTGGGGCCATTTCTACCATTAAAGTATATTTGAGGGCAAGCAATTCTTCACTAACCCAACAACTTCAAGACAACAAAGGGAGGCTGTGAATTGCCCTCTAGAAACCCATTTTTACTGTTCATTTTCTGCCAGCAACAGACATAGGGGAAGAAAATGAAAGAGGAAGGAGAAGATAGCAGGAACTCAGTGTGCACGCTGCTGACTTGACTTCCAGAGGTGCTGGACACCTGCAGCCTGTGCGGAGGTGAACGAGTGAGAAAGGCCATCAGTGAAATGAAAAAACACTGATTAACCAGTGTACCTTAAGTGGTACCCACCCTCCTCCTTTCTCTGTGTGTGTGTCTGCTAGGTGATACCTTAGGCCTAGACACTATTTTGGCTTTAAAAAAAAAAATCACAATTTTAACAGAAATCGTTGAACAGGCCAAAAATGTGTGTGTAGCTATATAGTTGAGATTTTACTGGCTTGCTTGAAAGTTTGAAGGTAATATGGTACAGAGTAGATTTGCAAATTGTTCTTCCTTTCCCCTACCTTGGGGATACATTATTAGGGGGGGGTTTCAGTTGGGGAGAATCTTTTCTAACCTTCAGAGGCTTTCCATTAAAAAAGCTCTGTAGGCCATTGCTCAGCCTGACGGGAACTATTTTCAAGAAGAGAGGTGGAGGTTTGTGCTATCTGGTATGAGGAGGTGGTTAGGGGGTTGAGGGGAAGAATGAGACTGGTAGATCAAAGAACTTTCCCCTCCTTTACTGATCAGGAACTGTTTTTGGAGGAGAGGCCCTATGGACTTCTCTCCATACTTAGGAGACTGCAAAAGTTGAAGAATGCACAGCAGAACATACAACCCTGAATATCCCTTTGGCTTATTCTGGAATCTGCAATTTTTTTTATCAGAGTCTGCCACACTCTCCTGGCCCCTTTTTAAGTGCCTTGGTCTTATCCAGGCAGTGAACTACTCGAAAAAGTGAAAGCACAGTTTGCCACCCTCCTTGCTAACATCATCTTTGAATGAATAAAGGTGGCCTTCAGCAGCAGCTTCTTCAGTTTATCTGTGCTTGACGTTTTGTTGAAGAAATCTCAGTTTTGTTCCTTTTTTTCCCCCTGGAAGACTTGTCTGAGTCATTCAGGGGGCCTGAGCAGTAGTGCTCTAGGTAGTAGAAACTACACCCTTCCCCTGCCTCCCACTGATGACAGCACAGGAAAGCACATTCTGATTCTGAAGCAATGGCTACACATTTGAGGTTTTGCTCCCTCTTTGTTTTGCTTCTCTCATACTGATTTCATTAGATACACTGTTATTGCCTATATAAAATGTAACTTGCCAATAGGTCAGCCTGTCTTTGTAACAATAGATCAGCACTCAAATGTCAACTAATCTATAGGTGGAATATATATAACCTTTAATTTACATAGAGATGAAGCCATCTTACAGAGACTAGAAATCGATAGCAACTTTTGCCATCCTCTGGGCAGAATATTAAATGTAAAGCTACATAATAACCAAAGTGCACAAAGAGATTGCAAACCAATAGTCCTAATGACAGACTAAGGATCAGATGAGTGTCAGACAAGCTTTCATAGGTTGTTTTATTCTCGACAATCACACCAGAGGGGCGCAAGATGATTTTATTTATTTTCCTTGCAGCTGCACATAGGAGCCTCAGCCATGGACCCTACTGTGCTGGGCATTGTCTGAACACAGAATGCAAAGGTCAATTTTTGACCCAAAGATCTTCTAGTCTAACTTGTAATATGCTGTATTGGCAGTAATGGCAGGTAGCTGAGATATTCCACAGAAGCCTTGGTTAAAGCCATTTATTATCCATTTCTAAATATGTATACTTCCCATAGGTCAGCTGAGCACTGGAAAGATATTGAGTATAGCAGTGTCATATGGAGTTATGACTTATTTTTACAATATTTGCATAGAAGCAAAAGCCCTGTTGTAGACACAGACATAAGTGTTTTTTTTCTAGCATAGCTTATTGGTAGTCTAGCCTGACTGTATCATTCTGTTGTGATTGACTGATGTGCCTCCAGAGTGGTATTCTTCTCTTTGTAGTCACAAGGAGTGATATAAAAAGTGTTTCCTTTGTTGCTGGTTTTTAGGATTCTTTTTTTCTGCAGTTCAATTTGATCCTGAGTGGAGGAATAAGGTGCTACTGAAATAAACCATTTCCATCTAAATAGCACATTTTTACAAAAGCTTGTCTCAACACGAAATGCAATTAAAATTGAGTGAACACCCACAGCTACAACATAACATTTGTTGCAGGGTAGTTTATTGTGTTGCATGCTAGCAGAAGAGATTGAGCATTGAATTTTCAGAATACAGAGAATCTATTGTTAAACACACTCATGTTTTGTCAGTCAAAATTTCATTCCCATTTTGAGATTTCCTTTTTGCTCCTTAAATACATGCAGTGTGCCCTTGTTGCCAAGAAGGCTAATGGCATACTGGGCTGTACTGGTAGGTGTGTTGCCAATAGGTCAAGGGAACTGATTAATCCCCTCTATTCAGCACTGGTGAGGCCACACCTGGAGTACAGTGTCCAGTTTCGAGTACCCTGCTAAAGAAAGGATGTGGACAAATTGGAGAGTCCAGCGGAGGGCAACAAAAATGGTGAGGGGGTGACTTAAGAGGAAAGACTGAGGAATCTGGGCTTATTTATTCTAGAGAAGAGAAGACTGAGGTGGGATTTAATAGCAGCCTTCAACTACCTAAAGTGGGGTTTGAAAGAGGATGGAGCTGGACTGTTCTCAGTGGTGGCAAATGACAACAGTTTCAAGTTGCAGCAAAGGAAGTTTAGGTTAGATATTAGGAAGAATTTTCTCACTAGGAGAGTAGTAAAACACTTGAGCAGGTTACCCAGAGAGGTGGTGGAAACTCCATCCTTGGAGATTTTCAAAGCCCGGCTAGACAAAGCTTTGGCTGGGATGATCTAGTTGGGGATGGTCCTGCCTTGAGCAGGGGTTGGACTAGATGACCTCCTGATGTCGCTTCCAACCCATAGATAGATTCATAGATTAAGGGTCGGAAGGGACCTAGTAGATCTTCTAGCCCGATCCCCCGCCAGGGCGGGAGAACAACAAAAAAACCCCAAAAAGAGAAACGGGACTCAAATGAGTCCAGCCAGGTAGGCATCCAGCCTCTTCTTAAAGACCCCCAGGGTAGGGGCCAGCACCACTTCCCTTGGAAGTTGGTTCCAGCTCCTAGCCGCCCTAACTGTGAAGTAGTTCTTGCGGATGT